>NC_134568.1:215495647-216126472 GCF_050947875.1 Dermacentor variabilis
ACGTGCGTGTGTGCGTGTGCGTGCGTGCGTGCGTGTGTGTGTGTGTGTGTGTGTGTGTGTGTGTGTGTGTGTGTGTGTGTGTGTGTGTGTGTGTGTTTGTGTGTGTGTGTGTGTGTGTGTACACACTTGAACGTTAGGGAAACTTTGCAAAAAATGGCACTCCTTGAGAAAATGCGAACATGAAAGAAAGTGTGCATATGTTTTTTCCGTACAACCTGACGTTTAGTTAATCATGAGACAGATTAAATTGGAGAAAATCAAAGACAATATCAGTGGCCACAAAGAAGTATGTTATCGATGTTTGCTGTGCCCGATGTGTTAGCCTCTGTGAGCCACCTTTTGAAAAGGTATGTTTTTCTCCATTATTTCAGGGTAGAATTTCATATGTGTTTTTATGTTGTAACTTGGTGCCTTTTCTTGAATACTAAGGTAATTTAGTGCAATTTATAATTGTTTTCGCCACTTTCGCGAAAGAAAAAATTTTCTAATTAGGTAGACGTGAAGTGTATGGCGTAGATATATGCATCTCATTATGCATCTCACTTGACACCTCACAGAGTTGGCCACCCTTGTTCAGAAGTCGACGACACAGTCTGAAAGAATGATTCTGTAGTGACCTTTTAGGTCTCCGCCTAGGAAATCGCGGCTCCTCGCTTTCCTGTGTGATTCCGTTTCTAGGCCATATGTCTCGACCACTCGCGTGCTTTCAGTTACATGTGTAGCTCTCTTTCTTGTATTGTATAAGAGGGCGTGTGCTGGAGCTGTTCGAGTAGGAGACATTTTCAACTGTATGCTTTGACTCCAATCTTTCTTGTACACGCAAAAACCATATTTTTTTAAATGCATAGGTACTTCTATGCCTACCTAAAGAGGAAACCCGTCCGTCCGTCGCGTAAAGGCGGAACCGCATGGCGCGATTTCAGGCGCGATTGACGCGCGGATGGTGGGACGCGCGCGTCATTTCGACGCGTGCCCAGCATGATCCGTCACGAAATCGCGCCGCCGCGTGCTGCTGCTCGGAGTAGAAAAAATCGCGTCGCGCGGCGCGTCCACCAATCAGAGTTCAAGCAAGTCACGTGGCATTTGGTCACGTGGCATTTTGGTTCTTTCTTTGCCACCAGATGGCCCTGCTCTCTGCGCATCTCGACGGAACCTCCTTGGCGGAATTTTTTTTTTTTCTCTCTCGGCAGAACTGGCGCGCGCGTCAAGGAAAACGTGTGCTACCGTGATTTCTTTCGCGCATCGTGTTGGTTCGCGCATCGTGTTCACCTAAAATGAACAAAGCAACCTTCAACGAGGCCCGAATAACTAAAGTGGAGAAGCGTCGCGTCTCATCGCTAATACTGGCAAGACAATTCGCTAATAATATTACCAGTGTATGGTGCTCGCTCTCTTCTCAACCAGGCATGCCGCACCCACATGTACCTCCTGACCCGCATTTTTTTTTTTTGCTTCAGTATCAGCATCCCCCTTAATAGTAGCGATCGCCTCTTCTGCTCGGTAGTAAGCGGCCGACCCTCCTTTTCATATGTGAAGTTGTAAACAAGCAGCGGCTTCTCAGCATGCGGAAGGTACATAGTCGCAGTTTCGCACACGATATTGCTGCTTGAAATTAAGCTTGATAAATACACTTCGGAAAGAAATGTCGCTGTCTAATTACACTCAGATTATTTTTATTGTAGTGTTCTGTAAGTTTAAGGGCATATTATATATGCGGTAACAGAGACAATACATGTCGTTGAGAGTTATGTTGTCGGGCAACCCGGAAAACGCGGCGCGATAGCGCCGCTCCTTTTTTTCGTACGGGTGCTCGCGCGTCGGCGGCAACGCGGGCGTTTGCCGCCCGTCGCGTTTTTCGCTCGCGAAAAACGCGCCATGCGGTTCCAGCTTAAGACGATCGCTTCCAATACAGCTAGGACCCACAGCTGCGAGCGAATTGACCTTCGTGCTGCCTGTCGCTTCAACGCGCAGTAAGCGGCGAGAACACAGCGCACAAGAAGCTATCAGCACTCGGCGCACTCTGTCCACGTCGCAGGTCGCTTTGAAGGCCCGCGCGGCCGCGCTATACGCAGCCGCTGCCAGAGTGCAGTTGATCGCAGTTGATAATGGTTCGACGCGGATGGATAAGGCGCTAAAGAGCGATAACGGCTTATAATCGGAACGTCATCAGCGCACCTTGAGCCGCCACCTGCAGTAGTTTGCTTGCGTCATTAATCCACCTTGTGCGGCCGTCCGCAGCAGTTCGTGCCACCGCAGTGCTGTCGTTTATACTGGTCGGATCAGGTTTCATAACATTGATAGTGATACCGGGCTACGTGGGGATGGGCAAGCGGCACAATGCTTACGCGTTCTCAGACGCTGCCCAGAAACTCCTAGAGGAAACTCCCAGAGGAGTTTCCTCTGGGAGCTTGTTGAGAGGAAACTCCCAGAGCAAAAACTCCCAGAGGATTTTCTGCGTGAATATTTTTGAAGGGTAGTGTAACTACTAAATTAGATTTCTTCTGCAGTTTTCATCAAGAAAATTTGTGTTCGCACTCACCTCACCGAGGCACTCCATTAAACGAGGGTCCTTGTGCTGCGATGCGATCTTGGTGAAATGAGCTCCTTGCACATTTAGAAGCGTCGGTCGTGATTAGTTCGATGGCCCTTCTGAAAATCGATACGCCAGGGAGACGTCACTAGCTTCTATTGTATAGGAGTAGGTAGCTCCCAAGTCTTTATGTTTCCTGTTTTTGCGTCACTGAATTTTGGTTTTCTTTCCTTTTATTTTTTCGCTCGCTTGGTTAATGCGTGCTCCATATTGGGCGACTGCTCCAACTTTTTGTTTGTCTCTCTTTTGCAAAGAAAGATTAAGATGGAGCTACAAGGGCTCGAGGAGCCTTCCTTCGTGGAGCCTAAAGAGCTTATTTATGGTTGTCATTCCGCAAAGACACTCTCCTGCTTTTCTTTTTTACTTGCCCATTATGTAGGCACTTGAGTGTCCTCTTGGAAGATACGTGCATCTTAAGAGTCGTCACAGATTTCTTAAGAGAATGTCTTTCTTTGGAGCCCTAAAAGAACCGACTGGGAAAAAAAAACAATGCGCAAATAAACGTTCTGTCATTTGTCGTTGCCTTCGTAACTCAAACTTCACATCTTGATGTATTGTATTTTTGTGTCCTCGTTGTATGCACATATCTGCTGTTCTCGCCGCGATGCTGCCGACTGCGCTGTGTGATAACCTGCATGAAAACGATTACCCTTATAAAAAGTACTACATTTACTTTGTCGCCTCGTAGTGTTACCGATTTTCACTCCGGCCTGGTAAATGTCGGTTGATACTGACAGGTACTTCCTGTTTTTCGAAGCTGTTTGGTAAATGAGTGTTGATGTTTAGAAACAACACTCGTTGGCCACTCTTCTGAAAGTGAAATGCTAGTTTTCTTGTTTTTTTTTTTTAGCGCGTCGGATGTTAAGACCTGAGTAGTCACGTCGAGTTTTATACATCGCGCTTCATGTATCCACGGAAAAGACGAGAGAAATGGGCACAGAGTTATGAATGGCTCGCGTGCAGTGGTTCTGACTTGTGATAGGGGCGGTCGGAACATTTTATAAAAGCTTTTTGTGTGCAAGCAAACAGGGACAAAGAAGAGGAGCAACACAAGGACGTCCTTGTGTTGCTCCTCTTCTTTGTCCCTGTTTGTTTGCGCACAAAAAGTAAAAAAAAAATGAATCTGTTCCAACTAGGCCGACTTGCAGTTATGCTTCGGAATATTTTAATCGCAGAGCTATGCTAGATTGGTCGCCTTAGGCTAGACTTGCATATAAGTGAGTCTCGGTTGGATTCTCGTGGATAATGTGGTCATAATAAGAGTTCCATGTCGTGCGTTAACGCCCCATGTTGGATAGAAAACCGAATTTGTGCGTTTTTTTAAGGATGTTTCCACGCAGCGCCGTAATCTTTCTCACTGCAGCTTGTCTTTTGCTACAAGTGTCTGCGCCTCTGTTCTTTACATCTGCAATTCAGTAGCGCGTGGGCACGTGTCTCCAATTTTCTTAGGTGATGGCGACGAAAGCAAAAACAACAACGACGACGTTAATTGACTTCGTCATCGTCAAGAACAACGACAGAAACGTTAACCGGCAGGAGGAGGAACGTCGGAGGCCTACGCGAAGTCTTTAGGATTTGTACTTGTCAAGTTTGAATGCGGGCCGTTTGGGTCCACGCTGTAAGCTATACGCACTTAACAAAAGCGTCCGTATGTGCAGGATCGTATGTGCAAACGTAAAGTGCCTCAGATGTAGCGCCTAAGGTCGTAAATATGTTTAGTGAAATTTTTATTTATATTTATTTCTTCACACATACTGCAAATGCTACTCACACCCAAGCACAGGTGGAATTACAGGAGAATGTAACTCATTCGAATCATTTTTAGATCTAAGATTGCACAGTAATAAGTTTTTATGCATAGAACCACACCGGACACATTGAGATGTGTCCGGTGTGGAAAACATTGAGATGCATTGAAGACAAGGTTCTAATAGTATGCAGTTTACAGCGGCGCCCGATAAATTTTTCAATTGTGAGGTTGTGAGTGCAAACAAAGAATACTTATGGGCACTCACATGACCTGCTTGGTGACGCATAGTTTTACTACATCGTTCTAGTCTCGTTTCTTTCTTTCGTTTTTTTTTTCACCGCATGGAGCATGCCACTGAAAACCTCGATCGTTCATTCAGCGTGAAACCCTGATAAGTTTAGCGCCATAGATAAAACTGGATAAAGGGTGCACAAACTCCCAGCCATTATTCTTCAAAATCCATAAACACAAGTGAAGCTGGTTTTCGTAGTGCGCCCGTATGCGTATGCAGTCCCAATGTCGTCACCAGCTTCCAACGCCTGTAAAGCGTGTTTTACTGCTGAGCTTTGCTATGGATTAAGAAACACGCTTTCAAGGGGAAATGTCGGCAGCTCTGTACGAGGCAATTAGCACTTATTACCATCGACTGTCCTTTGTCACGTAACACGAAATACTAGTCGGAACAAAAGAATTGGTTTTATGCCGGCCCTATGAGAGATAATCTAGCCGAAAAGAAGGGTGGGGACAACTAGACCGTACATCGATAACGTGAGCTAGTGGGCGATGATCCACCAGTAGGATGCTTCGAGGTGCGTGACAGGAAAATGTGCAAGCTAGGCCTGAGCGTATTTGTTGTTTGCTGCGAAAATCCCTGCTGCGGTGGCTTAGCGGCTATGGTGTTGCGCTGCTAACCACGAGGTCGTGGGATCAAATCCCGGCCGCGGCAGCTGCATTTCAATGGAGGCGAAATGCAAACAAACAAAAAAAAAAAGCCAGTGTCCCGTGGAATGGGGGCACGTTAAAGACTCCCGATGGTAAAAGTCAAGCCGGAGTCCACCACTACATCGTGTCTCATAATAAAATCGTGGTTTTGGCACATAAAACCATAGTATTCAGTTGTTTGCTGCGAAACGTCAACCCGACCCGGCGGGATTTATATGCAAGTTGTAGTGCCGGCTGATCGGAATCAATTTCGTCTGCTTGCGGATTTGCTTACCTCGTCCATCTTGCGTTCACATATTTGATCCCGACAAGCAGACTTCTGTCCAACACACTTCGACTCGTCCATCGTTTGTATTGTTCATGTAACTGCCTTGTATGTCGAATGAAGTCTTTCCTCAGACGGAGAAGGGTCATAATTATTTAATTTCTCCGTTTATTGTGATTTTATTTTTACCAGCAGTCGTCATAATTTCAGAGAGCCAGATACTATGTCGTAATTTAAAAAAAAAGTCGCAGTTTCGCCCGAACGGCGAAGCATCGATTGCGATAGCAAATTAGTAGACATCCATAATAAGCAAGTATAGTAATTTTATCGGACCTATAAACTTGTAAACGCTCACTTACTAACTGAATTAACAAACATGGTGTCAGCGCACACAGGCAAACATGCACACATCTCACTCGATGACCGGGAACTCACGCTGTCAAAACGCCGGCCTTAGGAAGCGCGGCAGCAGCAGCAGCACCGAGTGAAGTGAATCTTCGTGCTTTCTACCGCTTCAGCGCAAACTGAGCGGAGATAACACAGCACATGAAAAGCTACGAGACGTCGGCCCACTTAGAATCTGCCCCCAAAGCAGATCTCTTTCAAAATAAAGCGCGCGCGACGGCTCGCCGCCGCGCCATACGCATTTGCTACTGAAGTACAACCCCCCCCCCCCCCCAACTCCTATCTCCCCGGTTCCTTGCGCGCGACGGAAGACGACGCGCTTCCTCCACATTTCCCGCTCTTGCGCGCGCGAGATTGAGCGGCGTTCGTCGGCTCACCTTCGCACGCTTTCACTCGCACACACAGCACAGGGCGCGCGGCGACGGTGTTATCGTCCTTGGACTTTATACGGAAGATCACGGCGACTACCGCAAAAATGCGCCTGGAGTGTCCATATAATTGATATCGCAATAAAACTCACTTCGTGCTGCATTTCAGCACACCTACAGCAGTGTTTTCTTGCAAAGTATCGAACCTCTTCTCCCCCTTCCCCCCGGACACACTCACACTTTTTTTAGTGGCACGAGCGTTCAAGTCAATGATTAGGGTCGTCTATTATTTTTTCCCCTTTTGGGCTGCTTATCATTCACACACATTACCGCCACCGTACAGAGTTAATGACAAATTTTCATGCTGCTAGGTCTATATGCGAGTTTTAGGATGAGAAAGCTACCGGCCACGTTTGCGTGTACCTTCGTGCGACACGCTATGTCCCTTAAAGCTGTTCTGTGGTAGCAGGTGCGTCTTCTAACACGCTTTATGCTGTGTTATCACTCTCTCTGCACAAATTATGTACAATGAAACATAGGATGTTGTGAAAAGCTATTCACTTCTTCGGTATAACATGCATGTTTGTCAACTTGAGCCGAATTTCCAAAACGACTTCTGTGGCCGTCCCTTTTGCGTTGTTTTTCTTTTCTTTTTGTCATTCACGCAGCTCTCTGTAGGCCATTCATAATATGTGATTCGGAATGGTGCGGCGGTGTTCCCCCCGCGCAGCGTGCTTCATCAATGTCGGCGCTGAAGTCGATTTCTGAGCCCCTCGCCCTTTTGTTTCTTCTCTGTCATTGACGGGGGTTATATGCGGCTATCTTGTTCGCGAATATTAACGACTTTTATGATGACGAAAGCCCACCTCCCTGTCGAGGTTTGAAAGGCCAAGGACGCACCTATTTTCGGGGCAATTTTATCTCATACTCGTTTCTCGGTTTACTGTGATGACCTGCATAAAGGTCCGAAGACCTCTCTATCCGAAGTTTTCTCCTTCGTTTGCCTTTTCTCGTTTAACCCGTTATACGCCTTTCGTCTCGTCACATCTTTTGGAGCCCCGCCTTGAATTCGCGATGGAGTGCCGCGCATTC
The DNA here is from genome assembly GCF_050947875.1 of Dermacentor variabilis. NCBI lineage: Eukaryota > Metazoa > Arthropoda > Arachnida > Ixodida > Ixodidae > Dermacentor > Dermacentor variabilis. Next base: position 215,503,060 of record NC_134568.1, read on the forward strand.
TGGCACTCATCTCATTACTGCGCCGCATGGTTTCCTCCTGCTGCGTCGTACGCATACCAAATGTCTGGCCCGTTTCGCGCAAACCTGACCGCACCCTCCTCCGGGAATTTAATGACGCGAGTTCATCTGTTGATGGGTTCCTTGCACAACCTTGACGAGAGTATCTCGGGGCCGTGCGCAGTGCATCAACTTGGCTGGCGTGTCTTGGCGCTACTCTTTGAACAGACGGCAGATAATAAATGCGGAGCGCCACCTGCTGGGCACCTCCTTATCCGGAGTGAGTGTCCCCTCCCACGGTGGAGAAATTTTCTCTCTTCCCGCCGCGTGGCCAGTGAACGCCGCGCGCCATCTCGTGCATGTTCCGGTAAGTAGTGTTGCTAAGGCGTAAGAAACTCCAGCCGTGGCCTGTTGAGCGCGCCTGCGTGAGGGCGCACGCCTAGGCACGTTGCGCCTAGGCCCAGAGCACGGTGGCCCTGGGTTCACTCTGGCTCCGACAGGTGGGGAAGCGGCAGTGGGAACGCGCGCTGCGCGACGCGCTTCTTTATCGCTGAGACTTGCAGAGGTCACCACACTTCTGCGGACGAACGCCCGAAGAATTTTCATTCGAGCTTTCCACGAGCCACTCCTGCGCATAGATAGCTAAGGGCTTGGAAGCCGTGTCATTGCGCCAGTTGTTCAAACTTCCACCGCAAAACACTGTCAGCAACACCGGCGCATGATAAAGGTCTCTGCGGGCTTACTGGACCCACTTTCGAGGTATGCACTGCGAGCCCACTGGCCCCGTGGATGCAGCTTCTTTTATATCTTGGAGATGTTCAAATTACCCGTCTTCATTGCGCCTCGCTCTTCCCATCATCAGAGGCTGTAGCTTTTCTACTTCTTTGACTGCGTTCATTACTGAGCATTTAAACTGGCCTAGCGGACCTTATGCAGATGCCCGATAGAATTCTTCGCAGTGGGTTTGTCTATGTATTTGCTGTCTGCGCAATAAAATGTTGGTGGTCAGTCAGTGCCTCAGTCCGTTTCTTTCTGTATGTTGTGCGTCTTGCGCTGTTACTCGCTTTTTTTTTTGTGCAACATTTACCAACCGGCCCAAGTTAACACTCTATTGTATTTAGAAAGTTCAGTCACAAGGGGATGAAATCTCTGCCGAGCCTCTCGCCCCCCGAAACAAGCTCCAAGCAGAAGAAAAACATATCGCAGTGCATGAATGACAGACTGGAATGGCAGGTCGCATTAAACTCCAAGGCAAACAGTGAAGGTCTGTATTGATGCCGAAATGCACATTTAAGTTCATCGCTCTGTGCCTCAGACGCACCGAAACTGTTATCTTTTTACTGTGGGGGAAAACTACATAATAGGCGAGGAATGATACCTTGACGACATTGTGCAAGTATTTCTGTACTCTTCAAATTTATTACTGGTAACACCTAAGTATTAGGTAGCTATTTATACGTTTTGAAGAAAGCCCGCCGCGCTATTCTTTTCTTTCCCTTCTTTTCTGATCGTGTTCACAGATGGTGCAACCGTCGACTTCTTTTTTTTTTTCGTTTTCATTTCTTTTTTTTTAAATGCGTGTCTTCAGTGGCGGGTTCGTTTTCAACTTTGCTATTCCCGCAATCTTCTATAGCGCAATTTGCATTTCTATCAAATTCTTCTTTTATTCTGGAAAACTTTCGCACCGGGGATAAATGGGATTAGACTTGAACGACGGAATAGTGGAAAAAAAGTTAATGTATGCAAGAAGAATAGAAGAGACGTTGACTCTACTCCATGAGTACTGGCTTGCAAATATATTCGAGGCAATTATTTGCTTGTGCCTCTCTCCAAACGAACAATCCATTTCCTCGTTTCAGAGACACATGCCGTATATTATCGAATGTAACCCACTTTTTACTCTGAGAAAGCCAAAGAGTACCGAAAAAAATTATAGTAAGTGTACGCGAATGTGAGAACCCCCTTTCTTTTCTGATGAAGGCATTCGTCGTCTTAGTGGATGTGATTCCGAATTCGTAATACAAAGGCGCCGTATTGCAAAGATATTCGATGTCATGAAAGTACAGTTTAATAAAGGGAAAATGATACATCCACGAAATCGTAGCAATTACTACAAAGGAAACCCATAAGGGTTCCTCGAAAGAAAAGCCTCGCAGTTGAATAAAAATTCGCCCTTCTCCGGGACTCGAACCCGGGACCACCGCCTTTCCGGAGAAGCCGCTCTACCATCTGAGGTAACCAGGCGGCTAAAAAAAATTAAATTATGGGGTTTTACGTGCCAAAACCACTTTCTGATTATGAGGCACGCCGTAGTGGGGGACTCCGGAAATTTCGGTCACCTGGGGTTCTTTAACGTGCACCGAAATCTAAGTACACGGGTGTTTTCGCATTTCGCCCCCATCGAAATGCGGCCGCCGTGACCGGGATTCGATCCCGCGACCTCGTGCTCAGCAGCCCAACACCATAGCCACTGAGCAACCACGGCGGGTAACCAGGCGGCTAGCCAAGAGGCCATCTCTGCTAGCCGCCTGGTTAGCTCAGATGGTAGAGCGGCTCCATCATCGACCTCCGGGATGGTGACCTTGGAGGTCTCGTCTCCCGAGACGAGGCCTTCACGTCAAACACGGAGCTCGCAAGAGCGCGTGTCCATCGCAAGAGGCGATGGACACAACAGCCAGCCAGACGGCGCCGCCAGCGCCTAAGTAGCGGCGAGCTTCTCGTGATCGCTCCAGAAAGGACAAACCTCGTGTCACGGCGCCTGAAAAGGGCCTGAGAGCCAATCTTCGTTCCTTAAGCGCACAGCACAAACACTTTCTTCATTATGGAGAAACAAATACTGCAATGCAATGTTAGAGGACTCATTCATCACATCGACGATATTAGAGAACTCCTACACAAACATAACCCAATGTTGCTGTGTCTCTGCCGGTCTCTCCTCGCGCAGTGCGTCGGTGGCATGCGGCGCCCTTGATTTCTCAGTAATATCGTCCAGCTGAGCTCGGTGTATACAGGCAACATGCTAACGTAAAGACTGTGCAAAAAAAAGTAACTCGCACCAATTTAACCACAAACCTCGATAACATACCCCGCAGGAAAACTCGAAAACGTTACTCACAGCGCAAAACTCGATGGACCGCTCAATGGCTTTCGCATTCGCAACTCATAATAAGTGCTTAGATGCCCTTCGATGTTTATTTATTTATTTATTTATTTATTTATAATCTTTAATTGGTGTCGTAGGGAAATGGTACCGTAGAATCGATGCTTTTGTTCTACTATAGGCCCTTTAATTGCTTACGCACGCAAATCCTAAAAGACTGCCGGTTTCGCCCTTTCGAACAGCCCGCTAAATTTATCAAGTAACAAAAAGAACGTGCAAGTTACAATAACCTGTAAATACATGGAACCATCAAACCGGTCCAGTTTTGCTGCGCACTTAAAACGTGCATTGGTAAAGGAATTGTACTCCTAAGTGCGCAAGAAAGCTAAATAGATGCGCTCGAAGAATCAAGGATCCGAGGGCCTCGTTTTTTTTTTTTTTTTTTTGTAAGTGACAACTATTACTATTTTCAGTCATGGAAACATACCACCACAAAGAGAGAAAGAGAAGCGGGCTAGCATTTGTCTCTTAAAATATACAGCACGTACGTCCACCCGCTAGAAGAGGAGAGAGAAAAGAAAGGGAAAGAGAGAAGAGGGGTGAGATGAAAGCGAAAGAGAAGAGAAAGGCACACCACAACATATCACACGCAGAGTATAACGGGTCAGTCACACGCAGAGTACGTGCCTTACAGACGAGTGTCTAGCCCTTGTTAGATACGGGACCTTTTTCTAGGCCCCCTTCGAGTTCCCCAGACCACATCGAATCGCACCACTGCTAAGTAAGGAATGCAGGAGCACGGATGCCACATTCCGGAGGCACGACACGTGCAAACAAGTCGGCGGGCCCCACAGCCGGTGGAGCTATTCAATGCTTGACTCTTCCAGAAAACGAAGGGATAGCCCGGCACTGTTCCAGGTAACGTGAGTCCCGAAGCCAGACGGCTGTGATGTACCGGGAAGGCCTGGCAGCGTCGCCCCGGCCGCCTTTGAAGAGGGCATTTGCAAGCCAGCGAGGCCATACCGCCGGGAGTAGGGGGCCCTCGGACAATTGGGGCCCAAGCGTCGCCCCCGTCCGCCTTTGAAGAGCGCATTGCAAGTCAGCAAGGCAAGGCCGCAGGGAGCCGCCGGGTGTGACACCACCGCACGGGCGCCTACCATTGGCCGAAAATGGCGTCATCTGAGCGGACTCTCCCATTGGCCGAACATGACGCGTCTTCCAGACATTGAAGGGCTTAAAAAAGAGACCGGGAGCAGCAAGAGCATACCAGAGATTCCTAGAGCATTCCCGGATTCACCTCTCTCGAACTTCTTGCCGCGGTCCGCAGCGTCCGAGTTGCTGCCGGCCCGTAATGACTGTACGACTGTTCATTGACGTCTCTCTGTAGATAATGTAAAATAAACCTCCCAAGTGTTTCATCCCGACGTCCGTCCTCAACTCCTACACCCTGTGGGTGACAAGAAGTATAGCGTGACTTTGTTAGCCTCATGTCGGATTTGAAGCATGACCTTTCGGAAACAATCATTAAGTGCGGTTCAAGAAAGATAGATTTGCTAGAACTTGCTTTAAACCGGTAGATGTAACGTAAAATCAGAAGACTTTGCACGTCTTGGGTCTTGGCTTTGATTTGGTCTTTGTTTTATGCTTTTCATCATCGGCGGCTACTGTATTGCAGCGTCTTGGACAACTGCCCTTTATTGAAGCGCCTGTTTTAATTAAAAGCGCTCTTTTTTTTCGTGTTTTTGCCAGAAGAGATTGTTTGCAAGGCCCTCATTAAACCCGTATTTCAAATAAGACTTCGAAATAATCTATTCATTCAAAACGAATTGTCTTGCCTAAGTGACAAATTTAGCATGCTAATGTGCCGCTCTAAATTAGTGTTAGCCATTTGCGGCTGGCTGTGTGATATGTGTAGTCTCCTGCTGCCCGGAAGGGAATGGTTCATTTCAGATTCTCCTCCTGTAGGTGCAGAGTGACGCCGTCCTGATGTAACCGAGCACACCCGCGATGTAGTGCGTGTGATACCTTACATCTACAACGGGGAAGCATCACATTTTGCATAATTGTACAGCAATTTCTTTCGCTTCAGGCAAAATTGTCGCGAAGGGACGACCATGATCTTTCTTCCCATGAGACAAAACGAGCCCAGTTTTGTCTCAGTGCTTAGTCGTGCTTTTGACAAATGACAGCCCATAATCCACGGGAGAGCGCTAGCAGAAGCAAAAGATCAGTCACGCGCAACCCCTTTCTAGTGGCCCCTTTCAAGTGGCCGTATTAGTTTGCTCAACCACCCTTTTCTATGGGTGTAAGGAAGGTGATTCATAGACACCAAAACACACCTAAAGCTGCAATTTTCCTTAGCGTGGAGGTCATATTATACACAAATTTGATTGAACTTTGTCAAGCTGTACCAAGCGCCCATGCATGTGATTTTACATTGCTCTTAGCACGATAGTCGTATGCACAATGGTGGTGCACAACATGGGTGTGCGAGGAAATATTAAGTGCAGAAAACGTTCTACGTTCGTGTTTTTTTAATACATATGTCTACATATAGCCCGTTTCTCTTCACCCATCAGCCAGCCTAACATTTTCCTTTTTTTTAGAACCCATCGTGAACAAAGCCCGTTTCATGATAGTATGAAGCAACATATTCCTATACAACCTACGCAGGTGATGCAAGTAAAGAATTTTGTTTTTCACCCAATATTATAAATGCAGTACCGAGCCCAAAGGTTATAATTGGCGCTGAAAAGAGCGAAAAAATTCCTGTTCAGGATGAGCCTAAAAGTAACATGCGACGAAGTGTACTTACTTCAGCTAAATCGGGTCTTGCGAGAAAGGTAATCGGAATAGTACACATGGTAACTGGTGCGAACTAGAGCGCAACAACCACATCCTCGTCTTCCTTCCTTTGTTGTTGCGCGTCTATTTTTGACCAGTTATAATTTTTTCTTGCGTTTAGAGATCGATAGATCCTAAAAGAAATATTTGAAGATAAACGTACGTACGTACGTACGTACGTTCGTTAGTTCGTTCGTTCGTTCGTTCGTTCGTTCGTTCGTTCGTTCGTTCGTTCGTTCGTTCGTTCGTTCGTTCGTTCGTTCGTTCGTTGCGCTTAAATTGACAATAATAGTGTGTGTTTTCCGCACATTATTATTTGGCCTCCGTGCATGAACGAGCACGCAGCAACCCACGTAAATTCTTCGTATATGCCAAGCTCCCTTTAGTCTATCCCTAACGCTACAGTCATCTCAAAATAAGTAAATATGAACCGTAATATACGAGTAAGTGGCCTTGGCGAGAAAAAAAAGTCCCAGTTTCGCTCAAAAGACGAAGCATTGATAGCGATAGTAAAGTATTTGATAACTATGTGAAGTAAGATTCGTAGTTTTATCGACTGTATAAATTGCAGTAAACGTTCGCTTACTAGTTAAATGAAAAAGCACAGTGTCAAGCGCGCACGTACAGGCAAACATGTACAGATCTACATTGAGAAGTGAATGCGTCGTGCTGCCTCTCGCTCCACCACATCTCGGAAACTTGAGATTACGCGACCTCCAACACTTGGCGCTCGGGAACACAGGGCGCATAAAGCCACCAGCCGTCTCATATTGCCCTTAACCTTTGCACCCAGCGCAGGTTACCTCGAAGATGTGGCGCGCGGGCCGTGTATGTGCCCAGCCGCGCGGACAGATATGCGCAGCCACCGCCGAGATGGAGGAGGAGACGAGCGCTCCCCCCCCTTCCCCCCCCGCCAGTTGCGCTCGCTTGATCACGTGACCTCCTACATTGGGCGCGCGGGTAGACGGCGCTCATCAAGCCTCCATCCTTCTCGGACCACCCTCTTATACTTTCCCTGGCTCCCACAGCCCGCAGCGCGCAGGGTGCGATAAGATTTTGCCACACTTGGATTTATACGATACATTATGCAAGGAGTGCTCGTAAAATTGCTATAGGAATAAATTTTTTTGTTTCTGAAGAACCAGCGAGGTACGTAATCCTTTTGGGTGTAGTGACACTGCTTGAACAACACACGTCTTCTTTCCTTTTTTTGGGGGTGGGGGGGTACGAGGGTGGGGTTGGGGGTAGTGGATACTGCGTAAACTGCATATTTGTCCATCTCTTACTGCACGTTTCGTCTGCGCCTGCAAGGACCACTCGCAGGAAAGTCCAGGATTTATGTCACTCCGCTCGCTTCCTAACGACCTAGTCTGCATACATTTGCACCCAGTAGGTTCAGACCTAATCCAAATTGCATTTCCAGCGGAGCTCGGCGCCCTCGTTAGCTGATGGCTTACATGTTTCACCCCTTCGCTGGACGACCGTTTCTTACTCTCTCTGTTTTATATTACGTGTACTTCCGGAAGCCAGTAACCGAAACGTTCTTCAGCAGGGGCCACATCACTTCATCTTAGACTGTTTACTTTTTTATCATTCACTCCTAGAGCGTGCTTCATATCTTGGGTGGATGTTTGTTACTTTGTCGTCGCTTTATCTTTATTCGCAACTGCATTCAGCTTGTTATTGCAGCTCGTGACTGGCCTCTGCGAACAGCCTTAGCGTTGTTCATCTGCTTCTCCTAAGCGCCCACTCTCTGAAGCGAATCCATAATCCAGAATCTCTATTTCTATCCGCCATAGTGGTTCGGTGACTAGCATGTTACGCTGCTTAGCACAAGGTCGTGTGTTCAGTCTTGGCTGCGTAGGCCTCATTTCAATTGTGGGAAAGCAATCCAAAGAAACTTGTATACCATGCAGTTGGTGCACGTTATAGCACCACAGGTGGCCGAAATTAATCCGGAATACCCCACTATACGGCGTGCGCCATAATCAGATCGCCGTTTTGGAACGTAAGACCCCAGAACATAATTTTAGTCTTTACCTATATTAATTTTCTGGCACTACCACGTCCGCGTCTAGTAGTTTCACCACGAATAATGATTCATACGCGCCGTTCTGTGTTTGTCGCGCTTCGTCTCCCTTTTCTTGATCGTAGATGGCGCGCGGCAGGTGCTTTAGTTACTCAGGCGCCCCGCGGACTTTTCGCTCTTTCGGTCGTCCGGAGCTGTCGCCTGCACCAGCTCATTAACACTCACTGGGCCGCCTTCCCTGATTTCTTTCGTCACAGTTGGCCCCCGCAAGTTATTTATTGTCAGCGGCGCCGCTTTTACGGAAGCGATGATACGCGCTTCTGAGCTACGGCGCGTGTAGCCTCCCTTGGCCGCCATCTCTATCTCTCTCTCTCTCTCTCGTTTTCTTACCGCTGCCATTTCGTTGCTTTATTTTCCTTCTTGTGAATTTCTGCGTTCCGATCTTCATCTCTCTCCTCAATCCTCAACTCTCGGCCTATTCGTCTAACCTTAATGATCTCCAAGCTCTCCCATTCTTTCCATCCTTTCATGTGGGGGCGGTCTCCGTTTGCACAGGTGCCAACTTCGCCGCTCTCGTGATTCTCTGCTTCCCTCACGCGGCTGGCGTTTTTATGTCGGCTGCAGCGCGCCGGCCTCGCCCTCGCCAACTTTTGTACATCTTTGACTGCGTCATTTCCGCTTCGCACGTACCCTTCTCGGGGAAAGGGAACCCGCAGAGCGGTAGCGGTGTTTCAGGCGTCGCTCCTCTTTATTTTCATTGTTTTTACCAAACAGGCGACCCGGTGGAAAGCGTATCCCCCCTCCGCAACGCAGTTCCGCTCGACGGTATCTTTGTGTTTCCCTAGCGTGAGCTTCCCTCTTTTGTCCCCCGTGTGACGCTTTTCCTGCCTCCAGCGTCATTATTCACAGCCTCCTTGCTCTTCCGCCAACTGAATTCTCCTTTCCCATTTCAGCTCTTCCTTTGTTTGCAGCTCCTCCTCCCTCTTTCCACTACTTCCACCTTTGCTTCTTCTCATTTCTTTTCCTCACTTCGTTTTCGTAGCCACCGCCATTTCTTCCGCTTATGCACGCCATCTAAATCTTTCCACACAAGTGGTTACCTTTTACTCTCTTTCTCTCTCTCTCTTTCTCTCGTGCTTTATTTTTTTCTTCTTCTCGATCGAATATTTTCGGTCTCTTGATCTCTCCCCCCTTCCTGGACTAATGAACGTCTGTTTTTTTTTTATGTTCTTTCAGTGCAGTTCATCTGCGTCGAGCGTTTTCTTCGCGTTCTTACGCATGACTACCGTATTCTCGCGTTAGAAAATCACATGTCGCACGTTTTACAGCAAAACGGAAAATAAATAAAAGGAAGAGAGGGAAAAGGAGACTATGAAACGGCAGAAAGACTGAGCGAGAATGAATGACACAACGCCGGATTAGAAAAAGAAGTAGAGAAAGAAATCAATCGTGCCATGCCGCAAATTCACGTCACCAGCGTCGGCGACGTCTCTAATACGCGAAGAAAACGGTGGCACCTGTTCCGTCGCTTCGGTTTTTCGTCGTCGGTGACTTCAGATGAGGCGCACAAATGAAAAAAAAAAAAAAACTACTATGCCGCGCGCGCTCCTGTCTGCCTGCAGGTGCCGCACCATTCCTTACGGCGCTAGTGGGAGGATTCAAGTGCGGCATCGCTGAATGAGCCCGGAGCGCATGCATCTGGCCGCGCGCTCTTGTCGCGAAGGCCCAGCTCCCGCCCCATGATGAATTTTTCTTTTAGGGCTTCTTCTCTTCTTCCTTTCCTCTTTTCTTTTTCAATCTTTTCTTGGAACACCGCTGCAAAATTCAGAAGGCTGCGTGTTCAAAACAGGTTCCCCGAGCGCCCGTAACAAGGGAAAATATTCGTGCGAGTATTCTGCTGCACCGGCAGTCGTGTTAGCAGAAAGCGGAGCGCGCATGGCTCGCAACGGACAAAGGAGAGCACTCTTCGGATGCGGCGTGTGTGCAAACTTTGCTTCAGCCTGCTCTCGTTCTTTCTTTGCGTTTTCTCTTTTTTTCCTTTGGCCATTCTCTTCCTCTTCTTTTTTTCGACATTACATAATGAGCCGTTGGAGCGCAAATACGGCGCCGTCTACTCCATGGCTCTTGAATAGGTCGTGCACGCAACATGCAGTAGAAAACAAAGTAGCGGCACGTGATTCTCTGCCTTCAGCTTCACTCGTGACGAGGCAGCATGTTGCACGTGGGCAATCTATGTTTTCTCTCTCAGACAGAGCGGAAGTGTTTTGCAATGCGCTGCCAAGGGGACGTTTACGCCATACCTGCTTAGGCCATAGGCACCGTGGAAACCGTTTTTAACAAACTTTAGTTCCGGTTAACATGATTACAAAGTTATGTCAGCTAACGAAAAAAAAAAAACGAGGGGAAATATAGTATGGCCAAACCAGTGAAAACCGAGAAAGGCGAGCTTTGTGGCTTTTTGGCCTCTGAACATTTCCTCCGGATAACTGTGGACCGACGCTGCAGCTATCGTGGCCGCCGCATGTTTAGACGTCTCGCATGTTTAGGTTTCGCGTCACGTCCCTTTCGTCGAGCAAAGCAACCAACAACCGCTACTATTTCGTTTTGCGGGACTGCAAGAAAGCATATCGAAGCGAGTAACGAGATTCGCGGAAAGCCTAAACATTCGAAATAAATCTCAAGGACAAACAGCCCCTTCTGGACATCACCAAATTCTCATGTCTCCCTTCTAGGTTAATTGATGGGAAACATCCTTTATGCGCCTGTTTTGAGCCAGTACCCTCGCGGTCTGTATCTCAGTTCACCGTTGTAAGATTCGTCGGACGATCTCGCCGCTGCCACCATTTGTTAGAGTTGTCGGACGATCTACGAGCTGTAGGCCGATCTCACCGCTGCCATTCAGATGTAAGATTTGGCAGTCGTAGCTGTAGGAAGGAGCTTGACTCTTCGTCGGGACTTAGGAGAGCAGGATTTATTTACATGTTATTTACAGTCCAACATGAGATACATCGACAGTCTAGCGTGACTCCCAAATGGAGCCCGCAAGACGAGCATACAGCAAACAGCTTACGAGCACACAGCTCATCAGTACATTTCGAGCACGACAACGAGCACACAGCTCACGAGTACATATCGAGCACAACGAGCACACTCTAGCAGCCGACACTCGCTGTTTATAAGCACTTGGTCCCCCTTTGATTCCAAGGGGACGGAAATGTTCGTCCAGTCATTGTAAACATGCCGCCTCTCCCCGGGACGGCTTTCACACACACACACACACACACACACGTGTTCACGGTCCCAAACCGACACAAGGATTTCGTATAACTCGGAGCCGCCTCCGGGTAGTGTGCCCGGGTAGCACATTGTCTTGCGTCTTGATCGGCGCGTGGGAAGGAGCCCACGACGACGTTCCCGCGGCAACTCCCCCACCCGTAGCAGATCAGGTCCGCGTTGTCGTGTTGCGCACAAAGCCTGCTTCGTCGAACTCCTTCAGTCACAACGGCGACGAGGCTAGAGCGTAACGGTGGCGGTTTCAGCACAAAGCCTGCTTCGTCAAACGCATCCTAGCTGAAGCGACGGAGAGTGGAGGATGCGCGTATTGTTCCCGACACAAAGTCGACTTAGTCACGCCGTGGCTAGAGGTTGGCGGCGGCGTTCCAAGATGAGGTGGCCACCGCTGGCGTAAATGGCTGGCAAACTTGCACTGCAGCTGGCCGTTCTTAACACCGTTGTAAACGTGGCCTCGGAGGTCGTTGCTTTGACCATCGAATGGCTGCCGTAAATTTGGGACTGCGCTTTGGCCGTCATGCACGAACTCTAAAGCCAGATTCTTCTGTTCAAGCATGGCCATAATGTGAGCAGCTGGGAGAACTGAAACATTATGCTTTAGAAGGGCACCAGTATGTTATCTTTCTGTAATATGATTTTAACCGAGCGATTTAAGGCACGAAGGAGATAACTTGAACAAACTAAAGCGAGTTTTTTTCTTTGCTGGAATGTTTATTACCGTCAAATGTTTTAAATGCCATCTTTCGTGCACATCATTTCGCTCTCTCGGACAAAGTTGTATTAGCACGAACGAGAAGGTAGTAGGTCAGTAGCATCAGCTTCCGCCATGAAGGCTCCGTCTTTTCGCTTTGATGTGGAATCGATGCTTGCGTTTTTGAAAATTATTAAACGCCGAAAAGCATTCAATTTCTAAAAATTAAATTGGCCAGAGAAACTCCGCAAGGCTTAATACACTACAACTCCTTTGTCTTTTGTATGGAACCGACCAGATAATAATAATAATAATAATAATAATAATAATAATAATAATAATAATAATAATAATAATAATAATAATAATAATAATAATAATAATGTTCTCACAGCGCAGTCTTGCTTCTTCAGTTAGTTAAATTAAAAATGCCGACATCACTTATTAGACAAATCACAACCTACAATTAGTAACTATTAAATTACTATAACCTACTTGAGGAGAAGGATTTGTTTGACTAAATCATTACAGTGCTGCATACATGATCTGAAGCTTTACAGAAGAAGGTGCAGAGGAAAATCCGCGAGTGGGATCTCCTGAAGAAAATGCTCAAGCTTAGGTCATAATTAGCAGATAAGTTGAATATGTATTAAATATTATACAATGGTGAGGTTGCAACATTATAACCGTCATAGTGTACATAAAAGCTATGATAGAACAAGGAATGTATAAAAACACGGAAAAATCAGAAATAAAGAATAGGAAGTTAGAATAACTACTCAACTGTGATAATTATTTAAGAGAGCCGTAACAGAAGTGACAAATATAGTTGTAGTTCAATCATCAAACGTTTCTTTCGAGCGCTGATTGGTTGCGGAACCTTCACTAAATATGTAGGTCAGATCAGAGTAAAACTGGATGTTATGGACTAGCGCAATATAGAGGACACCGGCTTGAGACGTGTTCTTTTTCACACTGGTCGAAGGGGTAGTTAATTCGGCCTTAAGAGGTGTCAGTGCCCAACGGAGAAAATTTCATGGTATAAGGGGTTGTGCCTGGTCTGGAGGATAAACAGAGATGTTTTCATAGCCTGTCCAAAGCTGAAGTTGGTGCTGGTTGTAGCAAGTGGGTTAAGAAATGCATCATGTAGCTTGAAAAACGCGGCGGAGATGAAAGCCGAAAACCGAAACCGAAAACTAAATCAGGTGACAAAGAAAGACGTATGCCCGCTTCCCCGTATAGACGACTCACTCGACAGGCTTCGACACGCGCGTTACTTCTCCTCAATGGATTTAAAAAGCGGATATTGGCAAATCGAGGTAGACCCGAGAGACCGTGAAAAAACTGCTCTTGAGACACCAGACGGCCTATACGAATTTAAGGCCTTGCCTTGTGCTCAGCCCCTGCTACGTTCCAACCCCTCATGGACACTGTGCTTTCAGGCCTGAAGTGGAAAACCTGCTTAGTGTACCTCGACGACGTCATCGTGTTCTCCGCAACAGTTGAAGACCATCTCGAACGGCTTGAAGCGGTTCTGCAGTCCATCCGGTCCGCCGGCCTTACCCTGAAACCGGAGAAGTGCCACTTTGGCTTTGCGGAACTACAGTTTCTTGGTCACGTCGTCAGCCACGCAGGTGTCCGCCCGGATCCCGAAAAAATTGTCGCCGTCGCACAGTTTCCCGTACCATCCGACAAAAAGGCTCTCAGGCGCTTCCTCGGCCTCTGTGCCTATTACCGGCGGTTTATTGCAGACTTTGCTCGTATTGCGTCGCCGTTAACTCGCCTGACGAGAGACGACGTTGCTTTTGTATGGGGCGACGAAGAGCAAGGTGCATTCAACGACTTGCTGGAACGTCTCCAGACGCCTCCAGTGCTTGCTCACTTTGATGAGACCGCTCCTACATTGCTCCACACTGATGCAAGCAATGTTGGCTGGGGAGCTGTTCTTGTGCAGCAGCAGGAGGGCACAGAAAGAGTACCTGCCTATGCAAGTAGAACACTCTTACGCACAGAGGCTAATTACTCCATGACTGAGAAAGAATGCCTCGCCGTAGTATGGGCGCTTATGAAATTTCGTCCATATTTGTATGGCCGCCACTTCACAGTTATCAGCGACCACCATTCACTGTGTTGGTTGACAAACCTTAAAGATCCTTCGGGACGACTGGCGCGTTGGAGCCTACGGTTGCAAGAGTTTGACATGACTGTCAAGTACAAGTCGGGGAAACGACACACGGATGCTGACTGCCTGTCTCGATCGCTGATAGAGTCGTCTGCTCCACCCGAAGAAGACTCGGCATTTCTTGGTGTTCTGAACACATCCACCATCGCGAAACAACAACGGGATGACCCTGAGTTGCTTGAAGTCATCAATTACTTAGAGGGCAGGTTTGCGAGACCGCCTAGAGTTTTCGCAAGAGGACTGTTGTCGTTTTGCTTGCGGGCGAAAGCACTTTACAAACGAAACTTTTCTTCGACCGGGTCTTCCTATCTGCTCCTCATTCCTGCAGCTCTTCGTACGGAAGTACTTGAAGCCTGTCACAACGAGGTCACTTCTGGTCACTTGGTCTACACGAGAACGCTGGTCAGAGTGCAGCAGAGATACTACTGGCCGAAACTTACCACCACCGTGAAACATCACGCTCGTACTTGCCTCGACTGCCAGAGGCGCAAGTCGCCTCCGTCGAAACCAGCCGGTCTCCTACAACCCGTCCAGGTTCCTCGAAGACCATTTGACCAAATCGGAATGGATATATTGGGCCCACTTCCTACTTCTACTGCAGGGAATCGCTTTGTTATCGTAGCGACCGACTATCTCACACGCTACGCTGAAACATAGGCAATCCAGAGCAGTACAGCAGCCGAGGTGGCGCGCTTTTTCATTGAGCATGTTGTGTTGCGACACGGCGCACCTACCGTCGTAATAATAGACCGAGGAACCGCATTCACGGCTGCACTTTTACATCACGTCTTGCTGCTAAGTGGGACGTCTCATGGGAAGTCAACCGCCTACCATCCACAAACCAACGGATTAACAGAACGCCTAAACAAAACAATTGAAGACATGCTCTCCATGCACGTGGATGTTGAACAGAAAAATTGGGACGACATCCTTCCTTATATCACCTTTGCATATAACACGGCGAAACAAGAGACAACGCGCATGACTCCGTTCACCCTTGTTCATGGGCGGGATGTACAAACGATGTTGGATGCAATGCTTCCACACGTCTTTGACGACACTGATACGGATGCCGATGTGTTTACGCAACGCGCAGAAGAGGCTCGGCAGCTCGCACGCTTGCGGATCTGCCAGCAGCAAGACTACGGCGCAGGGCGCTACGATCTTAACCGTCGAATGGTTATCTATGACGTCGGCGACAGAGTGTGCGTTTGGACACCCATACGGAAACGAGGCCTCTCCGAGAAGCTGTTAAGACGATACTTCGGACCATATCGAGTATTGCGCCGACTCAGTAATGTCGCGTACGAGGTCGTCCCCGATAGTCCCAGTCGTACCCGGCGCCGCACGCATTGTTCTGAACTTGTGCACGTTGTCCGCGTGAAGCCGTATGTGAACAAATAACTATGCCAGAGACTCTTACTTCAGCGAGTGACATTACTAGTTTAGCATCGGGGCGATGCTCTCTTAGGGAGGGACAAATGACGCGTGTATTCTGCTTAGAAGACAACGACGATGGGGGCATAACGGACTCCCTCTAGTGGGTGGCTGAGATTGAGTGAGGACGAAGAAGACGTGCCTCGGTTCCGTTTGTTTTTGAACAGGCTGTCCTGTTGTTCTTGAACGTCTCCCTGTCTTCTGTCCACGTCGTACCGCGACAATACCAATCGTTTCTTGCCACCTTAACATGCCGAGCTGTGCGCATCCCGCTTCCTCCACGGTTCTCGGGCATGATGAGTTTTTGGGAAGGTTAACGAACTGTCTCAAAGAATTATTAATGCTGAAATTCTCTCTCTCAATCTCTTTCTCTCTCTCTCTATGTGTGTGTGTGTGTGTGTGTGACCATCTGATTATAAGCTACGCTGTAATGGGGGACTCCGCATCAAATTTTACAACCTGTGGTTCTTGCCCTTAAAGCTAAGTGTACACGAGCGTGTCTGCATTTCATCCTCATCGAATGCAGGCGCCGCGGCTGGATTCGAACCCGCGACCTCGATATTAGCCGCAGAATTCCATAGTCACTAAGCTACCGCGGCGGGTGAAGAATAAGTAGAAACTGCAGCTTTCGAAAATCCAAAAGCGATACAATTTACAGGAGCCAGCAACTCGCTTTTGTGCGTTGTTTTCACCAGCGTATATTACAGAAACTTCTCTTACATTGGAACGTTTCCTTACGGCTATGTATTTGGGCTCCCATCATTCACGATGGCGAAAAGGTTTTATTTTATTTTTTTAATACGGTTTCCGGAGTCGTATCCGCCACATTTCTCTTTCGAAGAGAACTTGGCAATCAGCCTATGGGCTCGCCACTAACGATCTCAGTGATAGCGAGGCTATTTCTGGGGCGATTGCCAACCATCATGGTTCGGCAATGGCTGAGTATAGTTAGCGAGTCGGCCTTTTGCGCCTGCACACGATGCCTACCTCAGCGGTTCGAACGCCTGTGGCAAATGAATGAATGATATTTTGCTCTTATCCTTACTGGAAATGGGAGAAGGGAAGGAGGAAAGAAACGTCTTTCTTTCTTTCTTTCTTTCTTTCTTTCTTTCTTTCTTTCTTTCTTTCTTTCTTTCTTTCTTTCTTTCTTTCTTTCCTTCTTTCTTTCTTTCTTTCTTTCTTTCTTTCTTTCTTTCTTCAATAGCGGCTGCGTGGCACTAGGGCCATTAATTACCAATGTTCTCTTACGCAGACGCCGTCCGCGATTGGCTGTCGCCGCAGCTATCCTCTCATTTCATTCCGGTCGCTAGTATTACTGGTGGCTTCCGGAAATCCCGGCCGTGGCGACCGCATTTCGATGGGGGCGAAACGCGAAAACGCCTATGTACCGTGCATTGGGAGCACGTAAAAGAACACCAGGTAGCCAGAATTATCACGGAGTCACCCCCTACGGCGTGCGTCATAATCAGATCGCAGTTTTGGCCCGTTAGAGCCAGAGTTAAAATTTTTAATTTGTAACTCGCCCTGGATGGAGTCCCATTCATGCTCCAGCTCTGCCAGGAAGCCGACAATATACTTAAAACAAAGCAAAATATATTACTCGTAGCTAATTTATTTAAAATATCTCATGTATTCTATCATACACGCGTCTGTTGCATTTTGAGCGCTTCTTGTTGCCACATGTTTTCCAGCTCAAGCATAGACACTGACTTGAAAGCGGTATGGCGATTTTGGTTCTTAGTGGTAGAGCCGGCTGAGGCGGCAGCGAAAAATCGGTGCTCGCAATCTTTGTTGCTGACGACCTCGACGCTGTGGTCTTACACTCATGTAGTTTCTTAAAGAAGTGCCGGGAGAGTCATTGGCTCTACTCATTTTTTTTCCTACTTTGGCCACGATCAGAACCAGTCAAGATTATAGTTTCTGAAAAGTTGAGTCTGCTGGAACCCGCCCTTCTAGCCATATAAAAGGCACTTTCTCCTTCCATCTCAATTTTGTTCCTTTCTTTCTTAAATCAGCTAGGAGTTGGTTCATGCCTCGTCTGCGTTTTCCCCTGTTTTGCTGTATATTCCGTGGCCTTTATTTGCGCTTAGTGCCCAGCTCGTGCCTTTCTTCTGTGCTTGCTTCGACCTACATCCGCAGAAAGGAAACGAAAACGTCAACAGCCTTCGCTTCCGGAAGTCGTCTCTCGCTATGTTTTCGCTTTCCGGCTGTCCGCTTTTCTCTCGTTGTTGACGACCTTCCAGTATCAACATCGGCTGCTGCAGTCTCTTCGAGGCAGCGTGCACGGTATTTTTGTTTTCCTGCACGCTCTTCTTTAGCCATGTCTTCGTGGCCGCGTAGAATATTCCCCACGCGACGTTCCCTTTCATTTTGTGCTCCCCGTCGGTTCTCTGGTGACCATCACTTATTTCTTTCTGGGATTGGCCGCCGTCTGCACGTCTTCGTCTCTCGGCCGCGCCGCAAGCCTCGGTCGACGCTCATGAATAATTCTTCGCGGCGCGAACCGCAACAGCGCGCTAGGATTGGTGCGGGCGAGACAAAGGACCAGCTATAGGCGATACGGAAGCCGTAAGCACATACGCCGTGTCCTCATGTATGAGGGGGCAACCACGACGCCAGCAGCGTGTTTGCCTCGCCGCCTCCCCCCTCTTCTTTCTCCGCGACTGACGTCGTGCTCCATCCTTCACTTCATCATCTGCACCTCCGATGTCCGGTACGCCCCGGCCAGAGCATCCTATCAGCCTGTCGTGGTGACCGCGTGGATGCCCGTTTTGTTGAGGAACGACGGCGCCGGTTGTCGGCACTCCGCCGTCCTTTGTGACGCCAGTCGCCTGGTATTTCTGAACCGTTGCTCGCTTTGGGCTCTGTCGCGGCGAGAATGCGAATGGTAGAGCCTTCGTCTGCCGCAACTACAACGACATGATGCTGGTAGCTGTCTCTGTTCAACACAATCAGCTCTACTGGCTCTTTCTTGACTGCAACAAAAAGCTCAAAGCATCTCCAGCGCCCTCTGCTTGTACCTGCACGCATTTGGACGCTCGGGTCTTGCTATTCCGCTCGCAGCTCTTGCTCGCAAACTTCCGAGCAAACTCGAATGGTTTGCCACCGAGCCATTACTTTTAAGTCGAGAAATCTATTTGTTTAATTTTCCTGCCTCCTGTATGTGATAGGCGGACGGATGTCAAATGTTCTGTGCTCTGAATGCTATCGTGGTTAATAGAAACCCTGTTGGGAAGGACCTGCGAGAAATTCTCGTAACGAGCTCTCTTCTCGCATGCTTCGCATTACAAGCCCTCATTGCTCGCATGGCCGTCTGCAGCAAGCCGGGAGCCGCAACGCCGTTTTATGCATCCTCATTATAATTTTCAGGCAAATCTGATGCTACCATGCGGGGACACTTGATTTGCCTATAACCTACACTCTCGCAGATTACTGTAATAACAGGTAGTGGGGATGATTCGCTAAGCTTTCTTTCTTGCCTTCGCCGCTTATGCCAAGGCAGATTAGCCGTATGGCCCGTATTCACAAAAACGTTCTTACGCTAAAGGCGTTCGTACCAGTCAACAGTGATGTGGTACATATGATTAGCGAAGGCGGTCAGCCAATTATAACCAGCAGTTACGAACGAAAGGCTTTGTGAATTCGGCCCCTGGTGTTTACATTGGTCGTTTTTCTTTCCGTTCACTCCTCTCCCCAACTAAGGTTCGCCATCTGGTGTTCGCACTGCTCACTTGGCTTTCCCTTCATCCTTTGCCGCAACACAGGGTAACCAGCTGGTGGCCACACTGGCTAGCCTACCTGTCCATTGCTGTCTCTTTCGTCCTCTTCCTTTCGCTGAGTGAAAAATATGGTAAGGAATCGACTTGTTTTGTAACATTCGAGTAAGCAATCCAAGGGCGAGATCATTCATTAAATTGCGTTACCCAAGAACATGCTCCCTGGGAGACACGACAAGAGGCGGTCTGCCAGAGCCAAGGCCCTTCAAGAAAGGTACCAAAGCAACCAGCACACCGCTTATGTCGATGCAGCAAAGCAAAATCACCAAACTTACGTAGTGAGCGTCCTGACCGGAGAGGGAAGTATCCTCAACGCCGCGACCATGAAAACAGTGTCCACCGTGGAAGCGGAAGAGACTGCCATTGCTTTGGCCATCATGAATCCCTATGTGCAAACTATCATAAGCGGCTCCAAAAGGGCAATCGTCAACTTATCGAGAGGCAGCATAGGCGTCTGTGCTGCGCGAGTCCTACGGGACTTTACAAATGAAAATACTGTTGAATTCGTGTGGGTCCCTGCCCATTCGTGGAATCAGGGAATAAGGAGGCGCACTGGGTAGCCCGAGGTCTAATCAACCGGGAGGTGTGCCCCTCAGACTCGGATCCCATGGATGAGGCACCGACGACATACCATGAGATAAGAAGCTACTACAAGCAAAAAAGGCGAATCTACCCGCCTCTAAACGCAAGCCTCACGCCAGCGCAAGCCTCGATCCTGCGTCGAATCCAAACTAAGTCGTTCCCCAGCCCACATTCGCTGGCCATAATTAGCAACGGGCAATGGAACCCCAGCATGTCAAAACTGCACAAATCAAACATTGGCTACACAAAATCACATTCTTTGGGGGTGCGAGGGCTTACCCCCTCCCAGGTCGCTTCTGCCAGCTCCCTCACAACAGACGTGGGAGGAGCTACTCAGAACGCCCGATCAAAAACTACAAAAAGGCCTCGTTGCCTGGGCCGAAAGGGTCATTCCTCGTGAGGAGCCATGCTAGGACTCGAGCTTGTCAGATCAAAAGTGAGCAGAACCTCAATAAAGTTGTTGCCACCACCATGTTGAAGGTTTTTAAGCGCCTCGCAAGGTCAATGCTCGTAACGAAATATGTGCCGGTTCTTTTTTCAATTAATGTCTACACGTCACAGTTTAATGAGCAGATTACCTCGACCAATAGAGCGAAATGTAAATCTGGCGCGGACAACTCCTAATTCACACTGATGCCAGTGAACTTCTTCAGTGCTTAGATGCGACGTTTTGCTGCAATACAGAAGGCTCTAAAAACTTCGAGGACGCCTAAGGCTTCGCAATTAAGAGTGGAACACGATAGCATTCAAAGATCCCTGTCTGCTTCTCACGCTTCCCGGCAACTGCAGCTTATGTAACCGTAATGTTTATCGGGAAACGCTGGCACGAATGCGAGCTTTGTGGTGGAAACGCGGCCTCTGGCGGGGGCCGATGCCAGAGGTAGTGCACAGTCGCGCCCAAAAGGTTGCTTCATTTTGAGGTTTCTGTTATTGTTTCGCACTTTTAATATTTCAGTCTGAGAAGACTTAACACAAAAGGCATGCGCTATCCGTGTTTTGTTTCATGACATTTGTTTGTGGGCTGTTATTCTCAAAATTCCTAGGAGAGAGAGAGAGAGAGAGAGAAAAAAAAACATTTATTCGAACCATCGAGGTGGTTGCTCTTGAGGTCGAGTGGGTCGTGTCCTCATTCCAGGACTCCACTGGCCATGGCTGCTCGACGTACTTGCTGGACGAGAGCTTCTTGTCCCGCCAGGGTATCGCCGGCCAGCTGTACCTTCCACGGCTCAAATGACGTGCTAGGCGTCTTTAAGTGTTGAGGTTTGCCCCCGCACCCCCACGAGATGTGAAAGAGTGTAGGGCGTGTGTCGCCGCACCAGGGGCAGATGCCGCGATATGTATGTGGGAACATTTTACTGTATCTGTGTACGTTTGGAAATGTCTTGGTCTGAATAAGTCGGAGAGCTACGGCATCTTCAGTGCTGAGCTTTCTGTGAGGCGGTGGATAAATCCTACGGTTGAGTCGCTGGATCTCGAGTCGGTCGCAGTAATTGGACGGCAGGGGCATGAAGGTAAAGGGTGGGACGATTCGTCTTGCCCCGCTCGGTTGATTAGCGCTCGAGCTAGGGCGTTCGCCCTTTCGTTCCCCTCCAGACCCGCGTGGCCCGGCGTCCACGTGATTTGATGTTATTCTTCCAGCCTTTGGCCTAGAATCTGAGCCGCCAGCAGCGGTGTTCGTCCATTGGTAAAGTTACGGCAGGCCTGTTGCGAGTCGGTAACGACATGGACTTCCCTACCTACCCTGTCTTCTTGCTTTATTACCAGCGCCGCGGCTATGGTCTCAGCCGCAGCTGGGGTCTCTGCCCTTACGGAGGCCGCGAGGGTCAAGGAGTTGTCTCTTCCGTTCACGGCGGCTACCGCGAAGAGGCCCTCTATAAGGTACGCCGCCACGTCCACGTACGTTACGTACGGGTCACCCTTGAATTGTCGGCGCTGTCTGTCGACGCGAGCCTTGCGTCGTACTTCATGGTGTTCATGGCTCATGTGCTTCGGTATCGGGTTCGCCTTGATCTTGCCTCTGACCTCAGGCGAGAGTGATCGTTGCCCATCGAGGGAACGGAGCTCCGTTGCCGTTCCGGTCCGGTGGAGGATGGCTCTGCCCGCCGCCGTCTTCTGTAGTCTGGTCTTTTGCGAAACCATAACACGTCCGACAGCTCAGCAAAGGTGTTGTGGATATCGAGGGCCGCTTACTTCTCTTTTGAGGTGGTGACAGGGAGACCCAGGGCCGGTTTGTACGCGCCTCTGATGATGGCATCGACTTGTTCTTGGTCGCGTTTCTGTAGCGAGTGATAGTGATACGACATGCTATACGTTATTCTGCTGATCACCAGAGCCTGGACGAGGCGAAGCGTGTCCTCTTTTCGCGTGCCCTTGCGGCTTCTTGTAATACGTTTTATAATCCGCGAGATCTGGTCGGTGGCAGACCTTAGGGTTTGGATGGTATGGGAGGCTTTCAGGTTGCTCTGGATCCAAAAACCCAGGATCCTAGTCTTATTGCCTTCCCTGATCTTCTGGCCCTCAAGATAGAGGTCGATAGGGCCGGGGGACTTGTAGATTCCTCCTCCGTGCACCCGGATCACCTCGGACTTTTCGGACGCACAACGCATCCCGCTCGCTGCCGCAAATCTCTCCACGGCCGTCGCGGCCTCTTGAAGGGTCGCCTCTTTTCGCGCTAGGGAGCCCTTGGTGGCCCAGAGCGTGACGTCGTCTGCGTACAGGGCGTAACCTAGGTCGGGGATCTTCCGCAGCTCTTTGGTCAGCGCTAGCATCGCGACGCTGAAGAGAATCGGGGAGATTATCGCCCCTTGCGGTGTTCCTTTGTTCGGCACGTCTATCGTATCCGATCGAGTCTGGCCTATTCCGATGGTTGCCGTCCGACACGTCAGGAACGATTTAACGTAATTAAAGATGCGCTGCCCGCAGCTGATGTCGTTCAGTCCTTTAAGAATGGCCTCGTGGGAGATGTTATCGAAGGCCCCTTTTAGGTCGAGTGCGAGCAGGAGGTGTTCTCCTCCCTTCGGGATGCCCTTGAGAACTTCTTCCCTTAGGATTAGGAACGCATCTTGCGCAGAAAGTCCCGGCCTGAAGCCAAGCATGGTGTGCGGGAAGAGGTCACCGTCCTCTGTGTAATGTTGGAGGCGGGTTTCGATGACCCTCTCGTACAGCTTGCCGAGGCACGAAGTCAGCGAGATGGGACGCAGGGCGTCGATCGCGGGCTTCTTGCCGGGTTTGGGAATCGTCACGATTTCCGCGTGTTTCCACTCGTTCGGTACGTGGCCCTTGCTCCAGAGTTCCTCGTTTAGGTGTTCGGTCAAGTCCTGGATGTGCATCGGGCTCAGGTTTCTAATCATGACATTGGTGATTTTGTCAACTCCGGGAGCAGTATTGCGCTGTGAGGCTCGTGCCACGGCATACACCTCTTCCTCCGTGATGGGAGCGTCCAGTTATGGTCTTGGTTCTCCTTCATATTTTAGGAGGCAGGGTTGTATGGGGTCGCTACCCAGGTATCTGGTTTTTAGGGTGTCAATCAGATCCTGGTCGTTTCCGGGGAACTTGTGAGCGATTTCTAGAAGCGTCCGACTGGTTGTCGATTTCGCCTTGTCGGGCTCGATCGGGCAAAGTAGGATGGCCCACGTCTGCGCCATACTCAGGGTACCCTTGAGCGTTTCCTTCAAAGATATGCCGTTAGCTGTGGCGACCACGTTGTGGTAAGTGGCAATTAGGCGCTAACTACCAAGTTCCATTAATTAACCTTTAGTTCCAGCGGGTTTATCGTAATTGGGAAATTGAAGTAAACTCTCGATCTGTACAAGCCATATAAACGGTTGCATCTGGAAAAATGCGCTCGAACCCGAAAGTTGGAGGCTGCAGCGAGCGCGAAGCCCCGCCCCTCGAAGCGACATCCTGCTTACGTCACCCAGCAGTGGGGAGGGGGGGTTCCTCACTGTCGGCAGGCGTGTGGACGAAATAAATGCAGAATTAATGCTTTCGTTTTAACGCGCAAGCTTTAAGGGCCCCGTGTCACAGAAAATCCGGTGTCGGTGTCGTCAGAGTTGTCCGTGAGCGAAAATGCCGTATATATTTAGGTATATGTGTATGCCCCGCCTTGCTGTATGGCATGCGGTATATGCGGGTTATATTGCCACAAGATTATATCACTAAGACTACTCATACCTTGTATTGCATTGTTGACAAAGTTATACCTCGGAATTTTGCTGCGTCATAAAATTCCGAGGAATAACTTTGTCAACAATGCAAGACAAGGTATGAGCAGTCTTAGTGATATAATCTTGTGGCAATATAACCCGCATATACCGCATGTCATACAGCAAGGCGGGGCATACACATATACCTAAATATATACGGCATTTTCGCTCACGGACAACTCTGCCGACACCGACACCGGAATTTCTGTGACACGGGGCCCTTAAAGCTTGCGCGTTAAAACGAAAGCATTAATTCTGCATTTATTTCGTCCACATGCCTGCCGACAGTGAGGAATCCCCCCCCCCCTCCCCACTGCTGGGTGACGTAAGCAGGATGTCGCTTCGAGGGGCACGGCTTCGCGCTCGCTGCAGCCTCCAACTTTCGGGTTCGAGCGCATTTTTCCAGATGCAAACGTTTATATGGCTTGTACGGATCGAGAGTTTACTTCAATTTCCCAATTGCGATTAACCCGCTGGAACTAAAGGTTAATTAATGGATCTTGGTAGTTAGCGCCTAATTGCCACTTACCATAACGTAGTCGCCACAGCTAACGGCATATCTTCGAAGCAAACGCCCATTTAGTTCACAACAGGTATTTTAAAATTTTACTTCGTCTTTGTAGAAACACCCGGTATAGACTCCATACTTTCTGGTGGCACATTATCTAGCTTTTTCTTTTTGTACCTAACTTTGCAAGTAACGTTGCTTTTGTTCTCGACAGAATAGAAGAACATACGAAAGACATGAAGTGTGATGTCTTTATTAGGCTGATTTTGTACGTCTTCTTGGAATGCACTGTCAGTATCGCCTGTATAGTCCCTCAAAAAAAGCAGAAAAAAGTTGAGGAATGCGCGAAAATGGTCTTTGTCTTCTACGCAGACGGGAAAAAGGCAAGCATTATAGTTCTGTAGTATTTCCATAGCTTATCGGAAAAAAATCACCGAGATACGTGCATATATATATATATATATATATATATATATATATATATATATATATATATATATATATATATATATATATATATATAGTCATATCATAAAAATCCAACAAACAAAGACACCAAGGACAGCATAGGAGGCGAAATTACTTGTACTTATTAATTGAAATAAAGAAATGATCAATTAATGGCAATGAAGCAAGATAGCGAGGTGGGCTAGTTTGTTGTGACTCATTTGCGAGTCAGCGCCGTGTTGTCAAGTTTCTTCCTTTTGTCCGTGTCCCTTTGCGCTGTTACCAAAAGTACGATGAAGGGAAATAAAAGTGGACGAAAAAAACAACTGGCAACAGGTGAGATACGTCTTCGCATTACGCGTGCGATGCTCTTACCAATTGAGCTACCGCGGCGCCGTTTTCCCATCCACTTTCTGTGGTATTTAGGTTTTACTACTGGAACTAACCTCGGGAGTGTTAGCCAGCGCTACCACCCATTGCGCTTGGCCGCGGATGTGGGACATCCTTTATGCCGCAGGCGTGACGAGTACGTGATTTTTTTTGGGGGGTGAATGCAAACTGGTCAGTAAACCCACATATGTTACCTGAAAGCATAAATGCGGCCGGGTTCGATACCGTCGCTGTGTAATGAACGAAAAGAAAGGAAACCGAGTGACCCAATTTTTATTAGTCCTATCATAAGAAGCCAACAAGCAATGACACCAATGACAGCATAAAGGAAATTATCTGCAGTTCTTCACTGAAATAAAGAAGTGATATATATATATATATATATATATATATATATATATATATATATATATATATATATAACATGGTAAAGGGAGCAAGCACTGTAAAGTTGTGTAAAACCACGGCCTCTCTATACTCACTCGCTATTCGTGAATACATTCTTGCCAACACTTCTGTAACGTCAGTATTCTTGCCTCAAATGTACTCTATTTTCGCTTTACAGCGTTTTTTATAGTTCCCAGAACTGACAAAAATTCACGCAATATACCGCTCCGTGTTGAGGCGTTCAGCGAAAAAAAAAATTATTATAATACATTTCTGATCACAACGTTTTCTCACTGTACCTATTTTCAATTGGAAGGCGAAACGTTCGCACGACATTTGTTGACGAAATTATATTGCGCGGGTTAGCGTTCCAACATGTGACACACCGTGGTGGCTGTGTGATTATGGCCATCTAACCGCTGAGCACGAGATCGCACGTTCAATTGCCAACAGCGGCGTTGGGCCTTCCGCTGGCGGCTGTGCTCAAGAACGCTTGGGTACCTTATTTTTAGCACACGCGCAAGGACTAGAAAGGGTCAAAATTGATTCGGAGCGCTCCACTGCGTCTCTCTCGTAGCTAATGTGGTTCCTTTGGAGGTGTAGGAGTTGTAGGTCGTAGGGAGGAACTTAGGGGGGGGGACAGGACTAGGCGAGGATGATTTATTTGCATATTAACATTTGAACAAGAGATACATTCGACAGTCGAGCGTGACTCCCAAATGTAGCACGCAAGACGAAGCATACAGCATGCGAGCACGAAGCTCCAAACACACTGCTTCTCGAGCACGAGCACACTGCTCACGAGCACGATCACAGAGCACGCCCTAGCAGCCGACAGACAGCTGCTTGTAAACACTCCGTGCTCCCTAGATCCCTAGGTGAGGGAAAAACGTTCGACCAGTCATAGTAGCCGAGCCGCCTTTGAGCGGGAGGGCTTACACACACACACACTTCCGCAGTGGTTTCACTGCCACCACCGAGGTGAGACGGTCTTCGCAGAACTCGGGGCTTACGTCTGGAAAGGTGCATGGGACGGTGCTGACAAATACGTTCCCTCGGGAACTCCCCCGCTCACGGCATACCAGGTCGGCGGTGGCGTGTTCAGTAACAAAGCCTGGTTCGTCGAACTCATCTCGGCAATCCCGCGACGAAGAGTCGCGGACGCGACGTATTGTCCTCCGCACACAGTAGACTATAGTGGCGCCGTTTGGCTAGAAGATGACGGTGGCTTTCCAGAAAATGCCAACCCTGCTGCTGCAGCTGGCTGAGAAACTACTTTGCATGTCGGCATCTAGGCAGGCCATTCCTAACAGAGGTTAAAAATCAATCAATTAATCAATCAATCACTCACTCACTCACTCAATCAATCAATCAATAGCTTTGTGCGCCTGGATTATTAAAGGCGCGCGGATTTTTCGTAGGGTTCAGTATCGAATAAAAAATGCGTGTGTGGAGCTTCGCAATACCAAGGTCAGTTGGTGACAGGCTATGTCTTGCTGGCAAAAAACAACGGGCAGGCCGTATTACGCAAATATTTTTTTGTCCGATTCTTCTGGTTTACAAAAAGAAAAAAATATTCTGGGGTTTTCGCTGCCAAAACCACGATATGATTATGCGGCACACCGTAGTGAGGCACTCCAGATTGATGTGTGCCGCCCACGGGCGTTGTTGCGTTTCGCCCCCGTTTAAATGCGGCCCGTGCTGTCGGGACGAGCAGCGCAACGCCGAAGCCGCTACGGCGCCACGGTGGGCCTCTGCTCTTTTCGTGTCGTCTGTCCCACTGAGTGGCCGATCTCGACGATGGCGCGAGGCTTTGTGCAAGCGAATAACAAAAGGGAACAAATAAAAGGAATCGTTACATAATACGGTAACTACGCGATTCTATAATGCAGCTTTTCTTTTTCTCTCTAGAAAACCTCTCGTTCAGATTTCCCAGCTCAGTACAGATATGCGGCGAAATGGCTACGAGCTGCTAAATATTAGTATCCATGCGAGATATAGGTTCGTCGAAAGATGACAACTTCAAGTGATCGACTGAGTTGTCTTGGACGAAGATCGTCTTCGTGAGAGCTCTGGCGAAGACAGGTCTACATGTAGAAACGTTGGCTCCAGCCTGAGGCATCCCTTGTTCGACCATGCACCCTCGAGCACAAAAGGGTTAGTACGTTCTAGAGCTTTTTAACATATTTGCCTGAGCGCATAGATCTTTACCAGCCGTCGCCAGCCGAAGTTTGTGCAGTGCTGCATGTTTTTCTACCGAGACGTTGAGTATATTTAGCTCGCCCTTCCCATTGCCTGGCGCGCGCATTGCAGCGCAGCTTTGCGGAGAGGCGCGCCGCTGTCCTCGTTCCGAACCCGGTATATGCCGCCCTTTCGCCGCTCTTTCCGCGTTTGCAACGCACGCGCGCTGCTAACACCGTGTCCTGGCGATTTCGGCGGACTCCCAGCCCGAGGAGCGCCGGCGGCGTGCGCCCTGAACAAAGTCCTGCAGTGCATTGTCAGGCGTTGAAAGCACGTCTGCTCGAAGCCGTATAAACGACTCCAGTTCCAAACGAAGCACAGCGCGCTTGCGAACGCTAAACTAATTTTCGTTACCGGCGAAGCGGGTCTCGGGAATTCCCGCCTCGCGAGGCGAGACGGAGAGAGAGACAACTGCCGAAGAAAAGGGGTGAGCGCGTGTTGTTTACGCTGCCTATACCTCTCTTTTGTTCGCGTGTCTGTCTTGTTCAGCCCGTCTCTTCGACACGACTCCCTTGCGACCCCTGCGTAGTCGGCCGGGGAATCTCTCTCGCTTGTTGTACTTGCTGCGTTTTTTTATCCACGCCTTGGTGCTTCACGCTGGCTTGTTTTCGTCGTTTCAGTGTTTCCTTGTTTCTCCGCCATCTGCTTCCTCTCAATTCCCTCGGTAATTTTTCTCGTGCCTTTACCGCCGGTGTTCGCTTTATTGCCGTTTACGATTATCCTGGAAGCTTGCGCGAATTAATGGGCTAAAGCATCTCTCGTCGGGGCGCCGCTCCTCAGCGGCCCTCGCGAAGCACGTGCTTCAGCGCTGGCACTCACCGGCGCGCTGCGCACTCGCGGCGCCCGTCTTTCGGAGCCGCGCTCTCGAACGCAAACTCGCTGAATGAATGAATGAACGAATGAATGAATGAATGAATGAATGAATGAATGAAAAACATAATTTTCACAAAGGAGGTATACCGGCGAAGGTGCGCCGAATCGACAAAGCCTTTGAGCGCGGGACTGGGCGCCGTGCCCGAGTGGCGGCGTGCTCGTCGTCAGGACGACGAGCATGCCGGGAAGCACGCGGCTCAGCTCTCGTCCTTCGGCAACTTTTTGTCCCAGATTGCCAGAGCTCCGGCAGTCGCGACTGAGGACGCACACAGCACGTCGAACTACGCAGTCCTGGCCATTGTTATGTCCGCGCATTGTTTTCGGTTTCGTGTTAACGTTAGGCACTGAGACGCACGAATGCATCGATCAAGCGAAGGCAGCAGTGAGGTTCACGGCCCGTATTCACCAGACGCTCTCACGCTAGAGTTGTTCGTAAGAGCAATTCCTAGCGAATGCCGATGCTGGACGTATTATTAGCGAAGACCGCGTACTAACGGCAGATATCAATTACGAACGGAAAGCTTAAAATGAGGTGCCAAGGATAATACTATTTGATTGGCAGAGTCAATGCATCTTCAACAGAGTACTACGGGAACCGTTTCTTGTGCAATAGTGATAGCCCTATTTATTTATTTATTTAGTTATTTATTTATTGTACCCTCAGAACATACAATGCATTATAAAGGGACGGGTTATCGTCGCACATATAAGTAAAAAAGAAAGAAAGAAAGAAAGCAGGAAAACACAATGAACAAATAAATAATAATTTCATCCAATAAATCCCTCGAGAAACTGAAATGGCGTTTTTAGACGTAAACAAAGACAAATAAACAAATAATGCATAAAATGAACAGATATGAGCGCACAAAAAAATTGAATAAGAAAAAGGCTATTCAGATTATGCTGGCGAGGGCTCTGCGGACATGATCAGTGTCTGTAGTGTGAACTAGCGAAGCATGAAGGTGGTTTCAGTCGTGGCGTGTTTTAGTAGTGAAAGACTGGGAATAAGTGACCGTGTTATGACGCGGGCTGCTGCAAACCGGTCTTATCGTCTTCGTCTCAGACGGGAGCTCTCACGTACACTTTAATGTGCTCGAGAAGTTGCTCGATCTTCAGGCAATTTCGCAACTAGATTGTATTGCACATACCTCAATATTTAATTAAATTATGCGGCTTAACGTCCCGAAATATGCACAGCGGCTTGTGAGGGACGCCGTAAAAGTGGGCTCCGGATTAATTTTGACCGCCTGGGGCTGTTTGACTGCGACCAAAGGGCGGTACGCGAGCGTTCTTGCATTCCGCCCCCGCAGGAATGCGGCCGCCGCGAATGGGAATCGAATCCGCTACCTCGACCCACTATATATAGCGGAGCGCCGTCGCCATCGAGCCAACCGCGGGGGTGAAAAAAAAAAAGAAGGAAAACACGCATCATTTTCTTCAACTAGCGCACCACTGAAATTTGAAATGCAAGGTGTGCATCTTCTAAAGCCGCAATAGATAAAGCAATAGCAATAACAATGATGGATTATGACGCTTCTACTACAAGGCTAAGTGCTGATCGAGTTGGTATTTGATCTACTATGATAAAAACCTGCGAAAGAAACAGGAGGATAGCTGGACTAACAACTGAACTTTATTGTTAACTTAAACCCGTAAGGTCTCACCAAACGTATACGCCAGCACATGAAGCAGGAAACAACAAAAGAAGGGAGCCTCGGGAGAGGATGGTCGATTAGTACATCATCTCAGTCATTGTACTATTCAGCTCTGTAACAATTTTTGCCTGGGGCAAAACACGAATTGTTAGCGAACTTCTTGAAGCCTTCCAGATTAAGAAACACAATGACATATGCATTAGTATACCGTCACTAGCCTTAACTGAATAGGAGTGTTTGTATCTAGAACCATGAATATGCATAGTAAACTTGATTGATAGGGTGTGTAACATGTGGTAGTCTTAATGTTGTTTTGCTGGCGCATGCGCTTGGTGGAACCTTGGGAGCTCAGTTGTCACTCCAGCATTCGTCCTGTTTACCATTTCTCACTTGCAGAACACTATATACGTGGAAGGAGTACGGTAAGTGCTCTCTGGTGTATAGTCAATTATGGTACCATGTAGCCCATAAGAATCCTTTCTTTTCTCTCTCTCTCTCTCTCTCTCTCTCTCTCTCTCTCTCTCTCTCTCTTTTTGACGGTTTTCCATTCCTATTTAGTTTGGCAACTGGATTAATTTATGGAGTATTCGTTGTTGCGTCATGCGGACAAAGACCGATGAAAGGCTGGCACGTGGTTGATCGGTATTTCACGTGTAAGCTGTAATAACACTCCCCCCCCCCCAAAAAAAAAAAGAAAAGAGAACTTGGGACGATTTCCGTGTGGTAGCACAAATCGCCGCACACGGAAGTTCGGGCCATGGCGAACATACTGTCATGCTGGCGAATCCAATGATCATTTGGCCGCTAGCATGCGGAAAGAATAAGATGTGAATGCGCTCTAAACAGCGAGAACGAAAGACGCTCCACCTCTGGCGTTCGCGCCGTCCCTGCAGGATTCCCGCTGATTGTGGCTTCTTTTGATTTTGCTATTCCCCGCGCGACTTACGCACGACGGCGGGAGCCGATTCCTCATGGTTTCGCAACTGCGGCAAGAAATGCCAATCCGCCGCCGCCGCCACAGGATTGCGTGGGTGGCGCGCGGGCGTTGACGTTGTCTTGCATCGGCGGCCTCACGCGGCCATTGACGAGCTTGGCGACGAAAACCCGCGGAAGGCTTCCCGTTCCGCTTGGAAGAACGGCTCCTGCGCGTGAACTAACACGACCGCTCGTACGCGCTTCTTATTCTCGCGATACCGCATACGCGAACGACTTAGCTCTCGTGGTCGATGCATGGACGATCGTCGACTTGGTAGCGCTGTCTGATGAGTCGAACATCTTCGCCTCCTTAATGTATTCGCTCCAGGGAACTAATCCCTGGGGCAATGCAACGTAAAGCTGTTCCAGTCGGCCAAATTCACAAAGCTGTTCGGTCGTAAGTGCTCTTTTCCATTTCCTGACCGCCTTCTGTAATAATATCTCCAGCATCGGTTGTGGCTGGAATTTTCTCTTACACGAGTGTTTCTAGAATAAGAACTTTCTTCTGAATACGGGCCCTGGCTCTATGCCATTACCGTAATTAGCCCTCCGCGATTGGTGAAAAAATTTCGGGCAACGCCTACTGTATCTGTTTGACACGCGAAATCACGAAGCCGCGTAAACTTGCAATCGCAATATGACGCGTATACACACTGATTATGCATAATTGTGCTGAAAAAAAATTATTCGCGATTATACGACTTTCTCTTCATTAGTGGTCAAATATTTTCTTGCCGCGCCTGCTTCGTCTGTCTGTCATGCGAACACAGAACCTCAAAAACCGCGACAACTCACTACGTCAAAGTAACACGTATGCACAATAAACATGCATTACCATGGGCTGGCTGCTCGGAGCCGCCAGTGGGAAAGATTTTGTTTGCTTATAATAAAAATGAACGTCGAAACGGAACATCAAGTGACATATTAGAGTATATTGTGTCATTGTAATTAGAGTATATAAGTGAAATACCAGGCACTTATGTAGTCCATGCACGCGCGTAACAGAGTTGCGTAAAATCGTGTTTGCTTTTCCTTCTGCTCTTTCATGGTCCCTCCTCCCACCCCCTCCCCCCTGGTTGATTGCAGCAAATACAGTGCTCCTTGATCAAAAGCACACCTCATTAGCCGATAACTCAATTCATCTTGCAGGCAGCGCTACAAGCAAAAATAAAAATAAGCCGATCGGCAGTTTTCACAGCGGCTGTCATCTTGCGCGTTCTGAGCGACATAGATTGGATGTAAAAATAGGAGTACTTGCATTTATTTGGAGTTGTATTCGAACCACCTTTATAAAGGTTGTGAGACAATTTTGCTTTCAGCAGCGAGCAGTTGGTTATTTATTGAGTGTTTCTGTCTAAAATGAAGTTGCCCACCTTCGCTCCTCAAAAAAAAAAAAAGAAAAGAAAAGAAAGAAGAAATGATGCAGTAACCATCGCAGATGGTTATCTTCATTTGATATATCAAATGAAACCAATAAAAATTGAGAAATGTTTATTAACTGGATTCAAGAATACTTAAGGCAGAGACGTCAAGCGGTTCTGATAAATAATGCCCTGTCCGAGTTGCAGCACGTTAAGTCTGAGGTCCCGCAGGGCTGAGTCTTTGGACCAACTTTGTTTTAGCATACAGCGCGAACGAAGCCCGCGAATACACGCAAGGTGCCTTGAGGGGGCCACTCGCGCGGCAATTTTGCGTGCACTTCCCGGCTTCTTTCACTCTCGGAAAAACACTTTTATGTAGCGCGTATTGAGCAATAGAAAGCTGTATCTGGAGTTTTTCATGTTGCTCTGCAATTTTCTGATTGACACTTTTCATCTAATATTATTTTGAGAAGTTGATTATTTAGTTAAAGCTAATTATGTAAGTAGGCGAAGTTAAGTAGACCGCTCATTAAATAGGCTGTATAAATATGGCGGGGACGTTAGCCCCTGGTATTTACGGCAGGCTACCATACACTCAGTTGAAAATAATATTTTGTTGCCTCCTCGGCTGGAAATCGTTACCCGCCCAGTGGCTATGCATGGCGAGGTCGAGTTTAATCCTGGCTGCGGCGGCCGCACTGCGATGGGCACGAAATGCTGAATCGGTCGTGTACCGTGGTATTGGTGCATGTTGAGAAACCAAGGTGGTCGAATTTAATCCGGAGTTCCACACTACGGTGTGCCTAAAGATCAGAATTTGCTTTGGTACGTAAAACCCCAGAATTTCATTAATTTCTTTTGTCGTTGCATGTCTGGCCTAGAGACGTTGTATCGCAAGTACGCCGTACAAGTAAAGGCGAAAAACCGCCATCTTCAGATTTGTTACGTTTAGGCATTAGAGAGTTATAGCTCAGCGATGCAGCGGGCCAGAGAGCCCAGCGGGCCCGCGTAGACGCCAGTGCGCATGCGCGGTACATGCGCAGTGGCGTTTATGTATACGCTGGCCCGCTGGTCCCGCTGGCCTGTTGGCCCGCTGAGGTATAACTCTCTTTTACCTTCGAATGAAGTAGTTAACGGCAGAAATTTCGTGTTAAACGAGTAACCGCTTTCGACTTGCTCAAATGTGTAAAACGCTTAGCGTTTTGACCGTGCTTGCCCTTTTTAGGAGGCGAACTTGCGCACATAGATTCATTCTCTCTCGTAATCGCCTGTATAATCGATACACCACTGTAAGTCCGTGACAAGAAGTACAGTTCGGTGGCGCTAGCTGAAGCGAATTATTTGGCTGGTGCTTGTGCAGAAAGGCATGCGCAGTAAGAAAAAAAAACAG
This sequence comes from Dermacentor variabilis, assembly GCF_050947875.1. Classification (NCBI taxonomy): domain Eukaryota; kingdom Metazoa; phylum Arthropoda; class Arachnida; order Ixodida; family Ixodidae; genus Dermacentor; species Dermacentor variabilis. The sequence goes on from NC_134568.1 coordinate 215,537,421, forward strand.
TAATTCTATCGCTATAGTATCTATAATGCGATATCTTATTTGCCGATTTACTCAATGGCACTTAGTTGCAGTGGCAGTTATAGCCGACGTTTCTCGTGATGCTTGACCGCAAGCGCATTTTTCGCGTAGTAATGTGCCGCGTGCAAGATCTACCGCATCTTACTGTTTGCGTTTCCCCAAGGCCATTAGTGCGCCTTGAGAATAGCAGAAGAAGAAACGATGGACCGCTCGAAATATCCGCGGTGCAGCTTTCCCGTCCGGCCTCGTGTCGTCTTATTCCTTTCGCTCCGTTGTATACCTACCTCTCCAGCCTGGCGGCTTAGGAGATGTTTGCGTTCTTCGCCCATTGTTCTGACCGTTCATTCTCGCAGTTTATCCGGCTTGGCCTGTCGCGTGCCCAGGCTTCAGCCCGGTATCATGTGGTGCTGTTTTTAGTTCGCCCGTTCAGTATTCTTCGTCCGGCTCATGGCCTGTCCGCGTAGTGTGGCCCTCCAATGTATACTTGTCTTCATTTTGCTTGCCTGCGGCGTCGTCCTCCTTCGACCCGCGACCTCTCCGTCTCCCGCAGTTCCTCCGCGTTCCCTCTGCCGAGTACGTAACCCGGCTTCCTTCGTCGCTCTGGCAGCGCCCTTCCTTCCCTGCGGTCTCCGTGCCGCTGTCTCGTTTGCTCGCCCTAAGCTCGTCTCTGTTTACGTGTACGCGCTCGACCGAGCGGTCAGTGTGGGGATTTCGGCGTGTGTGTGAGTTGCCGGGCGCTATCCGAGAGCATAGCCACTTCTCCGCAGGCCTCCATCAAAGTCACTGTCGCGACAGGCTGGGCCCGCTCTGCGCCCACCAAGAGGAGCGAAATTCCTTCGGGGCTTTTCGTTGGCGCACGCGTCTCCCTTCGCCGAGGAACCTGCGGGTGCCGCGTTTGCAGCTATGGTGCCCGAGCAATGTGGGGGTGCGAAACGGGGCAGCGAGACTGTTTGTGCATGCAGTGCGCGCGATTCGGTGACAACGCAGCATGGCGCGGCCTGGCGTCAACTCTGCGCTGCCTGTCACGGCTGCGGAGCGGTAATTCTGGCGCGCACTCGTGCGAAACCACGTCCCACTTGGCCACGTCCCACACGACGGCCTTGCCGTGATATTTCATCGCCGCGATCTTGCACCAGTTTTTACGGGGAAATGTTCGTTCCTTCTCCCCCGCAGGAGGGAAAAGGAAATTGCCGCTCTAACGGAGGCGTAGCGGTACTCCCCCCTCCCGGCTCGCGCTTTCTCATTTAGATGTGGTTGCCGCTATGGACTCATTTAGCACGTGCTGGTGGGCGAGTTGGTTATGCATGATTACAACGAAGGCGCCAAATAAAACAACGGACGTAGGAAGGAGACACGAGACAACCACGTAGACGCACTAACAACTGAGCGTTTTATTTCTTGACACAGGAATAAATACCCGCTGCCAAGGATCAAAACAACAAGAAGAAACAGGGCCGTCATCTGCATCGCACAAGGAAACCACAATACGGAACAACTTCTAAGTGCCGCTCCCAAGATACGTCAGTTCCTTTGTCGAAAGGGAAACTGTGGCTTCACTGATGCAATCATCACCACGCTTTTGAACAGAGCTGATGATCAACTGACACGGGAGATATCGGAAGCGCTTGAGATCAAGAATCGTGGTGATGATTGCATCAGTGAAGCCTCAGTTTCCCTTTCGACAAAGGAACTGGCGTATCTTGGGAGCGGCACTTAGAAGTTGTTCTGTATTGTGGTTTCCTTGTGCGATGCAGATGACGGCCCTGTTTCTTCTTGTTGTTTTGATCCTTGGCAGCGGGTATTTATTCCTGTGTCAAGAAATAAAACGCTCAGTTTTTAGTGCGCCTACGTGGTTGTCTTGTGTCTCCTTCCTACGTCCGTTGTTTTATTTGGCGCCTTCGTTGTAATAATGACGCTATGGAGCCGGCTTTTGCCTTCTCACCATCCGAGGCACATCAGGGCCAAAAACTCCCGCGTCGCTGGTGTTGAAGTATGACTAGGTCGCGAGAAAGTGGACACGCCGTAATTGGAAATCGCTCGATTTCAACGTTGCTCCCAAACTTCACTAGTTCCAAGTCGAGTTTGAGGTACTACGAGTTTGCGAGTTGGCTCGCAGCTTCTGTCGGTCGTCAGCATGGCAGTCCTGTTTCGAGGAGTTTATAAATTCTTGTTTTTTTAACCTCTCCAGACACAGTCAGGCATAGTATATTTGAGATGCCTTCACATTTGTTTACCTGTGTCGCCACAGGCAGTTCATTCTCGCGTCCCTTGTCGCCAAGTGTAGATTACGCGCTGGGCCGCACAGCGTATAGCAACCGCAAAGTAGAAGAACGACGCGAGAAAACAATTGGGCGAAGAGTATTTTCGTATATTTTTGCGTTGGTAAAATAACATGTCGTGCGAGTGCGTAGGATCGTATAAAAGTTACGTTCTGGTATGTACAGCTCTGGATGGCACTATATACGGGCAACGTGTTTATGAGACTTCCCGAAACTGTCGCTTTTCTGCACCTGTTAACAAAAGGTCCCGCGTTCTTTGACGCACACTGCAGTCCATCTGGTGGCTGGTGTCGTGACGGTAAAATCATGTCTTGATGCTGTTCGCCTCCCACTGCAGGGTGTTGTGTGTGTGTGTGTGTGTGTGTGTGTGTGTGTGTGTGTGTGTGTGTGTGTGTGTGTGTGTGTGTGTGTGTGTGTGTGTGTGCGTGCGTGCGTGCGTGCGCAGGTGGGTTTTTGTTTAGTTTATTGCAACAGCATGTTAAAAAAAGCTCGAGACTGGCTTTCCTGTGTCCGTCCTTTCCGTTACACGAACTAAGACGGTCATCGTCAGCGTCAATTCGTTGTCAAGGTATCCACGTCCACGTCGTCCGACCACCTATATCCGCTCTCATCTTCACCTTCGCTATAAGCCGAGGAAAGAACTAATTTTGCTCACCACCACGGCTTTCGATATCATGGCCTTGCGACAATCTTCACTTGTCCGCTGCACGCGCCGACTCATTATTATTATTATTATTATTATTAATAATAATAATAATAATAATAATAATAATAATAATAATAATAATAATAATAATAATAATAATAATAATAATAATAATAATATTATTATTATTATTATTATTATTGGATGTACGTTGCTGCCATTTATGTGGCGCCGGCTACTCCTCCTCTCGGACGTGATAACTGTACTCATAATGTTCGTAACAAACAAACAAAAAATTGGGTAAAGCATAGTGACATTCGCGCACACAAAGTTCGCGTGCAAAAATATAAATTTCCTTACAATCTAAATGTTCACACTGCTCGGTCGTGCAGCGTTGACGCTTGGTTATTTATGCGTTTTCTTTCTTAAAGCCTCACTCAGACTCCGAGGGTGGTGACATGTATGTGAACGGTGCATGTATATCGGAGGCCGCAGTGGGCAACACTGTTGCGAACGCGGGCGACAGTGCGTGGATCGCAAAGTAAAAGTTGCTTTCGAGAAAGTGGATGTGTGCGCTGCGTGCTGCTGTTGCTGCAAATAGATTTAAATGAGTGCAGGGCCAGATAAATCGCTGAAGTCTATACTGAGAATCACGAAATATTTCAGCTTTGCATGATAATTTCGGCATGCATGTTGCTGCCATTCACGGATGATTGCTGTTTGTCATGGCATTCCGCTCAGTGAGCTATTTCCTCGTTTGTATAAAACGCGGTAAAGCTAGATTCCTGCATCACTGTATATATAAACATGCAAATTCACTTCGAAACCGACATGCAGAGTAAAACGATGTTTCTTTCTGATAAATAAATAAATAAATAAATAAATAAATAAATAAATAAATAAGGTGCCAGCTAAGTTACGGATAAATGAAAACACCGTTTTGGAAGCATTGTCTGTGTGGCAAATGCCTATGTCTGGGAAATTTTTCTGCATATATTCAAATTTAAAAAATGTTATGGTGTACAGACGTAATTCACACGCCCTTAAATTTCTTTAATGTATTGTATGCATTGCTCGTTGTTTGTAAGTAGACCTGAAATATGCGAAACCCGTATAGGTACCGCAGTGGCCCATTCTGTTCTTCTTCAAGCCCCCCCCCCCCCCCCCCCTGCTGTCAACAGCAACTGTTGTCCAGTAGTGCCTGACGCTCGGTGTGTTCAGTTTCGCCTGATGTATCAGGTGGAGTATGATCGGCAATAAACTTCTTTTTTCACCACTTTGCTCTAATTTAATAGCAACAGGCAAAATTTTGTCTCTCGTGGATGTTTCAAAACCAAAACTAGCAAAACTCTTATAGGCCGCAAAACAGCGAGAGCGAGGAAAATTCTTCTTGTCTAGAATGCTAAATACCGCGCACGCCTAATAAAATAATACTCTATAAGCAGAATGGAAAAAAAATACAAAGCGCGGGAGGGGGGAAATGAAAATCACACACGCAGGCATGCAACCCACGCCCGGCATGCGAACCCCTGGCTCATAGAAGGCAGCCGGAATTTCCCGCCTACATTGTCCCGCTTTCGCTGCAAGGCGAGGCTCTACGAGTGCGCACCTAAAGAAGCGCGTAATAACGTCCCAAGAATGCCTCGCTGCTGCTGCTTCACGATATGAACAATGCGTTATGGCCGTGGAGCGCGTACACGCAGCTTGTGGACGAGATTAATGGGACGCCCCGAGTATAATATTACGCTGCCCAACGACGGCGCCCCGAGGCTCCGACGTGGCGCTCTGTGCTTGGCTCTGCATCGAATCGCCTCGATATGGCGCGGGTTGTATACATAGTGGGTGGGGAAAAAAGAAATGGGCCACTGGCGGTACTCCGCCGTCGCTCGTTTATTTGCTTGCGTGTTGGCCTACCCGGTGATACGGACAAACGCGCTAGCGTCGTATAGCTTATATTGCCGAGAGTAGTTCAATAACGCGATACTGGTGGGCGCTCGGCTGCCCACATTTTGCGTCGATGATGCCAGTGCCGCGCTCGTGCACGCATGAGCTTCTCGGATTACCGGGCCGAGGCATTCAGTCCAGCGCTGGGATAAGTGCTTTTGGAGCCCGCCGCGCGGTGGCGGCCATATGGCGTTGCGCACGGGGTCGCCGAATTCGACTCCCAGCCGCCGCGGCCGCGTGCAGGGTGTTGCGTTTCGCCTGCGACACGTGGTTTTGCCGGCGCGACTGCGGCGGGGCGGCGGACATTTTGGCCCGATCGTCGTCGCCGCAACACTCATCGCCAGGTGTTTCCAGGCGCGACTGCGGCGATGCGACCGCCTAGGGATCATCCTCGCATTCCAGTCATTGTGCCCGAAACAGGCGATGCCAAAGCAGGGATCTCATTCCAGTTATTGGGCCCGAAACAGGCGATGCCAAAGCAGGGATCTCGTTCCAGTCATTGTGCCCGAAACAGGCGATGCCAAAGCAGGGATCTCATTCCAGTTATTGGGCCCGAAACAGGCGATGCCAAAGCAGGGATCTCGTTCCAGTCATTATGCCCGAAACAGGCGATGCCAAAGCAGGGACCATCTTCTCATTACAGTCATTGTGTCCGACCGGCAGCGCCACGACAGGGTGCTACGAGATCGTGCTCGACATGGTGCTACGGCATCGCTACGACAGTGTGCGTCACCATTAGCCCATTGTACATTCACGTGCTCGTCTTTTGAGGGGTTCCTTCTTGCCCTCAACTGCGAGAGTATAAAAACAGCTGCCCCCGGACGCCAAAAGGAGGGCTCCGATTTCTTCTGTTGAGTGAAGTGCTCTCCCGTCTCTCTACTACGGTCAAACCTGACCGCCAACTCTTTGCGATGTTAAAATAAACAAGTTGTTTCGTTGTTACCAGTCGACTCATGCTTTGCCGGGACCTTCGGATGCTTCCAGTTGTACCCCAGGCCGCCAGGCCAACGCTACCCTTGGGGCTTGCGACCCAGGTACAACCACGGGCGTCAGCGCCGAGTTCCCAACAGATCGTACGAGCAGTCCGATCCAAACATCTGGTTGCCAGCGGTGAGATCGCCTCCGACTTCAAACAACTGTCTGCCTGCGGTGAGATCGCCACAACGGAGGCCAGCAGCAAAGAGATGCAGTTGACTGTATGCTGAGCAGCTCAACGACGATCCGGGAGCAGTGCAACGAGCCCTGTGTGACGACTGGTTGCCTGCAGCGGAACGACTGCGTGGAATTCCTGCCTGCGAGGTTTGGTGAGTGCGGGACTTTCTTCTTCTGAGCTTTGCCAGGCTTTTGTTAGTGTTAGAAACAGAGCTGGTAATTGTGGTTGTCGTTGCTGCCGGGTTAGTTGCGGCAAGACAATAGTAAGCAGTAGAGAAAGCAGCATTCAGAGCAGCCATGGATTTGAAGTCGTTGCGCAAACCGAAATTGTTGGAGCTTGCAAGAGAGTTGGGTCTGGATGTCTCAGACAAACTAAGAAAACCTGAACTGCTAAAGGCTATTCTTGAGTTAGAGGCTGAGGATGACGAGCTGTCGGAATGCCTTGAGACTATTGAAGAGAGGGAGACTGCAAAAAGACAGGAGCGCGAACTTAAAGAACAAAAAGAGAAAGAAAAAGAAGAGCGTGACCATCAACACGCTTTGGAAATGAAGCGTCTCGAGATAGAGATGGAACGCGCTCGTAATGGAAGTCAGGCACACGGTGCAGGAGAACGCGTATTGTTCAAAATGACTGACCTAATGCGGCCGTTTAAGCTTGGAGAGGACATTGGTTTGTTCCTGGTTAACTTTGAGCGAACGTGCGAGAAGCAGGGGTTCTCTCGGGAAACGTGGCCACAGCGCTTGCTCACTTTGTTACCCGGCGAGGCGGCCGACGTAGTCGCTCGCTTGGATAGAGAGGAAGCAGAGGATTTCGACAAAGTAAAATCGAGTCTGCTAAAAAAGTACCGGCTGTCTGCGGAGGCGTTCCGTCGGAAGTTTCGGGAAAATGAGAAAGGCAGAAGTGAGTCATATACAGAGTTTGCGTATAGGCTTATGTCGAACATGCAGGAGTGGCTCAAAGAAGAGAAAGCGTTTGGTGACCACGATAAAGTTCTGCAGTGCTTCGGGCTAGAACAGTTTTATAGTCGGTTACCGGAGAACGTGCGATACTGGGTCTTGGATAGGCCAGACGTTTGTACGGTGGCTAAAGCCGCTGAGCTAGCCGAGGAGTTTGTGACGCGTCGGGCTCGCGGAGCTAAGGACGGTCAAAAGGGTGAATTTGGCTCGAAGTTTGAGAGGCCGAAGTACACACCCATGAGAGCAAAGGGGAACACGCGTAGTGCGGATGCGAGTGGAAGCAGTGCGACCGAACCTAAGGAGACGGCGGCAGCCGAAGCCGAACGCAGAAAGCGGTTCGAGATGAGGCAAGCGCGCGTTTGTTATACGTGCCAGAAGCCGGGTCACTTTTCGGCGCAGTGTCCGGAAACAACACCAAAAGTTGTGTTCTTTTCAATAGGCAGCACTGACGAGAACATGAAGCTTCTCGAGCCTTACATGCGAGACCTCCTCGTGAACGGGAAAGAGTGCCGAGTGCTTCGCGATTCTGCAGCTACGATGGATGTAGTTCACCCGTCTTATGTAGAACCCCATATGTTCACGGGCGAGTGCGCATGGATCAAGCAAGCCGTGGAAGCTCATAGCGTGTGTCTGCCGGTAGCAAAGGTGCTTATTGAAGGACCTTTCGGAGCGCTTGAGACGGAGGCGGCAGTGTCATCTATGCTGCCCCCCCAGTACCCGTACCTATTTTCAAACAGGTCCGATCACCTCCTGCGCGAGAAGGGGCTTTTGTTTGGTGAAGCTAGTGTTCAGGCCTTAACCAGATCGAAGGTTCGGGAGCTCGCTGCAAAGGCGGTAGTTGCGGGGCCGACGTTATCAAACAACGAAAAAGGGTCAGAGGCGCAGCAAGCTGATATTCCGAGCACGCCCGAACTGAATAAACTTGAGTCTGTAACGTTAAAGGCGCCAGATACTGGAGAGGAAATGCCCGACACGGGAAAGTTAGAAGAGCTATCTACTGATTTGCTCATCGCGCCTACGTCAGACGGACTTGATAGGTTGCTAAAAGTCAGCCGGTCGGCTTTGATAGCCGAGCAAAAAAAGGATGGCAGCCTGGAAAACGTGCGCTGCAATGTCAAAGAAGGTATAGCCAGGAAAACTGCGCGTTTTGTGGAAAGAGGTGGAGTCCTGTACCGGAAGTATCTAGACCGCCGAGGAGTGGAGTTCGATCAGCTGGTCGTGCCTCAATGCTATCGTCAGGATCTGTTGCGCTTGTCACATGGGGGTTCGTGGTCCGGACACCTAGGAGTTAAGAAAACTAAGGACCGTCTCTTGCAAGAGTACTATTGGCCAGGGTGTTTTCGGGACGCAGACCATTTCGTGAGGACATGTGACACTTGTCAGCGGGTGGGCAAACCAGGGGACAATTCAAGGGCGCCGTTGAAATTGGTACCTATCATTACGGAGCCTTTTAGACGACTCGTTATTGATACTGTGGGACCTCTGCCGGTAACAGCCACGGGGTACAGACACATTTTGACTGTGATCTGCCCAGCGACAAAGTTCCCTGAAGCAGTGCCGCTTAAAGAACTCAGCTCAGTTGAGATAGTTAATGCACTACTGTCCATATTTGCGCGAGTTGGTTTCCCTGCGGAAATCCAATCAGATCAGGGCACAGTGTTTACTAGCGCTTTGACGACAACTTTTGTCGAAAGGTGTGGGGTAAAGCTGCTACACAGCTCAGTGTACCACCCACAGTCGAATTCCGTTGAGAAGCTCCACTCCGTCATGAAGCGCGTGTTGAGAGCGTTGTGTTTTGAACATCGAACTGACTGGGAGCTGTGTCTGCCTGGGGTGATGTTTGCTTTAAGGACCGCGCCGCATGCGACTACGGGGTTTTCGCCAGCTGAACTGGTGTACGGTCGCTCGCTTCGATCTCCGCTTCGCATGCTTCGAGAATCATGGGAAGGTAGGGGCGACGACCCAGTCGTGGTGGAGTACGTGCTTAAGCTCCTCGAACGCTTAAGAAGGGCACAGGAGTTGTCAGGTGAAGCAATGACAAAGGCCCAGCAGAGGGCCAAGGTTTATTATGATCGGACAGCCAGGGCCCGTCGTTTTGAGGTGGGCGATGAGGTCATGATATTGCGCACATCGCTAAACAACAAACTAGACGTGCAGTGGGAGGGCCCAGCACGAATTGTTCAGAAAATGTCGGACGTTAACTACGTGGTAAGTCTGCCAGGAAAGCGGAAAGCACAGCAAGTTTACCACTGTAATCTGCTCAAACCTTATAGACAAAGGGAAGCAGTGGTGTGCATGATGGTAAACGTTCCTGAAGAGCTTCCAGTCGAGCTTCCAGGACTAGGCTCAGTGACGAACAGGGAAGACACCGGTCAAGTCATTAGTGACCTTATCAGTAAAGCACCGCTGTCGCCTGAGCAGAAAACCGAACTACACCAGCTATTACAAGAGTTTCAAGGTCTGTTCTCTGAGAGGCCTGGTAGGACTTCTGTACTTACTCATGATATAGAACTTACCTCCACAGAGCCAGTACGATCCAAGGCGTATCGGGTGTCACCCCGCCAGAGCGATATTATGGAGGCTGAGGTAAAGAAAATGCTACAGCTCGGTGTTATTGAGGCAGGTGAGAGTGATTATACCTCCCCTTTGATTTTAGTTGAGGTACCGGGCAAGGAACCTCGTCCTTGCGTCGACTACCGCAGGCTTAATTCCATCACTAAGGATCAAATTTATCCGATCCCTAACATCGAGGAGCGCCTTGAGAAAGTTAGTAGCGCTCAGTTTATTTCCACCCTAGATCTTGTCAGGGGTTATTGGCAGGTTCCACTTACAGAAGAGGCTAGTAGGTATGCGGCGTTCATTTCACCAATGGGAACATTCCGTCCTAAAGTGTTGAGTTTTGGTTTGAAGAACGCGCCATACTATTTTTCAAGTCTCATGGATAAAGTGTTGCGGGGACAGCAAGAATTCGCTTTACCGTATCTAGACGACGTAGCGATATTCTCCGCATCCTGGTCTGAGCATATGACACACTTGCGGGCAGTGCTAACCCGCCTGCGCGAAGCAGGCTTGACAGTAAAGGCTCCTAAGTGCCAGTTAGCACAGGCCGAGGTTGTCTACCTCGGTCACGGGATTGGTCAGGGTCGTCGCCGCCCCTCTGAAATAAAAGTGGCCGCTGTGCGAGACTTTCCGCAACCGCGCACCAAGACCGATATTCGGTCGTTCTTGGGTGTCGCCGGCTACTATCAGAGGTACATCCCTAGGTACTCTGATATCGCGGCTCCCCTGACGGATGCTCTAAGAAAGACAGAGCCTCAAACAGTCGTCTGGGACGAGACAAAGGAAAGAGCTTTTAGCGCCCTAAAGAGTGCCCTAACAAGCCAGCCTGTGCTACGATCGCCAGACTATACAAAAGGGTTCATTGTTCAGTGCGATGCTAGTGAGCGAGGCATGGGCGTTGTACTGTGCCAACGGGAAAATGGAGAAGTAGAACACCCCGTCCTGTATGCTAGTCGTAAGCTGACCAGTCGTGAGCAGGCGTATAGCGCCACCGAGAAAGAGTGTGCATGTCTCGTGTGGGCCGTTCAGAAATTGTCATGCTATCTAGCCGGCTCGAGGTTTATCATTGAGACGGATCACTGCCCTCTCCAATGGCTGCAGACCATCTCTCCCAAAAATGGCCGCCTCCTGCGCTGGAGCCTCGCTTTACAACAATATTCCTTTGAGGTGCGTTACAAAAAGGGGAGTCTCAACGGTAACGCCGATGGCTTAAGTCGAAGCCCCTAACGTAGGAATCAGCCTCAAAATTGTTGGTTACTGATGTTTTTCTTCCTGAGGCAGGATTTTTTTTAACATATTGCTTTTGTTTAGTGTTTCAAAGTGATGATATGCTTTCTAGTGCAATTTTTCAATTTGTGGACGCGTTCTGAGTGATGCTAGACTACTGTAAGGAACTAGGCAGTGGTATAAAAAGGGGAAAGAGCCTGGCAGGGCTTAGTGAGGGTTGTGCCGTGCTTGCTGACTGAGCGGTTGAGTTTCAGCGTAGTTCTAACGCTTGCCGGGAACGAGAACAAAAATGTGAACTCTCCCGAAGTCACTTTGCAGTGTCCCGTGCGAACCTGAACAAGAGAACGAGGCCTTCTCTGTGCGCTGCGCTCAAGAAACGTCGAGGGACGCCCGACTTCGGTTATGAGCATCCTCGAGCGACATCCCTCCGGACAGCGGATGCAGTCCCCTGTCCATCGGGATCTCCTTCCCCCGGCGGGGCGGTCTGTTGCGTTTCGCCTGCGACACGTGGTTTTGCCGGCGCGACTGCGGCGGGGCGGCGGACATTTTGGCCCGATCGTCGTCGCCGCAACACTCATCGCCAGGTGTTTCCAGGCGCGACTGCGGCGATGCGACCGCCTAGGGATCATCCTCGCATTCCAGTCATTGTGCCCGAAACAGGCGATGCCAAAGCAGGGATCTCATTCCAGTTATTGGGCCCGAAACAGGCGATGCCAAAGCAGGGATCTCGTTCCAGTCATTGTGCCCGAAACAGGCGATGCCAAAGCAGGGATCTCATTCCAGTTATTGGGCCCGAAACAGGCGATGCCAAAGCAGGGATCTCGTTCCAGTCATTATGCCCGAAACAGGCGATGCCAAAGCAGGGACCATCTTCTCATTACAGTCATTGTGTCCGACCGGCAGCGCCACGACAGGGTGCTACGAGATCGTGCTCGACATGGTGCTACGGCATCGCTACGACAGTGTGCGTCACCATTAGCCCATTGTACATTCACGTGCTCGTCTTTTGAGGGGTTCCTTCTTGCCCTCAACTGCGAGAGTATAAAAACAGCTGCCCCCGGACGCCAAAAGGAGGGCTCCGATTTCTTCTGTTGAGTGAAGTGCTCTCCCGTCTCTCTACTACGGTCAAACCTGACCGCCAACTCTTTGCGATGTTAAAATAAACAAGTTGTTTCGTTGTTACCAGTCGACTCATGCTTTGCCGGGACCTTCGGATGCTTCCAGTTGTACCCCAGGCCGCCAGGCCAACGCTACCCTTGGGGCTTGCGACCCAGGTACAACCACGGGCGTCAGCGCCGAGTTCCCAACAGATCGTACGAGCAGTCCGATCCAAACAAGGGCCGCGAATACGAAAGCGCTCGTACACCGTGCTGTGGGTGCGAATTAAAGAAGACTGACAAAATCAATTCCGAGTCCCCCACAGCAGCGTGCCTCGGGTTGTCTCATCTTAAAATCCTTTTCGCGGTTGGTCCGAGCAGCGGTACGCCAATGTTGTCAATCTGGCGAAATGAATCCTCGAATAATACCGGCCCAGCAATATACATTGCCTCCGTGAAAAGTTGCGTATTGAATTCGGTGTCGGAGAACTTTCGCGAGAACATTTAGATAGCTTTTGGTGTTCTAGTAGCTTAATTTTGAAAGCTTCGATGAAACCGCAATATTTCAATATTATAACGAGCAGACCCTTTTTGTTTGTTTTATTGTTCTTTTCTTCTTTTCGCAGATGCTAAATTAAATTTGGGGGTTTTACGTGACAAAACCACGATCTGATAATGAGACATACCGTGAGGAGGAGTAGATTTTATTGAAGTGAAAGGAGGAGAGGTCAGCCTGGAGAGCGTGTCTCTAGCCTGCTACTGCTCACTGGGGAAAGGGGAAGAGCGAAATACAGGGAAGCGTAGGTGGCAGTCATTATGTTGTGGTACAATGAGATACCATATACATGTTGTCCAATACGCTTATGCGCACTGTAGGCACAATACACGCAAGAGTAATCTTGTCCGCACAAAATGTTATCGCGTAAAGACATTTCGCACTGTCTGCACGTCTCACAGGTTCTAGAGGCGATCGTCTAAACCAGCCTCGAGTAGAAAGTACAAGAGTGAGTTCATGGCACGTTGGGCATAGTCAACTCTTCTCCACGCGCCTAAAATCTTTTCTTCCAAAAAGGGGCGGGAGTCCAAGGAGTCAACACTAGACTGAAGTGTTCTTCGTTCGGCCGCATATTGAGGCCACACGCAAAGTACGTGTGACAGACGCTACAGTCAAGGTCCCGTGCTCGTCCAATCTTGTGAAGGTATCGGTTAGTGTACGCCACAGCCAACCGTAATCGATGGATGAGTGTTTCCTGGCCTCTCCGCAACCGAAGTGGAAGACGGAATCGTAAACCAGCGTCAAGTCTATGGAGGCGCTCTTGCTGATGTTCGGGGTTGTCCCATTGTCGCGCCATAGAGGTTTTGATGGAGTTATGGAGCGAGGCGTTGATTTCATACCGGGAAAAAATAATTTTTTTAATGTTTCCGTCAGTGTTCGCCTTTTTTGCTTCCGCGTCAGCCTGTTGTAGTCTCTAGATTAGTGTCGACCTCCTGTGGTTCTTTGACTTGCACCCAAATCTAAGCGCACGAGCATTTCTGGCGTTTCTCTTCCATTGAAATGCGGCTGACGTGACCGAGATCGAACCCGCCACTTCGAGTTCAGCAACGCAGCGCCATAAACACTAAGCTGGCGCGGTGGGTCCACGGGCGTTCGTTCTATTGCTGAGCATTTTTCATCGATAGTTTGGAGACATTGTCTTTTTTGTTTGCTATTGACAGCAGTCTCGTACTCTATGTGGGTGTCCTGCGAACCGCAGACATTTTTGACGTTGTGTGAGTGAGTTGCTTCAGCGCCACTGCAAGGATGAAGGAAATTTTTTTCGCTTTAGCAATCTGGAGCCCGTGATCACACACAAGCGAGTTTCTATTGTTGCGATCCGGTTCTGGGGCTCGTGGTTCGTACTCGGGCATCATACAGGAGTCGCTTGCCTTCGCCGCCGGAGCGTCTGAAGTATGCCAGCTGGCCTGCGCTATACCGGCGCGTTGCACTAAGCTGGCTCAGCGGACCCACGCCGTCGTCCGTATTTATCTCCGAGAGTTGCTTGTCGGCGAGGAGGTGAGGTCGGGAGGTTGAAGAAAACGAGAAACGGCTTATTTTACATCTTTAGACAATTGGCTCCAGATATGGGGCCACACTGCATGTAGGAAGACATTACATGTCTGATCACTACTTGTCTGAGCATAGACATGTCAGAACATACACTATACACTGCACCAAAAGTGTCCGCGCTTAACACAGCTGTTTTCTCTAGGTAACTGCACGAGGGAATCTGATGTCTGTGTCTCGGCCAAACTTAATGGCCGAACAGTTCGCAAAATCCTACCGATGGTCGCACCCCCTTGATGAACTCCACCTTTGGTGTCCAACCTTCGAACCCGCCTACGAGGCAATCTGGAAACGGGTCCACGCTGTTTCCGCGGAAGTCGTTGACACTGGCTCATTGCTCTCCGTAATGGTCAGCTCGTCAGGGTCATGAGACTGGCCTTCACGGTCGTTACCGCTAGGGTGGCTAGAAATGCATTGGCGTTCCAGTTACTTTCTTAACAAAACGTCGTCTTATCCATTGAATCACAAAAGTAACTGAAGCGCCAATGCGTTTATCCGCAAAGTTCGCGAATTAATGTCTCGAAACTGGTGTCATCCTGAAAATTCGTTTCAAGTGGATCCGTTTTGCGAACGCCACGTAGAATTTGTAAATTGCAATATGCGCCATAAAGTAATTAGTTAAAAACCTTATTAGTGAATGTTTGCTAGTTAGTAGATTATGCATTTTAATTTTTTGTGCAATTATTGTCCGCCTCTTCAAATAGACCATCTGAATATGAAGTATAATTGTGCTATCTGCCACAGGCAACCTTGAAAAATTTTTGAAAGTTTTCGCTGGAACGCTCGGTATATATACGAGGGTTGATCCAGCAATAAGGTTCTCAAAGAGCTCCAGCCACACGGGAAGGTGCGAGGCGAAATCCGGCAACACTGCTGCCCCGCGCGGCTGTTCCCCCACTATCGTTTCCCCCCGGCAGCGTCCTATATGGAGCCGTCCGATATGGAGGTTCCCATTGCTGATCCCGCCAAGTGCGAGATTCGTTTCGTGATTCACTTTTTGCACGCCAAGGGGACTCCACCCGTGGATATTCATCGTCAGTAGACAGAGGTGTATGGCGACAAGTATATGTCCGTTCAACACGACCGAAAGTGGCGGAGGTAGTCAGTCTAACGCCGGTCGGAAGGAAGTCCACGATGAAGAACGGAGTGTAAGACCGTCAGTTTTAGAAGCGGTTATCGAGATGGTCCTACGCGAAGTGCTTCAAAACAGGAGGATCACCGTCCGTGAACTTGTTGCTCACGTTCCTGGGAGTTCGTACGGTACATTGGAAAGAGCTTTGACTGAAAAACTGAGGTATCACAAATGTTGTGCTCGATGGGTACCACGGCTATTGACATCAAACCACAAGAAGAAACGCCTTGACTGTGCTCGCCAGTTTCTTCACAAGTGTCAAGAAGACGAGGAAAGATTGTTGGACTCCATTGTTCCGGGAGACGAAACGGGGGTGTTTCATTTCACTCCCGAAACGAAACAAATATCCAAACAGGGCGTCACCGAAAGTCACCAGTCGCAAAGAAGTTCAAACAAACTTCTTCTGCTGGCAAAGTCATGGCCAGTGTTTTTTGGGATCGTAAGGGGGTGCTGCTTATCGATTTCATGGAACGTGGGACAACAATTAACTCAGACAGTCATTCTGCAACACTAAGAAAACTCAGGCGAGCTATCCAGAACCGCTGGCGAGGACGACTGGCAGCCGGTGTAACGCTGCTTGACGACAACGCCCGACCTTACGTCTCCCGTCAAACCCAGCAAGTTTTGACAAACTTTAAGTCCAGACCTCGCGCCTAGTTAAGACCTCCCTGCTAGTGATTATCATTTGTTCCGCAAGTTAAAGGAACATTTGCATGATCAATCCTTCCGGAGCGACGCTGAAGTTAAACAAGAGGTGAAACGCTTCTTCAAGGGGTTAGCGGCGGAGTTCTACGACATTGGGACGCAGAAATTGGAACACCATCTACAAAAATGCGTAGAAAAAGATGGGGTGGTTATGTAGAAAAATAGAGCAAAATTTCATCTTTCCAATGATGGAAATTTCTACTTACTTCTGGATCAACCCTCGTATAGATATATAAGATGACCGGGCTTCTTAAAGTCTGTGACGCCAGCGGGCGCAGTCTTTCCGATCTTATTCATAGTAAAGGAAAGAGTGACCTATACTGTTTGTAATAACAAATAGACTAGAATGGATCGCATGCTGGGATTCCTTGTTGTTATTGAACTACGTGTTTCCATCTGTATCTTTGCATAGCTACGTAACAAGTGTTTGTGCTGCCTTTTATTTTAACAAAGCACTGATTTTTGCACAGATGACATGCATATATGTTTTATTTCTTCTAGAATGACTTGCCGATGCCAGATTGAAACCCTTAGTGCTTCTTGCATCACAGCTATGTGAAAGCGTTTTAATCCTATTTTGGATACCAAATGAATCCAAATGCTACTTGAACAGCATAACACTTATCGACCGGTTTCACGAGAGCGCCCATGCATGTGTTCGCGGATTTCTGACCCATTAAAAAGAAAACGTGTATTTACCGTGCTTTAAACGTACTGTGATTTTTTTTCTTGACATGAATAAATAAGGAGAGAGAGAGAGTAAAACATCTTTATTAATAATATCTGAATGGTGAGAGCAGTGTGGGAGGAACCCTCAGCCCATGGTTCCTAAGATGATTCCGGCGATGTTTCGAGCCCGTTGTATCACAGCTCGGAGGACCTCGGGAGGTCCGTCGCGGAGGGCATCGTCCCACAGCTCTTTGTTGCGTAGGGGGTAAAGGAGAGTTGGCAAGGGAGGAAAGAGGTTTGCAGTGCACTCAATTGTGACGTGGAAGATTGTGGGCGAGCTGCCACAGCCAGGGCAACGATCTGCATAACAGTGTGGGTAGAATTTATTGAGAGAGACAAGATTTGGAAAAGTTGCGGTTTGTAACTGGCGTAATGCCACTGCTTCCTCCCGCGGGGAGGATGGCGGTGGTGCGGCGTGGGTGCGACGAATGCGTGTATAATGACGGAGTATGTCTTTGTAACGGAGCAAGGGATCCCCCCACTCTGAACTAGTCGCCTCACCACGCCGAGTCGCCTGGAGGGAAATTTCTCGGGCAACCGCATGTGCGCGTTCGTTACCCGGCGGCGAGGTATGACCAGGGGTCCAGAGTAAGTGTATGCGGGGAGGTGTGGTTGGTGTATTTTACGGGATCTGTTTGAGAATTTGGTGCGCCGCTCTCGGGATGCCATGTCCTGATAGGAACGCCCGGCATGCCTCTTGCGAGTCCGTCAATATATACACTTCCTCAGGAACACGGATGGCGTATCGAATTGCAAGAGCAACACCGAGAATTTCTCCGTAAGCTGCATTTGTTCCGCGCATTCCAGCAGAGTCTCTCAGGGATTCGGTGCCATCCAAAACTACCTCTTGAGTGCGTGATGTGTCCGTGTATAAAGTATGTGTTTTCGGGATGTTTGCAAGCATGCGGCCAATGCATCGTACACGGGCTTTCGCCGCCCTTTGTCATGCTCGGGTGCATATTACGTGGCAATGGATGAATACTTAGTGCTTGGCGTATCGCTGACGACAAGATCGTTGGACGGGTTTCAGACTAAAGGGGTGGGACGGAGTATCCTAGCCATGTGAGAAGATGGCGGCCAGTAGGAGTGAGTAGGAGGCGCTGGCGATGGCTCACCCAATGTGCCTCTAGCAGCTCGCCTAGTGTGTTATGTGTCCCTAAGTTAAGCAGACGGCGTGTGGAAGTATAGTTCGGGAGGCCATGGGCCAGCTTCGTCGCTTTGCGAATCATTGTGTCTATGCGAAGTTGTTGCGCTTAGGTCAACCGCTGAAATGGGAGATGGTATGTAAGGCGGCTGATCACGCATGCCTCCACCAAGCGCAGCAGGTCCTCTTCTCGAAGACCCGAGCGCCTGTTGGAGACCCTCCGGGTCATGGCTAGAATTTGCTCAATCTGTCTGGATAGAAGGGAAACAGTGTAGTTTGACCTGCTATCCGCTTGGACGTGTAGGCCGAGGATACGAGCACGATTAACCTGTGGTATCGGTGTGCCATCCACGTGCACAGTGATAGGGGGAGTAGAGGAACGGCCTCGGGGGCGAATGATTATGAGCTCCGACTTTTCCGGAGCACATCTTAAGGCGCATTTTCTCGCGTACTCGGAAACTGTATCGACTGCTTGCTGCAATCGGTCCTGGATGGCTCCTTCGGAACCGCGTGTCGACCTGATAGTAATGTCGTCCGCATAAATAGCGTAGGCGACATCAGGTATCTGGTCGAGTAGCCGGGGAGCCCTGCGAGCGGGATATTGAATAGAGAGAGAGGGAGAACAACTTAGTGAAAATGCCTGCAGAGTCGGTTAGGCCCCCTCCACGCAGGGAGGACAAGCTTTTACCCCGACGCGGCCACTACGTCAGTCTCGTCCGTTGTGCTCCTCGGGGTCTTGGTCCCTCGCTACTTCCGCTGGTCCGAGAGGGCCGCAGCCCCCTTCCTGGGGGTGCTGCCCTCCTTCTCCTCGGTTTCGCGCAGTCGCTGCCTCTCTAGAGCTGCCGAGACCTGCTGGACGGCCTTGAGTTGTGTCTCTTTGTCACAGCTCCACGTTGCAGCCTCTAGCTGCGGCGGGATCGTCGTCTTCTCGCTGGCTTTTCGCGGATTTATGCTACAGTCCCAAAGTATGTGAGCCGCGGTATCTCTCTCCTTCGCGCACAGTCTACACATGTCACTCCCGTACACGCTTGGACACACGTGCTTAGCTAGCACAGGGGTGAGCAGGGACCCCGTCTGTAATTGCCTGTATAACACTGCCTCCTTCCGGGTAAGCCCCTGTTGAGGTGGCGGCATAGTCTGTCTGTTAAGTCTGTACCACTTGACTATTTCGTTGAAGGTGGTCATCTTGTCCTTGGCACTGCACCGCGACCAACACTCCGAGTCGGCCGTGCTTGCAGCTGCGCGGTTAGTTAGTCCTCGCGCGGCCGAGTTGGCCGTCTCGTTGTAGTTCACGTTCCCGCGTTCCGACACGTCACTGCCCATGTGGGCCGGAAACCACTTGATCACCACAGCACTTTTGCGTGTGATGTCTTCGGCCTTGCGCAGTATGCGCGCGGCCTCACTACATACCCTACCCTTGGCGTAGTTCTTCACTGCCGTTCTAGAGTCACACAACACTGTAGTGCATCCGGGGTCGGAGACGGCCAAGGCGATGGCCACCTCTTCCGCCCGGTGCGCCTCTCGAGTCCGGACGCTCGCCGCGGTCTTCCTTGCACCCGTCGATGCCCCGACAGCCACCACCGCGTATGCGTCGCTGCTCCCTCGATACTCCGCCGCGTCCACATAGACGGCGCCTTCTTCTCTGGCGTGGAGGTCCACGAGAGCCCTGGCCCTCGCCAACCTCCGCTCCTTGTTGTGCTCCGTTCACGTTCCTCGGGATCGGGCATACTCTGAGCTTTCTGTTGATGCTATCCGGTATAGGTACATCTTTCTGCTGCTTGCCTTCCCTCGGCTCGAGGCCAAGGTCCCGCAGTATCTGTCTTCCGGTTCTCGTTTCAGAGAGACGCTCGAGTTGCGCCGTTCTCTGTGCTTCGGCTATTTTGTCCAGCGTGTTGTGGACTCCCAGCGCCATGAATTTTTCGGTGCTCGTGCTCCCGAGGAGACCGAGTGCCGCCTTATACGCCTTGCGTATGGTGGCGTCTATCTTTTTACGTTCGCTCGGCCTCCATTTGTGGAAGGCGGTCACGTACGTTATGTGGCTAACTGCGAACGATTGAACGAGCCTAGTCAGGCTCTCGTCCTTCATCCCCGCTCTTCTGTTGGACACCCTCTTGATGAGTCTCACTGCCTCGGCCGCTTTTCCCGCGAGCTTGTTGACCGTTTCACCGTTGACTCGGTTTCGCTGGATGAGCAGCGCGAGCACTCGAATCTTCTCGACCTCCGGTATTACCTGTCCTCCCGCTGTCTTGACCGTGATCTTGGGACGCTCGTACTTGACTTCCATATTCTTTCTTTTCCTGCCCGCTCCTGCCGGTGGAATCACCAGCAGTTCTGACTTGGCCGGAGAGCGAACGAGTCCAGACCCGCCCAGCTGCTCCTCGATGGCGTTGACCGCTTCTTGCAGCGTTGTCTCGATCCTACAGGGCGAATCTACAAGACGTGTCCCACGTCCTACAAGGCGAATCGTACCGGATCTATGTGGTCCCATTCCTACGGTGGCTGTGCGATCTCGGAGAAATGCGCGGATGTAGTTGTACATACGAATTCCACAGTGTGAATGGGCAACATTGCGAAGGATGAGGTCATGTGCAACATTATCGAATGCCCCTTTTACGTCTAAGGCGATGAGTGCTCTCGTTTGGGCGGACGACGGAGGTCCTATGACCTCCTCCCGCAATTGTAAAGGCACATCTTTGGCAGACAGATGAGCCCGATATCCGAATTGAGAGTTAGAAAAGAATGATTTTTCTTCGAGGAAGGGCTGCAGACGCCGCAAGAGTACATGCTCCATGAGCTTACGTTGCAGGATGTTAGGGAGATGGGTTGTAAGTTTTCAACCTTAACTGGCTTGCCCGGTTTGGGGATCAGTGTGGTGTCGGCGTGTCGCCATGCTTGGGGAAGCATGCCCTTGCGCCAGCAATCATTGAAGATACGGGTGAGCTGTTTGATATCCGCGTCACTGAGGTTACGAAGGGTGGCGAATCGGATGTGGTCGGCTCCCGGTGCCGTGTTGCGGCGTAGGTCTTGTAGGACCACCCGCACCTCGTCAGATGTGATGTCCGCATCTAGCAATTCGTTCGCCTCGCCTACATAAGGATAGTGAGGGTACTGCGGCGGCGGGCCTGTGGGTATGAAATGCTTCTCTAGCTCTCTGAGGAGTGTCGAGACATCGTCCCTGTACTCGTGCATTAGGATGTGCAGCTGTTGAAACGTTTTTCCCTTTGTTGTGGTGGGATCTGTGAGTGAGCGAAGAATCGACCACGTTTTTGCTGTGCTCAATGTGCCTGAGAGGCGATCGCAAAATCCTCGCCAGTTATTCTTCTTAAGGATCTCTGCATACTCCTGAGATTCCCGTGTAATTTGATCTATACGTTTCCTAAGTTTGCAGTTGAGGAGTTGTCGTTTCCATCGTCGTGTCAACCCTCTGCGGGCGTTCCAAAGATGGAGTAAATGCGGGTCTACGTCTGGTTTCTCGGTTGTGGTGCGCAGTGTGCTCGTGGATCTTGTGCGAGAGAGTCAAGCCAGCTTTCGTACCCTTGGCGCTCAGGTGGGTCCTGGCGACGTTCCCTGAATTTCGCTCAATCCGTTATACGCACATTTCGCTCGGGCCTGCGCGCACCCCGTAATGACAAGGTGGTCGCCACGATGTAGTGGTCACTACCAAGGTGCTCCTCTAAAGGCCCGTGCGCAACGACTGGGCCAGTATTGCGCACGAACGTAAGGTCAGGGCAGGTGTCACGAGATACGCTGTTGCCTATCCGAGTGGGGTGCTCTGGGTCGGTAAGCGGTGTGTATCTCATGTTACAGATGGCATTCCATAAGCGGGTCCCTTTAGCCTGCGATTTAACGTAACCCCATGCAGTATGCGGAGCGTTAAAGTCGCCGGCCACCACACAAACCCGTCCAAACCTACCAAATTCTGTTAGTAGGTGCTGAAAACAGTGCGTTCGCGAACGGGGGAACTGTATGCATTGAGTATAGACAGACTCTCGCTGCGTTTACCTTGCGTAATTATTTCCAATATTTGGTGAGGAATGTCAATGTTAGTGGTATGCATGCGACATGTAACATGTTTCGAAACTAAGGCTCCCACAAGAGGAGAGACACCCGAGAGCGTGCTGTAGCCGGATAAAGAAGGGGTGCAATTGACTTCCTGTAAGAGGATGACATCGGGAGGGTTCGTGGATGTGGCGATATACTGCTGTAGGAAACCTCGTTTTCGGCGGAATCCCCTACAATTCCACTGCCACACCACTAGTTGCTCCGCGTTACGCGGCGCCATCATCATCGCGAGAGGAAGCAGGCGGTCGTGCATAGGGATGCGGGCGCCGGGTGCTCACATTTGAAGGTTGCGGCCGAGAGCCTTGGTCGGAAAGCGCGCTTTCGTTGTTACCGCTAAGCTCAGGAATTTGCACGCGTGTGAAAGTGCACTCTATACGTGATTTCACTTGCTCCGTAATCCCTATTTGAAGGGCCTCCATTTGGCGTTCTATCCTGTCCAGAGCCGCCTGCATACTAGTGCTCATGTCTGCCACCAGCGCGTCCATTTGTTTTTGCAGGCGCTCAAAGCGCGCCTCCATGTCACGACGTAGGCGGACTATTTCTATTAGAGGATGGGGATTTGATAACGAATTGGTAGTAGGGGAAGGGGTAGGGAGAGATTTACTGGGCGGAGCGAGCTGTGGGGTACCCTTCGCCCGACCTACCTCCCGAGGCGCCTCCATTGCTGTTTTCTTCTCCGGGGTCCGCTGCACCCCTGAAGGGACCAGGGTCACCTTGGCTGGGGCGTTGGTCTGCAGGGCCTTTTTGAAGGGTTGTCGGGAAGATGGGGAAGGAGGGCGCTTC
Organism: Dermacentor variabilis; assembly: GCF_050947875.1. NCBI lineage: Eukaryota > Metazoa > Arthropoda > Arachnida > Ixodida > Ixodidae > Dermacentor > Dermacentor variabilis. The sequence continues at coordinate 215,559,959 of NC_134568.1, forward strand.
TCTGGGAGGCGCACCGATGCCTCGCGGGATCGGGACCGAGACTTGGAGCGGGTCCGGAACTTGCGACGGGAGCTCGAACGGGTCTTTGACCGGACTTTTCTGGTCTCCTTCGTTGGGGCGCGCGACGTTCGGGTCTCCGCCGTATCTGTGGTAGTGGTCGGGTCGCTGGAGGGTTGGAGTTCACGCTGCTCTTTCTCGAGAGCTTTCCGCACCCAAGCTTTGTTCAGTGTCTGCCTAGCACGCCGCGGGCAGTTTGGATCCGCTGTAGGGTGGGTCCCGTCACAGGATCTGCAGTGTGGGGTGCACGGATGTGACGGGGTGGGGCTGTCAGTCCCGCACGTCGCGCAAATGACCACGTGCGGCGTAGGACAGTAATCAGCCCAATGGCCGAGCTTGTGACATATCTTGCAAACCAGTTGGCGGGGTCGAGGGGGGTAGCAGCGGAGTTCTGCACCATAGAAACGCACGTAGTAAGGCACTTTAAGTCCTTCAAATGTTACCAACGCAACGTTGGTTTGACCCATCATTCGTGCTTGAAGTATTTGAGTTCCAGGAGCCAAAAGCTCATGCACTAGCTTGGAAGACGGTGTACCGGGCAAAAGGCCAGGAACAATTCCCTCCTTGCATGAGTTGTCTGGGGCCGCAAAATATGTCGTGATGGGATAGACCCGCTGACCAAGGTTTAGCTCCCTCACCTTGTAAAATGCGTCGGCTATGTGTGACTGGGGTGTACTGATGACTGCCAAGTTCTGCTGAGGTCGCAGTCGGAATATGATGTCCTGACGATCCTCGGTGATCAAGCCGGCTGCACTCCATAGAGCACTGGCGAGTTCTGGGTGCGTCCACTTATCGAGACAAAGTCCTCCGTGAGGCCGCAGAATTATCTTTTCATCGTGCAAAGGAAGTTCAGGCAGGTTCTGATTCCGACTGTGCTTGCGTACGGTAGGCTGGGAGGCGTCCGAAATGCCTAAGATGTTCTCGGAGGGTTGCGTCTTAGCGCGCGTTTGACGGATGCGTCGCTTATGTATGACTGTCTTCCAACAGCCACCTGTGTCGTCGTCAGTTTTGTCGTCGTAAATGTTCGGGGTAGCATCTTCCTCCATCCTTTCCTCGATCGGAGTGTCTACCTCTCGTTGTCGGGAGGGAAAATTGGCGACGATGGGATCGGCGGCCACTCTCGCAGTATCCACCTCGGGCGTCTTCGTTGTTGTCGAGGAACGCGCGGCGGCGTTCTCCGTCGCCGATTGCGTCTTCTGCTCGTTGGAAAATGACGTTGCGGTAGATAAATGCTCCGTCGAAACAGAGCGGCGAATTGGCCGAAGGTCCTTTGCACGCCTGTTTAGAACATGGGCCTCGGAAGAGCTGGTCGCTTGGCGCTCTTGGTTCGTGGTGTAGAAAACACGCCAAGGCAGCTATGGCCCTGGCAGGGGCAGCCGCGTTGGAACTGCTTCAGAGCTGTAGAGGCGCGGGGAGCGGCAACAAAGTCCCGGGAAGAAAAGGCGGTCGGTGGGAAACGGCGAGAAAGCCGCTTCCCATATAATAAATAAGGAGGTGACGCCGATACTGGCTACTCATTTTTACGTCAGAAACATACAAATTTACCAGGAGTCGCACTACATCATGCACTTAGATCAAATAAACGTATTATGAAATAACATTACCATGAAAACTCAACGCACGAGATGTCACTGTAGCGAAGTACAGCTTAACACGTCTATAACACTATAAAACATGTCAGCATCACCCCTGTAGTACCTATAAATTTTCGCCGAGAACCTGTCACTGATGTATACAGCAAAGCAATGACTTACTACTGCTTGTTATCCCAGTAATCAAACCCTCGAAGTAGCACCAGTCTGTATCCGGAGACTGGTGCTTCGACGGTAAATCCTTTGTTCCTTCGAAGGTTTCAGCATTTAACGCCTTACCGCCACCAGCCACCGTAGCCGCCGTAGCTTACTGGACGCGTGTGGCGTGTTCAGCACGTGGTACCGGCGTCTGCACTCTGGTGATGGCGTAATGCAGCATCTCCCGTGTGCTGCGACATTTGTTTACGTTAAAGGACCCGGGTCGGTCTCATTTGGTACCGAAACCTGGGCGTGCTTTACAGAAGAAGTTCGTGGTGCATGTGCAACCACCGCTACAGCGCAAGGCACGAACTTGAGCCGGCCGATCGTTGTCCATCGAAGACGCTGCTAATCTCGCTTCGCTAGCTCTTGATCGCGCAAGCTCGGAGTCCCCCAGCGGACATCATTGCGACCGTACGCTACGCGGAAGAAGCGCGGGCGAACCCGGCGGGCAGGGCTGATGCTGTGCAGGCTCCGGAACCAAGGTCGATCGTCTGAGGCTTGGTCGGTGGCACGCGTGTTCTGCGACCCAAATCTCGGGGCGTCGTCGGTGTCTGCTGGAAAGGGGAGTGTGCAACGTGCCTCCCATACGCGGCTGCCCTAGCCGACCGGCGCACGCCGCTCGCGCGGGTTCGGCGGGACGTGCGGTCCTGCGACGCGCGACGTGCCCCGCACTGTGGAGAGCATCGCCACGGCGTCGCCCTCCTTCGCCTGCTTCTTTTCTCTCCCGGCGGAATCGCTGCGGACGTGCCGTGTTGAGGTGCGTGGAAAGCCATCGGGGAGAAAAACGAACCGGCTTTGCTTGTTGAAGCAACTTTGCCTTTGCTGACTCCTTTAATGAAGCGGGGGGTAAAAAAAAAGGGGGGGGGGCGCTTACTTCCGTGTCCTGAGAAATGCGCTGGAGTAAAGAAGTAAAAATTTACTTAGTGACCCTTAGGCGGCGGCTGTTTAGTTTACGATGTGTGCCTGTCTGGATAGCGATTAGGGGATACCACGACATTTTACCTTCCTTTCCAGGATGTACGTCGCGAAGAAAATAACATACACATGCCAATGCACGTTATTATGTTGGAACGGGCCAAACTTTAGACATACGCTACTAGATTCCCTGGACCCTTACTTCAGTCTCCATGCAGGCAGGACCGCCCCGAACAGACACGACTCTTTTATGAGGATTGTGATTGGGCATGGCGTTCAACGATGCTTACGCCTTCCGTAATATAGTTTGTAGACACGGCAGCCTGTGACGACTGCGGTGAAGAAACTATCGCAGCCGCATTTTGTGTGCCGTGTCCGCAGCATTGCGCACATAGATGCTCGCTTACGGCTGTGCTCAACAAGTTCTACGACCCACTTCTGTTGGAAGAGATAATCCTGCATCATATTCCGGACTCGATATTCCATAAAAAGAACGTTAAGGATTACTGTGGTTTTTACGATCCACCGCACTCAGTGAGCGCCTGTAGCAGTCACATTTTTTTCTCTCCTCCGCCATCCTTTCTAGTCCTATCTTCCCGAACTCCTGTGCAGGGTAGAAAACCGGAGTCTGGTTAACCTCCTTGCCTTTCCTCTCTCTCCGTCACTGTCGGTTAAGGCTATGTGAGTGATGAAGACTTTTTTTTTCGATGATGATGCACATCAGAAAAGAAAAAGACAACAACAAATACTAGCGGATGTAATGTCACACTTAAGCACGAGGTTGCAAAAAGGGTTAAGATACATGCACGCGCCCACGCACAGAAGTTAAAACGCAGAACTCAAGGTTAGGTTGCACGAAACAAATTAATTCTGCATAGCACGTAATACCGTCCTTGCAATATGGCACAAGGTGGGCGGCCCGAGTAGGGTTTCAGTCTGATTGAATTTCCTGCAAACATGCATAGTAGGGAATACGCCGAGCGTGAAAGGGATAAACACCGGTAATAGTCGTCATTTTTCTTGCGCTGAGGGGGAAAAGAAGTCACGGGCTTGCGCGGCACACCCAGAACAGTCACAGCGTAAGCTGAAGGAGCGGCTCCATAGGAACTCAATTTTCAGCAGCACGCCCTAGATGATATTTTGCGGTGAAGTCTTTGCGTCGTTTTAGTGAGAACGATCTGAACTGTCCGCCCGGCGTCGAAGGCGAGCTACGCGTTATGCTGCTCTCTGCACTGCGGTCTGCTGAGCCCGACGTTGCCTGGTGTTGCATACTCCAGGGTAGCGTATCGTACTGCTCCCGAGTTGTAGCGACGCCTGCCTATTGAAGCTCGAGCGACGTTACTTTTTGGGTAGCGTGGCGTTGTCGGCGGGCTGCAAGCATCCGGTAGACCATGGCGACCAAGCAAGTGCGAAACTTGCACGGTTTATTCAATGGTAGACGAAAGAAAATGAGAAGAGCATGAAGTGATCAAAAGTACATTTGGGAGCCCCTTAAATAGGCTCTCTATAATCGTGGGCGGGATCTTGCTTCCGTCGACGTCACGTGTCCGGCACAGAAAGAGGGCCTCGCCTCCTCTGGTTATGCCGATCTTGCTGCAGAGGTCGTCACGCCTCCTGGAATTGTAGACGCCTGTCCATCTCTTCTGCGTGTTGCGGGTTCGTGGAAGTTCTCCTCTAGGTCCAATTCGAGGAAAGGGTCTCTCTAAACTCGCACAGTCACATACACATACACACACAAAAGAGGCCTGTACGCTGCGGGGCTTCCGGCAGACAGGCAGACACTCGAAACGGTCATGGCGAATTAGGAAGTCACGCTTCATTTCGACGAGGCAGGGTGAGATGGTCGGTTGAAATTCCTTTCAACACGTGGGTCCAGACGCCAACCCTAACACTGGTCGTAGCCGGGCGCTTTCTACGATTCCCTTCTTCAGCAGCGGTTCGTAGCTTGCAAGGACGCGCCGTATGGTGTACCGATGTGTAAACACAGCTATCAAGGTTACGCAGTGCGTATATCGCATCCCACGATACGATTATGTTGGCGCTAGTGTGATGGGGGGGGATGGGGTGATGATGATGATGATGATGATGATGATGATGATGATGATGATGATGATGATGATGATGATTTATTGGCATTCCCTTTGATATGGGGATGATGACAAATAGTCGTCTAGCCTGCTTGAGTTAACCCGGTCCATCTAGATGCAACATGCAACTGCCACATTTCGGGACACCTGGTGTTGTGCAACGGAACTGCAATGCAAAGTGTGCATTTATCGACGCTACGTGGCGCGCATATCACATCGCGTGACGAATGGCACGTTTAGAGGCTGCTGTTGATGATAACGATTATCTATTGGCATCCCCTTTGAAACGGGGCGTTGGCAATCCCCTAGCCTGCTTGATTTAATACCAATATTAATACCATATGCAGTGCCGCGTTAATTAAACCCGATAATACGTGCGCGTGAGCGTCAGTCGATGCGTGTACCATGCAGTAATGAGTGATGTTGAGGCACATCCGCAAAGGCCTATATGATTGGCACTATGACCATTAACAAGCCAAGAGTGAGACGGTTTCGAAGCGAGCACAGGTATAAACTATCATGAAAGTCAAATGGATCTTGGTTCGTTTGTTATTGTATGCTTGTTCAGCGCCAAACTGACCGCGAGTGACTACGTATAAATGATAACGTTACTGTAGTTAACTCAACGTGCAAGTATGCAGATTTCTGTCAGTTTTGATGTGTGCGGAACGGAAAATATGATGCTATAGTAAAAACTCTGTCATTCTTAGCTGCTGCACGCTTCCTTGCCCCGTTTATGCAAATATCCACAAACCACAGTAGATGTTTACCGCGAAAGTACACCAGTAAACAATCCATATTAACACGGAAACATCGGGAACATGATAATCAGATGTCCTACCTCTAAAGCAGTCTCGGACAAGAGGCGAATGCAGCTTGTTCATAGCCAGTTCACTGGAAGAAAATTTATTGCGCAACGTATATGGTCAATATATATGGTCAGGTTGGGAAGTATACTGATTATTTAAACGCGGGAAATCGAGTGTGAGCGCGTGCGATCGACAACATTCTTCCTTGCTCAGGGTGAGGGAGGGTGGGAGTAAAATTATGCACTAAGCCTGAGGGTGACTGAGAACGGGCGAACATCTTCAATGTTTGGTGTTGAGGTGGCTAGTGTGCTGAGGATGGGGGGGGGGGGGGTAGTAAAACAAAATACGAAAAACGTATAGCAGTGCCCAACGTATATGGTCAATATATATGGTCAGGTTGGGAAGTATACTGATTATTTAAACGCGGGAAATCGAGTGTGAGCGCGTGCGATCGACAACATTCTTCCTTGCTCAGGGTGAGGGAGGGTGGGAGTAAAATTATGCACTAAGCCTGAGGGTGACTGAGAACGGGCGAACATCTTCAATGTTTGGTGTTGAGGTGGCTAGTGTGCTGAGGATGGGGGGGGGGGGGAGTAAAACAAAATACGAAGGCATTTGCCCAGCTCAGGCCGTCAGCAGAACTTGTGTGCTATGCAAAATCATTGCGCTGCCATTGCATTCTTAGCTACCTGAAGCCATTCTATAGCGAAACGCTATACTTGCATGGATTGTGGTTTCCTTCCTCCACAGAATTCGCAGAGGCGGCTTTCCGTCAATCTGCTTGAGCCGTTGTTACATATTAAACTCTTGTGACTATACATATGAAACTCTTGCGACTATTCAAAAGCCTGAAAAAAAGCCTCCAGTTTCCTTCGAGGCTTCACCTAAATTTTTGAAGATCCGTGCAATGTCTGCTTTAACCTCACTAACCTTATAAAACAGAAGATCGCCATTTTGGCGTCATTGTGATCCGCAATTTTGTTCACGTGGCCGCACGTAGCGCCCTTCTATTTTGCTCTTGATTTACTCGCCAAAAGTGCCTAGTGTGGTGCCCCTGGCAATGTGATCGCGTACGCACACGCATTTTCTCTTTCTGGCTTGACGTGTTTCGAATCGACGTCACCGGTAGCGCTAGCTTGCATACTCGAGAGTCTTTCAGGCGCAACGGCTGTTCCCAAGTGGGTGTACGTGATCGGTGAAGTGCCACGTCTGCCGGTGCGCCCGACCGGCAGACGTGGCACGCGACGACGTACGCGCTACGCACTCGATCGCCCCCCGCCCTACTCCAATATATAAAGCACAGATAACCTTCTTTTATAGCTTCGGCCGTTGTCGTGTTTTAGTTCTGGTTCCCGCACGGGTCGCGGGTTCCTGTTGACACCGGCTTCAAAGCTGCTGGAGCACGGGATATACGAGCCTGTTTTGCGACTAGACCATGCGTCACTTTATCTGGCCCGTGAAACGCGATCGCGATCCGCCGCGATTGCTCGCATGCTTCGCCCACGTAGGTACACGCTGTTGCTTGAGCGCTAGCGCTTTATTTTGATCCGCGCCGAGAGCCTGTTATTGCTGTTCCCCGCTGTCTGTATGGCAGGAGGGGCAGGAACTGCGCGAGGGAGCTTCTCGCTCATCTTCACGGAGCTCCTCCGGCAAAGCTAGGAGCCCTGAGGGGCCCACTGGATGGGCATCCAATCGCTTTAAGTGGCGCCATCGTTTGACTTGTTTTTTTTTTTCGTGTTGTGTACTCCACCAGCTGTACTGCTCTTCTCTCTCAATAAGCTTTTTTTTTTGGTTATCGGTTCTTTTCGTTTGCTTGGCGCCGTGTTCTAACTCCGTCACTCTGAGCCTTTCGAAAGATTCCTGTGTTGTAACCCCATCCCCGCCGATAAACGAGGTTTTCTAGTGATTTCCCTCGTCCGATTCCTCATCGATTTTTCCCGTCACGCTCAAGGCGCAGCGGCTTTCCGGTTCTGCAAGTTGCGTGCTCCAGATTTACTTGCGCGCCTTCATCGAGCAAGAATGAGCACTCAGCCGGACACTGAAAAATGCACACACGGGCAGCGCATCAGCTGATGGCCTCGGCCCTACTCCTTGATAGGCTGGTGACAACGCTAGTTCAGACGAAAAGAAAAATGTTGAAGACTGCCGCTTAGAGGAACAGTCCATTCTTGGACAGTGCACATAAAAACGAAGCACGAGAAAGAATACAGGACCAAGCGCTAGTCTAACAAATGAAAGTTTTTATTGGAAGAAAAAGATTATATAGACAGTGATTATGAAAGTCATGTGGATGACGTGTAAAAAATCACATATTCACGAGCAATGAATGACTGCGATCTCTTCATCTGATAGGGAAACTGACGACTGGCCTGTGCACATTTCCTTGTTTTTGACCATATGAGATGCCTCAGTAATTTCACGTGTGCGCTGATCATGGTGTTTCATGATAACTGAGGGATCCTCAAAAGAATGTGCGCAGCCGTAATCACGAGAATGGCTGGCAAGATGCGACGACTGGACTCCGTTTAAGGAATTGGCATTTTCATCTAGCCTGTTATTTACACACCGGCTGGTCTGCACGCTGTAGACGTTACCACACGTGCAAGGAATCATATACACCACTCCAGAGGAACAATAAGTGTGCTCGTTAGCATGCTTAACAGAGCAAGCGTTATCACTCGCTTTTGCGCCAATCCTTACAAGCCGATCAATCGATCGTATGAACCACCAACTTTCTTGCCACCGGAATAAAACAACGTCAACGCTGTAATGCCTCGCAGATTTCTTTAACCTGTGCAAAATCGAGCGCACATAAGGAATTACAGCAACTCTTCTGCGCTCACTCTGACGCAACAGGCTGCCGGGCATTGCTCCGTGAATATGTGATGATTTTTTACACGCCATCCACATAAGTTTCATAATCACTGTCACATGATATTTTTCTTCAAAAAAAGACAAGCTTTCACTTGGTAGACCAGCGCGTGTCCTGTATTCTTTCCGGTGTTTCGTTTTTATGTGCGCTGCCCAAGAAAGGGTATGTTCCAACTCGCCTGCTTTGCAGTCGTTCAATAGCAACATGTTTATCGGCTTTGTGAACGAATGTTGCAAGGGCTGTCTTCCTGTACATTTTATCCCGCGTACCGTAATCAAGCGAATGCCGGTCCTGCATGCTCAGTGATAGTATAAATGTGCACGAGCTTGTGCGACCTCAGAAAATTCTATGTAATATGAGGGCAGTGCATTTGTGGAATTGGAAGTGAGCTTTGCGCTCTGTCCTGTGCTCTTTACTTGCTCGTCCTGTGTTGCGCTGTTCCTGTTTTTATTCTGGAGCTTTGCCACTTTGGCCTTGTCGTAACGTTGCCCGAAGCCTTGTGGCCGCCCATGATAGACATCGCGCTCCCGTCAGCGCGCTGCCGAGACTGCATGCCGCAGCACAATAAAACAATTTATAGCTGCCGCGGCATGCTCAAGCGGCTGTGTTTTCTTTATCGCAGCCTAGCAAGCCGAGCTTCGCTTTTGGGGGGCGTTTAGAGAGCAGCGTAACCGGCGAACGAGTGACGTAACCGAGCGAGCGGCACAACGAGAGATGAAAGAGCGAACGCGGAGCTGGATATGAAGGAAGGCGAGACCAATGAGAGCGGGCCCTTCAGTGACATGCGCGGGAGAAACTGGTTCAAGCATGGAGGAAGGAAAGCATCGGAGAGGCCCAGCCAGCACGGACGTATTGGAGAAAGTGTGGCGGAAGTCACGTGCTGTTTTTCGCAAAGGACCACTGGGATTGGTACCCCAAACCAGGCACGTGCGCAGGATCTTTTTCAGGGGGGGGGGGGGCAACCCAAGGTAACTTTCCTATGCAAATGAGGGAGAGGGTACATTTAGTAGTACAAATGTGAATAATGCCCACCATTCTCCATAAAGACGCGCAAACCCGCAAAATAGAATAGAAATTACGTATATCTCACAGGTACGCCTGTGAGATACACCTCTTTACTTGGCAAACAAAGAACCACATCAAATGGACTCGGGCATGAAAGATGCGCAGGAAGAACCTTGCCAAGAACAAGTTAACCAGAAAAAGTGCAAAATAAAGATTTCTAGTAGCGCTCTGTGAATGATCTCTGGAAGAATTATAGTGAAATGTATATTTGCGGAACAACCACAGTTCTTTTGGATCCCTCCTTTACTGCTCCACCAAATGCCAAAACCGACTCGTGTTGTTATTTGGGAAGTTGCGTAAAGATGCGTGGTCACGAGTCCTGTAAAACCGCGTAGAGCGCAGGACGCTCCGGTTCTAGACGTACTGCGCCCACCACGGAAGGTTAGAAGAACACCCCCATTAGCACAGCAGGGAAGTGGCTACGTCAGGCGGCTCGAATGAAAACTGTAGAAGAGTCATTCAAAACACACGGAATTATTCTCCAATTCCGCCAGCGTTTTATCTACTTCCTTTTTAAATAAAAAGATAAATATTTTCACAAACAATTTTCGCTTTTCCTCCCTGTGTGGCTGTTGCCTTGGTTTTCTCCCTTAGTAGATCGCTTATATTCTCATCTCCTTGCGACTCTTGTTTCCTGCTGCCAATTTTGCACGAAAAGTGCTGTACACTTAGGGAAAACAAGACGAGGTAAGGGGTGACACTCATATTGCTTATGGGTTGAACGGTTATTCCAGGGCCTGATGATGGACACTCTTTCGCAATATACTATTTTCCACCTTATCTAACCCATATCGCGGATATATGGTTCCGAGGATCTGCCAGCGTCACGGAGAGCCATTACTCGAGGAAATAATGAAGCAAAAGGAAAAGTTAAACGCAACTGGCGTTTTCTCCGGCCGTAACTCGTTCCACGAGCATACACACCAGCTCACTATGAACCGAGTTCCTTTCCTGGCCCCTGGATCAGCCTAAACAAAGAAGGTTGCACTAACGAAGCAACAGCGATGCGCGTGTTCGTTGAATAGATGGTGACATAAAATTGTGTTGCGCTATGTAAATAAAATAAAATATTATAATTAAAACAATAAACTACGCCCTGCCTGCTGCAATAGATGGTGGCAGCTGAATTCATCTTGAGTTAATCGCGCGGGCACCGAATCGATGACAAAACACCTCCACACCCCAGGAGATGCCGCTAACTACCGCCATCCAAAAGGAGTGAAAAACTTGACAACCATTCGACTCCGTGAAGACGGAATGGCATCGAAAGCTGACGACAGTAAAAGCTCTCAAACGAAAAGCAAATTGTTTCACCTCCGTTGCGGGTCGGCCTGAAGATAATGTATTACCGGGCCATCTCGTGGCGAAGGTGAAGCAGGCATTAAGAACTCCCCATACGTATGCCGATCCCGAATATATTGCAATACCGGGCCCACCCGCGGCGGAGCTGAAGCAGGCACCCCCATACGTGGGCCCCTGCCGAAGATAGTGCAACATCAGGCCGACCCTCGGCGGAGGTGAAGCAGACGTTAAGCGCTCCCCATATGTGGGTCCATCCCGTAGTGCAATGACGGGCCGACCCGGGGTGGAGGTGAAGCAGGCGTTAAGCACTACCCATACGTGGGCCCATCCCGAAGATTCCGACGCGCGCGTTATAGGTTCCCGAGTCCACAGGCGTATGTGCCATTGATCTTGGAGCCCTTTTGCACGATCACCAGGATCGGCCCACATTATGATTTTTTCTGTTAACGGACGCCGAAAAAAAACTACGGAAGTTAGTCATACACTGCTTTCGCTATACAAGGCAGCAGAATGTTGACCGCCAAGTAGATTGATTTGTCGGCGCTTTATGATTGTGTGTGATGAGTGGTGGCGGGGGGGGGGAGATAGGGGAGGGGGGGTATGTCACTTCATTTCGGGGGGGGGGGGCGGGCCCCGCCGAGCCCCCCGGGCCCCCCACTGGGTACGTGCCTGCCCCAAACGTCAACGTTGCCGCAGCAACCACGCTTTTGATGCTCCCACTACTGCTCTAGGCCTCTGAAAAGTGAGGTTCTTTCGACCCGTGTCTTTCTCGCAGCAGATCCTGTTTGCGAGACAACCCGACTTTGGAGCGTGGTGTGTAAGCTTGAAAGCTGTGTTTGGGGTTTGTGAGTGTGAGTTGTCAGTCAGCAACAGACACACGCAAGTAATCATGACTAGGTCTTCGTCATCGCCTTCAATGTTCCACGGAAAAGCACAGGAGCGCGTCTGCTTCACTAAAACTTTTACAAAAGTTTCGTAGGCTCTGTTCTGACGCGCGTTGCAGCACATATTACCGGCGGCTCGCAGCAATGCAAGTTCAAAGCTCCCGCCCATCTGCTCCGGGGAGCTGATTGGAGGTGCAACAGGAGATGGCACTCCAACATGGCAGCATTTCTGGCTTCAAAAACGTCAAGGCCTCTCCTGTTTTGTTTCTTTCCTCCATGGGTTCATGCGTACTCGCCCAACCGCTCGATGCGTACTCGTAACCGCTCGTTCCGTACTATCGTCTGCTCGCGTCAGCTCTCGCTCGCGCTTGTTTCGTTTGCTTGCTTTGGTGCGGTTCGCGATTTTTTTTCGATTGTCATGGTTTGCGATTGTTTTGTAATCTGGTTGTACGCGCGACGCGAATTGTGTAGCACTTTCTGGAAGCCACGCGGCACCAGTGATTACACTGGAACTTTCGACGAGTCATGTATAAAAGCCGACGCCCTTGACCCGCAAATCATATTTTCGACCGATCGCCGGCTCTGCTACATACCTCTCTAAAATTATTTGCATCACTATATCGCGAAATGAAAACACGTATAGAGCTACGCTCAAATTTCGCATTATATAGTGTCGTAATCGTCGGTGTTTTTTGCATTGCTCTCTTGATTTGATCGGCTCGTTGGTCTGAGAGGCAACCTTGCCAACTTTGAATTGCTTTGTTCTATTTCTTTGCTTTGTTCTATTTCTTTTGTTGTATGTCTATGCCTATTTTTGCGTTGGATCCGCCGCTAGGCTTTGGCTAAGGGACCAGACAGATTTTTAGAGCGCAGCTCTCAGCGCCCGTTCCAGCGGTGAGCGTTGGCGTAACCGAGCGAACGTGCACTGCGAAGGACGAAAGAGCGAACGTGGAGCGCAGTGGGGGATGAAGACGCAAGGAGGAAAGCGGAGGAGGAGGGTGCAGTGGAACCATGAGGCGGAAATCGGAGGAGCAGAGTGTGGCGAAAGTGTGAGAAGAAAAGCGTAGTGCGGCGACGATCGCTACGAGATGGCGCCAGAGTAGCGCGCGTCGTTTGGGAGGTCTGTCTGCGACGGCTGCTGTGAATCGCGGCCACGGTCGCCCACGCGCTCAAGGTCACCTACGGCGTTTCGCGATAAAAGCTAATTTTCAGCCGCCTAGAGTACAGAAGCCGCCTCCCACTGCTATAAAGACTGGCTGATTTGGAATCAGCGAATAGATTAGGCTCCTACTTTTGATGGGAAAGCATGAAGTGGTTCATTGAGCGAAAAAGCAGGCGTCTGTACCAGCCGAACGGCACCTCATGTACGCACCTCGGCGGAGTAGAGCGGGAGAATGCGGACGCCTGCTGCAATGCTGGCGCGTCAGGTGTTGCGTGAGAGGAGAGGGCATCGCCGCGACGCTAAGTAATCTTCTCTCTCGGAAGCCTGTGTTATCCGCTCGTTACTTGCCCGAGCAAGCTCTCGCCAGCGTTCTAACTTCGACTCGGTAATCGCTATAGCCAAATAATGTATAAAAAAACAGAATAAGTTCCAAAGTAAAAACGTTGGCCGTAGTGAGTTTCGAACCTACGGTCAGAAGCTGAGTGTCTTACCCACTAGGCTAAACCAGCGCCTACTAGATAACAGGCCTGTGAACTCTGCTGTATGACACGCTACTTTGACCGAAATTTCCACTGCCAAGCCCTGCGTGATGAAAGCGGTGACGTCAAAGTCACCGCGGCTTACTCGGGACCGTCCCCATTAGATCATTGGCAGTCCGGCAAGGTAGCATGAGGTCACAGGTCGAAATGCACTGGCCAGAAGCCAAGCGTCTTAAGCCGGTCGCTTGCCCGCGAGGATTTCGCCTAGGTGCGTTCAATAGGACATTAATATTTTTGGCAAGCTTGGACATCGGGCGGACGTCTGCCCAGCCCCCGATTGTTTTGAATGCCGAGGATGCGGGGCTCGGAACCCTGAAGAGGATCACAACTGTGTGCCTTGTTGCAAGCTTTGTGGCGGACGACACCTGACCGCGGATAAACAATGCAGGCAACGATACCAGCTTCCCTACGTCGTGCGTGTACGACGACAGGAGAGAGCCAGGGCGGAGCTAACGGCGGAACAAGAGGCAGCCGAGATGGTGCAGCTGGTGAGCGCCCGCCAACGCTCTAAGGGACGCTCGCGCTCTAGGAGCCGCTCCAGGTCGAGGCAGCGGCCATCTTCTGGGACTCGTACGACCAGGAGCCGATCCGTTTCTATGGAGGCGCGGGTGCGCTTTCCTGCAGCTGGTGGCGACGGCGGCGCAGCTGGGAGCCAGACCACCTGGGCTGACAAGGTCAAGGGTGGCATCAACGCCGGCCGAGCGCCCGAGCAGCGCCAGGAGCATGTGGATGGTAATAAGGATAGGGATAGGATTGCGCAATTGGAGAGAGAGAATCGTAGTTTAAAAGCAGCCATTGACGGGCTTATCAAGGAGATGGCTGTAATTAGGAACGGCTTACCTTCCGGTAACAACGATAGCTTAAGACAGACTGGGAAACATGATGACTCGGTTGAGGTACCAAGGTCTGTGGAGGTCGCAGAACAGACAATGGCGGACGAAGAGACGCCTGCTCCGAAAAAGAGGGCCTTATCCTCGACCGTCCGGATTCAGGGTAAAGTCGGTTCCGAGCTTAAAGCACTGATGGCGACATTGCAAGAAAGTGTAAATCAGATCATTAGTAGACTGGAGCGGATAGAAGAACGGGAAAATATCACGGATCAGAGATTAGGCAAAATTGAAATATATCTAAACGAGACAGTGGTCCCTGTTATGGAGCGGGAGTGCACTCGGCCGCTAGCCCAGCAGGGTAAGTCGCCGAGTGGACTTGAGCTCAAAAATAGTTCACCAAATTTCCGTGGTCAAGATGGCTCTATTAAATAGTTCATTTAGTATTTGGCAGTGGAATTGTAGGGGGTTCAATCATAAGAAGGCGTCTCTGCAGCAGTTTGTTAGAACGCATGGTGTCAAGCCTCAAGTTATCATGTTACAGGAAACACTGACGTCTAACGTGACCTTAACGAATTTCAAAGCGGAAGTTAAGGATAATGAACAGGGCAGAGGACTCGCTACTCTCATTAATAGGAGGTTGGCATACATTAGACATGATCTTCACATGGCAGATTGCAAGATTGAATATATTATGGTGGAAGTAATCTTAGGTCGGCAAAGGTCATGTCAGAGGAGCGTTTACCTGCTTAACCTGTACAGTAGCCCCCGGGACACGAAGCAGAGTTTCAAATCTCTCTTGACCAAGGCAACCAATCTGGCTAAGGATGCACCGTTGCTTATTGGAGGGGACTTCAATGCACCATGTCATGTGTGGAAGTATGTTTATAGCACTATTAAGGGGGAGAGACTATGGCAGCAGGCACTAGACTTGAATTTAACTCTGATTACAGACCCCTCGTATCCCACCAGATGTGGCACGTCGACATGTAGAGATTCGACACCTGATCTCACTTTTGTTCGAGGGGTGGTGGATTCGTCCTGGTCAAATTCTAATAAAGATTTTGGTAGCGATCATTACATACTTATGATTACTTTGGCAGTGGCTAATAAAAAGGAGCGCACATTCAGGATGGTTGACTGGGATGCATTTAGGAAAAGAAGAGCGCAGAGAATCGATGATGAAGGAAATGAGTTGACCTTGGAACAGTGGACTAGTCAGCTTAAAAGTGACGTTGAGGCGTCCACTAAAGAGGTTCAGACCGATATTGACACGGAACACATGGATAGTCGCCTGGCACATTTGTTGGAAGCAAAGCAGTCGATGTTAGCGAGATGGAAGGGTCAGAGATTAAATAGAAGGCTTAGAAAGCGTATAGCAGTGGTTAATCAGGAAATTGAAGACCATTGTCGGGTACTGTGCAAGCAGCAATGGGATGAAGTGTGCAATTCTATTGATGGTCGCATTAAGAGGGGAGGCGCATGGAGTTTCCTCAGACATTTACTAGATGAGACAAACACTAAGTCTAATCAGAGGACTGTGATAGGTAAGCTGGTCCATCAGGCGTGTCGGGACTCCACGGAGCAGGAGTTGCTAAAGGATTTGGCTCAGAGATACCTTCCTTTGGAGACCTGGCACGATACACCTGATGGGGTTTTGGAATATAGTGGAGACGAAAATGCAGCTATGGACGCGGAATTTACTGAAAGTGATATCAGGATGGCGCTGCAGAATCTTAATGGTCGATCGGCATCAGGGCCGGATGGCATTACGAATAAAATACTACGGAATTTAGACGATGGGTCAATTGAGTTCCTTACGCGGCAGATCAATTGCCTATGGAAGGAAGGCTCTTTCCCGGAAGAGTGGAAACTGGCAACTACTGTTCTGATACCCAAACCGGGCAAGGCCATAGGGCTTGAAAATCTCAGACCTATTTCACTGACGTCGTGTTTGGGAAAAGTCGCTGAGCATGCCATTTTAAATAGGCTAACGCGTTATGTTGAGGGCAATGGGGTCTTTCCGCATTCGATGATAGGATTTCGGCCCGGCCTCTCGACTCAGGATGCTATGATCAGGATTAAGCATCAGATCCTTGACCGGCGAACAAGGGATACTAAGGCACTAATTGGACTTGATGTGGAAAAAGCTTTCGATAAAATCCGACATTCTTTCATTCTACGGGTGCTATCGGACTTGAATATGGGGCAGCGGCTTTTCAATTTTGTCAAGGCTTTCCTTACGGATAGAAAGACATGTCTCAGGTTTGGGGAGATAAAATCGGAAGTCGTTAAATTGGGTTGCTGTGGTACTCCGCAGGGATCCGTACTCTCGCCTATGTTATTCAATCTGGCGATGTCGAAGTTGGCTAATAGACTGGACACTGTCCAGGATATTGGCTATTCTATCTACGCGGATGACATTACTATATGGAGTGTCGGTGGTAGTGATGGAGAGCTTGAGGCTAGGCTGCAGCAGGTGGTAACGCTTACGGAGGAGTACCTGGGTCTCATGGGGCTCAAGTGCTCCACTAAAAAGTCGGAGTTGTTGATCTTCAAATCTAAGAAGCTAGGTCGTAGGCCGAGGGGTTGGGTACCGGAAGTTGAGCCTTGCATTAGAATTCATACTAGGGAAGGGTCGGTGATACCCAAAGTTGAAGCAATCAGGGTCCTGGGTTTTGTACTTGAGGCGAACGGATCGAACATTAGAACCATTCAGCGTATTACCAAGAAAACGGAGGAGGCCATAAGACTTATAAGACGGATCTCTAATAGGCATAGGGGTTTAGGAGAAGAAGGTGCGATGCGCTTAGTTCACGCATTTATTATGTGTCATTTCTCGTATGTGGCAGCTATGCTAAATTGGAATAGGGGGGAGAAAAATAAATTGGAAGCATTAATCAGAAAAGCCATCAAGGCTGCGCTTGGTCTGCCTATGACTACGTCAAACGATATGTTGTTACGACTGGGTTTGCATAATACTTTAGATGAAATTGCTGAGGCTCAACGTACCGCACAGAGGGAGCGGTTGCTAGGTACACCAGCGGGTAGGTATATATTACAGTCAATTGAAGAATCGGTGGCTGTGTCGCACGATAGGGCGCCTCTACACGAGTTGAACGTGAACCTTAGGGCAAATATCATGGTTCGTCCATTTCCGCGGAATGTGCACCCCGTGCACAATGTAGGGAGGCGGGTCGCGAGAGCTAGGGCTTTGTTGCGAGAGGCAAAGGATCAGGAGGAGGAGTCTGCGTTTGTTGACGCCGCATGGATTAATGGTAAAAATGCTTATTCGGTGGTGGTAGTAGATGGCAAAGGGAGCGTTAGAAATGCTGCTTCCATTTATACCAAAGACCCGGGGGTTGCTGAACAGGTGGCTATTGCTCTAGCACTACTTGATTCTAGAAGAGTTTTGGTGTTTAGCGACTCGCGATCTGCGATTACAGCCTTCTCGAGAGGACTTGTTGCGGAACCGGCTAACAGACTGCTGCAGGGTAGGGATATCACTTCGCATACCGTTACTTGGTTCCCGGCGCACATGGGGACAGTGGAGGGAGCCCCGCGTAACCTCAACGAGGTGGCGCACAGGGAGGCACGAGGATTAGTGTGCCGTGTACTCCCTGAAGGGGCTGGATCTCCCGCTCCTGAGTACAGGGACCAACTGTTAACCTACAACGAAATCACCAAGCACTATTACTTAGGGCGCAGGGCATTCCCGTTGCCACATCCTAAATTAAGTAGGCCGCAGGCGGTTACATTAAGGCTTCTGCAGACACGGACGTACCCTAACCCGGTCATCATGAATAAAATTAATCCGGACTGCGGGGTTTCAGTCTATTGTAGTAAGTGTGGGGGTTTGCTCGATTTACAACACATGCTGTGGCGCTGCTTGGCGTTGGCCGGTGATGGTTCTCGAGGTGAACAGTGGTGGCAGCGAATGCTGCACAGTGAAGTGCTAGCGGACCAACTCAGGGCTGTCCAGAGGGCCCGTGTGATGGCAGAGGGGCTCGGCCTCTCTGTACCGACGTGGGAGCGGCCCGCATCAGTCCCAGACTGATCCCTCAGGACCTCAATAAAGTTCTTCATACCATACAACTCATAAGAAGTGCTTAGGTGTCGGATTTAAACGCGACAGCGTTAAGGGCCCCGTGTCGCAGAAAATCCGGTGTCGGTGTCAGCAGAGTTGTCCGTGAGCATAAATGCGTTATATATTTAGGTATATGTATAGGCCACGCCTTGCTGTATGACATGCGGTATATGCTGGTTATATTGGCACAAGATTCTATCACTAAGACTGCTCATACCTTGTCTTACATTCTTGACAAGGTGATTCCTCGGAATTTTGAGAATAACAGCCCACAAACAAATGTCATGATCAAAAACACCCACAGCGCATACCTTCTGTGTTAAATATTCTCAGACTGAAATATTAAAAGTGCGAAACAATTGCAGAAACCTCGAAATGATGCAATCTTTTGAGCGCAACTGTGCACTACCTCTGGCATCGACCTACGCAAGAGGGCGCGTTTCTACCACAAATCTCGCCTTCGTGCATAGCGTTCGCCGCCAGCGTTACCCCGTAAACATAACGGTCAGTGGCGTACCAACTATTTCTCGAGTGCGGGCAAACAGTCTGACTCTCGCGCTCTCTCTCTGTATATATATATATATATATATATATATATATATATGTCATATCATAGGAAGTAATAATAAATAGGTAATAAAATAGGTAATAATAAAAAAATCGGGCCCCTCGGTTAATCCCCATCCTTGTCGTTTATATATAGATATATATACAGGGTGTACAAAGTTAGACTTTTTGGGGTTCTTTTTAAATGCGCAGAGGAGTACACAGAAGCCATTTGTGTACCTAGGTTCTGCTGCCAGGCGGTAGCAAACTGTGAGGATAATTGTAGTCGCAATGTGAGTATTTAATTAAATTCGATAATTAACCTCTTAGTTACTGCAGTTAGCAAGTATGTTTATATTGAAAACCCAGAGGTGACTATTATTTAGTGACTATTCCATTTTCTACAATTTTAGTAACGCGCCTGTGTCTTGAGATATGCACGTCTGAAAGTTCAGCCCATCATCATCATCACCTTCATCATCTTCTTCTTCTTCTTCATCATCAGTCTGTTTTATGTGCACTGCAGGATGAAGGCCTCTCCCTGCGATCTCCAATTGCCCCTGTCCAGCGCCGACCGATTCCAACTAGCGCCCGCGAATTTCCTTATTTCATCGCACCACGTAATCTTCTGCCATCCTCGACTGCGTTTTCCTTCTCCTGGTACCCATTCTGTAACCCTAACGGTCCAACGGTCATCTAAACGACGCATTACATCACCTGCCCAGCTCCATTTTTTTTCTCTTGATGTCAATTAGAACATCGTCTATACCTCTTTCTGTCTCTTAACGTTATGCCTAGGAAACTTCGTTCCATCGCTCTTTGCGCGGTCCTTAACTTGTTCTCAAGCTTCCTTGTCAGTCTCCAAGTCTCTGCCCCATATGCCAGCACTGGTAAAATGCACTGATTGTACACCTTCCTTTTTAATGATAATGGTGACCTTCCAGTCAGGAGCTGACAATGTCTTCGGTATGCGATCCAACCCATTTTTATTCTTCTATGAATTTCCTTCTCGTGATCAAGGTTCCCGGTGATTAATTGACCTAGGTAAACGTACTCCTTCACAGACTCTAGAGGCTGACTGCCGATCTTGAACTCGTGTTGCGTTGCCCGGCTATTCGTCATTATCTTTGTCTCCTGCATATTAATCTTCAACCCAACCCTTACACTCTTTCGGTTAAGGTCTTCAATTATTTGTTATAACTCGTCTGCATTTTTGCTGAGTAGAACAATATCATCGGCAAACCGAAGGTTGCTGAGATATTCGCCGTCGATCCTACTCCTAAGCTTTCCCAGTTTAATAGCTTGAATACTTCTTCCAAGCACGCAGTGTTAGATACGGGGCCTTTTCCTGAGCCTACTTCGAGTTCACCAGACCACATCGAATCGCGTCACACCTAATTAAGGAGCGCAGAAGCACGTATACCACATTCCCGAGGCGCGGCACGTGCAAACAAGTTGGCGGCCCCCACCTCGTGCGCCGCATGTGGAGCTATTTACTGCTTGACTCTTCCCCAAAGTGTAGCGGGAGCCTGGCACTGTTCCAGGTAACGTGGGTCCCGAGCAAAGCTGCTTTGCAGCTCGGAAAGTCGCTCGAGAACAAACCGCCTGCCCCCGCTGTGCGCTTGCAAACCGCGAGGCAAGACGGCTGTAATGCACCGTGAAGCCCTGGCAGCAACCCCCCCATCCGCTTTTGTGACGGCAGTTGCAGACCGGGAAGGCAATACCGGAGACAAGTAATCCCTCGGACAATTGGAGCCCAAGGAATGACCATCTGAGCAGAATGTGACGTACACTCGCACGGGCGCCTACCATTGGCCGTAAACGACAACACCTGAGAGGGCTCGCCGATTGGCCGAAAATGACGTGACTTCGAGACACCGAAGGGGTTAAAAGCCAGAGACCGGGAGCAGCAAGAGAGCATTCCTTTATTCATCTCTTTCGAGCTCCTTGCCAGGGCCGCAGCGTCCGAGTTGCTGCCGGCCCGTAATGACTTTATGACTGTTAATTTCTTTAAACTCTCACTGTAAATAATGTAAATAAACCTCCAGTTTTCATCTTAAAGTCCTCCTCAACCTCGGCCATCTCCCGCACCCAACGGCAAGGTCCAAAATCTGGGGGACAGCAATTGGGATTGTCCTCCAGATCCAACAGCAGTGAATAGCATTGGAGACATTGTCTCCCTGTCAGACCTGCTTCGTTTCTTTATAGGTATCTTCCTGCTTTTCTTGTGTAGAATTAAGATAGCTGTATAACTTCTGTAGATATTTTCCAAGGTATTTACGTAAGTATTCTGTACACCTTCATTACGTAATGCCTCTAAGACTGCTGGTATCTCTACTGAATCAAATGCCTTTTAGTAATCTATGAAAGCCCTATAGAGAGGCTTATTGTACTCTGCGGATTTCTCGATAACATGATTAACGACATGGATGTGATCCATTGCAGAGTATCCGTTCCGGAAGCCAGCATGTTCCCTTGATTGACTAAAGTCCAGTGTTGCCCTTATTCTATTGGAGATTATTTTGATAAATATTTTATGTAATACTGCGAGTAAGCTAATGCGCCTATAGTTTTTCAATTGTTTAATGTTTCCCTTTTTGTGGATTAGTATAATGTTTGTATTCTTCCAGTTTTCTGGGATCCTTGCGGTTGATAGACACTTCGTATAAAGAGCCGCCAGCTTTCCAAGCATTATGTCTCCTCCATCTTTGATTAAATCGACTGATATTTCATCTCCTCCTGCCGCTCTTCCTTGTTTCATGTCTTGCAAGGCCCTTCTGACCTCATCGCTAGTTATAGGCGGAGTTTCTGTATCCTATTCATTACTGTTTCTAATGGAAGTATCCTGACTCCTCTGGGTAATGTACCAGTCAGTATAAAATTCTTCCGTTTCTTTTACTATATCTTCGAGATTGCTGATGATATTACCCTGCTTATCTTTCAGTGCATACATCTGTTTTGTTTTATGCCAAGTTTCTTTCTCACTAATTTCAGGCTGCGTCCATTTTTTACGGCTCCGTCAGCCGTTCTCACGTTATAGTTTCAAATATCACTTACTTTCTCCTTGTTGATCAGTTTGGACAGTTCCGCGAATTCTGTCTTCTCTCTTGAGTTAGACACTTTCATACTTTGTCGTTTCTTTATTAAGTCTTTTGTTATTTGGGAGAGCTTGCCTACTGGTTGCCTTGGTGCCTTGCCTCCCACTTCATTTGCTGCCTTTGAAGCCGGCCTAGTTACGGTTTCATTCATTAGCTCTATGTCATCATCATCTGCATATTTTTTTGCAAGTACCAGCCTCACTTTTTCGGCTTTTACCCTTACTGCGTCTAGGTTGACCTGTTTTTTCTTGTCCAATTTTACTATTTCTCTCTTCAAATTGAGGTGAATCGTAACCCTCACTAGCCTATGATCACTGCACTTTACCCTGCCTAACACTTCAACATTCTGCACTATGCTGGAATCAGCAGAAAGTATGAAGCCAATTTCATTTCTTGTTTCAGCATTATGGCTCTTCCAGGTCCACTTTCTGTTGCTACGCTTCCCGAAAAAGGGGTTCGTTATTCGAAGCTTATTCCTTTCTGCGAATTCTACCAGCATCTCTCTTCTAGCATTTCCAGAATCGACGACGTAGTTGCCAACTGCTTGTTCACCAGCCTGATTTTCCCCCACTTTTGCATTGAAGTCGTCTGTTACTACAGTATTCTGAGTTTGCATTTTTCACATCCCTAATTCAACATCTTCATAAAACTGATCTGCTTTATCATCATCATGACTGGATCTTGGAGCGCAGGCTTGCACTATATTAATCTTTAGCTCTTATTAAGTTTGACTACGACTACAGCTATCCTGTCATTAATGCTGTAGAATTCGTCAATGTTGCCCGCTACGTCCTTATGAATTAGGAATGCTACCCCGTATTGCTTCTTATCTAGGAGACCTCTATAGCAGAGGACATGTATAACCATCAATGTATAACCATCACGAGTTCTAATCTCACTAAGGCGATGATATCCCAAACAATGTCTAATAGTTCCTCAAAGAGTCCTGCTAAGCTAGCCTCACTCGAGAGAGTTCGTGTGTTAAACCTTGTAAGGGTCAGTTTCCATCGTGGCCTGTCCGGAACCAAGGATTCTTAGCATCTTCTACTGCGTTACGGGTCTGACCGCTGCCTTGGTCAGGTGCTCCGCAGCTGCTGGGAACTGAGGACCATTGGGTAATTGAGTGAGTAATTGAACCCAAGCCGTCTAATTACGCATGCGAGGCCCCTCCTTAGTGTGACGCAGCTGTTGCGTATGGCTCTCCGTCTGACAAGAATGTGGGGGGACAGGCGAAGGGGATTACTTTTCGTTCTCGGCCAGCGTTTCCGTTCTTGGTCAGCGAAACCGAAGAATGACTGTGCGGGCGACATGAGACGAGCCCTGTTTCTTTGATCATTTCCTAGTAGAGTGGGTGACAAGTCGCCGTGCCGCTTAATTATACTTATGCACTCAGGTGGAGCGATACTGCTCTGTTTTCTTTAATAATAATGGAAGCTTTGTTTGTAGAATAATTGAAATTAATGACATCTCACAACATAAAACTACAGTTGCAGAATGATTGAAATTAATGCCATCTCAACAAGATAAAGCGGCAGCGTCAGCTGCCATACAGGACATTATTAACCACCAAAGTTTCCAGGGCGCCTTGCACATGCGTAAACAGAATTTACGACCCTGTATTGTGAGCGCTTAGGAAACGCGGGTTAATTGCCCGTATTCTACATGTCAACATTTAAAAATTAGAACGCATCTACCAGTCCTCATGACAGAGCATGAAATTGTGTCAACGTAGCCAAATTCGCATTTATTTAGTTAAGCACAGCTCGATTCCGGCATTACTTCGGAAGAAGTGGGAATAAAAGAACAACAACAACAACGAAAAAAAACAAGTACAGTGTAAATCCATGGCCTACATGCAAACAAAACATATGGATGGATGGATGGAAACAACTTTATTCTGAATCCGGCAAATTTGATGACCCGGGCTCAGGTCTCCCATGAGGGGACTTCGAGGCCTTGCCTCGTCGCCGCCTCTCGGGCTTGCTGGACAGCCCACTCTTGTGTCTTGAGGTTGGAGCTGCGCAGAGCGGCGGCCCACTTCGACGCAAGAGCCTCTGGAGCTACTGCCATTGTAGCTGATGTAACCCGACACTCCCACAACATGTGTGACAGCGTCGCTCTAGTGTCCTGACATAATTTGCAAAGAGCATTCGGGTATTGCGCGGGGAAAATGTGCTGCAATCGCACCGGACTGGGGAATGTTTGTGTTTGCAATTGTCGCCAGATGACTGCCTGGCGACGTTTCAGCATGGGGTGAGGTGGGGGCAGCAACCGCCTGCCTAGCTGGTAGTGCTTGGTGATGTCATTATACCTGACCAGGCGTTCTCGCGTGCTTTGAGCCAGCAGTTCCGAACTCGAAGAGGCGGTCCCCGATTCTGCGCGGCGGGTCAGTTCTCGCGCAGAGCGGTGTGCTACCTCGTTCAAGTTAATGAGGCCCTCATCGGTGGGGGTGGCGACGTGCGCTGGAAACCATATGATGGCGGTGTTATCGAAGTGCTGTCGACCAGCTTTCCTTAGAATCTGGAGAGCTTCGGAGGAAATGCGCCCCCGCGCGTAGTTGCGAACTGCGGATTGTGAGTCGCTAAACACTACCTCGCAGAGGGGGTCGGTAAGCGCAAGCGCAATCGCTACCTCTTCTGCTGTTTCGGGGTATTCCGTTGCGACACTACACGCGTGCGTAAGCCTGGAGCTAACGTCTACGACTACCGCCGTGAACCGGCGTTCTCGCGTGTATTCTGCGGCGTCTACAAAGCGCGTAGTCCTCTTTCCACCCAAGGAGCGCAGCAGTGCCTTGGCACGGGCCTGGCGTCGGCCCCGATTAAATTCGGGGTGCATGTTTCGAGGCATAGGGGCGACAATCAGTGTGTCGCTGAGGTCAGGTGGAATGACCTGTTTCTGACCGTGTTGGACGTGGTAGTTGAAGCCGAGTTTCCGCAGGATGTACCGGCCCGTGGCTGTCAGAGACATGCGTTCGAGTTGAGAGGTTCTTTGCGCATCCACGATTTCCTCAAGCGTGTTGTATACCCCCAGCTGTAGCAGACGAGCAGTGCTTGTGGACTCCGGTAGGCCAAGGGCGATCTTGTAAGTCTTGCGTATAAGGGTGTTGATTTTCTCCCTTTCAGTGACATTCCAGTTGTGGAAGGCAGCCACATAAGTGATGTGACTGATTGCGAAAGAGTGTATGAGGCGCATGACACTGTCCTCCTTCATGCCCGTGTGCTTGTTTGTAATGCGTTTGATCAGGCGGGTAGCCTCTGTAACCTTGCCTTCGATTTTGCGAATAGCTTCTATGTTTGACCCGTTGGCTGCTATATGCATGCCTAGGATGCGTATCTTCGGGACTCGGGGAATGCAGGAGCCGTCTTGCGTATAGAGGATTATGTCGTCACATTGGCGCCATTCGGCTGTAGGCTTGGGCCGGCGGCGCGAGCGGTAGACGAGCAGCTCCGATTTCAGTGGAGATAGTCGGAGACCTGTGTCTTGTAGGTAGGTTTCGACTGCAGAGACCGCTGCTTGTAAGGTGCATTCTATCTGACCGTCACTGCCCTTGTTGACCCACAGGGTGATGTCATCTGCGTACAAGGCGTGATGGAGGCCATCGATCTCGTCGAGGTAGGCCGGGAGACCCAGCATCACGAGGTTGAAAAGGAGCGGGGATATGACCGATCCTTGAGGAGTGCCGGTGCTTCCTAGTGTATGTTCGTCGGATGTCATGCTGCCGACCGCGAGGGTGACTGTGCGGCGCGACAGGAAGTCTCTGACGTAGTTGTAGCTTCGCGCACCCAAGTTGAGCTTGTTTATGCGGCTCAGGATTGCTGCATGTGCTACGTTGTCAAATGCCTTTTCCAAGTCCAGGCCGAGGATGGCCCGGTTGCCGCTAGTTGGGTCATTGATAATCTCGTGGTAGAGCTGGAGCATGACGTCTTGAGTGGAGAGGTGTGACCGGAAGCCCACCATAGTGGGTGGGTAGGCTCCAGTGTCCTCGAGGTGGTGGTTGATGCGGGAGAGGAACGCGTGCTCCATCACTTTGCCAACGCAGGATGTGAGGGAAATGGGCCGCAAGTGATCGAGGCTGGACGGCTTGCCTGGCTTCGGTATCAGGACTGCTTTAGAGCGTTTCCACGCCTCTGGGATGCAACCTGCTCGCCAGCATTTGTTGATGTATGCCGTAAGAGCGGTTATCGAGGCATCATCGAGGTTTCTTAGAGTCTTGTTCGTAACCTTGTCGGGACCAGGTGCTGATTTGCCATTAAGGTCGTGGAGAGCTGCGCGGATCTCTGACTCGTGAAATTCTTCATCGAGTGTCACATTTGTCTCTCCAGTGTAATCCCCGTGTTGAACATCGGGCCGTCGAGGGAAGTACTTGGCTAGCAGGCGTGTCACGAGCTGGTGATCACTCGTGGTAGCCTGTTCCTTGTGCAAAAGGCGTTGCAGGTTTGCTTGCTGAGCAGACTTGCTCTGCGTTTCCCCCAAGAGGTGACGAAGGAGACGCCACGTGCTGCCATTGTGGAGCTGCCCATCGACTGCGTTGCAGATGTCATACCACTGTTGGCGGCTTAAGGTCCGGCAATGGTCTTCCAGCTGGCGATTGATATGTGCCATCTTCTTACGAAGCTTTCGGTTGTGCCTTTGCTGCTTCCATCTTGCGTTTAGTGACGTCTTGGCTTCCCAGAGGTGGGCTAGTCGGCTGTCGATCTTGTCAAACTGGAATTCGGGTGCGAGCGTCTGCGTCGCCTTGTTCATGTCGTCGTTGAGCGTCTCCATCCATGCCTCGATGTCATCGATGTTCTCCTCACCTCTCTGTTCAGCTCGCTGCTTTCGGAATTTGTCCCAGTCCGTCCATTTGAATAGCTTAGGAAAAGGGGGTGTACCCGCCTGAGGAATTCGTGTTTCTATGATCATGTGGTCACTACCGAGATCTTCAAAGGTATTGCGCCGCATTGCTTGAGGGATGTTACGGACCGCCGTTAGGTCTGGTGTCGTGTCCCGTGCCGTAGAGGTGCCCGTGCGGGTTGGCGCCGTGGGATCGGTAATAAGAGTTAATTCGGCATCATGTAGGTCCTGCCACAGGCGTCGACCTTTGGCGGTAGTGTAGCCATAGCCCCAGGCCTCGTTCGGGGCGTTAAAATCTCCCCCCACCAGAAACGGGTTTGCGCCCGCCAAGGCAAGCGCCCCTCGGAACAGAGAGAGGAAACGAGCCCGTGAGTGAGCCGGATTACTATATACGTTGAGGAGAAATAAACTGTGGTTGCGTGTTCTATTGGGAAGGAGCTCTACAAGCATGTTTTCCGCATGTGTGCCGCTTACGCTGTGTTCTTGCACCACTATTCCTTTCCGAATTAAAATTGCAAGTCCGCGATCAACGGGAATCGGCGAGGCATTCGCAGTGTAACCTGGAAGTTTTGGTACGGTACCTACTGTTTCTTGTATCATTATGATGTCGGGTTTGGGTTGCGCGTGTCGGACGTACTGTTGCAGCAGTGGTTGCTTCTTAGTGAAGCCCCGACAGTTCCACTGCCACACCACGAGCTCGTTAGTGGGGCTGGCCATCGTGGTGCTGTACTTGTGCGTTACCTGAAATAGGACTAGGGTGAATGACTGTAGGGCCCATGGTGGGCATCATTTCCATGCCTGGGCGAAGGCCTATGTGAGTCTCGATTTTGTCTATATGGATTTCAACCCTGTCTGTTCGAGCAGTGAGGTTATTGACCGCAACGCCGATGTTGCGGATCCCGGTTTGAATTTCTGAAAGCAGCTTCCTCATTTCTTCATGTTCTTTCCGCCATCATTTATCGTGACATGTGCTTTGCGCCAATCACTTACTGCTGATTCGAGGTTCTCGAGCTGTTGAGACTCGGAACTGGCCGCCGCGCGTTTCTTTGTGGGCGGCGCCGCATTGTCGTTACCGTTCGTGACGGGAGTCGGGACTAAAGCAGGTTTAGGTATAGATGTCTGCGCCATCGACTGTTTAATCTCTCGAATTTCTTGGGTTAATTGTAGCACGACCGTACGTAATTGTGCGTTTTCGCGCTGCATTTCTTCCAATGCCACATCCCTGGGGTCCCTCTTATTATTGGGTTCGGAGGCAGTAGCTCCCTGAGCCTTGCGTCTCAGCGAGCCCTTAACCGCATCTGCCCAGCTCACCTTGTCAGGTAAGTCCGAATCTTGCTGGCCGGCTTGCTTCGGACGCCGAGAGCTCGAACGGCTACGGCTCGGCCCGGGGATTTTGCTGCGCGCCCGGCTCCGAGACCTGCTCTGCCGGCGGGATGGAGGCCCCGCAACCGAGCGAGACCGGGCCCGGCCTCGAGAGCGGGAGCGGGAGGCAGGTGGGAAATGTTCGTCGTAGTTCTGTTGCTGTAGCTCGAGGGCGGCCTCCGCCGCTGCCCTCTGGCGGTCTCCGCGTCGTTTCTTAACAAGATAGGGGGTCTTGAATCGAGCCTTGCAGGCCTTGTCCGCAGTGGGATGCGCTCCCCCACAAAGGTGACACCTTGGCGTGCATGTGTGATTGGGGTCTGGGTTCGAGGCTCCGCAGCCTCTACACACACGGTCTTGGGGGTTCGGGCAGACGTCCATGCGATGTCCGACGCGTCCGCACTGGTGGCACACGTCAATCTGCTTTCTGTACAAGGTACACCTGAGCATAGCACCCCCGTAGTACACCCACGTTGGTACTCGGCCACCATCGAAGGCGATGATGACCGACGTGGTCTTGCTGAGTCTTTTGGCCGCTAAGGCATTCGGGTTCCTCTTGTTGACTATATGGAGGTGAATGTCCTTCGCGTCTTCTTCGAGAGGAATGCCTCGGACGACCCCCTTGACTGTATAGTCGGGCGCAGTTTCATATGCCCGTATCTCGAACTGGTGTCCGTCGACCTCAAAGCTGTCGAGTCGGCGGTACCGTTCTGCATTAGGAGAGTGAGGGGTACTCACAACGATGATATTTTGCTGAATATTTGGGCAGACAATGTCCTCCGTGGCGTCTTGTGGAGATACGTTTGCTGGCCTATATAAGGCCGAAGCGAGGCGGACGACCCCGACTTTTGCAACGTTCAAGCCGCCCCGTGGCCTGATAACTACTTTGTGGTGATCACGTGGAAGAGTGGGCATCTTCCCTGCCTTCAGAACTTGCTGCTTGTGAGCGCGCGGGCCTCGCTGCGCCTTGTTCGTGCCTCCAACGCCGGTTTGGGAGGCTGATGCAGTGTTAGGGTTAGCGCGCTTGCCCCAAGGAGAAAGTCGTGCACGCGGGCCAATGGTGCACCATCCTGTTTCCTCGGAAATCTCGGTGGGTGAGATATCAGTTCCTGCAACTTGTATTTCCATGGCGGCTTGAAGAAATGTGACGCGCAGCAGTAACTGCGGCTCACGTATCGGCCGGAGCACTAAGCTTAGCAGTAAGCTTAGCTCGGCGGTGCAGCGGCTCGGCAGAAATGGTCCAATAAATCGGTGAAAATGCAGTTCCCACCTTGAAGACGAATATCGGTAGAGTCAGGATAACTTGCGGGAGATGATGGTGCAAAATTACAGAGATATTTTGCATAAACACTGCGAAATCATTTACGAAAGACAGAGCCGGCGTGAAGTGCATCCGCTCACTTCGGCTTCTTCCAACAAAACATACAAACATTTTAGAAATTTGCTTCAAATATACCATTGCTTACACAGTATTAGTTTAGAGTGATATGAAATCTCACTCAACTTAGAATTATGACAATCGCCAAGAAACCAACGGTTTAAAAATGTTCGAAATGCTTGCCTTCCGCCGCAACACACCACGTGACCCGCTCTCGCGTCGAGTCGACAACTCTGCGCAGCATTTCCGGGTCGATGCTTCTACAGCCGGTAACTATTCTCATCTTCATGTCGTTTACATCGGTGAGCTCAACTGCGTAAACGCGATCTTTCACTTAGCCCCACAAAATGAAGTCCACTGGAGAGAGATCAGGGGATCTCGGCGACCAAAACATATCTCCTTCGCGTCCAATCCACTGCCGTGGAAAGTTGCAGTTTAACCAGTCCTTTGCAGGGAAGTAGAAATGGGGTGGGGGCCCCGTCATGCTGGAACCAAACTTGCCATAGTTCGTTGAGAGTGAGACTCGAGGAAAATTTATCGACGACACCAGCAAGAATTTCGTGCGCATAATTATTTCCATCGAGGTTCCCTTCGAAGAAGTGAGGGCCAATGATTCGGTCCCCTAGTATGCCACACCATATATTTAGACCTCAGCGAATTTGGTGCTTGTGTTGCCGCAGCCAGTGAGGATTTCCTTGCGACCAGTAGTGAGCTTTGTGAATGTTCACTGTGCCGTTCCTGCAAAATCAAGCCTCATCAGCCCAAATCACTCTTTGTACGAAATCCTTATCTTGATCAATTTTTAATAGGGCCCAATTACAAAACTCCGCCTATTTTTCAAAGTCTGCTTCACTTAGGTCCTGATGAAGACTCGCATGGTATGAATGAAGTTCGTGCGTGTTTAGGACGTTATGCACTGTTCCCACGCTTTTCCCGCATTGTTTAGAGATCTGTCTGATGCTTACATTTGACATTGCATGCACGCAGGCAAGGACGTCAATTTCAATGTCCTCATCAAGGATGCTCTTCTTGGGCTGTCTCTTTTGGTGATCTAAGCCTGTTGTGCGAAAACGTCTGAAAATGCTAACAAATGTTGCTTTGTTTGGAAATCGCCGATCCGGATGGCGAGACGCGTACAGACTCATTGCTAATGAGGCACTGCCGGTCATATCCGCCATTGATAGCACTACATCAATTTTTTATGCCGTAGAATAGTACCTCGGACCCAGACCAAGCAGCCATTTTTGAACGCAGAAGGTCCCAACGCAGGGCTTGCTTCTTCCAACGGCCCAGCTTAGTAGAGGCAATCAGTGGCAAAGGCAAAGGTGCATAATGAAAGCTCAGGGGTTCACTCGATGCGCTTGCAAGGCGATGCCTGATTTGTTCGGCACTTTCGCAAAACCGCGAAGAATAAAAAAAATCGTCAGGCATACACCAATGAAGTGCACTACTCAAGCCAGTTCACAGTCGTCCTTCTATTTCACAGCAGTTTTTCAGGCGTAGACGATGCAGGGCCCTCATATCACACACTTCGGACAGGCACAGCGTCCCTGGAACACCACTGGCAACTACGGTGCTGCCCGGCAGCTGTCACCTTTGTTTCTTGCTTAGCGCTTGCATGACTTATAGCCTCTGAAATGCAAAAAAATAAATAATAATAATAAAACCAGAGCCAGTATTGCAATCCTACACTTAATTGCTTCGACAATACGTGTACCTTTGTCGCCAACTCTGCAAGTCATTGCTTCAAAAAAAGAGCTCGACCAAGCCGCCATGCAGTCATCCTTCGGAACGAACACGGTGGCCAAGAACAAAAAGTAATCACCGTCGCTGGCCACCGCGCATTCTTGTCAGACGGAGCGTCATACGCAACAGCTGCATCACACTAGGGAGGGGCCTCATAGCGGGTGCCGCCGTGTCGCATGCGTAATTAGATGGCTTGGGCTGAAATTTCAGACGTGTATATCTCGGGCACAAGCGCGTTACTAAAATTGTACAAAATGGAATAGTCACCAAATGGCAACGCCTCTGAATTTTCAATATAAACATACATGCTAACTGCAGTAAAAAAAGTTAATTATCGAATTTAATTACATACTTACGTTACGACGACAATTATCCTCACAGTTTGCGACCGCCTGGCCACATAACCTAGGTAAACAAATGGCTTCTGTATACTCCTCATCACATTTTTTTAAACCCGGAAAGTCTAACTTTGAACACCCTCTATATAGGGCGAATTTCTTTTACAGAAACTCGCAGTTTCGCCCAAAAGGCGAAGCATCGAGTTCGATAGCACATTAGTAGACATCAATTATAATCAAGGATAGCAGTTATATCGGTCGTATAAACTTTTGAACACTTGCTTACTGACTAAATCAACAAGCATGGTGTCAGTGCGCAGAGGCAAACATGCACACATCACACTCGATGACCGTGGGTGCTCGCTGTCAAAACGCTGGCGTGAGGAAGCGCGGCCACAGCAGCGAGCGAAGTGGCCACCATCGTGCTGTCTATCGCTTCAACGCAAATTGAGTGGTGAGAACACAGCACTCTCAAAGCTACGAGCCGTCGGTCGACCTATACTGCTCCCCCAAACTAGATTACTTTCAAGATAAAGCCCGCGCGACCGCGCGTACACAGTTGCTGCTGAAGTACAACGCTCTACTCTCCGCCGGTTCGTTGCGTGCGACGGAAGACGGCGCGCTTCCTCCCCGCTTTCCACCCTTGCGCACGTGAGATTGAGCCGCGATCATCGCATCACCCTCGCACGCTTTCACTCGCGACTACAGCATGTTGCGACGGTGTTATCTTCCTTGGACTATGTACGGAACATTACGGCGACGACGACGACGACGGTAAAATGCGCCTGGAGTGTCCATATAATTCATATCGCAATAACAATTGAAAGGGCCTAGAAACGCTTCTGTCAGCTATATATATATATATATATATATATATATATATATATATATATATATATATATATATATATATATATATATATATACGTAAGAGGCATATACCTATTTATCAATCGGACATGGTGAACCATGGGGGCCCGAAAAATTATTTGAGTTTTCATTTATTGCTTGTAACTATATAAAATCTCAAGATGATACAGGAACAAAGGGCACTGAGTGCCTCACAAGAGGTCCCGGATCCCGCCCAGTAGCAGTGCAGCATAGCACGCAGAAAAAATTCATATGTTGCGGCAAACAATTTTAATAATTAAAAAAAGTAATTGTACTTTGTGTTTAAAATTACAGCATAAATGTATCGGTGGTTTGGGTAATATTATTGTGGAGGTTATACGCAACGAAGTACTATCAACAAGAATGACTCGCAATGTTCACAAGAAAGGAATGACGGCAGATGTGTTCGATCTTGGAGAATTACAAGCCGATTTCCAACATTTACCATGGTTAAGAGACTTCGATGGGCTAGCTGGTTGCTAGTTTGATGGTTTGATGGTTTACCACGGTGTCCTCCCTCCCTCCTTGCCCCCTCCCCTCCCCGCCCCAATTCAATTTCCGCTATATTTGATATCGGTTGAGTTCACAGTTCTCCCAGGGCAGCTCGATAAATTCTTTGTTTGCAAAACAGATTCATAAAGTTCAGGATTTCTTGCATGGGTAAATTACTGCAAATCTGATAATTAGTCCCCTGTCTCTGAAGTTTACCTACATATTGTCCATAACGCGTCCTTTATTTTCGCCGAATATAAGCAAAACGCCTTGTTTAGTTCAACAAGGACATCGCTGAAACCAAGTCGGAACGTGTTATGACGCCTGAAAGCTGGGAAAGAAAAACAACGGCTCAGCGATTATATTCAACGCTTCTAACTGGACCAGGAACGTAAAAATATTGTCGCACATTGCTGTTACGTTATCCTGCTCTCGCCTTTTCACAAAATATAAACGTGTTGTATTCTACAGCGATGTCGGGGCATTGGGAAGCATAACGATAGCGGCCACAGCACACGCTCTAACTCTTGAATAAGAATATTTTTTACAAAAGGTGCGTTTGATCCAACCGCATTTAACATCGCACATAGAGTTTGCATAGCATAACCCGCCGTGGTTGCTCAGTGGCCATGGTGTTGGGTTGCTGAGCACGGAAGTCGCGGGATCGAATTCCGTTCACGGCGGCCGCATTTAGATGGGGGCGAAGACGCCCGTGTACCTATAGGTTTAGGTGCACGTTAAAGAACCCCAGGTGATCGAAATATCCGGAGTCCTCCACTGCGGCTTGCCTCGTAATGAGAAAGTGGTTTTGGCCCGTAAAGCCCCATAATTTAATTTCTGTTTTTTTTTTCATAGCATACCCCCAATTTTTGCTAAATTGTGCCTAGGTGGTTTTTATATTTCTGCCAAGGCAGCGGGCTCAATTCTTCCTGGCTCGTTAGACACGCTCATAACACTCTAGAGTGCTTGCATACGTAATTTATTGTGAAAGCCCTAATTACCCATCTATTTTGAACTTCACCTACACACCATCCATTAACTCGTCTTTACAGTAACCAAATACAACGAAGATGCCTCATTTAGTTCAGCGAGGACACCATGTGAAACTAAAGTATCACGCATAAATAAAAATAAATAAAAAACAATAAGATGAGGTTTCAATAGTTATTCGTAACGCTTCCAAATAAGCCAGAAACGTGAAAACTACGCGACATATTGCACTTAAGACGCTGGCCCATCCCTTCAAAGTATAAAATACATGAAACGCAGAGTTCTCTTCTGACCTAGGGAAACCTAGCTAATAGCAGCAGCGTGATACTTTCGAGCACTTGCTTACATTCTTTTAGCGCTGTATTTGAACAACACGTCTTTACAATCGCACATAAACTTGGCGTATTGTTCTGCTTACGTTCGCAAAATCTGACCTCAGTTGTAGTTGTAATTATGCCAGCGCAGCCGTCTAAATGTTACACCGCTCTTAAAATCGACTAATAACGCTGTGGACCACTTGCATAGATATTCTACAGGAAAATGAGCATTTAGCCCACCTATTTGTAACATTGCTTACAGATTGGCCATACCCTGCCCCTTACTTTCGCCAGATACAAACGACATGCCTGGCTTAGCTCACCGAGGACACCGGAGGAACATACTACAATTCTTGTATGATGCACGAAAACACATTGAAAAACGGGGGTTTAGTAATTATCTGCAACAATTTCGTTTAAAGCGGTAAAGTGAAAGTTTCGCATCGCATTGCATCTAAATTTCTCTTATTTTCCCGGGCTTTCAACCGTCTCTCGTGCTGTTGCTTTAGGAGTATGGTAAATATTTCGATAAAAGGCAGTAAGACACCCTATAGAACGCTTCAATGAGTAACTTTCTACAAAGGCTGTAATGGACCTACACAGAATAAACATATATATCACTCGTCACTCAGAACATTGCTTCGTACTTCTAATTAATATAAACGCCGTGTCTCGCATACTTTACCGAGGATACCGGAGGAAAACAACTAAATGCCGTGTATAACGCATAAATATTGGGTGAAAGCCACTATTCAGTAACTGTTTCGAGGACACATAAGCAACCAACACAATGCAAATTTTCCTTACGTCACCAAAAGCGGCCCTCCTTTTTTCAAAATGCGAAATATCTGCTATATTTTCTCCTGCTGTGAAGCAAGTAATAGTGTATTTCTTATTTAGAAACAGCCTGCAAATGAAATCGCCAACGTCAGAAGTCACACATGCCTTTAGAAAAAATTCAAGTCAGTGTTCTATAGGTATTCAAATGGCTCTACACGTTCGACCAAGCTCATTTTCATGATCATATCTAGAAGAAGTCTTGATTGCACAGTGAAATTCGACAGTTATACCTGTAAGAAATTTGATTAGATTTCTGATGGTGGTAAGATACTGATACTGCAACGCTATGTAGGCTATCTCTGGACAGAGACATATAGTTCCAGCATTTGATAATCCAACGATTTCATGCCGTAAAGCACACCAGTCGTTGAGCGCGCCTGAGCATAATAATTTATGTGAACCTCCCCCTTGCCCTCAGGTTAAATGTAGCATGCTGATTCGAATGCGGATATAGCGGTCCCAAAAAAACTGGGCGCCATGCAAGTTGTGCAACGCTGACAATTGTTACGGCGGGCAGTGCCCAGCGCCAGGCGTGTATGGCGAATCCCGCGCGTCGTCCGCTACAGGGCGTCCCGAGAAAGCACAGGAAACAATCCTCGCTGTCCAAGCAGGGGATGCGTAGTAAAGAAAGGCATTACTTTTGTAATCACTGTAAGAAAAGCGAAACTTTAGCCTCAGCTCTACTTTTGTTCGACTTTGCAGCGTGCAACAGAAAGTGACCGCTTTCAAAAGGGGTGGGTGGGGTCAAATGACATACTTTGCTCTCCCACCCCCTTCTTCCCGGTTTTTAAAGTGGGAGGGAAAGGGCCCGCCTTGCCCCCTGGTAGATACGCCTATGATTACGATTATGTAAGCTGCAGTTGCCGGGAAGCGTGAGACGCAGTTAGGGATCTTGAATTCTATCGCGTTCCGCTCTTAAAGGCGAAGCGTCCTCCAATTTTTTTTATCGTCTTCCTTTTAGGGACCTTATTTTTCTATCTCTTGTTCTTTCTTTCTTCCTTGTATTTACGACACTTGGAAAGAGAAATAAAAGAAGCTTCGTAACCAAGTATTTCCTTCCGGGGCATCACAAGAAGCTAACCGTAGCGAAATATTCTGAACGAACGTTGGTTACATGCTCCACCGTCTCCTTTCTTTTCTTCTCTCTCATTTAAATTCGATGGCCTTAAAATGTTACTCTTTTTGCTGTTCGTCCGCCTTCTCATCTTTCGTCTCGTAAGTGGAGCGTAGAAAATACTTTTAATTACCTATAATCGTGTATAAGTACTGTGAACAGTAGATTTTATTGTGCATTAATTAATTAATTAATTAATTAATTAATTAATTAATTAATTAATTAATTAATCTTACCCTCAGGGTTTGTGCATTATAGAGGGGGGGCATATTACAGACCAAAATTGGAAAAAGAAGCAGTCGATACAATAACAATAAGGAGCAGGAACAATCGACAAATTAATACCAAATATGTACAGTTGCAATTCAAAAGAAGTAGAGTAATTTCAAGATCTAAAAATAAAAAACAAACTGGCTAACTACAAGAACAAAACTGACTACAAATAATCAGACAGTGTTAAGCATGTTATTCAAGAAAAAAAACTCTTAATGCGTGATGTATCCGTAATAGCAGCAGCTGCTCCTGGCAGCTCAGTCCATTCGAAGGTGGTGTGAGGTAAAAGTGCATGTGAATAGGCCACTGTTGTGCCACGAGGAACATCAACTTTTTGTAGGTGATAAATTCTAGCTGATATGAAAGGAGGGGTTTTAATGAGCTGTTCACGAAGATGATTGTTGTGATAATAAATTTTATGAAAAAGAGTGAGGCCGGGCTATCTTACGCCGAATAGTAAGTTCCGGAAGGTTAAGCAGTGACTTCGTCATGATAACACGGGCTGTGCGGTCATAATTGGATAATATGAAGCGAATGAAACGATTCTGCACTCATTCAAGTTCGTTTATCACTGTAGTACCACCGGGATCCCAGATTGATGATGAGCATTCAAGTGGCGGACGGATGTAGGTGGTGTATAGATAGAGTTGTTCGTTTTCGGGTAAAACCCGATTTTACCCGATTTTTGCACCCCGAACGTGTTCCTAAAATATCGGGTAAAACCCGATTTTCCCGATTTCTGAAACAACTGTGCCCACGGAATTGCTGTGCCTCCAGTTGGCGCGCAGGCGAGAGGCGGCCAAAGCGGCCGACAGACAGACAATAGTTGACTGCAGGCTCAACCAGTACTTGCTAGAAGCAAGCCCCACAAATGAAGGTGTTGAAGTGATGGACTTTTGGAACGACGCAACTGTGCGTTACCCAAGGCTAGCAAATGCAGCGTTATCATTGTTGTGCCCAGCTAATGGCAGCTGTGACGTTGAGCGAACGTTCTCTCAGCTAAGATACCTGCAGAGACCGGACAGGTGTCGTGTGGAAACCGAGACGTTGCGCATGCAGATGATTATGTATGTTAATAAGGACGTGTAGAACGTCGATGACCAGCCCTCGTGAATAAAATGTTTCTTTTCTCAAGGCTGACCGTTGCCTCTCACTGCGAGTAATAATTACCAAAGAAACGCCAAATTTTGCAATATTTTCTTGAAAGCAGCCCAAAATCTAGCCCTAATTGTTACCCACCGGTTAGAGCAAATCGAATAAATTATTAGTTTGCAAATTTAACCCGATAAAACCCAAATTGCGGAATTTTTCCACGAAAAACCCGATTTCTCCCCTATTATCAAGCCGAAAAATAACCCCCGATTTTTACCCCCCGAATATGAAAAAATATAAAACCCGAAAACGAATAACCCTATGTCTAGAAGCTTATTAAGTGATAGGGGTGCCATATAGAAATTTCTTCGAAAGTACCCAAGTGAACGCTTAGCTTTGTTTCCATGATAGGTTACTACAGATATGAACACCAAGATATTTGTAAGATGAAACACACTCAAGAGATGCATTAGCAAGATGATAGTGTGGACATGCGAATGAGGTGCAAGATACGTGCATTTATTTGCATTTTGAAATGTTTAATTCCATGTTTCACGTTTGACACTAAGCAAGTGTGTTATTTAAATAGGTCTGGTGTAAGGCAACATCATCTCGGTTATCTATTTTCTGGCTAATTACTCAGTCATCCGCGTATAGGCAAGCCTTTGGTGAAATGTTACGGGGTAGGTCATTCATGAAAATTAAGAAAAGTAAGGGTCCCACTACAGACCCCTGGGGCACACTCGATAGCACTGTTTGGACTGGGGAATCAACAGTATTAGCAGAAACAAACTGAGTTTGGTTAGAAAGTTTGAATCCAGTTAAGCGCACTAGGATCTAGATTTAATTGGCCAAGCTTAAAAAATATTAACTGATGACTAACCTTGTAAAATGCTTTAGAGTAATCTAATAAAGTACAATCAATTGAAAATCCAGAATTGAGCGAATGATGCAAGTCATTAGTAAAGACCAGAAGCTGCGTTTCGCAAGAAAAATTCCCGCGGAAACCATGTTGTGAGGGTGTAAAAAATCTTGTTCGACTCAAGAAAATTAACAAGGTCAGTGAATATAATGTGTTCAAAAACTTTACATGCAACAGATGTGAGTGAAATCGGACGGAAGTTTGATGCATTGCGTGTTACCCCAGACTTGTGAACTGGAACAATCTTCCCTACTAGCCAGTCTTCCGGAAGGTTAGAATGCTGCAGGGACTGTGCAAAAATGCATGCCAGAATGATAGAACAGTATTCAATAGTGTTTTTCAAGAATTTCGTACTGATGCTGTCAACGCCAGTTTTAAGTGTCTTAATTACGGCGTGAACACCTTGAGACGTAATAAAAATGGCGTACATGGGCAAGTAATGAGGTAATGTCAAAGTATGTTGTTCATAGGTACCTACTGGGCGAGAAAAAGCTTTTATATACGTCTCATTTGGGACAGACGCGCATTCTACGTACATCAGGTACTGGTTGTCCTTCCGTCGTTTGCAAATTTATTGCGCTGCGTTCGTTGCCATGCTTGACACTCCAAAATTTTCTAGAATTACATTTAGCATAGCTGAAAGGGTGTGATTAAAGAAAAAAATTTTGCTCGTTTCATTTAATATAAGTAAGTTGTGGTCACAGATCTATAGGATGAGCAACGTTTATCAGACCGAGATTTGAGAGCAGCGCGATAGAGCCTTTTCTTGCGGTTTGAAAAACGGTTTATGTATCTGTTGTACCGCAGGGCGCTCGTATTCCAAAAAAACTTTCTTGATAGGAATGTATTTAAAAGTTAGTTCCGAAATTTTCGTTTTGAATAAGTTCCCGTAGCTTTGCACAGATCCTTCAAGGTAATCGATCAAGAACACCTCTAAAAAGGAGCGCAATTCATTGTTAATCGCGTCGAAATCAGCTTTTCTATAATCGCGTGTTGTTTTAAGATGTTTACGTGCGCCTGAGAATGGCAGTGAAATCTTTGCTTGAATAATTTCATGATCACTGACACCGGGCGTATTTGACACAAAAGATATAATTTCAGGCGATGATGTCAAAACAAGGTCAAGAATTGAAGTTGTATTATTTGTAACGCGTGTAGGAAACTGAACCAGCTGTACCAAACCAAAATCAGAACAGATGTGAAGTAATTGGTCCTCTTCAGCCGAGTTAGGCGACGAATATGAGTACGAATTATACCAGTGTTAGGAAAGTTGAAACCACCTAACAGAATGACCGACACTCTGGGAAGCGTGATGTTCACGTGATTAAGGCAATCATGAATGTCTTCAAGAGAATTGGAACACACAGAAGGCGGGCGATAGCATACACCAGTGATTGTTTTTTTTAAAGCCAAGTCGAGGCAACACCATGTTGCCTACAAACTAGACTTTATAACAACAGCGTAGCATTCAATTTGCATGTTTATAGCAAGAACACCACCACATCGATTAGGCCTATCACAGAGAAATATTTTTTTTCACAGCAACACAGCTCTTCGTTTAGTATTTTATCAGAAAGCCAGGTTTCGGTTAACGTGACGATATCAGCGTTATAATAGTTAATCACTGCGCACACGCCATCTTTCTTAGACAAAAGGCTGCGAACGTTAGCAGAGAGCACGATCGGGTTGCTATTGCTAGCGGCCACCCCTGGCTTTCTCCTAGCTTCCCGAGGAAGCAAATGCGCGACCGGAACGAAGTTGCCGCGGAGAGGAGTTAGCGGCATTAGTTGCGCGTCCGGATGGTCCTACTTCATATACTTCGTCAGCACTGCAGTCATAGCAGTAGCATTTTTCATTAGCGATTAATTTGTTATACCGCAGTTTGAAATGGCAGTTAAGTGCCGTGGAATAATTGGTTAGTTTTTCTCTAACACGACTATAGTGTTGGCTGAAAAATTCTCCCGCATGACCACCTTGTTTTCTTTGAGCGTGTGACGCTTCGAAAAAACCGTTTCTTTTGTTTTGTAGACGCAAAACATTACTATAATCGGTCGAACTTTGTTAGCGGAAAATTTCTCAATTCTGCGCGCGCGCGCAGTGTTATCGCCAGATAAGGTTAGTTCGAGAGACTGGCGGATTAAACATAAAACATTTTCTTCTGTCTGCTGTGCCGTTTCAGAAGCGTTGTCAAGGATTCAAAAATCTAGATTGTCCCTCCTAGAGCGATCTTCTGCTTCATCGAGACGAGTGCATATCCTGAGCGCCTCGCTTTGCACTTGCTCAGTTGGTTGACGCGTTGTTGTTAGTTCACACTGTACATTATCCAAATTAGATGTCCGCTTTTCGACAGTTTCTAGGCGCGTAACTATGGTAGAAATATCTTTAGTAAGCGATTGTTGCTGACTCTTAAACTCTAGGATATCGCTGGCCACGGCGGCCGCATTTCGATGGCGGCGAAATGCGAAAACAACCGTGTGCTTAGATTTAGGTGCACGTTAAAGAACCCCAGGTGGTCAAAATTTCCGGAGTCCTCCACTACGGCGTGCCTCATAATCAGAAAGTGGTTTCGGCACGTAAAACCCCAAATATTATTATTAGGATATCGCTTGACATCGTCATCCGTACGGCTTCAATGCGTTCATGCATGTCTTTCATCAGTTTATGCATCTCAGTAAACTGAGAACCCGGATTCCGCTCATCATCACCGCAAATTAACAGCAACAATTCACACTAAGGCGCTAATAAGGATTCTGGGCATGGAAGCACCACGATACAACGGTTGTCAGGCCGAAAGGTCACATAGGGTAGTTTGTTGAATGAGTAACTGCTTGACTTCTCCTTATACATCATGAGGGCATAGCTCGAACTCCTTAAACTTGTAAGCCTAGCTGACGACTGGGTCTTGCTATTCTCAGTGAACTCGGACTAGGGTTTGCGTTAAAGTTGCCCTCTCTCTCTCTCTCTTATGATCTGGCATCACCGTAACCACCTTGCCTTTTTCGCCCTTTCTTTAGTAATCCACATATGTAGGCGGTAATAATAGAATCTGGAGGTTGAGGTGAGACTTGGGGGTTCTCTTTTGTGGTTCTGAATTTCAGAAAAAAGTCGGGTGTTTTTTACGTGCGTGCGTGCACAACTCTGTACGTGTGATACGGCGGAGGTATGGTTGCAGGAGCTCTGCGACTGGCTGCGTGCTACTTACTCGTGCCTATATAATCGCTCAAACAAAGAATAGCTAGGTGGTTAGTTTTCATCACACTGATATGCAAACTGATCAGGTGCGATAGTAATGGCTTACTGTTTGTGGCATATAACTTCTGATGTGTGCTCCAGAATGAGATTTTTTTTGAAGATGTTTGCGGCATGAAGAATAGCCTGCGTATCGTGGTTTTTTGTTTCAGTCTTCCCGTGTAGCTCAGGAGCTACGTCAATTTAAAAAAAAAAGAAAGATCAATTTATGCTATTTTTCTGTAATAGTTCACAGGTTATACAAACGAACATAAACGGGTTCAAACCGGTTTGTGGGTTTATTTTTTCGCTCCATAGTTTATTCGAAAGTGAACCTTTTTTCGCTCAACCATAACGAAATACGGAACGAAAAAAAGTGTCAGTTCATCAATCTGGGCAACATTAGTAATGCAAATTTGGTTTCAGAATAGTTGACTGTTGAGGAATTCGTGCAGCAGCGCAGTAACATATGGACGGTGCTCTATTTGACGGGATTCAAGCTGAGAAGTGATGCTGTAGCTAGTTAAGGAGGAAAGAAGCGAGCGCTAACGACGTCATTTGGCGCCACCTGCTTCGCCTTCAGCGTTGCACAGCGTGCGTCTCTCTCTCGCTCTTCTTTTCCTCTCGCGTATCTATTACCTTCCTTGGCGATCGCGAATGTGCTTCCCGGTTCTCTTACTTTCGATTGCGCCGTGCTTGGTGAAGCGAACCTTTCTTTCACTTGGCCTGTGACAAACGAGCTTGAGCGCTAGGTTCGGACAGAGTATGCATAATTGCCTTAATTTGCCAAAATTCGCGAGGAACATTGTATGGTACGGAGCTGGCGCTAATCATACGTCGAATATCGCCTCTATCGAAAATCTGGGCGGTGGTTCGTCGAGCATTAAATTGGCTATTTCATCGATTACCTACATCCCAAGGCACTTAACGAAACGCACACCGACGTCAAGGCACGATTCGTTCCGTATGCCGCAACGCAGTTAATTGGCAAAACTTTCAGCAGCTCAACAACCGCTATGCTCGAATAATTGAACATACGATAGTAGAAGCGCGCCTGTTTATACGGCCTGGGAGACGCGTCGCGTGCAGTCGGTTTCAAGGAAAGGTCATCGCTTCGCTTTCCCCGACTGCAGAAGTGAGCAGAACGCTTCGTATGACGTGACTATCAAACTTTAGAGAGAAGAGGAAGAAGAAAAATAAATTCTGCTATTTCATTTTTTGAACCGAAGTAGGTTGCCGCAGTAGCGGCCGCCGCTGAGTGCCATAGGAACAGGTAAAGTAGAGGCAAATAGGTTAGCCATTATATGGCATTGGGATGTTTCTTATATCCATGTAATATGAGTACAGTTCGTCACATCTCGACAAGAGACGCGGAGCGAATTTCAGCGACAAACGTGGCCTGAAACCGTCTGCCCAGGCGACGGAACTGATGGTTTAAATGCTGGCCACAGTATCGAGGCCTTCTGAGGCCATAAGCGTCTCGCGTGACAAAACACGTGTATCGCAAAGAGCTAAAAACGGGCGTTCGGCGACGAACGTGCCCTGCAACTCGGTTGTGCGAGAGCCCTTAGAGGAGTAAGTCCGAGTGCGAAAATAGGGGAAATTGCCAAAGAAGGCCTCATAGAGGGCATTTTGGTTTAAAGGAATGATGCGCTTGGCGAACGCTGGCAGTGGCGTTATACAGGAGTCGCATCTCGGTGATGCACTAGATGAGGGCGACAGAAGACCATCGGCGTTTGCGGAATAAACAATTTTTTATTGAATTCACAAAGTTCAAACAACCTAGAGCGCTCCGTTGAATTCTTTGCCGTCGATGCAGTCATATCGCTCCTGATTAAGACATGAGCGCTTTTCACACACACTACTGAAGCATAACGTTTAGCCATGAGAAAGCTCACGTATGTAGGGTGCGTTAAGGATTCATGAAATATTTACAAAACTTATTTGATGCATGAGCGAGGGGAGCATATATATGCTGGCGTATGCTGTCTGAAACAACGCCAATCCGAGGAAATGGCATGAGTGCGTCGGCACTTGTGCCATCTGTCATTGCGCGACGTGTATCGTCGTTTTTTTAGAGCGCAGCTCTTTGGCGTCCGTTCCTGGGTTTCGCGTCGTCGTCGGCCTCGTAACCAGCTCCGCCCCCCTTTCATCCCCCCAGCGCTAGCAGCGACCGACTGATACCGCTGGATGCCGCTGACGTCGCTAGAGAGTCAAGATAACGTGACTGCATAGAACACCGTCGCCGCCATGCAGAAAGAGGAGGAAAGGGTCCCCCCCCCCCCTGTATCGGCGTCAGCGGCATCAGTCAGTCGCTGCTATCTCTTCCCTCCTCCCTTTATCGTGTTGTCAGCTTGCTGCGCGCGCTTCTGCCCCCATCGTTTGCCGCTGGGTGTACACGCCGCCCCCCTCCCCCCTCTTCCTGCGAGTCTCCGGTTGTCAAAGCGCCGGCTCGAACTTAATTCCTTTCTTCGCTCCTCCTCCAATGCAACCCCTGTGCGGTGGCAATCAGAGAGCCAGATCGGTGGCGGCGGATCTGTATATGTGCACCGCCCGAGCCGAAATTGCCGCTGCCGTTCGCCACTGCGAAATTATCTGCCAGTTCTTTCTGAGCCATGAGCGAGACGACCGATGGAAGTCCTCCGTCTGCTGCTGCTGCTGCTGCTGCTAAACGAGCTGCCAGAGCAGAGGCCCAGCGCCGTCGCCGTCAGAATCCAGAGGT
The DNA here is from genome assembly GCF_050947875.1 of Dermacentor variabilis. Classification (NCBI taxonomy): domain Eukaryota; kingdom Metazoa; phylum Arthropoda; class Arachnida; order Ixodida; family Ixodidae; genus Dermacentor; species Dermacentor variabilis. The sequence continues at coordinate 215,604,537 of NC_134568.1, forward strand.
GCGTGCCGCCGAAGCAGAAGCTTACCTAGTGGAGTCTTTGTTAAGGGAATACGTGTGAAAAATAAAAAAAAAATTCTGTGATAGCGCATACATGTGTTGCTCGATTTCTTTGCCTCAATCTATCGAAAAGGTGAAACAGCTTATTTGCTGCGCTCAAATTTCGCATTAGGAAGTAACGTAATCGTCGGTAATTTTTTTTCGTTTTCATTTTTTTTTTCGTGGAGGTAACAGATGCCGCCATCATTCCGTTGCCGTTCCTGTGTGTGAACGTAAGTTTGGCCTTCATTTCTCGATTACGAGAACTATGACGCTACAACGCAAAGCTGTTCCAACCTCTTCTATTTCAATTCTGCGACCATCCCTCGAGGATTCGTCAAAAATTGTTCGGCCCAACCCCACTTCGCCTGTCCGTCACCAGGCGTCACGAAAACAGCAAAAACGTCCCATCTGATGCAATATGTGCACACTTATTATGCATGATAAGACCGAACGAAAGAAAAATTTACCGGCGATTACGATACTCCCTAATGCCAAATTTGAGCGCAGCTGTATACGTGTTTTCATTTCGCGATATATTGGCTGGCGCGTACAATCTGTCTTGTGCGGCACATTGCAAACAGAGAGACGTGTGGCGCGACTGCCTCGCTAGTCGGGAGATCGACAGAGGCGGCGCGTGGGTGACGCGTGGGCGCGATTCACAGCAGCCGCCGCAGACAGCCCTACCCTCACGCAGCGCTTTGTTTCCATACAGACGGCGCGTGCTACTCGGACCCCATCTCGTAGCCATCGTCACCACAAAGCACGCCTTGCGCGGCACTACGCTTTTCTTCTCTAGCTTTCGCATAACCTCCTCCCACACTGCTCTCGCCAGTCAAATATTATTAATAAAGATGTTTTACTCTCCTCCTCTGCTTTGGGCCTCATTTGTACTGCTACACTCTCCTCCTCCACTTTCCTCTTCGCGATCTCTTCGCTATCGCAGTCTTTCATCACCCGCTGCGCTGCGCGTTCGCTTTCATTCTTCGCTGTGTTCGTTTGCTCGGTTATGAGGGACAGCACCGCAGGAACGGGCGCCTAAGAGCTGCGCTTTAGAAATAATTATTTATGATTTGATGCCTTTTTCGTCATTAGCCTTCTGCTAGTGGCCAAAGAGAGAAAGGGAGAGAGAGAGAAGGCATAAGGGAAAGGCAGGGAGGTTAACAAGGCCGAGCCCGGTAGGCTACCCCGCACTGGGGAAGGGGGAAGGGGACTGAAAGAGGTGAAGAAAGAAGTTCACAGTTTTCACTGTTACGCACACAAGCGTTCATCGCTGAGTCTATCAGGGGCGGTCGTACAGGCTGGTGCATTTGGCATTTCGCCTTTTGCACGAGACACCTCGGAAATGGCTCATGTTTTGCAACTCTAAGGCAGCACTTCGGAGTCTGCATTTTGCCCTATACCAGAGGAATCATGAGCAGCTGGTTTATAAGAGAGGGCCACCATCAAACTATCGTTAAAGGGCATGAAATTATATTTCAGTGACTGCCTGGACATAGCAGCATTTCTGGTGATGACCTCGCCGACGAAGCGGCCTGGTCTGCCCATGTAGAAACCCGACCAGTTCCGATCCCCTTATACAGAATCGGCGCTGCAAAAAAGCTTCATTCCGTGGCTAAAGCTCTGACCGAGAAATATTGGTCTTCTCCCAACCTCCCAGTCTCAGCTTCATACATTTGAGTCATACCGAAAGGTTCAAGTGCCATCAAAAGTTTCCCGCTTTGAGGCTACAGTGTTGTGCCGCCTCTGGCCCGCGGGAAGCATTGATAAGGGTCTGCTCCTTCAGGGCAGGAATGGGGGAACCGCCCATGTTGCGACTCTTGTGGAACTACAGAAACGATTTGAACATATTTTATGTCTCTGTCCCCAATACGACGTCGAGCGTGAACTTCTCCGGATGGCATTGAACCAGCTGCACTGTAGACCATTTTCGGAAATGAAGATCCTTGGACCATGGCCGTACGCATCCATGGCACAGAGAACCACGAAAGCGTTATTGCAGTGCCTCAAGTCTACAGGTCTTGGTGACCGCTCTTAAACTCTGTGCGTACCTTGAAATCTCCGCGAAACTGTGTTCTCTGCCTCTGTTTTCATCCACATATTTTTTTGCCCCAGTGCAAGGTAGCAAAATGGGCTTGCGTGTAGGTAACTTCTCTGCCTTTTCTCTCCTCTATTTCTCTCTCTATATATATATATAAAACAAGTTCGCCAGCTCGATGTGCCCTTCCCTATTCCCAGAAGAACGGAAAGGCTTACATCCTAAATTATAGCTCCGCTTATCTACCTTCACCAGACTCATCTCGCCTCGCTGCTTGATTCGTCGAGTCGGAATTGCATGAACGTTGCCAACAGCGGCGACGCCGCGGCGCTGTGTGGCGATCATGCGACGGGACACGATCTCGACGACTGCTCCGATGAGAGGGCTTGGAGCGCCTGAGTGCGCTCGACGCGTAAGGTGAGCGGTTGAAAAGAAACCACCCAATACAAGGCGCTTAGAAACGACCAGCCGAATACGCCATTGGAAAGCGCACCCCCGCTCGTGCACGTCGAGCTAATCCGGGAGGAAAGTAAAAATGAAAAAGAATTAAACCACCCCACAAGCAGAGGCAACAAAGAAGTGTAAAGGCAAGAAAGAGAGAGTAAATATATGTAGTGGCAATGAGGCTAGCCACTGCATAGACCACCTGGCTATGCTGCGTTGGTGTAAAGAGAAAAAAGTTAAATTATGGGGTTTCACTTGCTAAAACCACTTTCTGATTATGAGGCACGCCGTAGTGGAGGACTCTGGAAATTTCATCCACCTGGGGTTCTTTAACGTGCACCTAAATCTAAGTACACGGGTGTTTTCGCATTTCGCCCCCATCGAACTGCGGCCTCCATGCCCGGGATTCGATTCCACGACCTTCTGCTCAGCAGCCAAACACCATAGCCACTGAGCAACCACGGCGGGTGGCTGAAGAGAGTGTGGTTAGCCAGTGCATAGACAACCTGGTTATCCTGTGCCGGTATAAAATGGTGAGGATGACTAAAGAGTGAGCAGGCAAGAAATGATATAGTAAAAAAAGTTGAGTAGTGATTCTACCTGGTGAAGGTAGCTGACCAGCGAAGCTGGTATGGTGGTATAAATTGTGTTAGTATAGAGTTTTGTTGGTATGTGACTATACAATAAGTATGTATACGTAATTTATGCAAAATATAAAGTAATATCAGGTGCGCACTACGTCACGCATTACGTCATGCATACACAGAGCTAGCGTCTAAGGGCTTTTACGAGGCCGCTGTAATGACGCAGGTTTTGTTGACGCAGCTGCGACGGAGCGCCGTTTAGACGTTAAACCTTGACTCATTGCGGGCGACGATATGCGTTGACCGGGGCGCAGTCCACAGGAGTGCACGATACAAAATTTGTTTGTTTGTCATTTGCTATTGAGCATACTTCCTAGGTAATCAGCTGAATGAAACTTAAATGGACCAGAGTTTTATTCTAGTGGGAAAACTTCTGTGGAAGCCGATGTATTGACAGCAGACTGGAATTCCACAATATTTACAGCTTCACTGTGAACTACGCAATCATGAAAAGCAAATGATACTCAGCGTAATGTTAGAGTCGTCTTAGCGGCTAATGGCCATATAATTTGTTTCGGGATAGTTTCGATAAAACGAGAGTTACAGCCGCTTTCTATAACCATACTCCCTCCGTAGATGTCCATGTATTGACAGCAGACGGGAATTGTGTATGACTGTGTATTGAGCAGCGGTCAATTTCAGTGGGTATGATTTTTTTCAAGATACCTACATTAGATTGAGAGCTACGGAGCATTGGCGAAAAAGTTGGCTTTGCCGCGAAGCGTTTTCTGTTCGCCACCAGGATTTCTCCGGAAGGGAGCGATAGACAGCTTCGCTGTAAAAGCAGGCATGTTACTCAATGAATGGGCCACCTGGCTATGTTGTGCTGGCGTAAAAGGGTTAAATTAATTAAAGAGTGTGATAAACGAGATGGGAAGGCAGGGAGGTGAACCGGAAGATAAGCTGCTGGTTTGCTAGCGTACGCTGTGGGGGGAACAAACGAGCCACTTCATTCCGACATTCAGCACCATAAGTACAACGATGTTGAATAGGGTAGGCGAGAAGCCGCAGAATGCTCGACGAAGGTGTTAAGAACGGCCCGATGACTTCCAAGTTTTGCCAGCCAGGTGCGAGAGCGGCGTCGACTTTTCCTGGAAAGCCACCGCAACCCTCTAGCCACACGGCGTCACTAAGTCTACTGTGTGCAGGGAACAATACGCCGCGTCATCGACTCTCCGTCGCAGGATCCGAGATGAGTTCGACGAACCAGGCTTTGTGACGGAACACGCCACCACCGACCCGGTCTGCTGTGAGCGAGTTCCCGAGGGAACGTAGTTGGAGGCCCCGTCCCACGCAGCGTTCCTAACGTAAGCCCCGAGTTCTGCGAAGACCGTCTGACCTCGGTTGGGGACCGTGAACATGTGCGGAAGTGTGTGCGTGTAAGGCCTCCCGCAAAGAGGCGGCTCGTCTACGATGACTGGTCGAACGGTTCTCTCACTTAGGGATTGAGGGAGGACCGAGTGTTTATAAACCGCTGTTGTGCGGCTGCTCAGTGTACTTTCTCTCGCAGTCATGCTAGACTGTGTAAGTATTGGGAGCTCAATCCCACCGTTCGTAACCAGTTGTCAAGATTGGAGTCGGGCATGAATTAGAAGGTAGCTGGCCCATGCCGTCGTCCAACTTATCCACGCTGAGGACGTTGTTGAAGGGAAGGACTGCTTCTCACCGAGAACGAGGAATAGGGGTTTATTTAGAGTATCTACATGCAGTTCATCAGTCTAGCATGACTGCTAGAGAAAGTACATCAGTCTAACATGACTGCTTGAGAAAGTGCATCAGTGTAACAAGACTGCGAGAGAAAAGTACCTCAGTCTAACATGACTGCTTGAGAGAGCCCACTGAGCAGCTGCACAACAGCGGTTTATAAACACACGGTCCTCCTCCGATACCCAGGTGACGAAAATGGCCGCCCAGTCATCGTAAACAAGTCGCCTCTCTGCGGGACGGTTTACACACACACTCGCACACACACTTCCTTGCGCGAGGTTCACGGTCCGGAGCCGACGTGAGACGGACTTCGTAGAACTCGGGGCTTGTGTCATGAAAGGTGCATTTTATTCCCCGAGCTGACCCCTGCAGCGCGGCCGGGTGCCCATTGTCTTGCGTCTTGGACGGCACGTGGGAAGGAGCCTCGAACTACGTTCCCGCGAGCACTCCCCCGCTCGCCGCAGACCAGGGCGGTGGCGGCGGCTCAGTAACAATAGTTGGTCTGCCGAGCGCATTCAGTCACAACGGCGAGGAGGCTAGAGCGTAACGGTGGCGTTCCAAGAAAAGTTGCCGCCGCTGTCATAACTGGCTGGCTAACTTGCACCTCAGCTGGGCCTTTCTTAACAAGGCCAAGATGATGAAAATTCAACGTGATGCAAGGAGAGACGAGACGGAATAAAGGAAGGAAGGAAGGAAGGAAGGAAGGAAGGAAGGAAGGAAGGAAGGAAGGAAGGAAGGAAGGAAAACTTTATTTGGTCCGGCAAGTATTGATAAATAACCACTAAGCGGGCCGCTCTCACGTCGGGACCGGAAGGCCAAGCCTCACGGCCACGTCGTGAGCCTGCTGGACAGCCCAGAATTGTTCATCCAGGTCCGGGCTGCGAAGTGCAGCCTCCCACCTGGACGCATCCTTGATCGCCGAGTCTTCAATTCTTTCGCAAGACCAGAGCACATGTTCGAGCGTGGCTAAAGCTCCACAATCTTGGCAATAAGGCTCTGTATACGTCTTCGGATAAAACATGTTGAGTCTCCGTGGGCAAGGATAAGTACCAGTCTGTAGTAAGCGCAATGTAAGTGCCTGAGCCCTGTTTAGTTTAGGATGCGGCAAACTGTAAACCCTGCGATTAAGAAGGTAATACTTCGTGATTACATTGTATGTGGAAGGGGAGTCTCTGTTCTCGGGGAGTACCGCCACGCCCACGACCTACTGTATAAAGAGGGACCTGCGCATCCCGTGGTCGCCTACGGCAGCGTGCGGCCGAAGAAATACCACGTGATCATTGAGTAGGGATCAAGCGTGCCGGTAGAGGCCGCCAGTGCTCACCCTCACAGCAACGCCCGAAATGCTCCGGCCCTGCCTTTAGGAGTACGGCGATGACGCTAAAAATTCGCAGAGGAGCTGCAGTAAACTCGGCATTTCACATTATTGACAAGGTGCGGCTAGAAAAATCCACGTCGATACATGCGATACATGCCCCAGATATTTGGTATCTTCGCTGTGCAGTGCAATGAAATTTTAAACTACTTTGAGGGCGCGGCCGCGCGGCTGCTAGGATTGAAATAGTGTAATCCCTTAGAGCTTTTTTCCCCCCCTCATTGTCTGCTAACATGTTGGTTAGTGCTGTGGTGTCAATAAGGTCTGGTGCGCACTTTCCGGGCTAGCCGAGGTTTGAGCGCGCCCGCACTTCATTCTCCCGTAGGTTTCGCTAGTCCCGAGCCGGACGCAATGAACGCACTACGTACCGCTCTGCAGGGCCCACGCGTTCCTTTGCTGCATTCGGCACGTTCACTGAAGTGACGTGCCGTTGAGAGCGCGGCAGAACGTGAGTGGTTTTAATTGCAGTGCATGCCATAATCGTAAAAATGTGCTGTTATTGACGTATTTATTTACGCCACTTTACCAAATGATAACGAAAGTCTAGCTTGAAAAATTCCAAGGGCGCTTTATTGTGCCATCACACAGATAGTCACTACACTTTAAGCACTTTTCTGGAGTTGGGCTTTTGAAACGAAAAGCTTCGCTACGTTAGTCGACACCACGCTTCGCGCGAGCCGGCGTATGTCGGAATTGGCTCCGTAAGCGTGTTCGGAGTCGGCGCAGGTGGCCACTGCCGCGCGCTATGCGTCGTCGTTTGACGTTCGCCGCAAGCGCGTGTTTATCGCGGAGGCCGACTGTATAACCGCTTGCCAGTGAACAGGCGTGCGCATTCAACATGGAAGGAAAAGAGAGTGACACTACCGATACAGAGAGCTGTGTTTATGACTGTACAGAAATCGCAAGACAATGTGCCCAAGAACGATGAATAAAGAAGATTAATAATCCTGCATAACTTATGGTATATATCATTCATAAGTAATTTGCATCACTACACAAGGCAAACGTATGGCATAACCATAAGCTTACCAAAGCATATCCATAAGTGAAACCATAAGCATATTTATAACCATAGGTTAAATCATAAAGCATAAGCTAAACCGTAAGCCATATCCATAACTTAAACCATAAGCATATCCATAAGTTAAACCGTAAGCATATCCATAGGCTAAATCATAAAGCATAACCATAAGCTAAACAGTAAGAATAATGATAGGCTAAATCATAAAGCATAACTATAAGCTAAACCATAAATAAGCATCACCGAACCTTCTCGCTTCGAGATATCCAGGCTTAACCTTAGCTAAGCCCCAGCCATTTTTTTTTTTCAGGTTTCAACCATTGGTTTGTAATATCGGTCACGGGGAACTCATGAAATAAGATTCCTCTTGATGCTCGGTCGCTTCACTTTCACAACGGTATGCAGAAGTAAACCATCGTGCATGAAGAAGCCGCAAACGCGAAAGCCGGCGCCCACGGGGCTGGGAATATCACAGTGTCATTGAAATAGAATCTGGCAATCAAGATCTAGCGACACCAACAGATCACCAAGCACTCAGCTAATCGATTGTTTCGCGCGCGTGCGTTTACGTCCTTCTGTGCTCTCGCTGAAAATGCTTGCTGCCCGTGCGTGCGGCCGGCCACGGGGTTGGGGTTGGTGGGGATGAGCACTAGCGCCACTGTTCGCGGCGGCGGTTTGGAAAACTAAAGAAAGCCACACAAGCAAAAGCAAATCAGCGGCGCTGGCGCAGCGCCGCATGCGCAGGTCGCCCCTTATACAGTAGGTCGTGGCCACGCCGTTGCGCGGGGCAGAGCGGAGGGTAAGATCTCGCGCTGCCTCCTGAGCGGACTCATTGAGATTCGGAGGGGCTCCCTCGATCATTCCAAGGTGAGCAGGGAACCAACATAAGTAGTGTTGAGAGATCTCACATGTCTGCATAATTTTAAAAGCAACCTTAGCCACCGAACCCTTCTCAAAGGCCCTAACGGCCGACTTTGAATCGCTATATACAAAAGGCCTGCGCCTGTCAACCGGGGCGAGCGCAATAGCCGCTTGCTCCGCGACCTCTGACCTATCAGTCCGAACGGTAGCAGCGTTAACGACCCTGCCCTCATTGTCCATGACAACTATGGTAAACACCTTCCTCTCCTCGTTAAAAGAAGCATCGACGAAGCCAACCTTCTGATTCTCATCACGAATGAGTCTCAGCAGGCAAGCTCCCCTGGCCTTTCTTCTACCAACATTTCGCTCCGGATGCATGTTCCTGGGAACAGGCTTGACGTGATACCGATTACGGACCTTCAAGGGAATACCGACATGAAGCTGGGAAATCTTCTCCTGAGGAACACCTAACTCTCCCAGAGTCTGCCGACCCGTGCTAGTCGTAGAGAGACGCACCATCTGCGTCCTCTCCTGAGCCTCAGCTATCTCATCCAAGGTATTATCAATTCCCAGCTGGAGAAGTCGGTCGGTGCTGGTGCACATTGGCACTCCCAACACTTTCTTCGTGATCTTCCTAATCTGCGTGTCAAGCTTCTCCTTCTCCGATGGTTTCCACTTGTGCATGGCCGCCACACAAGTAAAGTGACACAATACAAATGCTTGCATAAGTCTAATCAGACTATCTTCCTTGAACCCCGTCTGACTGTTGGCCACCCTCTTCGCTAGGCGTACCGCATTTTCTGTATTGGCAGTTATCTTTTGGATCGTTAGCGTGTTGGCGCCGTTCGACTCAATCATCATCCCCAGAACCCTGATCTTATCAACCCTAGGTATGAGATCGCCATTTCTTGTACGAAGCTGAATGCTCAGCTGGTCCACGGGGATCCATCCCCTTGGCTTGGGTCCCCTTCTAGTGGGACTGTACAGCAACAGCTCCGACTTGTAGGGGGAGCACCTTAACCCCGTCGGGTCCAAATAATTCTCAATTACATCTACTATCTCCTGCAGAACACTTTCGATATAGCCCTCACTAACACTGGGACACCATATGGTCACGTCATCTGCATACATGGTGTGCCTAATCCTCTCAATCTCCAAGAGCTTCTTGGTCAATCCGACCATGGCCAGATTGAACAATGTGGGCGAGATGACGGCCCCCTGAGGAGTGCCCCTGTCTCCAAGATTTAACGTCTTTGACTCCAGCTTCGGAACCCTCAAGGTAGCCTTCCTGCCCGACAGGAAGGACCTGACATAGTCATGAAAGCGCGCGCCGAGGCCAAGATCCGAAATGGACTTAAAAATATAAGAGTGCCGAACGTTGTCAAAAGCCTTCTCCAGGTCCAGCCCTAGGATGGCATTAACGCCCGTTTCCATCTCCATCAATGACCTCATGCTTGATGAGCTTCATTGCGTCTTGACTCGACAGCCCGGCCCGAAAACTAATCATAGTGTGGGGGTAGACCTGGTTCTCCTCAAGGTACCTTGTAAGCCGATTAAGCACCGCGTGCTCGGCTACCTTGCCCTCACACGAAGTGAGCGAAATAGGCCTTAAGTTATCAATGCTCGGGACTTTACCTGCCTTGGGAATCAGCACCATGAGAGCTGTCTTCCACTGCTCCGGAACCACCCCGTCTCTCCACATAGCGTTAACCTCCCCGGTAAGGTACTTGATTGACCTATCGTCCAGATTCTTCAAAATCTTGTTCGAAATCCCGTCCGGTCCGGGAGCCGACTTGCTCTTAAGGTTGTGCAAAACCATGCGTACCTCTTCCACAGAAAAGTCCTCATCTAGGGAAAAGTTGTCCTCTCCCGTGTAGGCCTGCTCCGTCAGAAGAGCATGCGGATCCGCAACAGGAAGGTATTTGTTGGCCAGCTTTTCAACCAGCTCTTCCTCCGAGGCAGACCCCACTGCTTCGTGTACAGCTCTAGCAAGTACGTGCCCCTGACTAACCCTCGTATTGGAGTCGTTCAGCAAATGCTTAAGCAAGCCCCACGACCTCCCGTTGCCACCTGCTCGTCCACCGAGTTGCATACCTCATCCCACTGTTGCCTAGACAAAAGCTTACAGTGCTCCTCAATCAGCTTATTCAGCTCGGAAATCTCTTTTACGCAGTCTGCGATTAAGCCGCTGCCCCTTCCACCTAGCCAGCATAGACCGCTTGGCTTCAATCAGATGGGCCAGCCTGCTATCAACACTATCCACCTCCAAATCCGTAGTGATCTCCTTCGTAGCCTCCTTTACATCCTCCCTCACCTGGGTGACCCAATCCTCCAGGGACGGCCGGTACAGGCCTTCGAATTCCTTCCCCCTTTCTCCTCTCTCCCGGATCATCCGAAACTTATCCGAGCCTATAAACGTTAACGCCCTAGGGCGCCTACCCTCAACCTCAAAAACGACTTGGTTACTATAATGATCACTACCTAGGTCTTCGGCAAGATTTCACCAACTAGGCTTGGCCGCGTTCTTTACAAAGCAGAGGTCAGGGGTAGTATCCCTACACGTCAACGTCCCTATACGTGTCGGAAAGGCAGGGTCAGTGACCAGCGTAAGGTCAAACTCCGCAGCGTTCTGCCAAAGGTCTCTCCCTTTAACTGTGTCATGCTTGTAACCCCACACGTGATACGGAGCATTAAAATCCCCAGCCACGATCAGCGGATGGTCCCCGGCAAGCTTAGAAGCCTTCTGCAGAAGCAGCTTGAATCTCTGCACCCTGTCCCTCGGGGCACTATACACGTTCAGAATAAACACGCTTTTCTTGTTCACCCGGTTAGTAGTCACCTCAATCATGACATATTCCAGGGAAGTGAAAGGTATCTAAAGATCATGGACCACCTGCGTCCGTTTGCTATCCAGCAGAATGCAGGTTCCCGGAGCTTTGGAACCGCCGAAGACGGTTCGGTAGCCCGTCAGAGAAACTTCTTCCGTCATTGTCTCCAGCAGTAGAATAGCCTGCGGCCTACCCTTACACGCACGAATGTACTGCTGTAGAGGCGCCCGTTTACGAGCATACCCCATACAGTTCCATTGCCACTGTCAGGATTGGGAGCTCAATCCCATCGCTCGTGATCCGTTGTCAAGATTGCAGTCCGGCATGAATTCGAAGTTAGCTGGCCCATGCCGTCGTCCAACTTATCCACGCTGAGGACGTTGATGAAGGGAAGGACTGCTTCTGATCGAGAACGAGGAATATGGGTTTATTTACAGTATTTACATGCAGTTCATCAGTCTAGCATGACTGCGAGAGAAAGTACGTCAGTCTAACACGACTGCTTGAGAGAGTCTCTCAGTCTAACATGACTGCTTAAGAAAGTGTGTCGAGCATCCGCACAGCAGCAGTTTTTAAACACTCGGTCCTTCCGCGATACAAGGTGACGCGAACGTTCGTTTAGTCCCCGTAAACTAGCCGCCTCTCCGCGGGACGGTTTACACACACATGCACACACACACACGTGTTCACGGTCCGAAACCGACACCACACGAATTCCGTAGGACTCGGAGCCCCCCCGGGTAGCGCGCCCGGGAAGAACATTGTCTTGCGTCTTGGTCGGCGCGTGGGAAGGAGCTCACGGCGACGTTCCCGCGGCAACTCCCCCACCCGTAGCAGATCAGGTCCGCGTTGTCGTGTTGCTCACAAAGCCTGCTTCGTCGAACTCCTTCAGTCACAACGGCGACGAGGCTAGAGCGTAACGGTGGCGGTTTCAGCACAAAGCCTGCTTCGTCAAACGCATCCTAGCTGAAGCGACGGAGAGTGGAGGACGTGCGTATTGTTCCCGACACAAAGTCGACTTAGTCACGCCGTGGCTAGAGGTTGGCGGCGGCATTCCAAGATGACGTTGCCACCGCTGGCGTAAATGGCTGGCAAACTTGCACTGCAGCTGGCCGTAACTAACACCACACACAAAAAGCCTCATTTTGTCGCGCCATGTTGAAGTTGTTGCTGCGAGCCATCTTGCTGAACCTGAGACTTCCCTGTCGAGGAACCAGCCGACTGAGATCCGGACCTAAGAAGGGGAGAGGCACTCAGACTGGATTTGTTTTCTAACACCTCTATTCTACATTGCAGCTCCTTGAACCTCCCATCAATCGAGCCGAGCGAGTCTGTGAGACGCGTATTCAGCTGCGCCAGACCATCGTTGACCTGCTTAACACTATCTACAACACTCGACAGCATCTCCTTCACCTCAGATCTCAGCTTCCTCGACGCGGGCTCCGCCTCATGAGTCATCGCCTTCCTCTTTGAGGGGCGCGACCCACTAGCCTCACCTACATCAGCAAAATCCGCGCTCTCTATGGGCTCAGGCATTGCCCTCTCGGCCGGTGCAGGTCCTGCCACACCGTTAAGGAGAAAGAGATGGAACAAAAAGAAATGTGCTCACGAGCAAGATCAAACGAGCAACCGCAATTAAACTCAATCAGAAAGTGCGCGTGTCCTAAAGAAGTGATTTAGATGAAGTCTTAATCCAGCAAAGACAGCTACGCGATAATATGCCTGGCCGCAGCAATTTTAGCCAGATAATAACGGTTGTCAGTTTGATGAAAATTGTGTAAAAAAAGCTTTGTGTGAGACGCTTTCGCTCGTCTGTAATTATGTTTAGATGTACGCACCCATATCTAGTAAGTAAAGCTATAAATATAGGAAACGTGGAAAGAGGCACACGTAAATAACGAAAAGCGCGCAAAGCTCCATTTATTACGTGCGCTGAACATGCATAAGAGGCTATGATGGCCCTGCACTTCTGCCCCCACTTTCCTCGTGTTACTGGTTTTGATACTCTTCCATCGTGGCAAGCAGGAGGTGCGTTAAATAAGTATTGCTGCGCGCAATCCTTCCTTATGTCTGGCGATTTCTTCATCGAGCGACTGCCTGGCGCTGCAGTGCTCTACGATATATCGCTTTATGGCTCTCCTGGGACCACTCGGCCAGTAGTGCACCTTCCCCGAGTAATTTCCAAGTCGCGGCTCCTAGCCGACTCTTTTTGTCTGGCGCCGCGAATCTCCTGGCAATCCGCGTCGCGATGGAAGGAAATGCGAGCGACTGCGAATTCCGCCGAACGGCGAGGCTCGATGGCGGGCGACCGCGCTGCCCACTTGTGGCAAGTGGTGGGCATCGATTCGTCCAGTTCGCTCTTCGCCTTCTCGTTGTTTTGTGCAGCACCTGGCGGCCGCACGATGACCGTCTGTGCAGCGCGCACGGTCTCGCTGCGCACTGGGTAGTGCTGAGGGGCACCCTTTTGCAGTATAGGCGCACTAATTTGGCGCTTCGGCGGCGCCAAGCGCGACACTGCGCCGCGTCGGTGGCAGCGTGATTGGATATTGTCGGCTACCCATTGTGCTCGTTTAATACCTCGCTCCAGATTTGACTGCAGCCCGTGCACTCGGGAGCGACGCGACGGATGCTGCGACATCGCGGCGCGCGTGACGCGAATACCGCTCGAATCGGAGCCGTGGCGGAGCGAGGCGGCTGTCCCTGCAGTGCGCCTCCGGTGCCGAGCGCCCTGCACTGAGCGCTGTATAGTGCTCCCCGGATGAACAATTCAAATTAAGTTGAGGACTGAAATTCCAGGACTGCGTCCATTCGAACTGCGTGTGGAAATAGGGGCGGGGGCTTATTTCACTCACGCAGATTCTATGAGACGGTGATTCTCCGCGCCCTATGGAAGTTATTCGCTGTTTTAATTTCGCATTATTTTTTGTTTTTCTTTGCGCCGCATAAGGTACACCCTGTTCACGCTGTCGTAACTCTTCGGATTTTTTAAATTTCTAATCTCTTTATCTTCTTTGCAGTGTTCTTCAATTTTATTTTTATAGGGTACTCTTTCTCGTTCGCCTTTCTTCTATAGTCGTTGTTGTGGCGTTAATATACCAATTTATAATTGAATGTGCGCTTTTCACCATGAATGCACCGTTGTGCTTAGATTGTATATCTTCCTTTACTCTCTCCCTGTCTTTTCCGCTTCTTTCCCCGTGTTATAATGTATATAAAAACTCATTTTGCTATCTTCTGCTGTATGGGCCTGTATAATGCTTACAGTACTTGGAAACAAAATAAATAAAATAACAATGAGACCCGTCTTGACTTCTGGCATGGGCATGGCGCACGAACCCACCGCGTACAGTCCTTTACATTCACTGCCACACAGCTTAAATCTGTCAGTCCCGTCGTGGGATTAGCCGGGTGCGCGTTTTGCTGGACCCAATAAAAGTTTATTCACTCACTCCCTCACTTTAGTCACGTGCCTAAGAACCTGTGGCCGTTTTCTGACCGCCTGATATCATCATTGTTTCTCTTGCATCGCAATGGCCTTGCTCATATATGCCGTGTTTTCTTCTTCTTGAACATATCTTTATTTGCCTATTTATTATTATTATTATTATTATTATTATTATTATTATTATTATTATTATTATTATTATTATTATTATTATTATTATTATTATTAGAAAAAATCAATCTTCCATATTGTGCACTTTTGCCTCTCAAGTGTATAATTACTTGAAGAGGCGGACAATATTTTAATGGGAAATTGCAATGTTATAAGTTCCACTGGTTAAACTTTATTGTTCACTGTAGGTCGCATGTAGAAGAAACGAAAAAGGGCAATATCCAAGCTACGTCCGATTAGCAACAATCCTAGCAATTATGCGTCATTTGATGAAATAGTTTATAGGGCATTAGTGACACAACCCATAACCCGAGAAGTGAATTTTATTTGATTAGCTGATTCCTCTGAATCCACGTATCGCGGCGACGGATCAATATTGTCACGAGGGGTGTGTTTATTTCACGACGAATTGATGGAAATGGGGGAGAAGGCGCGTTGCTGCGCCGACACCGAGAAGCGCCAAAGACGTGCGTCCTCCTCTTCTTCGGTCCTCGCTGTCGCTGTGGCGTAGCGCTCTTCCCTTCGCCGGCGAAGTCTGCTGGGCGAGTAACTGTTACGTGCACTCGGAGTCACGTGGATGACGTCGCTGCAGGCGGGGCGACGGGAACAATATATACGCGTGGCTGAGTGGCAGAATGCTGTATCTAGTGTACTACTCTGGGGGGGGGGGGGGCTCTTGGGAATAAAGAAGTTTTCGTGCCATTTGTTCTTTTCTTAGAGTAAACATCTGCCAACTGGCCCATAAGCTTACTTCGCCTAATCTATAATCATAATTTGCCGAGTCTGTGCATGCTTTGCTGCCAATGATGTCTAAACGCGTAAGCGTGGTGGTGCTACGTCATCACACTGCATAGACGTCAGTGGAGGCCTCACAGCAATTTCGTTGTAGCGTAGTTTTGGTATCATACTCCAGACGGGCACAATCGCATCAACAGCACGGCTTCAGTGAATGTTCGCGAACGCATGCATGGGCTCTATAGTGTAAAAGTATTCCAATGTGTTTTTATTCCAATCTCCTGACGTCAAATTTACATAACCACCAACGCAAGCATCGCGTGGTAACCCCGCAGCGTTGTTTGAAAAGCCCAACCAAACGAGCTTCTCTTCTCGTTTAAAGGATGTCGCTTTCTTTTGCTTTCAAAGCAAATAGCATTGCCTATACATTCAACAGTTTTTCTTGTCTAATTGGCTGGGAAGACGCGAGGAGCACGCTCAAGTGGAGAGATTTTCGATGGGGCCGAGTCATCGCAGTGAAAATAGATAACCGGATAAGGAGGGTGGTGCCGGCGTCTGCGATTTTTCGTCTTCCCCTTGCTTAGCTTGCGGTGGCTGGTCGAAAATCGCGGCGGCGTGCAGCCGAAGGTTAAAAATGCCGCTAAAACGGATCCTCAGCCAAGAGTAGTTGGCAGAGCGATGTCGTATACGTGTCGAAAGGTCCCGATCGCGTTATACTGCCGCGCAAAATCTTTTATTATACGCAAATAAATCCATGCTCCCCGGCAGCTCCGAGCAGCCAGTGCTAGAGCGATCGGCGGGCAGCCATCTTCTATTCCTTTCTGAACGGGGCAGTATCCAGCCATTCAGAATAAAATTCTGTTTTCTTCGGCATATTAATAGGTCTTTAACACGTACACGTCACTCAGACGTGGTGCGTTTTCGCGGTTTTATGACGTCGCGTTACAGATAGGCAAAGTGGGCGCAGCCCGAAAAAGTTTGACCAATAGCAATTGGTCTAACGACGCCTTTTTCGCTAATGGCGAAAAAGGCCTCGAACGAGAAATTAGTATTTTTTTTTCGTTCAGTTTAATGATTCAAAATCAGTGTACACATATCATATCATATGGCGCGTTTTCGCGGTTTTCGTGACGCCGCGTTACAGACAGGCGCAGTGGGTGGCGGCTCGAAAATTTTTTGATCAATCGTGGAGGGCTCTTTGCAGAATTGGAATAAAAATGTTTGCAATAGCTTTACGTTGTAGGGACCCATTACTCGAATTTTTAAACAAGATGAATAAAATGCGCGTCTTGTAAACTTGGCCAGCCCTTGCACCTTCTTTCATTCGTTAGGCATACGTCGAGAACAATAAAACATTTCTGACACGGTAGATACACAGCGTCTGCAGGCGTCTGTTGTGTAGCTTCAAGCTACCTGTGCATAGCCAGCTAGCTGTACACTGTAAAATAATTGACGCCCTTATTCACTTTTCAGATTGCAAATTATTTTACTATGTACGTGTAGTCGTGAGCACATAGCGTCTGCACAGCGTCTGCACATAGCGTCGAACGTAACCCTCCGCGGTAGTCCAGCGGCGTTGCTCTGCTGAGCCCGTGGTCGCGGGTGCGATGCCGGCCGCGGCGGCCGCACTGCGAATGCAAAACCGCTCGTGTGCCGCGTATTGGGTGCACGTTAAAGAACCCCAGGTGGTCAAAATTAATAGTTCCCCACTACGGCGTGCATCGTAATCAGGTAGGGGTTCTGGCGCGTAAAATTCCAGAATTTATTGAATTAACTTTAGCGTCGAATGTGCAGCTTCGATATGCGTGGCTAATGTGCGGTATCTTTCTTCTGCAGCAGCACTCGAACGTCGCACGTTAGCTGCATGCCTTTCGTAATTGCAGCACACGTCTTGCCTGGCCTCGCTTATCTCTCGCGCACGACGATCGCGTTGAGCTGTGGCTCGTCTTCTCTTAAAGCGAAGCCTTCCTTGCCTACCCTCCGGGGTTTCTATTCATTATTAAACGGATTGCATTAATTCAGTTTTTTTTTTGTTGCGAACTTTACGGCCCATGATTATGTTGAAAAGCTGCAGGAAATCGTCATTAAGGTCAAGTTTCGTGATTCTAGCTTCAAGATGGCCATGTAGGCTGAAATAGCTGGCCTCAAATCACTCGTTCAGTTTGCCTGATACGGACGCAGCAGAGCGAAGCGCGGATAGCCGCCCAACGCCTCGGTAACGTAGATTGGATGGCGGAAAATGGAGCTGCCCTTGTGCTTCCCTTTTCCGACGAGCTGATGCCTATCGGCGCTTTGCGCAGGTCCCGATCCAACGCAAGAGTCACTTGAACAGCTGGAGCGAGACGGATCGCGGGGTATGGCGTAGCTTCACTTTACGCTACCCATACATATACCCTCCGGAAGGGCGTGGTTTGAACCGCGAGCGCCGCCTGCGTGATGGCGTGAAACTAAGAAATAATTTCACGTCAGTTATTTGGATCTACATGTTCGTTTTGAAAGCGTAGTATGTCGTGTCACTGTAGGCGTACGAATGTTTATAAAGATCGCAGAATCTCCAAAAGAGCTGAGTATTTTTTGAGCTTTGGCATGCAGCTTGGAATTTCGATTTGTTACCTATTCTATAGTAGCGTACGCGACCAACACAGTGCTGTAGTGTTTTATTGGCTGCAAGGTAAAACTGGGGATCATACGCGGCTTTTTCGCGTCACCTGCATTGCCCAAGCTTTTGACGTCACCTGTACATTTTACAAGTTGAAAGAACCTGCGACTGCGATTGCCTGACGTGCTTAAAAACAGATGAACGTGCGCATTACTTAAGTGTTACTCTGTTTATATCCCATATATAAACTGAGCTATTGCTTCTTTCTCGTGGTGTTACATAATAACACGACCAGTCGTGCGTTGCTCGTATACGCTCCCGTGATGCGTGCTTTTTAACGCGCCGTGTGCGCCTGAGAATGTGAATATTATTTTTACAAAATGGTCGTAGTTGTTAGTTGCTGCCGTCTCTTTTTTTTTTTAATTTTGGCATACGACAAGCCGCGGCAGTTCTGCAAGTAGACGTCTCTCTGCGGTCGTGTAAGTTGAAAAACACGCACGCACAAATTCGTGCGCTCGCTCACGCACGCGTGCTTAAACGGCAGTCAAGTGTAAAACTCGTCTCGCCGTAATTTCAAAAGCGCCGCAGAATGGAAGCGCCTCCCCTTGCGGCAGCGTGCGGTTGGGGTGCCCCCGGCCGCGTGCGCTGCAACGCATAATGTGCCGTGCTGTGCGCCTAATGCCGCCCGCTCGGGCCATCCAATTTACTGCCGGGACGTCGTGCAGGCGCGCAGCTTGCCGGGCGGAAATATGGTGGCTGATGAGCTTTCCGGCTCGGATCACGCGTATATCACGGCAGCACGCAGCGCGCACGCGCTGTTTCCGCCAGCTTGCTGCCCCCGACCGTCGCACAGTGGTCCCCCTTCTCTTTCGTTTTTCTACTCAACTGTCCGGAAGCGAGGAGCTCGCGTTTGGCGTAACGCGCAGTATCCGCTCTCGTCGTGGGCGTCGCTTGCAGAGCGGACGATATGCTCCGTCGAAACCGCAGTCTTCCGTTGCATTCTCTCCAGCTATGGACCCGTATTCGCGAGAGAAGTTCTTATGCTTAGTTTGTAAGAACGAATACCGGGCGATAGTGACAGCAAACATATTATTATAGCGAAGGCATCTGGCCAATCGGAAAAAGTTCTCACGAACGAGAAGCTTGGGGAATGCAGGCGCTAAAGCTGAATTCACGAAGCTATTCATTCGTAGGAGCACTTTGCCATTGGCCACGGGCCTTCGCTAACGTTATGTCCAGCATCATGATTGGCTAGCGTTTGCTCTTACGAACAAATTTAGGGTAATAGATATTTTCGAATACAGGCCCTGTTCCTTTCATGTAGACATATTCAGGGGCCGAATTCTCGAAGCTTTTTTAGCATAAGAGATATTTTTCACTGCCGGTCACCTTTTCTAATGATTTCGCTGTCCTTCTTGGCTGTTATTTGTTATTACGAACTAGTCATAAAAAACTCAGAATAATTTAATAATAATCATAAAACTCATTTTATGATTACTAATCATAAAAAAACTCATCAGCCCTTACACTATGTGAAGAAGGACGAGCAGCGAAGCTGTGGTATGTTTTACCTCAATCGACGCATCTGTGCATATATAGGTATTATTATTATTATTATTATTATTATTATTATTATTATTATTATTATTATTATTATTATTATTATTATTATTATTATTGGTGGACACAGACAAAGAATGACAAGTAAATACTAATTATGACAAGTAAATGAAACTCGGCGTAATGATAGAGTCGTCTTAGCGGCCAATATCAGTGTATTTTTTTTTCAAGATACCTACTTTACGTTGAGAGCTATATAGAACATTCGCGAGAAACTGGAGGCGAAATATTTTTCGTGTCGACGCGACGCGTAGACGGACGGACATCGACCGCCGCCGGAGGGTAGCTATATACAGCTTCGCTGTAAAACAGCTTTCTGAATGCTGGTCCAGGAGCCACGCCGGTGTTCATAACTTGAATCAATAGAGAGTAAAACCTATTCATGTAACACCGAGTCCTTGCGTTCCTGTTGGTCCAGTAGAAGTTAGTGGGAGAGATAAAGATAAGGCAGGGATGTTAAGAGTTCGGTTGGCTACACTGGAAAGGAGCAGAAAGAAGGCAGAGAGAGAAAACAACGGCGGTTAATGTGAGCACGGACAGCACTGCGCAGTGAAAGGCGCTTGTGACAACGACAATAAATAAATAAATAAATAAATAAATAAATAAATAAATAAATAAATAGGTTGGTGGCACAACCCTACCGCCCCGTTCCAAAGGGGGCGCTCATAGCATCCACCCACTCATCCGCCCAAGACGAAGCGAAGCAGTCGCCTGCGACTGCTTAGTGGTTTGTAAGGCACGGAGCGTTCTTACATATGATTCGCTCCCGACGTGTGGGCCTTTCTGTAAAGCTCCTTCTTCCTTACACGGGCCCATACCGCGTCCTTTGACAAGTGACTGACGTCACGCACATGACTGTGTGTGCCAGTCACACTACGTCTTCGGTTCCGTTGTCCAGCGACGTCGTCCACGTTTCGGGGCTCAAGCTTTACCACCCGTCATCTGCTGTGGGTTCTTAGAGGCGTCGGGCCGGCGCTTCGGCCGCCTGAGGTCAACTTACGTGCTACTCGAAGATGCCGATGTCGACCTTTTGATTTAATGAGACGCACCCACAAGCGGCCTCTGGCTCATCTGAGGACGACGACGTGCCTTGCTTGATGTTGGCTGGCTTCCATGTTGGCCAGTGGTTGCTACCCCGTGGAAATACTCCTTGTAAATAGTTTCTCTACTGTGATTCCACGTAAGAATATGTAACCAACAAAGACTTAATTTGCAAAGCTTTTCATTCCTAAATGTCCTTTTCGTGTTGTTGTTTTTGTTTAGCATCGGCCATGATCGCGGGAACTGGTAAGTGTGACGGGTGCCAAGAAGTTAACAGCACCACAGGAAGCGAATCTTGGTAAAATCACTCCTTCATCGCGAATTATGGTACACCGTTAGTAAATGTGCCAGCGTTACAGTCTTATTCCAAAGTGCTGCAGACTCTCGTGAAAGAAAATCAGTATGGTAGGAAGACCCTTTCTACATCTTCTAACGAGGCCTCGCATACCAATTACACAATAATCAAATTACGACTTAGCATACAGTGAGTAACGTCAAATTTCTTCAAAAAAAATATTTTAATCTCCGCGTCAAACCACTCGTATATTAATTATTGGCTGCAGGCGTAACGAGAAATGAAGAACTGCTACTTCGTCATCGCCGACGGAACGCGGAACGACGAACGTCCCGTCATACACGATGGAGCCTTTGGCAAAATTTTTCGTTTGTATCTGAAGGGAATTAGAGCGATACTTGGTAAGCGGACGGCTCATTCGACCCGCAGTTCAGTGTTCGCGTTTTGTATGCATTAATTTTTCCTGCCACTTATCTCCTTATCTTTTTAATGGCGAGTCTGATTAATTTCTCTGCCTTTTCATCTCATATATATTCTTCCTGATCAGTGGTACGTACGTATACCAGCCAGTGTAGTCACGTTATGCGGATGGTAACAAATAAATCCAACGGACGGAATCGCTAGAAAATATGGCCCCTGACTTCGCAATCTCGTTCGCAGGCAGTTATGAAAGTTTCGGTCGAACGAGCATAGACCAATATTCTTGCCGAATGAGACTAATCGGCATGATGTCGCTTTGACTGGCAGAGACATGTAGTGTTTGAAGTCACCCTATAAATGATGCTGCTAACATAAAGCTCCTAAGATTGGCGCTTTTTCTCTCTCAAGGATGACCCCTGTCGAACCACTGCATTTGAACACCACGCAAATGATCTTTTCGTGGTTAGGTTCCTTCATAAAGACGAAAGTACCCACAGCGGTTTCTTGAAACTAGAGGATGGGAGCCGGAATATTCTTTATGGAGTTTACTTCGCTTATACTGGCAGGCAAATGAAGAAGCATTTCATTTGGTGCACTGGCAAGTGGAGTAAGTTCGCTAAGTTTTTCAGTGCATGCGAGCGCAGAAATTTAATCGTACTTGCCGCAAACCTTACCTTCCGCCTCAGTAATACTTCGGAAAAGCCATCTAGTGCATGGACCATTTAGTTGAAGCTGACGAAGGAACCTTACTATATGTATAGTCCAATGACATTTTTTGATAATTTCCCAGCGCCTCTGGCGGCCGCCATTCTTTTTGTTATGATGATGATGATGATGATGATGATGATGATGAGGATGAGGAGGAGGAGGAGGAGGAGGAGGAGGAGGAGGAGGAGGAGGAGGAGGAGAGTGCAGGAAGTGCGCGGCCGGCAGCGCGCCACAGCGCGTTTGCGAAAGCGCTGCAGCCTTCTTGTCGTCTCTGTATGCCGGTTGGCTTCTTATGGTATGACTAATAAAAATCGGGCCCCTCGGTTAACCCGCTTTCTTCTCGTGTATCATCATC
Organism: Dermacentor variabilis; assembly: GCF_050947875.1. Lineage (NCBI taxonomy): Eukaryota > Metazoa > Arthropoda > Arachnida > Ixodida > Ixodidae > Dermacentor > Dermacentor variabilis. The sequence goes on from NC_134568.1 coordinate 215,626,880, forward strand.
ATCATCATCATTTATTATTCCCTTAAGGGTCCCTTCGGGGACATTACATAAGAGGGGGGAAACAGCGATGTGAAAGTGCCATACATCAGCTCAAAAAAAAAAAATGCAAACAAAGGCAACAGAAAAATAATAAATTGTAGAAAACATCAGGTATAAACAAAACATTGGAAATATCTCAAACTGAATAGCAATAAATTGAAAGAAAAGTGTACACGTAAATGTGGAACATGCTAAACGTAAGTGGCAAAAAAGAAGAAAAAAAGAAAAGGAAAAATAGGCGATGACACAAGCAAGACGGATTGCTGGGAGAGGTAACGTGAGGTAACGTATGCCGGTAAGTGTGTCTTCTTTAACGCGATCACATGCCTGATAACAGAAATATACCACGGACATAATTTAGCCACAGCACCTGGCACCGTCTGCTTCAACGTAGCTGCGGCGTCATCTGCTTCACTGTGGTTGTGACATCGTGCACTTGGCCAAGCTTTTTTCTGCGATATGTGCATAACTATATGTGTTTTAATAGGGCCTGAAGCACTTTATGAAAAATACTAGACGACATCTAGTACGCTATACTTTGTTTCTTTAAAGACCAGTATCGTATTTGTGCCGCTCACTATACCGGCATACATTGTGCTGCGTTTTTACCGTGCTTTGTCATCTCGCTCGCCGTGTGCTTTTAGAATACGACCATCGATATGACTAACATTAAAGTTATTTTCTTCATATTGTACGCTCGCGCCGTAGAAGCGAGAGCTCTAGCTCCCACATGTTTACGTAATACTTCGGCACGAAGCAACCGTGAGCAACATTGCACACTCAGGACGCACCCAGCAACATAATACAATACAGAGCCAGTGCAGTGAGGACGAAGTTGAAGCATTACATTTTATATCGCGTGCGCTGCCAGTTACAGGCGCTTTATTATTTTCTCCCTCGCAGTCAATTAAGGACACATAATAATAATTTGCGCATATCCATATACGACATCGCTGAAGGGGGCACCAGCTCTGTTAGGCTGAACATTCTTCTCGTGTGGCTGAGTGTAAGCATCGCACAATTATAGCAGTCCAAGAACCGAAACATTGCGCGAAAGAATGAAAAAAAAAATCAAGTGAGGTATTGACGCGTGCGCAGCCCTGTGCACGCTACTCATATGCTGCTTTCTCCTTCCGCGGTCACAAGTACTTGAATGCGGCCTTATTCGTCTACATGAAAAACAAAACCGCACGAGAACCGTCAAGTTCGTTGCACTCTTGTTTATTTGCCGCAACGGAACATCGCTGCGCAGGTTAGCAGGTTATTCGACACGCCCGCCCGATGGTCTTCTTTGGCTGATAGCGTACATATCGTGCCAGAATGAGAAGGCAGATTACTTGAGGCATCTTTTACACCATATACAGAACAGAAATTTTCTGCAAAGGCATCACCACTGTTCGAGACATCACCATTTCATCAAGAAGACATACATATGCATGAGGCTCCAGAAATATTTTGAACTATGCGTCACGCTGGCTTCAACACATTCAGTGTTGTCGTAATAATAATAATAATAATAATAATAATAATAATAATAATAATAATAATAATAATAATAATAATAATGGTAACATGGCATTCTAGACAGCTCGCAAGACTGAAAAGAAAGGCTGATGCCTGTACGCTGGTGTGTCTGATAGCCAGCCATCTAGAGCAGGAATTTGCAGGGTGCAGAAGACAGCCCCCCCCCCCCCCCCTTCCACGTGAACACTCACACACACATTTGCTCGAGCGCAGAGCACGACAAACACGCACACAGTCGACGGGTGCACAACACGCAGGAGTGACAATTCAGTCCCGTTTACAAGGAAGAGGAGTCCGAAAAAGCCGGGGGGGGGGGGGGGGTAGAGAAAGCTCTGTATGCCAGATATACGCATGGAATTGCGGTGTCGGGCCGTACAGGCGTGATGGGGCTCAGGCTGTGCTGATCGCTTGTTCAGACGGACTGAAGAAGAAATATTAGTGCTGTCCAGAGAGCCGTCAAGCTACCTGCAGAACATACCGACTAGTGCAATGTTGCGCTGGCATTGCAGGGTGTGTCACTTCAGGGCTTTGAGGCAATCCTCGTAGGCTGACATGAGCTTGGAACGACCGAAAAGATGGGAGTATATAGAGTGTGCGTGTTGTCCGACGCTGAACAAGCTCAAGTTTGTCAGCGACGTGAGTTTGGTACAGGGACTATTCTGATGGGCAGCATTCGAGCCGTGGCAGAATAATAGAAGTGTAGAGTGCTCGGAAAACCTCAGATCCCCAGGACAGGGAGACACGGGACACAAACCCAAGAATGCGATGATCCTTAGGTACAGTGCTGGTGACATATGTGGAAAAGTGGAGGGAAGGGCTGTATGTTACACACAAAATGGAAAGGCCCGAGCAGTCTTCATAGGAGTGCCTCCGAGGAAGTAGGTTGGACACGCAGCAGTTTTGTTGGGGCTGATGCGCATGGCATCACTTTTTGGAGTGCTACTACAAAGTTTGTTATTGTAGGCCCAGTCGTTCACCTTTACGGAATGTATTTATTTCAAGCGCATACGCTGTACATCGGCATAATGTTGCAGTGGAAGTGTTAACATGTTAATCACACACATTCTGCGAAGATGCATTAGGTACTTGGTTTTGAGTTTATCTTTTTCCTGACTACAGTTTATTGTATCGCAGCGAGAAACATTTTAGTGGAGGCTGAAAAGAGTTGGCCAGTTTAAGCACACCGACTAGACAAAGCACTTGTGACACCTTTTCACCTTCTCCGCAATGCACTCACACCAAATGCTCTTTCGATAAAGAAAGAAAGAGATCAAACGCCAGTCACAGTTTCATTGACTCGGTACGTGCTCCTTCTCAAGGAGGCGTCAAAGCAATCCTGGTATACGCGGGTGCATGCATAGGTCTGGCGTGATGCAGGTGCTCGTGTGCCTTCCAGACGGCGCACCATATTGCAAACGGACCATTTCTTTTTGCAGTGCTCAAGTATGAGGACACACTGACTCAAACATGACTGCGCTGACTCATGTTTCCTTCAGTGCGTCAGCTTTCTTGAGTAATGCACGAGCGATTTATCCCCAAATAGCCCATAAGACGCATGCACTTGAAGAAAGTGAGTCAAGGAGTACTGTGAACTCTTACCGAACTGGATTCCCACGCCGAATAGAAGAGCGCACTTTCAGCTTAGACGGACGGCACGGCTGATGACGTACGTACTTCCCATTGTTCGGCCACTAGTGTTTTTCGCTTTCGAAAGTTATGTTTGCCACTGGAAACAGCGTGGAGTTTGCTCGTTAAACTTGAGTCACTTGAGACCACACGAAACACGCCGCGGTTCACCACCCGAAGTTCCACACGGTTCATTCACCACATCACACACCACACGAAGTAAGCAGTGCGATATCTTAAATCGCTGCAGCGCCAAACGGAACTGAAAATTCATTTCCTTCCACAGAGTTTCTCAGCTGAGCTCGTTTACTCGCCAGTTACGAACTGGCGAGTAAACGTTGAGTAAACATTGACATTGGGCGAGTGCTGATTATCCAGAGTTCGGGGTTCAGAAGCACGTTTCTATTCATTTCGAGCACAACAAAAACACACATACACCAAGCACAGACGTTGCGGCAATCGTGATTCGGTTAGAGGTTTTAGCAGACGATCGCACTGAGACCGGCGGAACCCAGTGGGCAGGTTGGATTTGTCGGCGTCGTTCGAAGTCGTTTCGATCGATCCACGTCGCACTGCCACAACCCGCGGTCGTCGGTCGTGTCGTTGTCGGCCTACTATCACAACGCTGTCTTTCGGGAACACCGTAGCGCGCGTCGTGCGTCCAAAGAATGATGATGAGTGGTTTTAAAAGAGAAAAGGAAGAGATAAGTACAGCTCGGACGATCGTTGGTGTCGGCGTCTTTGCATCTGCGGTCATCATAGGCATAGCAGCTGGAGGCCTCACAGCCTCCGATTAGTTGACGCCGGCGACGCATCGCAGCCTCTGATTTGTGCACGCCGGCGAAGCGTCACCAGCTTCACCCTTATCCCGACCGACGGTTTTTACGCTTTTGATGCACTGGCGCGTGCCGAATCTTGTCGACTCGTGCCAGTAGTTGGGCCTCTACCCCTTTCCGAACTCCACGCTACACCTCACATTTGGTGCAGCCCCAAAGTGCTCTATGGTTCATTATTGCTGCATCCTGCTTCCCCATTATTTTAAGGCCACCTTGGTGGGTGCTTGAGTAAATATTTCCTTCATTTATGCATACGCCGAGGTATATGGTTGTGACTTGCTGTTGAACTGACACCACGTAGTTACTTCATTAAATATCGTAATTCCTGATTTCTCTGTGTTAAACTTAAGGCTTCAATTCGTCGCTGCGTTGCCGCACTTATTTGTAAGTATATCTTGCATTGTCCGGTAGTGGCACTACGTCGTCCGCATACATCAGTCCGGGGACCTTGTGTTGCACCATTTGCCCATTACGCATGCAGGATAAATCAAACCCTCGACACCAGGTTCTGCCTTCTGGTGAAGGCTGCGGGAGACGGGAGAAAATGGCTGCACTTGAGGTGCGTGTTCGCATATTGTTGTGTTTTTAGACGTGTTCTTGCCGACATATGCTGAGCTGTTTGCTTTAAACGTGTTCTTACCACATCTGCTGAGCAGGATGTATTCGTTCAGGCATCACTGTGTCGTCGTTGGCCGCATCAGCAACCAGCGATAGAGAAAGCTGCTCATATGGGAGCCCTGCGATCGACGTTCACAAAGACACAAGAAGCTTGCGTTTATGCGGAGTGAACTCGCTGCACAAGTTTCGTGCAGCGCCTAGAAACTTCAGCATAGGATAATGGCTTTAATATTGAAAAAAAAATACTTCGCGCCCAGCAAGCTTGCTCGGCTGGGTATTAGTTTTGTTGTCGTAAACTACGCGATAGTGTGAGTCTTGCCTTCCCGCGCTGCGGGCCATGGGATAACAGCATAACAGAATATTAAAATTAGAATATGTTTGTGCCGTATGGGACACTACTCCTTGCCGATCTTGACATTTCCATTTAAAGCCTTCAGAACCACGCCGCGCTTTTTATTCTCTCTAATTATTCACGCCATTCTAGCGTTACGTCCATGAAAAGAACACTAGATCTGCCTGACCTCACGTTAAGCCGCAAGTACTCCCGTGTCTGTCTGTTCCATAGTATATAATACTTTAACCCTTCTCTTATAGAAAATCTTTTCCCCACACCCAGTTGCAGCTCGTCTCGCACCGACCATCAACACAAAAATTGAAGTGCCCTCTTATCGAACTAATTTCTACCACCATCACCACCATTCTTCGTTTTTCCCATGAGATGCAAATGAATGGAACCGCCTTCCCACCTCCACAGTCTCCATATGTGATACTACTAACTTCAATATCGCTGTTCAAAGTGCCTTATAGTTTGATTTTTCATTCTTGTCCTGTACTGGAAATATTGTACTTTTTCACCACTCCTTTCTATTGTTCCTACTTGGTTTGAAAGTACGTATAATAAATAAATAAATAAATAAATAAATAAATAAATAAATAGTGCTGTTTACGTCCTTTCGTCGTCTTTATTTTGGGTCTTCTCGGTTGACTTTCCGAACGGAAAGCCCACGGAGGTCAACCCGTACCCAGAACTGCGTATTGGATACGAAAGAAGGTAAATAGAAAGCGTCGACGCAAAATCACCGCGCGACTGGCCGCTCCAAGCACTTTGCCTGTATTCGCGGACCATATATATATATATATATATATATATATATATATATATATATATATATATATATATATATATATATATATATATATATATATATATGCCGCAGGTGTGGAATGATCCCACAACCTTCGTATTGTGGGATCGTTTCCCACCTGAGGCAAGTTGCTTTTTCATGCACTTTCATTTCCATTAATTCATCGTTTCTTTATTTCATGTAGTAAGCACAAGTAATTTCCCCTAAGTTGTCCTTGGTGTCAGTGTATGTTGGCTTGGTATGATTATGACCATATATATATATAGGCACATGTATATTGCGTGTTTATTTTGGACGATGCGCGCGGGCGCCACGACGAAGACGGCGAAGTGCTTCCGAGTCTCGAGCTGAACTGGCCAGCGCTGTAGTTATTTATGTAAATATACTTTGTAAATAATCTTTAGTGTTGAATCCATCGATCGCGTGAAAATATATATAGGAAAGCAAAACCGCAATCGAGCCGACCGTCTCACTTTGTCAAGTGCTACCTCAAATTTAGAGCAAGGAATCATCAGCCTTTGGTGAAAACCACCTTCTCAAAAGGCGCAATGATGTCATAATTAATTATGTGGTTCTACGCATTTTCTACTGTAGCGCAATGCTCTTAATTTATTTTGAAGTGATGTACGATGACTATCCCAACGGCGGCTTTTTTTGTCTTTGTTTTTACTTGTTTCTTTTTCTATACTGCGCTATCTTCGGTATCGGCCTGCGAGAACGTCGATATACATATGCATTCCAAAAAAACGGGGTTTGCTCGAAGGATGGTTCGCAGTAAAAAAGATGACTTGCACCAGAATCGACCCTCGCGAAGCTGAATGTTTCGCCTTACAGACTTTTTTCCACGACACATAAATACTCGCTGCGCGCAGTCCACGAGGCTGAAAGATGGAAGCGCTGAATTTATGAATCCAATAACCGCTTTTAATGTATGTCGTGCGAAATTTGCCAGGCCTTGTCCTATTGCCGGCCTGCATAAAGAAATAAACGAACCACCAAGAATTAATTGCGCCACACATTTCGTTTTGCCGGCGAAATGAGTTATAGTTCTCCCTGAACCCGCGCAGCTGCCCGTGTAAAATGAGCTCCGCAGAAGTGTGTGCCGCCACCGCCGCCGCCGACGGCGAATACCGCGCGGCACACGCAATTGCATCTCGTTGTTCGCATGCGCTGTCGCCATCCTCACGACTTCGTCGTTTCTTCAGAAAATCGTTGGTGCTGTCGCACATGGCTCTATCTTTCAACAAATATTGAAAAGTTAGTCTTTTGTCATTTCCCGTCGTGACTACGACCCCTATCCTCGCGGACTCTTTACGGCTGTAAAGCTTATTAAAAGATCTACATAATATCTACACATTTATTTATTTATTTATTTATTTATTTATTTATTTATTTATTTATTTGTTATACCCCCGGGGCCAAAAAGGCATTTAATAGTGGGGTGGCTGTTAGTAAGGAATATTTGTAATGCTCACTATGGTAACCACGTGTGCGGCAATTTGTATCCACTGTTCGAATGCTCGTGGTAGGATCGCCTGAAATTGAAAGCGTTACCTTATGGTTTGTCCGTAAAGTAATGCGACTGGGTCTGATAAAAATAATTTATTGATCCGATTGGTACGTATTATTAAAATTCTTCGAACTAGTCTCCTTGGGCGTCGATACACCGCTGCCAACGCGATTCCCATGCTGCAAAGGCTCCCTGGAATTCAGTTGCCGTAACCTCTTTCAGGGACTCTGTGACAGCCCGTTGAATGGCGGGAACATTATCGAAACGGTGACTCTTCAGACTTCTCTTGAGCTTTATTGGGGAACAAGAAAAAATATTCTGGGCTCACATCGGGGTTGTATGCGGTGTCTCCGGCAAGGTTGCAACCCCTGTCCGCGCCAGGTAAGCGCTCACAACGAAGGCTATGCGGGCTGGCGCGTTGTCGGGCTGGAGCTTCCAGTGATCGGCGATCTTCGGTCGTTTCCGTTTGACGGCTCTGTGAATGCGCTCAAGGGTTCCTTTGTAGAACACGACGCTGAGGTTTTTGTGGACCTTGTTCACAACGGAGTTGCAGGCGGAAATGCTCGGATTACGTAGGCCTTAGGATGGAATGCCTTGAAAAACGCGCACTGAATTCGTTCATCCCTGCGCCCAAAATCTTTCTACGGTACGTATGCGATTGCTTCAGCATAGTCAAGAAGGACGCACTGACTGCGTTCACAGCACACTTGAGCGGCATGAATGAGACAATCATGTTTACCGTCGAGGAGGAGCAGCATGCTGAGCTTCCTTTCCTCGACGTCTTCGTCAAGCGCGAAGGAAATAGCCTGTCGTTCAGCGTGTACAGACAGAGTACCCGCACAGATCGCTTTTGCATTTTAATTCTGTGAACCCTGCCTCCCACAAGAAGTCTATAGTGGCCTCGCTTGCGAACCGCGCGAAAAGGATCTGCAAAAAACCGGAAGACGTCACTGCTGGCATACAGTATGTGCATCGGCATCTCTCTGAAAACGGCTACCCTGACTCGTTTGTGCGTTGCGTGGAACGTCAGCGAGCACTTCCTGCGCGCACCGGCAGCGCGCGTCCCAATAGTCGTGCTCCTGCGCCGTATGTTCCTCGGACTTGGCGCGTGTTCTACGCCCTTACAATGTACAAGTAGCGCATACGCCAGCAAAAAAGTTAACGCACTCGCTAGTAAACATTAAAGACAAGCTACCTAAAAAAAAAAAATTCCCAGGCGTTATGTACCGCGTACCATGCGCAGACTGCGATCGAAGTTACATCGGCGAGACAGGTAATTTCCAGCAAAGATTAAAGCAGCACATGTACGACGTAAAAAAGGAACTACGTATCTTCGAATGCTCTCGCCGAACACGCAAAAAATGACTCGCCATGAAATATACTGGGACAACGCAAAGACAATGGAAAAACAATGCAACTGGACTTCTCGACTTTTCCTTGAATCCCTGACAATCCAGGCCACGGAGCACACACTCAATCGCAATGACGGCAACTTACCCCACGTGTATGCGCACGTTGCCTACGTCACATCTTAAAGCCCACATAACCGGACCGTTTCCGCCTTCAACTTCATTGTGAACGAGGCTCCCGTGCGGGAGACGAAACGTCTTGTATAAACTTTCGTGGTCGGTGTCCGCTTTTAACTGTTGTCGCGTATATTCCCGACCAGACGGGTTTCCGTCCAATCCTTGATTTGAACCTTTGTTTTGCACATGTTCGGGTCTTCGGTGATTAATCTTATACTCAAACGACGGTCACAGTCCAGGAGATGTTTTTACTTTGGCCACATTTTCGTCCAAAGCATTCGTTGAAGGGCGTCCGGATCGCTTAATGTCTTCAACAGTCTCCCGTCCGCTCTTGAACTCACTGAACCACCAGAAAAATTGGGTCCTTGACAGATCGTCGTCTTTGTAAGCCTCTTTAACCAAGGCAAGCGTCTCGGAAGCGATTTTGCCCATGAAGCAAAATTTAATCGCGTGCCGCTATTCCAGCGAACGCTTAATTTTGTGACGTTTTCTGCCATGACAAACACTCGAAAGCAGCTTTTGCGCCACTTCAGAACCTGACTGCGTCAGAGCTCGGACGCGACTGCCGCCCGATGCGTTACTTGGCTTAGAAAACCCACCACAAATCCTGCCTCCGGGGAGTGACTGCAGCGCCGCGCGGTAGGCAGTCTCATTACTTAACGCACAAACCCTGTAGTTCTTCATGATGGGATTTCAACCCTGGGAAAGTTATCTAGACTAGATGTCACGGTCACGGGGAGGTAAAATCGCTTCGTCGTGCTGAGAAGGACAATGAAATATGTGCCGAAAAAAGGCACAGCCTGTCGGTTTTACGACAGTAGGCCACTGACCTTAAAGACCGATGCTTGAGTTCATGTCACCTGTGCTGGCTGTTCTGTTATATTTAGTATGAAGCGAGCGCAGTGATTCTGAATCATCTATAATGAAAACTTCTCGTGAAGGGGGTCCCGAACTGAAACTGCATATTAAAGTTCAGATGCAAGTATGTGATACCACAAGTAAACGTTTAGTGTTCGTGTGAAAAGTTCCGTTGAAAGTATCCCTGAGATTGGTTTGCATTGTCAGTTACATAGATGGTTTGAGCGGTCCAGGGGCCGAATTCGCAAAGCTTTTCGTTCGTAATTGCCCTTTTCCATTTGCTGGCTGTCTTCGCTAATATATATAATATGTCCAACATCAAGATTGACTGAAATTTGCTCTTTGTATAAGGGATTTATATGAATGTGGGCCCAGATCATTTTGGCTGGGATGTGAACCTGTAGACATTTGGAAGAACACAGCGTTTCAAAATGGGTCTTATTAAGGGCCTTGTTTGTAGCTCGCCAATGGATGGAGTGACGCACATAAGCCTGTATTTGATGAGGTTTAATTGCCGCTACTATATTTTGTGTCAATTATAAACGCGGCATTAATGTCCGATTGATGATTGATTATGTTGCAATGTTAGGTTGTCGCTATTAAACAGGGCCTGTATGCAAAAAATAACTGTTACGCAAAAATTGTTACCAAGAGCGAATTCTAGCCAAGTTTGAGGCTCGACTTATCAATAGCGAAGGCAGGCTGTCGACCAATTACAAAGAGCACTTACGAACGAAGATATCTGTGAATTCGTCACCAGTGCACATAGGGTGGAGTACAAGCACGTAAATTGTTAATCTAGATAAGATAAGGTAGTCGCCCGAGCACAGAACTTTTTAGTACAAGTTGGAGTCGACGGGACTTGGTGGGGTGTTTACTATGCTCGCACAACTAGCACAGCTTGTGCACTAATAACTGTGGCAATAGCCGCACAAACTAAATACTTTGCCTTCACAAAATGTGGTTCTCCTTACGGACTCAAAAGCCGCGTTGCGACAACTCTACCCTGGCCTACCGTCCAAGTTCCCGCGCAAATCACTAGCCCTCGTGAAAGAACTAGGCAACAAGGGCATCACGGTAAGTTTTCAGTGGATTCCCTCCCACATTGACATTGCTGGCAACGAAAAAGCTGATACTCTTGCATACGCAGCGCTCCATCATCCGCCCAAGGTCAAGGGCTCAAAGGGTAATCAAGTGAAAAAATCTGACATTCGAAATCACTTTGGGTGCCACCACATATCCCCTGCGTAACCAAGAAATTTCGAAACATTCACTTCTATATCGAATAAACACAGAGAGAGAGAGAGAGAGAAAGGCAAAGGAAAGACAGGGAGGTTAACCAGAGATTATCTCCGGTTGGCTACCCTGTACTGGGGGAGGGGCAAGGAGGTGCAATAGGTGAGAAATAAAGAAGGTTAAAAAAGGAAAAAAAACCCTAAGCACACACACGCATGTACACACGAACTATTTCTGTGGGCATTGTCACGCAGCCCGCAAAGGCGTTCCTAGCCTTACGCAGTGTCACCGTACAGTCCTATGTCACACAGTGTACAAGCCATAAACAAGAATAAAGACAGGATGTGCTCGTACACCAGCATGGTTATTTAAGACGGGGCGTGTCAATTCTCGAAACTGTACGGCATGCGACGAGACAGGATACATTGAACACTTTCTGCGGTCGTGCCAGGATGAAAGGGTAATCCCGGATTGATAAAGTGCATATACATTAAATAAAAAGAAAAGCACCACTCAAATAAATATGACACAGGTGATGAAGACATCGTTAAATGTAGCTAGCAACAAGAAAAAGTGAGCAGGATGGAAGCTTTCATTAGTTGGTTCGACGGTATAGGAATGGTAAAGGAGCGGGGAAGAGGTGTACGGAACCGAAGACGGAAGACGCACAAACACAAGCGCTGTGTCTGTCTCACGTCTGCCTTTTCCTCACCTCTTTAATGTTGTTTGACCATTACAAAGGCAAACATTTTTATTGCTATAACAATTATATGGGCACTCCAGATGAATTTCCGCCGACGGAGGCGTCGTCGCGGGGATGTTATTTATAAAATTCAAGCGCAATAACACCGTGGCCGCGCGCCGTATGCTGTAGGAGCGGTAGAAAGCGTTCTAGGGTGAGCGGAGGATGGTGGCTTCATCTCGCGCGTGCAAGGGAGGAATGTGGGGAGGAAGCACGCCGTCTTCCAGCCTGCGCAAGGCACAGGGGAGTTAGGGGAGGGGGGCGTTCTACTCCGGCGGCGGCTGCGTATGGTGCGGCTGCGCGGGCCTTATCTTGAAAATAGTGTGCGATGAGTACAGAGGGGCATCGAGGGCTGATAGCTTCGTGTGCGCTGTGTTCTCGCCGCTTAGTTCGCGATGAAGCGAAAGGCAGCACGAAGGTCTGTTCGCTCGCTACTGCTGCCGCGCTTTCTCACTCCAGCGTTTTGACAGCGAGTGTGCGCGGTTATCGAGTGAGATGTGTTCATGCTTCCTTGTGCGCGCGGGACACCATGCTTGTCAATGTATTTAGTAAGCGAAAGTTTACGAGTTTATACAGCTGATAAATCTGCTACCCGTTGTTCGTATGGCCGTCTAATAATATGCTATCGCAATCGATGCTTCGTCTTTCGAGAATCGATTCGAGCTCACATTATTATTACTGAATGTATGTAAGGAGATGTTGACGCTTCGTAGAAGTGCTGACTAGCTACTTCAACGTGCAATAAAAAGGTTAACATTCAAAAACATTCAAGAAAGAGTTCCTGCGAGTAGTTCGCAAGTCTAGAACCTTATTTAGTGCACGTGTGTAAGGGTTCGCATTATTAACCCTGGGGCCTGTTCACCACCTTAGCATCTGTAAATATGTCCGCTTTCCGTTTACTTACGCCAACTTCTCGTACTGAAAAATTCTTTACGCACTCAGTAGTCGGTATTATGGCACTGCTGTGGGAAATATAATTTAGCAGTACTACCCTGTTAAAAAAATTTCTATATCCGGTACGGCACGTGGCATGATATCTTTTATACAGGGTGTTTCAGCTAATTTTAGCCAGAATTAAAATATATGCCGATGCACTCTAAGACGACGGACGAAATGCATGTTGCTCACTTTTGTATGTAACGTGTCACGCAATTTTTTTTATTTTGCCTGATTAGATATTTAGTCAAGGTTAATTAACCAACTTCTGAAGCAACGAAGCTAGGAAAAAAATTTCAATTAGGAAGTTGCTCAGCGGTTTTCAAAACGTCCAAATAAACAGTTTCTGTCTTTCTATCTATTAAGTATTAGTGCTTTGCAGCTTACTGCGGATACCCGCGAAATACAAAAAAAAAAAACCACGTAAATGCCCCTCTTACGTGTCGTGATTGCACCATTGCACTGCTCCTAACCGTTCCGCGCACAAACCAACATAGCATTTGCCGGGTGTGCTGCCGCTGCGTCTGCGTATCGCTATCATGAACCACCGCGAGGGAAGCACATCGCTGGCGTATATCGCACAGCTAACGCCTTCGTCTCTGCTCTGTCGCCTTTTAAGCGGCAGCACGCCGTGCTAGATGCTATGCTCATTTGTACGCGGACAGTTTGGCAGCGCTGCAATCACGGCGCGCAAGCGGGTATGTCATGTGGTATTTTTTTGTATTTCGCGGGCATACGCAGTAAGCTGAAAAACACTAATAGCTAATAGATAAGAAGTTAGAAACTGTCTAATCGGACGTTTTGCAAAGCGCTCTACAACTTTCTAATTGAAATTTTTGGTCTAACTTCGTTGCTTCAGAAGTTGGTTAATTAATCTGGGCTAATTTTCTAATTAAGCAAAATAGAAAATTGTGCGTGGCTCTGCAATCGCAAACACCAGAGACCAGTGGAGCCGGGAGAATGCCAGTAACGTAATGCCAAACCGCACACAAGACACACGAGCGCCGGGAATGCGTCCCTACCGTGTCCGCGATTCGCGTGGCCAACGTCGTAGCAGACGCCGCGGTTGTCTCCACTCTGTACGGAGCGGCTGGCGAGGAGGCGGACATCGAGGCACCCTAGCAGCCGCCGGAGAAGAACGCCCCTTCTCCCTCGCCTGGCCCCCCTGCCACGCGTGCCACAGGAGAGGACACGAATCCGGGCCGCGTTCCTCGCTCGCGTGCGCGCCGCTCCTTCCCCGCTAGGTTCCACCCACCCTCGCCGCGTCGCTATGCTGCGCGATGCTAATCTTATACTCTGTTTTCACTCGGTCAGCTCTCTCTTCCCAAGCTCGGCGAAGCTGCGGACGCAATGAGTAACCCAGCGAGGTTCTAACAGCTCCACTGTGAAAAATAGCGTGACACACTGCATACAAAAGTGAGCAATGTGCATTTGGTCGCGACGTCTTGGAGTGCGTCGGCATATCTTGAACTTCGGCTAAAGTTAGTTGAAACACCCTGTATGGGCACATATGATTCTTGTAATTGCATGATTTTAGTGTATATGGGGCATACTGTTTTTATAGGATAGTACGAAAGACAAAAGTAGTATGTTTTATATACATGATCTGTCAGCCTATACTTCACGTGATCTAATGTACAGTCGCTAAGCCATGCCCGGCTCTTCACTGCCCCATCGACCAAACCACATTGCAGGATCGCGTCTCTTCCTCCTGCATATCTAAGTTTGCGTTAGTTTCCTTGACAACAACATGCATGTTGTTCCTTCAATGTTCCCGGTCATCAGCGTGTTCTTAAGGGCATTCCTACCTTCCCATTATAAGTCCGAAATGTTGTAACGTTTGTTTGAGAATTGCGGCCTCCGGGGAGTAGCATTATCGCGTTATGTTTAAGCGAGTGAACGCATTGGCACGAGGGTGAGGAGTGCCGTGCGTACCGGAATTAGCCTTCCGAGAGCGAACGTTCAGGGTGCCGGTCGCTCCGAGAACGCCCAGTAGTGGCAGTCACGCTACACGGAGACAGAACGAGAATCAAATTGAACCGTCGTGGCTGATGCAGCGAGCTCGACGGCGAGGAAAATAAGAGGCACGAAAAAGAGGAGCCCACCGCTTTGCATGCAAATTATCTTAGATTCCGTTCAAGCGACGCACGTGCGCGCCCTCTGCTATCCGTCGTGCTTGCTTGGTAGCTGTTGGTTTTTGTCGTGACCAAACCAAGAATGAAGAAACCCTTGCGCCCGCATACCACCCCTCGCATTCCCGTCGCGACTGATCGCCTGGAAATTAGGGGCCCATTTTGCTTGCTTGCTTCTTCTGCCACGGGAGATGAGTGGCTCACGTTTGTAGGGTCGACACTATTTCTTCTATTTACCATTCTGTAGTTGCGTGACCTTCAGTGACCGGCCCTACTGTGTGGGATCTATACTGTGTGTTTTACTTTATCATTCTACATTTGTCCTGTTGCTCTTTCTTTGCTCTTTCCTCCCCTTCTTCCTATCTTCCATTTCTGTGTTGCTGTCACCTCCCTCTGAAGAGTAGGCAGGCGTTGTGCCCTTCCGGTGGCAGTTGTCAGCCTGCTCCTCGCTTTCCCTTTAATGTATATATCTGTTCAAAACAAATAATAATAAAATAATAATGAGTGGCGCGTACTTGAGTGCGCTTGCACGTTTGGCTTTTGTGGCCACTTTATTTTTCTTTACATGCTCGTTTTCTACTTTTTTTCTTCTTTTTCGTACCAACTGTCTCCTTAGGCTGTTGAGATGATGTCGAATCTACTTTCGTGGTCATCATCATAATCTTATTCATGTCCACTGCAGGACGAAGGCATCTCCCAGCGATCTCTAATTACCCTGTTTTGTCCCAGGTGACCCCATCATATGCCCGCAAATTTCCTAATTTCATCTAATTTAATCGCGCCACCTAATTTTCTGCTGTCTTCGACTGCGTTCGCCTTCCTTTTAATGTCAACTAGAATATCCGCTACCCCTATTTGTCCTCTAGTATAGACCGCTCTCTTCCTGTCTCTTAACGCTACGCTTAATATTTTTCGTTCCATTGCTCGTTGCGTGGTCCTTGACTCTCCACTTTTTATTCGTTGTGGTGTCTACCGCATCAAACTTGGGCGCTATAACGTAAAGCTATTCCAAACTTTTCTATTCCAATTCTGCAATCAGCCCTCCGCGATTGGTCAAAAACTTTTTTGAACCACCCCTTCTTCGCCTTTCTCTCACGCGATGTCACGACAACCGCGATAGCTCCCAATCTGATACGATGCGTACACACCGATTATGCATGATTTGACCGAAAAAGGAAAAAAAAATAGTAATTTCTGATTCGACGCCTTTAAGCCATTAACCCTCAGCCGCCATTGGTCAAAAGTTTTCGGGCTGCATCCACATCGCCGGTCTGTCACTCGACGTCACAAAAACGCGAAAACTCACCCCGTCAAAGTGACGTGTAAGCATTAAAGATGCATCAATATGCCGAACAACTTTCTTTTTTCTGAATAGCCGCAGGTTGTCCCATTCCGAAAGGAATAAAAAATGGCTGCGCCGATCGTTCAGGCACTGGCTACTCGCACCTGCCGGAGAGCATGGGTTTATTTGCGTGCAATGGACCTTTTTTGCGTGGCCGTGTAAAGTTTCCAAGCACTTTCGGCACGTTTACGACCTCGCTCTGTCAGCTCTTCTTTGCTAAGGATCCGTTTTAGCGGCATTCTTAACCTTCCGTTGCATGCCGCCGTGATTTTAGGCCAGCCACCTCAAGCCAAGTAAGGGAAAGCGGACCAATCGCAGACGCTGGCACCACCCTCTTCATCTGGTTATCGATTTTCAGTGCACTCCATGGCTCGGTCCCATCGAATCCTTCTCCACTTGAGCGTGCTCCTCGCCTCTTGTGAGCCAATAACATAAGACCAGCCGCTCACTGTAGGCAATGTTATTCGTTTCTAAGGCAAATAAAACTGACCTACTATAAACGAGGAGAGCGTTTGCTTAGTCTGTTCAGACAACCCCGCGGGTCACCGCCCGTTGCTTGCCTCGGCGGTTACGCAATTTTGATGTCAGGAGATTGGAATAAAAAACATTGGAATCGTTTTACGTTATAGGGACCCTCGTGTGATTAAGGGGCTGCAGAGAACTGATGCCGCGCTTCTATATCGCATCCGTACAGGGTGAGGGCAAACTCCAACTTGGTGGTGCAAGACAGCACTTATCCCATCGTGTGTGCATTGCCAAGCTCTTGGTGACATTGAACATTGCAAGCTAAAGTGTCCTGAATTTGAAGGAGAACGTAGCATATTGATACATGAACTAGGGTTGGGAATTGAAAGGTGGATAGCTGTATACTGATGGATGATGCAGGGTGGGAAAGTGAGTGGAGATCCGTATGGGTCATCATGGTTTAGAAAACGCGTAACGTATGGGGTTCCGTGTCAACTTGTTTTTGATAGCTGGTGCTGTTAGTTGGACCGCCAAATTTCTCGGACCGTTTCGCGTTTGATATAGCTGGCGTTCAGGTGATACAGTGGAGCGGCAATTTTTGCAAATCCAGATCCGCCTGCGGCAAGCAAATCCACTCGTCTTCCTTCTCTTGGAAGGATTAGGAATGATGTCAACTGCGAATATCTGAGCAGCCTGCGCTGTTGCAGATGACATTGTCTAATTTAGCAAGTAAGCTAGTTTACTGCGCTTCTATAAACGATGGCTCGCTCACAGAGCAGTGAGTTTCACATGTGGAAGATCATCTTTTCCTGTTCTTATGTCTTGAAATACATCGTCATTTTGAAATGGAGGATCTGACCGAATTACGGCCTGTTCGGCGAAGGTATATTAATACACACAGTGCCGATCAAGGTACAGCTCAAGTCCTTGAGCTGGATCACTTAAGGAGGGGGACATTATTTGCGCGAGAAATCGAAATGCATAATTGACTAATCATTAAAATTCACTAATTTCATTTTAAATAATTACCTGAGGGCACATATTGCAGTTTACAAATCGGGCCAAGACCTCGTCAGGCTTTTTGGCCTTTAGTCTTTGCCTCCCGCAGGGAAATTTCGTATTCTTCCTGCAAAATAAACATGTTTCTATTGTTAGATACGGGACCTTTTCTGGATCCTCCTTCGAGTTCACCAGACCACATCGAATTCCCGAGGAGCGTTCCCGAGGAGCGGCACAACGTTCCCGAGAAGGGGCACGTCCAAACAAGATGGCGTCCCCCACCTCGTGCGCCACATGTGGAGCTATTGTCCCACTGCTTGAATCTTCCCGAAAGTGTAGCGGTAGCCTGGCACCGTTCCAGGTAACGTAGGTCCTGAGCAAAGCTGCTTTGCAGCTCTGAAAGGTCGCTCGAAGACAACCGTCTCCCCCCATCCGCCTATTGTGACGGCGCTTGCAAGCCGCGAGGCAACGACGGCCGTAATGCATCGTGAAGCCCTGGGAGCAATGCCCCCCCCCCCGTCCGCCTTTGTAACGGCAGTTGCAGACCAGGAAGGCAATACCGCAGACAAGTAATCCCTCGGACAATTGGGGCCCAAGGAGGAACCCTCTGCGCCGGGTGTCATTGGCCGAAAATGAGGCCACCTGAGCGGGCTCGCCGATTGGCCGAACGTGACGTGACTTCGAGACACCGAAGAGGTTAAAAAGCCAGAGACCGGGAGCCGCAAGAGAGCATTCCTTCATTCATCTCTTTCGAGCTTCTTGCCACGGGCCGCAGCGTCCGAGTTGCTGCCGGCCCGTAATGACTTCATGACTGTTCATTTCTTTGTACTCTCACTGTAAATAATGTAAATAAACCTCCAGTTTTCATCTCAAAGTCCAAAATCTGGGGGACAGCAATTGGGATTGTCTTCCAGATCCAACACTATGTATGTTTGTCTGTCGCCGGTGAGACTTCTAGGCATATTCGCTTGGAAAAATATTTTGTGGAGTTCGGGAAATAATATATCGAAACTGGTGTCGTCCTGGGAATTCGTTCCAAGTGGATCCGCCTTACGAACTTCCCATCTACAATTTTTAAATTGCAGTATGTGCCGTAATTATATAATATTGTAGTTAGTGAATTTTCATAATTTGTGGCAAGCGAGTATTTTATCACGCCCATCTTGTGTTTGACGCAGTTTAGCCTTAGCCGATTTTATGCCACTAAACCGCATTTAACCAACCAATCGTAATTTGTCACTTATGCATATCAATTTCTTGTGCAAATAATGTCCGCTTATATTTGAATAATTCAGCTCAAGGACTAAAATTGTGCTGCCTCCTATAGGCGATGTTAAAATAAAAATGGGCAGTCTCCGCAGAATCACTCAGTATATTACACTTATCGCATGTTTCCGTGCGTCCCCAATGCGAGGCTAATGTGGACATCGTTGTTTTGGCGACTCCGCCTCGCGCTAGGCGCGCTGAAAGCATGGGCAATTAGAGTGTAACAAGATATCGCGGTGATCGGATGGAGCGAATAGTTTAATGTTTTTCGATCATTTTCAAAGATGCCCTAGAAACAACCACATTTTTATTCAGGAATAACTTAAGACGCAAGGCTGAAATTGAGAACTTGCCGGCAAATAACCGGTTGTCGGTGATCTGTTTACTTACTTTAAGAACGTCCGTCACCGGTCATTATTCCCGCTGAGGAAAATTTGATGAAAAAAATAAATGAAATATAAAAGACGGCACGTGTTGCGCATTTGGTAACTTAGAGGATTTGGTTAATTGGCTGTGCAAGGAAAGCGTGGCTGGATGAAGCAACCCGCATTAGAGTGTTAAGACAGGTTTTTAAGACCGACAAATACCTCCATTCAACTCAAAGGGTGAGAATAGCCCCAAATCCAGCGATACCTGCACTCAGAATGGTGTTTAATTTGTGAGCATTCCCGTCCGGTCATATCTCAAGTGCTCCTACTCTAATTGCCGTTATCATTTGTTTTTAGATTGTGCACTGCTCGGATAGTACAACCAAAGATTAGAATAACGGCAACAAAATTTATTAGATGCATATCGCCTTTCATTAACAAAATGCGTTCTTATACGCCGTTCTAACATCCCTGCATATGCGCGAATAGTGAGCAACGGATTATCCTCTCATCCGACGTCAATAAAGATCTTATTGACCCCGCTGTTTTAATTACCGATTTAGTACGAGGTTGTAGCCTCTGCTGCTGCAACTGCGCAAGTTTTAACGCACTACGTCAGTTCATCTGCAGCCGCTGTCAAATAAACGATGTCCCACTTGTGATTTTCCTAGAGAAAAAGGCAGCGTGTATCAATGAGTTTTTTTGTTCTTTTCTGACGAGCTTGTCATGGTACTGGTGTTTATCTGGGACATTGGGAATTTCCTCACCCGCCGCGGTTGCTTAGTGGCTAGGGTGTTGGGCTGCTAAACACGAGGTCGCGAGATCGAACCCCGGCCACGGCCACTGTATTCCGATGGGGGCGAAAACGCCCGTGTATTTGGGTTCACGTTAAAGAAAGAATCCGAGGTGGTCCGTAGTACCCCCATACGGCGTGCCTTATAATCACGTCGTGGTTTTGGCACGTAAAACCTCACAATTTTTGGGAAGCTTCTCCCTTTTTTTTTTCTTTCTCTCTTTCATCAGGGTGGCGTGTTTGAGCTTGCGCGGAACTTCATTCAACACGCGCGTCGGTCACGAAGGAGCAACGCGACAGACACCCATGACGGATGACAGCATTGAGCACGCACGTGACCCAATTCCGCCAGAGTCTTTCTTGCGTATTAGCAAATGAAAAAAAGAAGATACGTTGAAAAATCTAGGCCGTTCCATGACGTAGAGGAATGCTATTAGTCTTCCAGCAAATCTGGTTGCACACGAAGACAGGGTATAAAATTTTAATCACCTTATTTGCCAGTGTTGTCCTGCACCGTTGCGAGGCGCTGCGACGCGTCCTCACCTGCGCCAGCGCTGCTACGTACCTGCAGACGCATCGAGGCCAAGAAATGGGCCGCGCCGCCGTTCTCCGAATCCACATCGTTGGCCGAACGTTTTTCGGTATGAAAAACTATCCGCGTCGTGTCCGACATGTGTTTGACACCGCGTGGGCAGGTGTTCGACACGGAGCAGCCATTAGGCGTTGCTTGTGTCACGCTCGATGCAGCCATGCCAGAGAGCAGTCGACGCCGCTTCTGGCAGCAGCGTCCTCTTTTCGCGTGCGTTTGTGCGTGCGCTCTTGTATACACATAATGCGTCTTTTTGGAATACCTGTTACTGCATGATAGCATGCCGCATATTTCAGCTGGGGTGAAGGCAACAAATCCGAAAGAGATCGTATTTGGGTAACGAAGGTAATTTTTTTTGGCGACACATTATTCGTCGGTGGCCAATGTATCCCCAAGGGTACGCATTAATTTCGTAATAATTAAATCAGATTGACATTACTGAACCTGCTGAAAACGCGGGATTGACGCCGTTGAATGCAGAAGCCCTAAACGCATAACAAAAATGTAGAAGCAAGCATCAGTCTTTGGATAACCGTCGCCAGTATTTGCAATGAAAGAGATTGGTGGGTCATATATATATATATATATATATATATATATATATATATATATATATATATATATATATATATATATATATATATATGACCCACCAATCTGTTTCATATATATATATATATAAAATCAGGAAAGCTTTTCATACACACTGCGGACTAAAAGTGAATAGAATACCAATAGCATTTCGTGGCGCATTTGGTGGAAAATTATCTTAAAGCTCGGGCATGTGTCCATATTTCCCCTGAATGGAAACTCTTCGAGCTCTGAATGGCGGCTTGAATTCCGTTATTGCTAAATGTTCACCAAGCCTGATACATTTTGCCCAAATACGCTTAATTAAAAGGGAAATCCGTGAAGTTCGGGTAATTTGGCTGCTAATAATGCGTGTGCGCCCCTGCTAGTAATGCATTGTTGAAGAATACGGAATAAAGGGCCCTCTTCTATAATATGTAACGCCTGTGGTTTCAAAATAAAAGATAGAAAACGAACAAAAATTTTCACTGCCGCAAGAACAACTTGTGTGTGATTTTTATTCGCTTACCGTTTTGCGTTTTCTTTTTCGTTTCAGGTGAGTGCTTCCAGAGGGGTCGTGGAACTTGAAACCTGGCTGCGCTGATTTAAGAAAAAAAGAACGGGATATTATCGGCGCCTCACGTTCAGGAGAAGCACGGTGTCAGATGCGTGCGGACGTCCACGAAAAGGTAGAAATGTAACAACACGCTAAAATGTAAAAAAAAAAAAGCTGCAGTTTCGCCCGCAAGGCGAAGCACCGATTGCGATGGCAAATTAATAGATAGCTATACGAAGTAAGGACCGTAGATTTATCGGCCGTATGAACTTGTATACATTCGCTTACTAACTCAATGAATAGTGATATAATGGGTAAGCGCGACTGAACGAGGTCGTAGAAAGAAACAGACAGACAGAGACAGCGCTTCGCGCTTGCACATATCGTGGGTTCAAACCAAGTAGCCCGCCAGTGTGTTTTAACTAAATTAACAAGCACGATATCCCACGCCCGCAGATGAACATGAACACATCTCGCTTGATGAGCGCGGCAACGCGCTGTCAAAATGCTGGAGTGAGGAATTGCGGCAGCGGCAGCGATCGAATTCACCTTCGTGTGTTTCTGGCTTCAACGCAAACGAAACGTCGAAAGCACAGCGCAAAAGAAGATACCGGCACTACGCTCACTCTGCAAACTTCGCAGATCGCTTTTAAAATATGTACGGCCGCCGTAAGCAGCAGCCGCCGGAGAGGAACACCCCCTCTCCCTCTCCTCACGTTCATGCCTCGCCCGCGGCAGGAGAGGGCGTGCCCTCCTTCCTCGCTCGCACACGTGAGATTGGGCCGCGTTCGATGTCTCACGCTTGCATGCTTCCACTCGCTCATACACCATACGGCGCGCGGCGACGGATTTTATCAGGCTTGTACTTTATGCGAAACCTCATGGCGACGGCGACGGCAGAAATGCGCCTGGAGTCTCCATATAATTCCTATCGCAATAAAGGAAAACTGGCTGACTAATAAGTGGTTGAATTTTGCGAAATCAGCACCAAGAATCTAGCAAAGCAGAGTTTAAGATAGAGCAGCCGCGGTGTGAGTGACTGGTTTATTCTGCTGACATTGGAAATTAATGTTGGCAACTGTTGAGTCGCCGGCTTGCCTGCAAACAATATATTATCCGAGAAGGAAATGATGATAACATGAGGTGATATGAAAAACCAACCAAACAAACGTTCCGTCATAAAACACATAACGTAAAGATACTTAAGCGACAACATTCATTATAGAAAAGAAAAAAAAACGCAAATGAATCTATAGCCCACACAGAATGCTGCGACATAACAATAACAGACAAGGACATACACAGTGTCAACACATAGACATATAATGTCAATTTCAGTACAGAAGGTTATTAAAGCTTTCAGAGCTGAACACTGTAATTATGCGTTATCCCATGACGCAATCACCTTTTCTATGCTGAAATGACGATTATCAATTGTTATCAATGTTGCCTTCAAAACACATCGCCAGATGGAGTGGTTTCCCGACATAGGGACATAATTGCGGTCATGGGGACATAGGGACTTTTTCGCATAACTTGTGCACCCTTCTTCCTCACTGGTACCGCGTGCTGGCCGAGCCAGAGCTGCAGCTTCGAGGGCATTGAACTGCCGCTTATAATTAATGCTCTTAGAGTACCACCCTTGAGCTAAGATAGGTAGTACTTTCTACCTTTATTGTGAACTTCGAGTGTCTCCCATATACGTATTCGAAGCTGCAAGGGCAAACGTTGCTTCTAGCAAGAATTTTAAACATTATTCAGTGTTTGAAGGATCTTTTTCGAAGCTACCACGCGAGTTTCTAAATTTCGTGCAGCATATCCTAGCTATATCCTTTAAAGGGACACTAAAGGTTACTATTAAGTCAACGTGGACTGTTGAAATACCATCACAGAAACCTCGAAACGCTTGTTTCGTGCCAAGGAGAGACTTATTTTAAGAGAAAATGCGTTCTGAAGCGTCCGCGTACCTCTAGCGCAGTTCAAATCGCCCGCCCTCCGATCGAGGAGTACTGACATCATGGTCTCATAGTGACGTTGCGCCATCGGTGAGTAGAACGGCGTCCGCAGACGGCGCTACGGCTTTTCTGCGCAAAACGCGAACGCGCGGCCAGGAACAGAGCCAAGACAGAGCCGACAGCAGAGCGAAAGCGGGAGTATGGTGGCTAGCGGAAGGAGAAACGAATTACGTCCCACATTACGTCCCACGGCACACGGAGAGTCCGTTTTCGTTAAACTATAGGCTGCGGCGAGCTCGCAGCGTGGTCGGCGTGGTCTATGAGAAGCGACGAGCCTTTTCGCACTCGCAACAGGGCATAAAATTGTGCGAATCGACGCAAAATTCGGCCTAGAAACGTGCTTCGCCACAGCCAGGGCTCAATACGACCCAAGCTGGCACGACCCAGATGTCATTTCCCGCACCGCCACCAGGCGCCGCTACTATACCTCAAACTCCAGCGCAAGACGCCCATAAGCTGGTACTTCATTCTATGACGCTAACTTCGACGCTCGTCGCTATGGACCCTGACACCGACAGATTGGCTCGCGATGGTGGGCTCAACTGCAGCGATTTGAGCACCGACGAGCGCGACCTGCTGCTGAGGGCTCGCACTGCCGGCGTCGTTGCGTACTACGACGGCGGCCTCGGGACACCGGCTCTCCGGAGCGGGAAAGCAACGAGGGCTTCCCACGACATCACATGGACGTGGCATTCTCGCTGCTTGTTCCAAATGAAAGTTTCGCGAGCCAGCAGAACCCTCACAGCACGACGCGATAACGAAACTACTGAAACTCCAAAGCGTGCGCGGCGCAGAGTCGAGCGCGCAGAGTCGAGCGAAAACGAAACCTTTCGAACACCCATATTACTGAAGGGCAACGTCAAAATGTTATTTTTTCTTAGAATCGAATAGACGTAGACAAGTAGCATTTTTTTCCGTCTTATAATCGAATGAAATGATATTTTTAATACGAGTAGTTGAGTATTAGTAACACAAATTATGAGGAGTCCTTTCGTCATCGGGCTAGTACCGGAATGTCGCTGGGGGGTCTCAAATCGTCTCATGCATTTACCTCAATTTCTCGGTAACTAAAGCTCTGTTCGCGATTATCTTGACGCCTTAGACGTTCTAGAACATTGCTCTACCACTTTAACTTGAGTTTCTGGTAACCTTTAGTGTCGCTTTAAACCTTTAAATTTCTCAAGAGCTTCTTGCACTGGCGCTCTCTAAAAGCTACCTCTTTAAAAAGAAAAATCCCCAATATACATCATTCTGCCCATATTTAGTGACATCTAAAAAAAAATAGAGAAGTAGCTAATAATCGGCGAATTCAATTTTTACCACAAGGCCTTTGTTAAATTTCCTGAGAAACGCAAGCCTTGCACTCATAATAAAGTAATCGTGTTTCTTTTTTTTTTACTACTTTGTTTTTTTTTTACAACGTTTTTTATGGCCTCTTGTTTCTTACCTTACGACAAAGTTCAGGTCGTGGCTGCCAAGGTGAAAAATGTTTTTCGGAAAAAATATTTCATGAAATGACTTTTTTGTATTTCACTGAAGGGCCGCATTTATCCTTAGAGAGAGAGAGAGAAATAACTTCATGCAGTCGCCTGCAGAACGACACCATGACTAAATGGCGCCATGACGCGGGCCCTGACGTCTTCTCAGCAGGTGGTCTCTACTCAACTCCCTGCAGCGCGTGTTATATCCTTAAATAATTCGCAGGTGGTCGAGTGCCAAGGTTGAGACAGGTAGCATAGACTGACCGTCCTATGATCTCCTATTTCGATAAGCCTAGTAATTCGCAAATGAATATAGATACACTTTAGTACCCCATAAACAGGCGCTCGTCTGGTTGATCTCCCTGTCTTTCCGCTCTTTGCTATCTCTCTCTGTTAGCACCCCATAACAAGCATGTAGAAACGCATGTAGAACAAATACGATAATTTACTATGGTGCCCGGACAGCACCTATAACGTCGAAATTCGAGCATCTTATTCTGATGACACACTTTATTCCTAGCAAGTTCCTTCTTGATTCGCCCGCTATGAACCACGAAATGTTGGGTGCCCCAGTAGCACCCGAAAGTGCTTAAACTAAGGGAACTTTCCACAGCGCGCCTAGTTGCGCAACACTTCTTTTAACTTTGCCCTCTGGTCAGCCCCTTGACATGCCCAATATTATTTCTCTAACTGCAGTAATTATTATATGGATTTTCGTGGGCATCCAGGGCGGACGTTTTAAAGTGGGCATTCCCCTCTGTATGTATAGTCTTACAATGTAAAAAAAATATATGAAGGATTTCCTTCGCTATCGTGCAGGAAAAACGCGCGTCAGCCAGGCCAGGCTTCTGTATGCTGTCCCCTCGATGAAAGCGTGCGCAGCTACTCGTCCGCACTCACCTTGCGGCGATCACTTCGCATAAAGCCTGACCTCAATATTTCGAGGATCGGCGGACTTTTCGCGCACATGCCCATCAGGGAACTAAGTCCACTCCATTTTTCGCAGTGGCACTGGCCACAGCTTCTTTTCAACGTCCGCCCAAGCGGCGTCAAACGGACTCAATGGTGCTCGCTTCGCCATCGTCGCAAGTTGGTGACAATTTCGCGCACTTCTGCCGCTTTACTCTCGCCTTCATTGAGCGCGCGCGGCGTTTCTTGATTTCCGTCTCACCAGCGCCGCGTGGCTTCGACCCGACGTGCCTTCTATCTGTAGGTTAGTCGAGGCGGATGTGAATGGCCATAGCGGCCGCGTTTCGCTGTTGGCCTTTGGAGCGCTTCTTCTGTGCATTTCTGCTTGCGAAGTGCTTTGTCCCTGCTTTAAACCGCAGCTGTCGTTGTTGGGTTTATTTTTGTTTTGTTTTTTCTAGATGAATTTTAAAGATTACCTTCGGTACGTTCAGTTCACTTCAGCTTTATTGCTCCAGGCGAATACAGCATTGTGAAAGGTGTAACGGGTCCAAGTATACGTACGGGCCGAGCGGACGGAGAATAAGACAGAACGAAGGGGCGCTGAGTAATAACTGATACTGTAAATAATTTGACGCATTCGTGGCTAAAAAGAAAAAGTGAAAACAAAATGGCGGACAGAAGGCAACCGATAAAATGAACAAGATGCATTAGCGCAAGCTCTTGGGCCAGTTGGTGCATGATAAACTTGAAAAAAAGGGGGGGGGGGGGTTATTTGCCGGGGTGGTTGGAGAAGTATATGGGAGAGGCCTTTGCCCTGCAGTGGGCGTAATCAGGCTGATGATTATGATGATGATGATGATAATGATGATGATGATGTGCGGCAATGTACATTTCAATAAAGTACAGTTGAAAGTCCAGCGTCCGTCCGTGTCTAACACCTTTTCATTGTGTGCGCGTCCTTTGTGTTTCGCTGGTACCCCCCTTTTTCAAGTTCAATGAACAAGAAGCATGCGCATACAAAAAAAAAAGAAGGGGGGGGGGTCTCCAATCCACGCTGTGAATGTGGTTGCCCAGCGAAGCTGCGGCATCACCGGATCCGATAGACCAATATGATGTAGCCTTAAACTGGGTACTGCTGAGCCTGAGCACGAAGCCGTTTTGCATAGTGACGTTGCTGTTCCCTTCGTCGCTCGTCGTATTCGCTCTGCTCTTCAGGCGTCGTTAATGTGCGTGGCTTGCTTTGGGCAGGAACCGCTGCTTCCTGCCTAGCCTGAGCATGACGCCGTTGTGGATATTGACGTTGCCGTTCCTGTAACCGCTCAATGTGTTCACGCTGCTCTTCGGAAGTCCTAACTATACGTGGCCTTTCCACAGCGCTGTCACAACACAATTAAAATCAATTGCTAGGCTTCTTCTTTTACATATGAAAGTGTACTGACGTCAGTCCCTGCTTCGTATGCTACAGTTGACATCATCATCATCATCAGCCCGCTTACGCCCACTGCAGGTCAAAGGCCTCTCCCATACTTCTCCAACTACCCCGGTCATGTACTAATTGTGGCCATGTCGTCCCTGCAAGCTTCTTAATCTCATCCGCCCGCCTAACTTTCTGCCGCCTTCTGCTACGCTTCCCTTCCCTTGGAATCCAGTCCGTAACCCTTAATGACCATCGGTTATCTTCCCTCCTCATTACATGTCCTGCCCATGCCCCCCCCCCCCCCCATTTCTTTTTCTTGATTTCAACTAAGATGTCATTAACTCGCGTTTGTTCCGTCACCCAATCTGCTCTTTTCTTATCCCTTAACGTTACACCCATCATTATTCTTTGCTTAGCTGGTTGCCTCGTCCTCAATTTAAATAGAAGCCTTTTCGCAAGCCTCCAGGTTTCTGCCCCGTACGTGAGTACTGGTAAGACACATATGTTATAAGCTACAGTTGACGCTTCCCTGCAACTGCAGCTCATGCAACCGTAATCTTTACCGGGAAACGCTTGCGGCGAACGCTATGCGCGAAGGCGAGCTTTCTTGTTTTTTTTTCTTTCCCACGCATTGCTGGCGCCGCCGCTGCCGCGGATGCGCGGAGGCGAGCGCCATGTGGTGGTGCTGCAAGGAACGCAACGGCGCACGCGGCGCGAGCCTTCCGCTGTGATTGTGGCTACGGAGATGAAGAAATCCCGGGATTATAGTCATATACATCTTCGCTTTAAAACAGAGCTGACGGGGGAACATTTACTTCTTTGTTTTTTACACCTGAGGTGTGCACTGGCTGTGACAGAAAACACATCTTATCGCAGAGAGACGCTGAGAGGTTAGTAATACAGCCATCACTTCCCTTTTGAATTTCGCTTGCCTCAGAAGATTTGTCTCGTCAGCAGACCTCGTTGCTTCGTTAAAACACCAGTATTGGCCGATTCCTTGTGTTGCGTTTCGCCTGCGACACGCGGTTTTGCCGGCGCGACTGCGGCGGGGCGGCAGACATTTTGGCCCGTTCGTCGTCGCCGCAACGCTCCCCGCCAGGTGTTTCCAGGCGTTTCCAGGCATGTTCCGATGCCACGTGTCTTCATGTGCGTGTGTGAGTGTATGTGCCATTGTGCCCGAACCAGGTGATGCGAAAGCAGGGATCACCCTCTCATTCCAGTCATTGTGCCCGAACCAGGCGATGCGAAAGCAGGGATCACCCTCTCATTCCAGTCATTGTGCCCGACCGGCAGCGCTACGACAGTGTGCGTCACCATTAGCCCATTGTACATTCACGTGCTCGTCTATTGAGGGGTTCCTTCTTGCCCTCAACTGCGAGAGTATAAAAACAGCTGCCCCCGGACGCCAAAGAGAGGGCTCCGATTTCTTCTGTTGAGAAAAGTGCTCTCCCGTCTCTCTACTTCGGTCAACCTGACCGCCAACTCTTTGCGATGTTAAAATAAACAAGTTGTTTTGTTGTTACCAGTCGACTCATGCTTTGCCGGGACCTTCGGATGCTTCCAGTTGTACCCCAGGCCGCCTGGCCAACGCTACCCTTGGGGCTTGCGACCCAGGTACAACCACGGGCGTCAGCGCCGAGTTCCCAACAACCGATCGTACCAGCGGTGCGATCCAAACATCTGGTTGGCAGCGGTGAGATCGCCTCCGACTTCAAACAACTGTCTGCCAGCGGTGAGATCGCGACAACGGAGGCCAGCAGCGAAGAGATGCAGTTGACTGTATGCTGAGCAGCTCATCGACGATCCGGGAGCAGTGCAACGAGCCCTGTGTGATGACTGGTTGCCTGCAGCGGAACGACTGCGCGGAACTCTTGGCTGCGAGGTTTGGTGAGTGCGGGACTTTCTTCTTCTGAGCTTTGCCAGGCTTTTGTTAGTGTCAGAAACAGAGCTGGTAATTGTGGTTATCGTTGCTGCCGGGTTAGTTTGCGGCAAGACAATAGTAAGCAGTAGAGAAAGCAGCATTCAGAGCAGCCATGGATTTGAAGTCGTTGCGCAAACCGAAATTGTTGGAGCTTGCAAGAGAGTTGGGTCTGGAGGTCTCGGACAAACTCAGAAAACCAGAACTGATAAAGGCTATTCTTGAGTTAGAGGCTGAGGATGACGAGCTGTCGGAATGCCTTGAGACCATTGAGGAGAGGGAGACTGCAAAAAGACAGGAGCGCGAACTTAAAGAGCAAAAAGAAAAAGAAGAGCGTGAACGTAAAGAACAGAAAGAAAAAGAAGAGCGTGAACGTAAAGAACAGAAAGAAAAAGAAGAGCGTGAACGTAAAGAACAGAAAGAGCGAGAGCAACAA
Organism: Dermacentor variabilis; assembly: GCF_050947875.1. Lineage (NCBI taxonomy): Eukaryota > Metazoa > Arthropoda > Arachnida > Ixodida > Ixodidae > Dermacentor > Dermacentor variabilis. The sequence continues at coordinate 215,656,732 of NC_134568.1, forward strand.
GAGCGTGACCGTCAACACGCTTTGGAAATGAAGCGTCTTGAGGTAGAGATGGAACGCGCTCGTAATGGAAGTCAGGCACACGGTGCAGGAGAACGCGTATTGTTCAAAATGACTGACCTGATGCGGCCGTTTAAGCTTGGAGAGGACATTGGTTTGTTCCTGGTTAACTTTGAGCGAACGTGCGAGAAGCAGGGGTTCTCTCGGGAAACGTGGCCACAGCGCTTGCTCACTTTGTTACCCGGCGAGGCGGCCGACGTAGTCGCTCGCTTGAATAGAGAGGAGGCAGAGGACTTCGACACAGTGAAATCGAGTCTTCTAAAAAAGTACCGGCTGTCTGCGGAGGCGTTCCGTCGGAAGTTTCGGGAAAATGAGAAAGGCAAAAGTGAGTCATATACAGAGTTTGCGTATAGGCTTATGTCGAACATGCAGGAGTGGCTCAAAGAAGAGAAAGCGTTTGGTGACCACGATAAAGTTCTGCAGTGTTTCGGGCTAGAACAGTTTTATAGTCGGTTACCGGAGAACGTGCGATACTGGGCCTTGGATAGGCCAGACGTTTGTACGGTGGCTAAAGCCGCTGAGCTAGCCGAGGAGTTTGTGACGCGTCGGGCTCGCGGAGCTAAGGACGGTCAAAAGGGTGAATTTGGCTCGAAGTTTGAGAGGCCGAAGTTCACACCCATGAGAGCAAAGGGGGACACGCGTAGTGAGGATGCGAGTGAAAGCAGTCCGACCAAACGTAAAGAGACGGCGGCAGCCAAACGCAGAAAGCGGTTCGAGATGAGGCGAGCGCGCGTTTGTTATACGTGCCAGAAGCCGGGTCACTTTTCGGCGCAGTGTCCGGAAACAACACCAAAAGTTGTGTTTTTTTCAATAGGCAGCACTGACGAGAACATGAAGCTTCTCGAGCCTTACATGCGAGACCTCCTCGTGAACGGGAAAGAGTGCCGAGTGCTTCGCGATTCCGCAGCTACGATGGATGTAGTTCACCCGTCTTACGTAGAACCCCATATGTTCACGGGCGAGTGCGCGTGGATCAAGCAAGCCGTGGAAGCTCATAGCGTGTGTCTGCCGGTAGCAAAAGTGCTTATTGAAGGACCTTTCGGAGCGCTTGAGACGGAGGCGGCAGTGTCATCTATGCTGCCACCCCAGTACCCGTACCTATTTTCAAACAGGTCCGATCACCTCCTGCGCGAGAAGGGGCTTTTGTTTGGTGAAGCTAGTGTTCAGGCCTTAACCAGATCGAAGGTTCGGGAGCTCGCTGCAAAGGCGGTAGTTGCGGGGCCGACGTTATCAAACAACGAAAAAGGGTCAGAGGCGCAGCAAGCTGATATTCAGAGCACGCCCGAACTGAATAAACTTGAGTCTGTAACGTTAAAGGCACCAGATACCGGAGAGGAAAATCCCGATGCGGGAAAGTTAGAAGAGCTATCTACTGATTTGCTCATCGCGCCTACGTCAGACGGACTTGATAGGTTGCTAAAAGTCAGCCGGTCGGCTTTGATAGCCGAGCAAAAAAAGGATGGCAGCCTGGAAAACGTGCGCTGCAATGTCAAAGAAGGTATCGCCAGGAAAACTGCGCGTTTTGTGGAAAGAGGTGGAGTCCTGTACCGGAAGTATCTAGACCGCCGAGGAGTGGAGTTCGATCAGCTGATCGTGCCTCAATGCTATCGTCAGGATCTGTTGCGCTTGTCACACGGGGGTTCGTGGTCCGGACACCTAGGAGTTAAGAAAACTAAGGACCGTCTCTTGCAAGAGTACTATTGGCCAGGGTGTTTTCGGGACGCAGACCATTTCGTGAGGACATGTGACACTTGTCAGCGGGTGGGCAAACCAGGGGACAAATCAAGGGCGCCGTTGAAATTGGTACCTATCATAACGGAGCCTTTTAGACGGCTCGTTATTGATACAGTGGGACCTCTGCCGGTAACAGCCACGGGGTACAGACACATTTTGACTGTGATCTGCCCAGCGACAAAGTTCCCTGAAGCAGTGCCGCTTAAAGAACTCAGCTCAGTTGAGATAGTTAATGCACTACTGTCCATATTTGCGCGAGTTGGTTTCCCTGCAGAAATTCAATCAGATCAGGGCACAGTGTTTACTAGCGCTTTGACGACAACTTTTCTCGAAAGGTGTGGGATAAAGCTGCTACACAGCTCAGTGTACCACCCACAGTCGAATTCCGTTGAGAAGCTCCACTCCGTCATGAAGCGCGTGTTGAGAGCGTTGTGTTTTGAACATCGAACTGACTGGGAGCTGTGTCTGCCTGGGGTGATGTTTGCTTTAAGGACCGCGCCGCATGCGGCTACGGGGTTTTCGCCAGCTGAACTGGTGTACGGTCGCTCGCTTCGGTCTCCGCTTCGCATGCTTCGAGAATCATGGGAAGGCAGGGGCGACGACCCAGTCGTGGTGGAGTACGTACTTAAGCTCCTCGAACGCTTAAGAAGGGCACAGGAGTTGTCAGGTGAAGCAATGACAAAGGCCCAGCAGAGGGCCAAGGTTTATTATGATCGGACAGCCAGGGCCCGTCGTTTTGAGGTGGGCGATGAGGTCATGATATTGCGCACATCGCTAAACAACAAACTAGACGTGCAGTGGGAGGGCCCAGCACGAATTGTTCAGAAACTGTCGGACGTTAACTACGTGGTAAGTCTGCCAGGAAAGCGGAAAGCACAGCAAGTTTACCACTGTAATCTGCTCAAACCTTATAGACAAAGGGAAGCAGTGGTGTGCATGATGGTAAACGTTCCTGAAGAGCTTCCGGTCGAGCTTCCGGGACTAGGCTCAGTGACGAACAGGGAAGACACCGGTCAAGTCATTAGTGACCTTATCAGTAAAGCACCGCTGTCGCCCGAGCAGAAAACCGAACTACACCAGCTATTACAAGAATTTCAAGGTCTGTTCTCTGAGAGGCCTGGTAGGACTTCTGTACTTACTCATGATATAGAACTTACCTCCCCAGAGCCAGTACGATCCAAGGCGTATCGGGTGTCACCCCGCCAGAGCGATATTATGGAGGCTGAGGTAAAGAAAATGCTACAGCTCGGTGTTATTGAGGCAGGTGAGAGTGATTATACCTCCCCTTTGATTTTAGTTGAGGTACCGGGCAAGGAACCTCGTCCTTGCGTCGACTACCGCAGGCTTAATTCCATCACTAAGGATCAAATTTATCCGATCCCTAACATCGAGGAGCGCCTTGAGAAAGTTAGTAGCGCTCAGTTTATTTCCACCCTAGATCTTGTCAGGGGTTATTGGCAGGTTCCACTTACAGAAGAGGCTAGTAGGTATGCGGCGTTGATTTCACCAATGGGAACATTCCGTCCTGAAGTGTTGAGTTTTGGTTTGAAGAACGCGCCATACTGTTTTTCAAGCCTCATGGATAAAGTGTTGCGGGGACAGCAAGAATTCGCTTTACCGTATCTAGACGACGTAGCGATATTCTCCGCATCCTGGTCTGAGCATATGACACACTTGCGGGCAGTGCTAACCCGCCTGCGCGAAGCGGGCTTGACAGTCAAGGCTCCTAAGTGCCAGTTAGCACAGGCCGAGGTTGTCTACCTCGGTCACGTGATTGGTCAGGGTCGTCGCCGCCCCTCTGAAATAAAAGTGGCCGCTGTGCGAGACTTTCCGCAACCGCGCACCAAGACCGATATTCGGTCGTTCTTGGGTGTCGCCGGCTACTATCAGAGGTACATCCCTAGGTACTCTGATATCGCGGCTCCCCTGACGGATGCTCTAAGAAAGACAGAGCCTCAAACAGTCGTCTGGGACGAGACCAAGGAAAGAGCTTTTAGCGCCCTAAAGAGTGCCCTAACAAGCCAGCCTGTGCTACGATCGCCAGACTATACAAAAGGGTTCATTGTTCAGTGCGATGCTAGTGAGCGAGGCATGGGCGTTGTACTGTGCCAACGGGAAAAGGGAGAAGTAGAACACCCCGTCCTGTATGCTAGTCGTAAGCTGACCAGTCGTGAGCAGGCGTATAGCGCCACCGAGAAAGAGTGTGCATGTCTCGTGTGGGCCGTTCAGAAATTGTCATGCTATCTAGCCGGCTCGAGGTTTATCATTGAGACGGATCACTGCCCTCTCCAATGGCTGCAGACCATCTCTCCCAAAAATGGCCGCCTCCTGCGCTGGAGCCTCGCTTTACAACAATATTCCTTTGAGGTGCGTTACAAAAAGGGGAGTCTCAACGGTAACGCCGATGGCTTAAGTCGAAGCCCCTAACGTAGGAATCAGCCTCAAAATTGTTGGTTACTGATGTTTTTCTTCCTGAGGCAGGATTTTTTTTTTACATATTGCTTTTGTTTAGTGTTTCAAAGTGATGATATGCTTTCTAGTGCAATTTTCCAATTTGTGGACGCGTTCTGAGTGATGCTAGACTACTGTAAGGAACTAGGCAGTGGTATAAAAAGGGGAAAGAGCCTGGCAGGGCTTAGTGAGGGTTGTGCCGTGCTTGCTGACTGAGCGGTTGAGTTTCAGCGTAGTTCTAACGCTTGCCGGGAACGAGAACAAAAATGTGAACTCTCCCGAAGTCACTTTGCAGTGTCCCGTGCGAACCTGAACGAGAGAACGAGGCCTTCTCTGTGCGCTGCGCTCAAGAAACGTCGAGGGACGCCCGACTTCGGTTATGAGCATCATCGAGCGACATCCCTCCGGACAGCGGATGCAGTCCCCTGTCCATCGGGATCTCCTTCCCCCGGCGGGGCGGTCTGTTGCGTTTCGCCTGCGACACGCGGTTTTGCCGGCGCGACTGCGGCGGGGCGGCAGACATTTTGGCCCGTTCGTCGTCGCCGCAACGCTCCCCGCCAGGTGTTTCCAGGCGTTTCCAGGCATGTTCCGATGCCACGTGTCTTCATGTGCGTGTGTGAGTGTATGTGCCATTGTGCCCGAACCAGGTGATGCGAAAGCAGGGATCACCCTCTCATTCCAGTCATTGTGCCCGAACCAGGCGATGCGAAAGCAGGGATCACCCTCTCATTCCAGTCATTGTGCCCGACCGGCAGCGCTACGACAGTGTGCGTCACCATTAGCCCATTGTACATTCACGTGCTCGTCTATTGAGGGGTTCCTTCTTGCCCTCAACTGCGAGAGTATAAAAACAGCTGCCCCCGGACGCCAAAGAGAGGGCTCCGATTTCTTCTGTCGAGAAAAGTGCTCTCCCGTCTCTCTACTTCGGTCAACCTGACCGCCAACTCTTTGCGATGTTAAAATAAACAAGTTGTTTTGTTGTTACCAGTCGACTCATGCTTTGCCGGGACCTTCGGATGCTTCCAGTTGTACCCCAGGCCGCCTGGCCAACGCTACCCTTGGGGCTTGCGACCCAGGTACAACCACGGGCGTCAGCGCCGAGTTCCCAACAACCGATCGTACCAGCGGTGTGATCCAAACACTTGGCAGAATGACATTGCTTCTAGTCAAACGCTAAATAGCGAGATGCTAGTTTGTTGACAATATAGTTGTGCTCTTTTAGCCTGTCGTTAATGCAACGACCGATCTCACCGACGTAAGTTCGGCCGCACCAAAGTGGAATCGATTAGAGAGATGTAAAATTTATTTATAAGCTGGATATGCTAGTGTAGCTGATCGCCTGGCGCTCTACTCCTGTTGATGGGTGATAATTATGGTGTACACCGTGATCACATAAACACACAAGTAGCACATACGGTCGCAGATACGCACATACACAGTAAAGTTATTCACAAAGCTTGCCTAACATCCGTGGACCTTAGAAACATCAGGCGAGCTTTCGTAGCGCGCAATGCTCAGATGGTGCTTGTCCAGGGACCGACAATATGGTGCAGCTCCAGGAATAGAGCATACAAGGTGGCTATTGCATTGAATAAAATGGCCACTGTTGTTTATTGATTATTTCGTGACCTGACTCTCTTAATTTAATGCGCGGCACAGTCACGACTGATGTTCGATTGCCGAAAAAACATCAACACCGGCTCTCATGCCTACCTTCTTACGTCTAAGGAAAATTTCATGGATATCGGGAATATAAGCTTGTGTCTTCGATTTTTCCAGTCGCTTTTCTTTCGCTTAAGTTTATGTCGAGCTTAGCAGGAATTCTGCCACTGATGTCACTGAAGAGCGGATGGATGACATGCATCGACAGCTTTTGCCGATTGCCGCAGGAAACGGTGCCCGGCCCAGTGTATTGGTCAGTCTGAAGAGGAAGGTTTAGCTCGGGGCTTAACTCCTATGCCGCGTATTCAAATAAGTGTAAAAGGCCGAGATGCTTTTCGAGAAAACCCCTGGGCTGATTTGACTGAAATTTGTTGCATTTGAGAGAATTAAATTCTAGTGACTGTAGGAAACAGAATTTGCTTTAGGGCCTTGAAAGGCAAAAATTGGTAAGCTTAAAAAGTAGAAGCGTGAAATTTCCAAATACCTTACTCTGCCTATATAAAGCATATATCTCAGTTCTGGCAACTGCATCATCTAAAAGGAACAAATTTGGTGTATGAATTTAGAGCGTACATAAACGTGGTACAATACTTGCAAGGATTTTTCCAAAATCTAACTACAAACTAATTGCAAACTTTATAGCTCTGTATAATACATCAAATTTGTCCGCTTTTAATGTAGTATAAAGTGCAACTTACATAATTATGATATCGTTTTTCAGTGCTGAGCTACGGAATTGAAAACTTTGTAATTTCGTTTTATTTTTAAAGTTTGCAACTTTTAAGGATTTATTTTTAAAGTTGATGGATGAAATAAAGAAAGCTACCTCCTATAATCATTAGATTTGAACTTTTTTAAATGCAACTAACCTAATCAGGTTCGGTGCAGTGGTTGCCGATAAAAACGTCTTCTCCGTTTCCATGTATTCAGATAAGTGCCACTGCGACAAGGCGCTACATATGCGACGTGCTGCGCCGAGGTGCGTAAAGACCGTGAAAATGCCTCGAATTGCACCAGAGCTGCTCCAAAAACACTGGGCGCGGCGATCGCCATGGCTTCGCTTTCAGACAGGTTTCAGAGGAAAGTAGCAGCTAAGTAAATAGCAAAGGCTTTGTTAACGTCCTCAGGATATCGAGAGTCGCCGGATATCGGCTAGTCTTGCGTCATTATTCCCTGTATTCCGTTGCATCCACGTGGGATAATGAATGATGAAATTATAACGCGTGCCGATATTATAATGCGTGCCGATCAGTCAGGTTAGCGCGCCGGACGGTGTACCAAACGACGCTCGGTCACCTGGCGTAGGGACAAACCTCGTCGTTTCTTTAATGACTTTTCACATGGTAATTATTTATACCCATTTTAATTATTCAATCTTCTTACTTTATTTATGCTTGGTTGTTTCGCTTAGCGCGGCGCGAATACGAATTGTAAAATGTAAATGTGAAAGCTTTGAATGGACTCTTGCAAGAAACGCCGCATGCGCTCAAGTCCTGTTTGAGCCGAATGACCTTGAGACGAAGGGCTGGAAAATGTTAACGCTTTTGTCAAATCACAACACCACAACGACGGGCATTGCTAATGGTCGAGAACACGTTGGTGTACAGGCTATTTTTAGAGAAATTAGGGTTTGAATTATTGAAAGAACGCCTGCAGCGTGGAAACCCTATTGCGAAAACCAGCTTCATCCAGTGCCTTCCAGTCTGAAACCGTTTTTTGACACTGGATCGCACTGGGGACGCTGACGCTCGCTGGGAGTCACTGGGACGCCAGTGAGAACGCCGCATATAGGAGCTGGGTCACACTGGACGAGAAGCTGGTTTCACTGCCATGACGCTGGGGCGCACTGGTTTACGCTGGTTCTCGCTGCAGTTCGCTGGCTCGCACTGGAAACTGGTTGCGTATGTGCCGCATTGGTTTCAGTACGCAAGGAAGATAGGCGCTGCCGAATATTAAAGGCTTTGTACAGTTTCGTCCCGTGATACTAGCACTGGTCCTAAATAACGCTATATAACGTCTTGGGGTCATAAAAGTCTATTTCGTGTCGCAGCTCGGAATAAAGGTACGTGAGTTGCCCTATTTATGAATGCCTATTTGATACTGAAGATCACTTTCGTATTCTTTTTTTTTTCATTTTCCCTTTTGACTGGGCAGATAGCTAGATTCTTGAACGAAGCCACGCAAACGCAGCGGATGCCTCGTTTTTTTTTTTAGTAGTTTGTACGTAACCGATCACTGCGAGTTGTCGCCGTTGTCGCAGTGCTATTGTGGAGTCGACACAAAACCCTGAAGTCGTTCAGACGCATTCGAACGGACCCCGAGTTCGAGGCCTACCGCTGATTTATTTTATCGCACCGAGAAAAAAGCTGAGGCGATTCGTGCTCTTCCACGTTCCCTCGTATACTAAAAATAATACGTAAAAGCTTCTTAGGCTCAAATACACACATTTTAGCATTCGCCGAGTACCCGCGCCGATGTCGGTTCTTTCCACCGAAGCTTAGGCCTAGCGTATCCGCCGAGTCCGTCTACATGCTATCGGCCGATCTAAGCTCAGAAATGAACGAGTCTAACAAGGATAAATCACTCCATGGGTGCTATGCAGGATGCGCCGAGTTTCTCGTTCACCCGAGTTTTACCCGAGTTTGCTCGACGGCAGTCAGTGAACGGAGATAGCGCGCAACGCGCCGAAGGTGCAGGCAAAAAAATATGTAGACAAAAAGCCGCGTATGACAACATGAGCGCACCCTGCGCGGCACGCTGCTTCCACGTTTCAAGCGCAGAAGGCTGCACGACGAAACGCACCAGCGGCACGTATTGTTATCAGCGGATTATCGCAACTTAGCGAAACCGTGACTGTCCCGCTGTCTGTCTGCACACTTGCCGTGAGCCGCTTGCCCCGCCTTTCCCGGGCGCGTCAAGGGCGTGCCTTTTCTTTCGGGCGCTATCTTTCTTTCCTCCATCGAATGGGAACAGTGTACATGCGGCGCATTCTTGCACCTACACTTTCACTCAAACGAATACGTTAAAGTACAACAAATAAAATAATGAACATTTTTATTTCTCTAAGTATCTGTTTTTTGTTTTCAACGCTAGAAATTTGTGATGACAAACGGAGATCGAGCAAATTATTAAATTTTGCACTTCTTGCCGCGAGTGGCGACAGTGAGGCGAAAGCTTAGAAGCGGTACATTGAAGCGGGTCGCGCGCACGAGGGCGTTCATACGGTGATAAGTCGCCTAGGGGCGCTGCAGAGCTATTCTCGATAATGTCGGTCATGATCCATGGAGGGTCATGGCCACTCTTTCTCTATTAGGGGAATAAAAACACAGCGCCGCGGTACGGCTGTTCATCGCAGGCGCTTCACTAGGCCATTAAGGCTCCCGGTTTACCAGCTAAAAACGACACAACGGCTGTCGTTGCGAAATGGCGGTATGTTATTGTAGAGTGCGTAGTGACGCAGTTCAGTGAAAATGTACCAGTTTATCTTTGTGCGCGAAGCCTCTGCGATACATTGCGAAAAGTGCGTGCTTCCCCAGCGACACAATTCATCGCTTGCCCAGTGAAGGTGCCTCTGAGCGCATGTAGTACGCAGTATATGAGTGTGTTGTGCAGTCGAAGGTGCTTGCAGATAACCTCTGCTGGAGCCAGCAGCGATCGCAGATGGATATCGTAACGACACCGTAGCACTCGCATTTTGGCAGGTGAGGGCTCTTGTGTGCAGTTATGAAATCAGATTTCGAACTGAGAGAGGTGTTGGAACTGTTGAGTGCGCAGTGCTTGTGATGAAGAAATGCCATTGCACTGGGTCTAGAAGAGCGAGGGATTCTCAGACGCTGATCGTGTTTACAACGCTGTGGCTCCGTTTCATCACCGATGACAGAGCAGCCATCTCAGACGACTGCTGCAATACGCACTCCTCAGCATCGTCGTCCCCCTCGCCGCATCGACGCCTTGTAAGCACAGTGACGTGCCGATAATTATTTACTGTGCGCTACGCGCCACAATGCAGGCCATGAAACCGTGTTGTGCGGCCATCTCAGCCCGAGAAGATGTATAAGCCAGCGACAGTCAACGCTTTGTTTTCGATAGTGGTGTTCAGTACATCACCGATGACAGTGCGTTGTGCGCGTTTTATGTCGGCGGTCAAGATTGTTGATGCCTCTCAGCTCGACACCGCGTCGCTGTTGCCGGAAGATAAGTTGGGCGTGGCCCAACTGTAGTGGGTGCGCGCACAAGAGTTACATGCCTCGCGCGGGGCGTGACCTCTGGTTTTGATTGACAGGCGAACTCGTGCTAAACTCGTACATCGCGAAACCCCCTCCGAGTTCAACTCGGGAACATGGCGGCGGCAGCAGCAGCCTGTTTCATTGCATCCAGCGGCAGCAAGCGTCAGTATGAGCGTCTGGACCTGTTCACCCACATGACCGACGGGGAGTTTCAGCGTCATTTTCGCCTGTCGAAGACATCAGTGCGCTGGCTGTGTGACGAGCTAGGCGAAGACTCTCGTCTGCGGAGACAGCGTGGCGGGCTTCATTCGCTCACCGTCGTAGAGCAAGTCATCTGTGCGCTCCGTTTCTACGAGACTGGGAGTTTTCAGAGAAGCGTCGGCGCCGAGCGTTACATTGGACGCCATCAAACTACTGTTAGCCACTGTGTCAGAGATGTGTCTGACGCGCTTATCGATGCGGTAGTGCGTAAGCGGTGGCTAGCTTTCCAGAATACTGCGGCTGAGCGGGCATATATAAAAGAATGCTTCCTACTTCGTGGGAACATTACGAACGTAGTCGGGTGTGTCGATGGAACGTACGTAGGAATTAAGGCGCCTTCAATGTCAGCGTTACTGTGATTAACATTGAAGCAATGTTTAGACACGCCATATTGCCAAATTCGTCACTTCTGTGTAGCCGACTTAAATTTTGTGTTAGCGACATCTCACATGCGGCTGCTAATGATACTGACTTTTTCGCTGGTTGATGACTTTTTGCCGATTGTTCTACTTGTCTGTCAGGGTGCCTTCCAAATGGCTCACTTTCTTGGGAAAGAGGTTAATAAATATAAATAGATAAATGGATATCACAAATTGTGTGAAGTAACCTATGAATCCTAATCTCATAAAGAACTTGGGGTTCTTCATTGGTGAAGTTACTTAGTATGCACAATGCTGAATTTAGGTCATGCGTAATCTATCGACTGCACTATGAAACAGCGAGGCATTGCACAATTTGTTCCAGCGCGAGATGTGGATGTTGCGCCAAGCCGGTTGTGCCTATGCATTTGTGGCGAAATGAAAATGCATTAAGAATCTTAGTGTGTTGGCTTGCATGAAGAAAATACTTCAGATTGTTTGCTCTGTTCACCGTCGATGCATGTGCCAGAGGTTCAGTGTATGTTCTTATTTTGGAGGGGCGGCGTTATTCTGGATGGACAAATTGTATATTTTCGTCTCATAATGGGGCTCTAACTCTTAAGCAGTAGAATAATGCACATCCAATGCTCTGCAGAACTCTCTGTACATGATGTCATGAACCACCAAGGCAAAATTACACATCGGGAGAAATGTGGTGCAGATGCCAATGAAAAGTGCGTCTTTAACCCACTATGATAAAAATAAAATTGCAGAGCAAATAGACCATTTGTGCAGCTTTAGAGCAATGATTGCGCAAAGCGTGATATGCTCAAATGAGTAAACACTTGCTGCAATGCCAAAGTAGGCTGAGCGACATGCAGCGTATATTGGCATTGAACATGTCTCGTAACCATTATTTTTATTGTAAGCCCTCGCTGTCGCACCTTTCCCTCTGGCACTCCCTTTACTTAAACGTACACTGTATTTCCTTTGGTGTCAGGAATCAAAGGGGCAAGCATTAACCAGCCTTGCAGCAGCAAGACTGGTTAATGCTTGCCCCTTTGATTCCTGTGAATTTAGTGGTAAAGAATATGGCACGTGCATACATAAACCTGTGCTGCAAAATTTAACATTTGTGATTTTTTGGAGAGCTAATTTGTGTTGGGAAATTTCAAATATGTGCACCATTGTGGCCTAATAACTAGAGCATTGGTGATGTTGAAGACTGGGTGTATTGGTATAGTAGCTTGAAGTTTAATTGCACAACAATTCGACGGGACACAAAGAAGAGAAATACACACAGCAGAATGCTTTGCTGTGTGTGTTACACTTCTTTTTGTGCCGTTGAATTGTTGTGCGATCCAACTTCAAATAGAGCATTGGGCTTCCTTGGTGCAGGACCGAGGAAGTGTGAGCTATTCGACATGCCAGTGCGTTGCCACACAATTATGGAAGTCGGAAGGTTTGCAAACAAAGTTTTGCTTTCAAATCCACCTGCTCATGTTGTACAAGCACTGATTGAAAGAACCATCATACAAAATAATGGTGAAATCAATGGCCTGTGAAAAGTGTAATTTGTATATAGACACTGTTGACATAATAGGTGCCATACTGGCCTCAAAATTGTACTGGACAGAGCAGTTTGTTTCCTATGTGAAGCACAACCTCCCATTACATGCTGTGATGACAACCAAGCTCATTTTGTTTTGACGTGCTACACAAAATTCACTGTAATCTGTTTTTGATTCTAAAGAAGTGCCAAACACCACCTCTTTTTCAAGGACGTCGTGGGAATATTTGGCGAGACCTTTTGCAGCCCCTCATAATGGAGGTGTGGCCAGCCAGCTTTGCTTGGATGCCTTTATAGATTTCTGCTCCTGATCATTGTGTGCTATCAAGTTGCAGAAGTCTATGCAACTGGTGCAAGGCATTACGTGTTTCTATAGTCGGATACAACTTTAGGAGGCTGCGGAATCTGCACTTTAAGGCAGGTGAACACAAGCCTGTACCGATGGGCACGCACTCTAGACTGACATCGTGCCGCCAGACAGACTAATACCTGCTCATTGGAGAGGGACTATTTCTTTAGACGTGGAGGCAATCGGCTGCTGCGTTTTGGTCATCTGGGCAGGGCCCCTCCTGTCTTCTGAAGTTTTTTCCGGCTGTAAAGGATGCTGCTTTTTATACATCACAAAAGGACAAAGTGCACAATTATTTGGCCTATGAAATGGATACATCAGAAGTGTGCTATGCAAGGGCTTAAGATGTGTGAAATATAGTACATGCAATTATAAGACAATGTTAAAGAATATGTGGTATCGAACATGCATGTAATGACACATTTGAATCGGGGTGTGTTGCAGTCATATGCACAGTCTATAGGTGATAGCATTATTAAGCTCCTGCTGTTTCCTGTCTTCATTGTGAATTACACACACCGTTCATCTTGTGGCTAATCAACATGCTCTGTATTCTTGCACATAGAAAGAACAAACAGCACAATGACGTCTATGCTGCATTAGTGTATTTCTTATTTACATGGTCCAAGAGTGACACAGGTTGTCTTAAGTTTTTGCCTATTTTGAAGGGACACCAATGCATGTTACAAGTCTCCTAATATGCACATCACAATGTTTACTGCAATAATTTTATTCATGTTCTTGAATAATAAACAAAATATTAAACTGAAAGCTCCTTTATAAGGTGCCTTCTGTGGGCTCAACTGGAGAGCAGTGAGGGCACCGATACTACTCTTGCAGAGCAGCCCTCTGGACCTCTGGCACACTCTCAACAGCACGTGCCTGGTGCTCGCCTACTGCCACCAGGCGGTTGAGTGCCTCCAGCAGCAGAATGTTTTGCTGCAAAAAAGTGTATTGGAATGAATCAGCCGCATACAAACCATTATTTACAAAGAAAAATGCTCGTTGCACTATTAGTACTAAGTTCCCTTAACTGTGGACACCTCTAGTGTAGTATGCATAATAAAACAATGCGTTGGGACAACGTTGCTTTATTTTTCATAACTGGGGTTTTCTTTTTCAGAGCCAATTGTCATGTTGATTAGTGTGCCAGCAGCTAAGGTGGCCCTGCACCTTCACGAGTCTCTACTGTCAGCACCACAAACCCATTTTTGCTCGCTGCAAAACAAATGCCTCACCCTACAATCCCGTCTTATGCGAGCTGATTGCATCCTATGCCTACAAACATATTTTTGTCCCATTACGCAATTTTCTACCACCCTCGGCTGTAGTTCTCTCTCCTTGACATCCATTCTGTCACGCTTATGTAATCACCTGTTATGAATTGGCAACAAGTGATCGATTACGTGCATGGCCTACCTGCTGATTCCTTTTTTTTTTCTTAATCTCAACTAGCATATCAGTTGCCACGGTTTACTAAACCACTGTCTTCCTGCCTTAATGCTATCTCCAACAATTTTTGTTACTTCGCTTTCTGCACAGTCATTGACATCTCAAGTTTCTTTGTTGACCTACAGGTTTATGTCCCATATTGCATAACCGGTAGAATGCAATAATTCTGAACTTTTTTTCAAGGATATCGGTAACGTGGCGATCACGATTCGGTAATGCCTTCCATGTGCTGTTCAACCCGTGAAATTTTTGTATAAGTTTCCTGCTTTATATGAGTACCTGCTATTGATATTTCACCTGGATAAAGGTACTCTTCCATAAATTTTGCGGGCTTAATGTCACTCATGAATTTCTGTTATCTCACCAAGTTAGTGAAGGTTACCTTCATCTTTTCCATATTTTCGCGGGCCCACTTGCATGTAGAAGCACGAACACTCATTGGTTTTCACTGCCTTATTTAAACTGCTGGACATTCAGTTCGTTACTACGAAAGCGACTTAATCCGTGCACTCTTATTATGCTAAATATCAAACAGTAGAAATATACTTATCTGCAGTTTGTCGATGTCTCCTTCACTGTGTTGGTAGCGAGATCCATCGTCGGTACCACCTCCTTGTCGCATCGTAGCTATATAAGATGTAATGTTACGCTATGTAATGTTCGTGACGCTCGCAGAAGCAGCACCGGACAAGTTGTTTCTGCAGCACTTCGCCGTGAACAGTAGGTCCGCGTTGCGATCTGTAAAATCGCCGAAGCTATTGGCAGTCTTTCGGGGTGCACGGAAAGATTGCTCACGGAGGAACAGAATTATCCAAGAAATAGTGGTCATCGTCGAGCCTGATCACTACGTCGCGCACTGCAAGCTCGTTGTACGAGTTTGTTTACACTGGGCGTCTCCGATGCTTAGCCGCCATGCTCGCCCGGTGAATGGATGTGATGACGCCACCACAGCGTTCCCTCGTGGTATAATGCGAAGCGTACTAAATTACAAATTAGTCTAATGCACATTCAGTGTACATGTTGTACGCTTTAAAATGCTTCTAAACCACGTTAAACTAAGTAATAATATTGTACTAAATGCGTTTGTTTTATAACTCGCTTGTGCATGTAATGCACTCGGTGGAACGACAAACAAGTGAAAGAAGGCACGACCATGCACCGACGGTATGATCACGTGAGCCCCAGTTAGTCGACCGCCCAGAAGGCAACGCCCAAGGAATGATAGCCAGCCAGAGGGAATCTAGATAAACCAATGAAACTGGAGGCTTGTCGAAAGATAAACTGTGTCTCGGTACCATTCGTGCCTTCATCTTGGGGTGTCGCCAGAGCTCGTGAAGATCCCGAGTTTCGCCAAACTCGGCGCATCCTGCGTAGCACCCCATATTTCAGCTTTCGCCTCGGTGTTCTTAAGTAAACTATTTTGTGTGTGTGTGTGTCTACAGTGTCACCACAAGAAGCGATGAGCACCGACGTGACGCGTCATAAACACAGGTATATGTGCTGTCGCCGAAGGCTGCCAGAACTAGCCTACGCTTCTCTGACGAAGATATATGACTGGACAGACGTGTCGATTGAAACGCATCACTGAACTAAGAAAACGTTGCAAGTCCCTTGCGCGAAAAACGAGAAAATGCTATCAAAATTGGCAGTAACTGCCCATACAGCGTACCGGGTGGCCGGTTTATTTAGGACTTTTTGCGAAGTTAAAATACCAATCGCGAGCGAAAATCGATCCTGTGGCACTTCTAAGCATGGTACTGAATACGGACAATTTTTTTTTCCTGATACAGCCGTAAGCTACAGTTGCTGGGCGATAGCGCATCTGCCATGCCTGTGCGAGACGTCTCTGTGTGAAACTAAAACTGCGAAACTAAAACTAAAGCATATGTCGCCGTGAAGAAGACAAGTCTACTTGTCGAAACGTTGGCTCCTGCTTTCACTTTTTTTTTTATTGAAGTGAATGTTAGGAGAGGGTGGCGCCTTTATGTGGTGGCACCGGCTACTCCTTGTCACTTGGCTGACGAAAGAAATTTGCGCAATAAGGGAGAATAGTGACACTAAATATAACACTCAGTAGAACACCGGATCAATAAAAGATATGCAGTACATGAGTCCAAAGATATACAGTACATGAGTCGCAAAGTTCTGTGCATTAGTTCAGTCCACGTACGCATATATAAAGTCCGATGTTTTGAACAACCAAAACACACAACACTTGTAATACACTCCAAGTACAGGACAGAATTATACATATTGCGTAAAAGTTGCGATCACCACATAAACCAACTATGAACCACGAACAACGTTTATGCAACTCATTTAGCGTATTCGGATCATCGAATACTTAATATTTTCCCAAAATGTTGGTGTCCTCTAAAAACTTTTTCAGAGCAAGAAGCGCTCTTTTTTGAAGGCCCGCAGTTGGCCATGGGCCAAGTATCTTTTGTAGAGTGAATGTTCTTCTGTCTAATATAAACAAATTAGCTTGCAGTATCGTTCTTTGTGTATCGTGTTTCGAGCACTCGAGAAGAAGATGATGCACATCTTCGTCTGGATGGCCACAAGAACACTGCGGACTAGAGACACGTTTTAATCTGTACAAGAAGTGTTTCGTAAATGCAGTACCAAGACGCAGCCGGTGTACCAAAGTTTCAAATTTTCTGTTGTCTCTTAGAGTTTCCGGCATTGATAAGTTTATACATGGGTCTATAGAGTATAAATCCGAGTTTTTAGTTTGCTGGTCAAACCAGGTAGTTTTGTGAGACGACAAGAAATATGTCTCAGGATCAGACGGACTTCACTACGCAATAGGGGAAGATTGGTTGTCTCTGCGTTATTGTGCGCTCGATTCGCAGCTTGTTGCGTACTCCAGGGTAGCGTACCGTACTGCTGCCGAGAAGTAGCGGCGCCTGCCTAACGAAGCTCGACCGACATTACTTATTGGGTAGCGTGGCGTTGTCGGCGGGCTGCAGGCATCCGGTAGATCATGGCGACCAAGCAGGGGCGAGACGATTTGCTAGTGCGAAACTTGCACGGTTTATTCAAAGGTAGTTGAAAGAAAATAAGAAAAGCATGAAGTATGAAGTCTCAAGTAAGAAGTATATCAAAGTACATTTCGGAGCCCCTTAAATAGCTCTCTACAATTGTGGGCGGCATCTTGCTTCCATCGATGACACGTGACAGGCACGGAGAGAGGGCCCCTCCTCCTGCAATACCAAGCACGGGTAGGAGAGGTCGATCCTCTCATCGACGAATCCGGGGAGAAGGTCGGGTGAATGACCCCTCCGATGCACGTGGGCTCCGGTTCAGAGAAGCTCGGGTGAATGACCCCTCCGGTGCACGTGGGCTCCGGTTCAGAGAAGGCCGGGTGAATGACCCCTCCGGTGCACGTGGGCTCCGGTTCAGGTGGGGGTAGGGTGAATGACCTCTCCGGTGCACGTGGGCTCCGGCTCAGGTATTAGGGTGAATGACCTGTCACCACGTGGTGTCAGACGCCAACCCTAACAAGCTGCGTCCGTTGCAGTATTACCAGGAATATTGCAGTGCCCAGGAATCCACTGAAATGCAATTACGTGGTTCATTGCGCTTGCTTTTGTAAGTTCTTTGAGCGTCTCATACAATATCGAAGTGTTCAAAGAATTTTTCTTATTGCTCTGTATTAATGTGAGAGCGGCTTGCGAATCGCTAAAGATAACCCATTTTTGCTAATGTGTTTCTAATGTTATGAAACGCAAAGCACACAGGATTCAGCTTGTTCTCGTTTTGCTCGTCGTCTGAAAACTGCGCCTGGATCTTGACGCGGCGGGGCCAATGATGACAATGGCCGCGCGACTGGCCGCTCGAGGCACTTTGCGTGTATTCGAGGGCTTCTTTCACGCTTGGAAAAGCGCTTTTATGTAGCACGCATTGAGCAACACAAAGCTACATAGGGAGTTTTTCAGGTCGGTCTACAATTTTCTCGTCAACACTTTTCATCTAATTATAATATTTGAGAAGTTGATTAATTAATTAAGACTAATTACCTAATTAGGCGGAAGGCAAAGAAAAATAGTTTGAGTATCTGCAAGCGACGGCAAACAACATTACGTTCGTTCTGTCCAGCTGCGTGGCATTTGCGTATTTTTGAACTCTGGCTAAAGAGTATACACGCGTGAAGTGAAGGCGGCTCGTTTCCCTCTCCGTGAAATCTCTGGAGCTTTCTGTTGGATCTGTCGGGTAAGTTTCGGCAGGATAAAGCTTTCCCGCGTGTAGCTGACGCCCACAAATTAGGAGTGCAAAATTCACAGAGCTACACGCTTGCCTAATATCAGCCATAAAAACGATGTTATCCGAGCAATCATCGATGGAAAGACCTTCAGACTACGCAAAATCAGCTTGAGATCGAAAAGATTTAGGTTTAGGCAGGGCAAAGATTTTAGGCAGGGCACTCAGCCGCGGCGGCGCATTCACAAGGAAATGCACTTTATAAGAGCTCCATTGAGAGCTGGGCAGGCCTGTTTTCTTTCTTTTTTTCCGCTTCGCAGACTGAATGTTTTAATCTGGAGGCCGCTTGAACGTGGGTCGGTATATAAAAACGTAAACCGTGCTCCTATGCAGCGTGTACAATCTTTGCCAAATATTTTACGAGTCTCTGTGAGTGGAGCTGCATTCTGGCCGTAGTTTATACAAGGTGTCCCAACTATCACGCATAAAGATTTAAAAATTTGCGAATGCCACGTAACTGGACAGAACAAGAGTAATGCTGTTTGCCGTCGCTTGGAGATACTCAAACTATTTTTCTCATTACACCTAATTAGATAATTATTCTTAATTAATTAATCAACTTCTCAGATATTATAAGTAGATGAAAAGTGTCAATGAAAAAAATTGGAGAGCGACATGAAAACTCCCGATACAGCTATCTGTTGCTCAATACGTGCTACATAAAAGTGCGTTGCCGTGCGTGAAAGAAGTCCGCGAATACGCGCAATATTGCCGCCCCACTGGCCCCTCGAGGCCCCTCGAGGCGCTAGTTCCAAACGAAATCAAAGACATCAGAGTGAACACCCGCAAGAACGTGCTAGCGATTGACGTAGAACACGCGGCTGCGTTGAATTGTTTGCGCAAGGTCACGGAACTTGGCGGGATGAAAGTCCGCCCTAATATTCCGCTGGGGAAACAAGTCCGTACTGGCGTAATTTACGATGATGACGAGACCATTGTCGACTCCGATCTGCCAATCTTAATCAAGCCAGCTACGGAAAACACCATCATCACAAACGCGTTTCGTCTCGGCACGTCACGGTGTGTGAAGATCATATCTAAGGGCGAATCCCTCCCATCGCATGTAAAAGTGGGCCACTTCCGACACGCAGTTCGCCCCTTTATACCAAAACCGCTGTAGTGCTGGAAGTGCATGAAGCTTGGCCATGTGAATAGTGTGTGCAATAACACTACCGTCTGCTCTCGCTGCACTGGGCCCCACACCACAAACACGTGCGAGGCCAGTGTGCGGAAGTGCACAAACTGCAGCGGCCCTCACGATGCATCTTCGAAGGAATGTCCTTTGATTCGAAAGGAAATGCAAATATTGAAGAAAATGGTTAGAGACCACTCGTCTCACCGAGAAGCAGCATTATCTATTAAGCGACGACGATCACGTCGCCGACGTCGATCAAGGGCCTCCAAAGCCTCTGCAGAACGCCACACACGTATATTACCACCTACTCTTCCGCCCAGGCCAAACGCAGTCAGCTCAAAGGACAAAGGTGCATCGAACAGCACGGCTGCTGACGCTTGGCCTGCACTCCCGAGGTTACATGCCCCTACTGAGCGAAATGATACTTCTACAGTAGGGGACACTTCGTCTGTTCCTGATAAATTGGCGGACCAAGATCAGCAACTTGTTGTTATGATCAGCTCTCTGGTGAGTGCTATTCGTGTTCTTCTGGACAAGCTACAGACACCAACAGCTCGAAGTGCATTGCAAGTGCTGGATGCCATCAGTCCGGCGCTGGCGAGCCTTCAGAAGTCCAGTGCTTGAGAACTTCTAAGCAGAACCATGGCTCATCGACAACAACGATCGTTCCAGGATGATGTCAGAAGTGCCTCCATATTCCAACGGAATGCGAGAGGCCTGAGGTCACGTATTTCAGATTTTCGACAGTTCGTATTTGAAAACCATTTTCCTATACTGGTCATCTGTGAACCGAACTTATCAGCCTCCATAAGGCTATCAGGATATGAATCTTTTGTTTCAAACACGTGTGTCCGTAATAGTAAGATTCTGGTTTACATTCGCAAGGATCTTACGTATTTTTCCCAACACGTAGCGCCACACGGCGGTAACCAATACGTCTGTGTTACTTTGAAAAAGAAGAAGCTGTCTTTTACTCTTATTGGCGTCTACCTTTCCCCAACAAGTCAGTTTGATAGAAAAAGACTGGAAGATATTATGGCTGCTACTCCCGGTCCTTGGACAATAACAGGGGACTTCAATGCTCACCACCATATATGGGGAAGTTCCAGGATAAATTCGAGGGGCAGGTCAATAATATCCTTTGCATCAGGCTACAACCTGTGTCTTCTAAATGACGGAAGCCCGACATTTCTGCGAGGAACTACGTACAGCAGCTGCCTTGACTTGACTTTGGTGTCACGTTGCCTGATTTTGAGCGTGCAGTGGTTCACTGATATTGATGGACTAGACGCCGCATTACCGGTTGTCTCTCGCCAAATCGACTGGTCAGTCTTTCAAGATCGTGTAGAAGGCACATGCAAGACACATATCGCACGCAGCTTAGAAGACATAATTGCAGACGCTATGCGAGATTGTGCATGCTGCTTCACACGTTCATCAAAGCGTACAGAGAATGACATTGAATTGGAAAGGCTTCGTGCACTACGTCGCCGAGCTGAAAGGAGGTACAGGCGCACGAAGTCAATTCTTGACCTCAGAGAAGCTCGGCGCATGCAAAAGAAGATCAAACGCCGAATGGATAAGCTAGCGGATCAAAGATGGAAATGCTTTTGCGACTCACTGGACCCCCACAAGCCATTGTCCCGTGTGTGGCGTACCCTATAGGGTACGCCACACACGGGAGCAAAGACCCCGTATACGGGGTCTTTGCTCAAGTCCCCAGCAACGACACCCTTTCAACGCCCTTGCTCTCTATCAAAACCGCCTTGAGATAGACGTCGCAGAGGAATTTTGTGGGAAAGTCGCCGGCGGCACAGTTTTGGTCCCTGACATGAGTTTAAGCAACATGCCCGGCCCACGAGATGCAAGTATGGACGCTCCATTCTGTATGGAAGAGTTAGAAGCTGCTATGGCGCTCTGCAGGCGTTCGTCTTCACCAGGGCCCGATGGCATAACATATACTGCTTTGCACCACCTAGGTCGAGAAGCACGAAGAGAACTTCTCAGCCTTTTTAATAGTTCATGGCAAGATGGTGTCGTCCCACAGGAATGGAAACGCAGCCGCCTGGTACCGCTTCTAAAAGCAGGAAAGTCGCCACTCGAACTGGCATCGCATCGGCCTGTAGCTCTTGCCAGCTGCGTCGGGAAGCTCATGGAACGTATGATCCTCATGCGTCTCGAATGGTATCTTGAACACCACAGAACTTACCCTGACTCTATGGCGGGATTTCGACGTGGTCGTTCATCGATTGACAGTGTCATCGATCTAGTATCATCTGTAGAGCAGCAAAAATCTCGGAAGCGATTATCAGTAGCACGCTTTCTTGACGTGAAAGGCCCTTACGACAACGTTTCCCATCAAACCATTCTAGACGCACTTTTGACAATCGAACTAGGAGGGCGAGTATATCAATGGATCAGAAACTACTTGACACAAAGGTCCTTGTTCGTATGTACGGAAGATAATCCGACTACCGACCACTACACATGCCGAGGCGTTCCCCAAGGTGGTGTTCTGAGCCCAATTCTTTTCAACCTCGCGCTTCTTCGGCTGGCCGAATCCCTACCGGAAACAGTGAGTGTCTCAATCTACGCCGACGACATCTGCATCTGGACATCAGGGATCACTCGCCTGCAGGCAGCAAGAGAAAGCAGCAACACAGGCATCTGACTACCTTCACACACAAGGCCTTACCATCTCAACAGAAAAATGTGCCTTAGTCGCTTTTACGCGAAAAGCGATGACTCGTTATCCGGTATGCATCAATGGTCAGCCTATCTCCTACAAGAGAAATCACCGGTTTTGGGGCGTCATTGTAGACCGGGACCTCACTTGGAGCCCTCAGGTTACCCACTTAAAGAGGAAGCTCACATCTATTGTTCACGTCTTCAAGTTCATCACCGGAAAAACATGGCGATCGTCCGTGGGCTCCATGCTACAGTTATATCGAGCACTTTTCATCGGATTCCTACGCTATAGCTCTCCCGTGCTTGCTAAAACATGCAAGTCAAATCTTCTAGAACTTCAGAGCGTGCAGGCGCAGGCACTACGTGTTTGCCTAGGCCTTCCGCGGAATGCCTCAACAGCAGCAACCATTATAATGGCTCATGACCATCCGATCACGACTTACATTAGCGCCGAAACGGTTAGGCCCCATATTCGTCATGTTTCACGGATGCAGTCAAGCTCTCTTGCGTGCCTGCCAGAACGACGACCACAGGCGTCCTTCTCCAACAAGGTCAGCATCCATCGTGCCTCCTTACCAACGGGCTTCACACCCTCAGCACGTTCAACCTCAGCTTTGTGGTGTTTAAAACAACCTCAAGTGCGTCTTACGGTTCCAGGGATAAGAAAGAAAACCGACCTGCCTACCTTGGCCTTGAAGCAAGCAGCTCTAGATTGGTTGCACACTTTCTACTTTGATCGAGTCCACATATATACGGATGGTTCTTCCACTCAGACCAGCTCCACCAGCGCACTGGTTATACCATCACGATCAATTAGCGTCCGATATAAGATTTCTCACATGACAACATCGACCGGATCGGAACTTGTTGCCCTCCGAGGTGCCGTTGATTACATTAACAACCAACCCGCTAATCGGTGGGCAATATTCTGCGATTCGAAGGCGGCCTTACAATCTCTTCTGTCATCACTTCGTCGCGGGTCGTGTGAACAACTAGTGTCGGAGATACGAGAAATGCACCATCGTATGATAGCGAAAGGATACGACGTCGTGTTTCAGTGGCTGCCTCGCCATTGCGGTATCTCCGGCAATGACCTCGCTGACGAAGCTGCTAGGAAAGCACACGAAGGAGCAACCCTTGTTTCTGTACCTTTATGGCGGACCGACGCAGCCCAACACCTAAGCAAGATAGCACACCGTATGACATTCGAGAAGTGGCACACACCTGAATTCACCCAAGAACGATTGCATTCCCTCGACCCCTCTATGCAACTGCGGCTGTTACCAGGTCTTCCGCGAAATGAGGAAACAGTGCTGTGCCGCTTACCTTTGGCGTCGCATTCACCAATGCATATGCATTTTTGATTGCAATGGCTGATAGCGCCGAGTGCAATGCCTGCGGTGTCGAGGAAACCATAGAACACCTACTGTGCTACTGTCCATCTTTTGAAGATGAAAGACAAGACCTCTGCACAGCTCTCAATCAGCTAGATGAAAAGCCGTTCACCTTGAACAAGATCTTGGGACCATGGCCTCGCATATCACAGCTACAAGAGGCCACAAAAGCGCTGCTGCGATATTTGAAAGATATCGGATTAAGTCAGCGTCTGTGATCCGGACTGAGTGACTGACTGATATCCCTAGTGGACTTTCTCTTCTTTTAATCTTTCCGTCCCCTTTTCCCTTTTCCCAGTGTAGGGTAGCCAACCGGGCTCAGTCCTGGTTAACCTCCCTACCTTTCATTTATCATCATTTTCTCTCTCTTGCGTATATTCGCTGGCTTCTTTCACGCTCGGACAAGCACTTTTATGTAGCACATACGGAGCAACAGAAAGCTGTATTGGGAGTTTTTCATGTCGCTCTACAGTTCTACAATACAATACAACATATATATATATATATATATATATATATATATATATATATATATATATATATATATATATATGTGTGTGTGTGTGTGTGTGTGTGTGTGTGTGTGTGTGTGTGTGTGCGAGAGAGAGAGAGAGAGAGAGAGGATAGAAGGGACAAAGGATACACACGTCGCAAACGCAATAACCGTTAGCTCCAGAACATCATCATCATCATCATCCTGGTTACGCCCACTGCAGGGCAAAGGCCTCTCCCCTACTTCTCCAACTACCCCTGTCATGTACTAACTGTGGCCATGTTGTCCCTGCAAACTTCTTAATCTCATCCGCCCACCTAACTTTCTGCCGCCCCCTGCTACACATCCCTTCCCTTGGAATCCAGTCCGTAACCCTTAGTGACCATCGGTTATCTTCCGTCCTCGTTACGTGTCCTACCCATGCCCCCCCCCCCTTTTTCTTTTTCTTGATTTCAACTAAGATATCATTAACTCGCGTTTGTTCCCTCACCCAAACTGCTCTTTTCTTATCCGTTAACGTTACACCTATCATTCTTCTTTCCATAGCTCGTTGCGTCGTCCTCAATTTGAGTAGAACCCTTTTCGTAAGCCTCCAGGTTTCTGCCCCGTACGTGAGTACTGGTAAGATACAGCTGTTATAAACTTTTCTCTTGAGGGATAATGGTAACCTGTTGTTCAAGATCTGAGAATGCCTGCCAAACGCACCCCAGCCCATTCTTATACTTCTGATTATTTCATTCTCATGATCCGGATCCGCAGTCACTACCTGCCCTAAGTATATGTATTCCCTTACCACTTCCAGTGCCTCACTACCTATCGTAAACTGCTGTTCTCTTCCGGGACTGTTAAACATTACTTTAGTTTTCTGCAGATTAATTTTTAGACCCACCCTTCTGCTTTGCCTCTCCAGGTCAGTGAGCATGCATTGCAGTTACAAAGTTATTAAGTTCCCCTGAGTTACTAAGCAAGGCAATATCATCAGCGAATCGCAAGTTACTAAGGTATTCTCCATTAACTCTTATCCCCAATTCTTCCCAATCCAGGTCTCTAATACCTCCTGTAAACACGCTGTGAATAGCATTGGAGAGATCGTATCTCCCTGCCTGACGCCTTTCTTTATTGGGATTTTGTTGCTTTCTTTATGGAGGACTACGGTGGCTGTGGAGGCGCTATAGATATCTTTCAGTATTTTTACATACGGCTCGTCTACACCCTGATTCTGCAATGCCTCCATGACTGCTGAGTTTTCGACTGAATCAAACGCTTTCTCGTAATCAATGAAAACTATATATAAAGGTTGGTTATATTCCGCTCCAGAACACTTGTTCATAAAAAAGCATGCTTCGCATTAGGTAGATGTCAAATGGTCTAGATTGCTGAAACATTTCTAAACTTTATTTCCACAAAGGGAGTTTCTTGAACTCTTCTTTTATAGACCCGATTTTTATAGCCACGTAGCGCGAGTGTCAGCCGCGCCACTACCGATGATGATGACAATATTGATGATTTATTGGCATTTACTCTGAAAAGGGGCGGGGACAAATAGTCGCCTAGCTTGCTCGAGTTATTCAGAAATGCTAGACACGCTTTCTATTCTAGCATTTTTGTATACATCTGCTTAATCTTATTTTTCTTCCTCCTTTCGTACATGCTCTTAAGCACCTGCTAAACTGCGCACAATGCGCAGTAGTTTTCTTGCAACTGTTATCTTTCTGAATTTGAAACTCGCAGCTCCGAAAATGGTCTTTTTTACTCCCGTTAACCTGCTCCGAATTTGAAATAATCTGCTCCAAAACCAAAATTTTTGTTAATCCAAATTTTGCTCCAGGAGTTGCTTTAGCTGTCCCACGTACCCTGTGTGTCCTAAAGGGATTAATTAATCGCTTGAAACTCGATAATAGCTTTCAGAAAGACAAGTCCGCTTGTCGAAACGTTAGGTCCTGCTCTCACGTTCTTGTCGTTTTGCTCATCGCCTTCGGAATAATGTATCTTTCTATTCTAATACTTGCTCGTAATTGGCAGGTGCACATTTTGCGCATAACGGGCGGTCACTTATCTCCCCACGCGTCTTAGTCGTTGGTCTTTCGTGTGCTGAATTACTTCGAGATTAATGAAGAGCAACTTTTGTATGATTTTACAAGGCTTCTACTGCTTCCGTTGTCGGACAAAGAATTTCGTTTGCCAGATAATAAAAGCGCGTAATTCATATATAGGCTCAACTATGCACTTTTCTGTGACTGTTTCCAGCTTTCGGAGACGTCTTTCGTCATTTTTTTTTTCAGCGGCGAAGAGCCGCAGACGCTTTATCAAGACTTATTCCGATCGCAACCGCCCCACATTGTTTGAAAACGCCATTCGAGTGTTTAATAGCTTGATAATTTCCATTCGAGCTTCACGATACCTATTATGAGACACTTGGCTGCACTATAGGGTAAAGTTGATAAAAAAAAATTAAGAATAAAAGTCGGAAAGCTATTAGCAAGCATGAAAAAGAAAACTAGAAAATGTCGGAACACTCGTGCTGCTCGTCACTAGGTCGTGGGGGTCGATTTTCTGCTTATGCGGCCACGTTCGATCTGATGCGGGTAGAATGAAAAAAGGCTCGTGTACCGTGCTTCGGATGCATGTTAAGGAGCCCTAGCTGGCCAAAATACCACAGAAACTCTCTCACAAACCGTTTCAATTCGAGCCTCTCTCATAACCAAAAATGAGACTTGGGTGGATAAACCCCACTTTTTTGTATATTTAGTGAACATTTGTGTGCGTCTTATTTTTTTTTTAACTTTTCTCCAGCCATCACATCGTGTGCTCAGTCAAGTAGACTATTATAATTTTTTCACCAGCTCATAGTTCACGGGAAGAATATCATGAGCTAGAATTGCGAAAATTAAAGGAGGAGATCAACTGGTTGGTCACATAGAAACAACCAAGTCAGCGGAAACATGAAAAAGAGCCAGAAAAAAAAATCACAATAAGACAATAATTCTAACTCCTTTAATTAGCCCGTCAAACACTAAGCAAATGAACATTCCTTGATGGGCTACACACCACATTTGTTCATATAACAGGTAGTTGGGTCATATGTATATATAGGGTACCGCATTTTCAGAAAAAGTCTGATAAAATCCGGAAATATTTGCGGCTTAAATTTTGCAGTTTTGTACCTAGTAGGGAAATTCTGAATTTAGGCACCCTGTTATTAAATTGTGGCTAGCCTTTTTTTTCAGTATTTACTTATTTGGCTATATTTGCTCGTACGGACACCCAAAATACATCCCGGCCGTCGAGGGTTTCATTCCAAAACTAGGAATTGAAATTACCTGCCCAACGATAAAAGGCTGTCGCCGTAATTATTTCGTATCTTTGTGCCGGCATTTATGAAAGATTTTGGTTTAAAACTAGTAACACCGGCAAGAGGTATAGGAAGCTGAAAAACTTCCAATTTTGGGGCAAGCTTTTGCTTCCTATTGTGTGCCCTTCTCCACCTCATGTTTACTGTCTCCATTCGATCCTGCACGTTTCTTACGCGCGCCTTGCGTTCCCCTCCTGTTCTATTTATGGAACCCGGGCGTTCCTGGTCACCTGACGTGCGCCGGGCAGCACGGCTGGGTTCCTTTATTTTCCGCGCGAAATATATATCTCTCTGTCAGGGACACGGCCACTGCTTGGCCGGCTCAGAGCGCAGGTCCAGATGCGTGCCGCTGAGCCCACGTAGGATTCCTTCCGGGCAGCGTTCCCGACTCGAAACCAAATAAAATAAAGTGCAATCTCTGTTCGTGAAAGTTTTCCTTGCCGCCGTCCGGCCGTTTTGCTTCCGCTTTATTTCTTGAGTTCGCAGCAGTCGGCATCCGTGGCACCACGTTTCTTCTCTTCTTAGGTGGGGGGGGGGGGGGGGGGAGGGTGGTAAGGCAGGTAGGTTGGAGCGAGCCCTTCCCACTTGGCGTGCTCCACAGAAATATCGGCCTCGGCACGCACGTTGCCCAATAGGGCTAGCCTGCAAGCGTGGTGGCCGGAGGAAACCGGTTTACTCGAGTTTTTTGGAGTGGAAAGGGTTTGGTGGGCGGATGGACGTGGAGGAGCTGCAGCGCCCAACAGGAAGAAAGCCCACTTACAGGTGGCGCGGAGAGAACGCGTTTCAGGAAGAGATGCTGCGCGAGGGGAGAGTGAAGGAAATAGGGAAAGGTTCTGAGAGGGTGACTGCGTAGGGGCGGCGTTGAACCGTTTGCACTGGCCTCACGAGTGTCTCCTTCCGAGACATGACGCATGCGCTTTGGCGTTCCTTGCATTCCACCAGATGCCTTCGTTCACGTCAACCTCTTATTATGATCCTTTTCCACGTGGGTATTTCCTTTTCGCAAGTCTGTGTGCTCTCGGTGGAGGGAGGGAGAGAAGGGGGCGGCGCGGACTGGTTGTCCACCTCTGCTAACTTCGCGCCATTAACGTTCCATGATTCTTGGTGTACGGGATGAAACGCCGAATGAAATGGCAGAACGACGCGGCAGAAGTGAAAAAAAAAAGAGAATGGAAGCCTTACCTTGTTTAATATTTGATTTTTTTGGGGTTGTTCTTCTTGCTTTTCTTTTCATTCTCGCCCTCTTCTATGTTCTAAACACACCAGCGCTTGTGTCGTCGGACTTTCTATACCTGCGTCTGCCGGTTCCCGGTGCAAGCAGCTCGGGGCTCTCTATCTTGCTATTTCTTGCCTCGCCTATCCTTTTGTTCCTTGTTATTGGCGTCGATCCTTTTCGCGGAACGCCCTTTCGGCCTTCAGCTGCATTTGCGGAGGATTAAGATTTGTTCTGCTCTTCGCATCTCGGTTCACTCCTTTCTTCGCTTCGCGGATGCCTTGCGACTGCTCCCTGTTGCCCCAGTTCGCGCTTTCGCCGCTTTTGAGTCCTTCGGAGCTCAACACTCTGGCTATACTTGCTCGTTGTCACGGCGTTGGGGAATTTTAACTCTAAAAGCGTTTACAGGGAACATGCTGCGCTTGTTATTCTTCCGCTTGTTAGTGCTTCAAAACTGCCCCTGGAATTGAAGTTCCTCTCAGACATTCGTGATTGCGCATTTCCGCGGCCGATACTGGCTTCAGATGACCTTTCTTCTTGTTGCTCACTCTTTCCATTCCGCCACTCGAGCGCTCTTATTTTTTTTTAAGGCGAAGATTCCATTGCTTATCTGTAGCATGGCTCCTTGTTCATCGGTATGTGTCAGTCGCGCACATACGCAAGTGCACAAGCACACACGTCTCTCTCTCTCTCTCTCTCTCTCTCTCTCTCTCTCTCTCTCTCTCTATATATATATATATATATATATATATATATATATATATATATATATATATATATATATATATATATCAGGGGCGTAGCCAGGGGGGGGGGCTTATGGGGCTTCAGCCCCCCCCTCGAAATTTTTTCGTGCTGTCCATGCACCGCCGACGAAAGCCACCTCCGGCGCAGGACATCATTCTGGATTTTGTCTAAAACGTCTTTTTCACGCTCTAAAAGCCATTTCACCGCGAAAATTGCGAACTTGGGCTGGATTTCGCGGCAAGGCCCATGCACCGGGAGTCACATAACGCAAGCAGCCCCATCCTAGCACCAAGTTTCAAGGATGTTTTGCTGGCGAACGGGCTCGCCGCGGCATATCGCGGAGGCCGCGGAATCTACACTTTATCATGGAATCTACGGAGTGCGTGGATGTCATTTCCGAAACTTTATGGGTATAAAGTTCTCATAAACTTTTGATGTGAAACGTGCATTGACATTTCCAAACGTGTGCTTTAGATTTTCAGTTGCGGAACTTTGTAAGTTTAATGTTCCCATAAATATTTGACGCCAAAGGTGCATTAAATTTTCCAATGTCGTACATCAGGCATATAACGAGACAAGCCAAATCAACACACTATCAGACAAGTTGACAAAGCCCGCAGCGAGGCCCGGTGAGACGAAGCGTTGTGGTGGTTCATTCGTGCAGTCATGTCACATAGAAAAATATCAATTTTTTTTTCACCTGCGCCAAAGCATCCAGTAAAGAAACTAAAGCCAGCCAAGGTAACTACGTTCTTATTTACTTTTTCTACTTTGAATTTTAATGGCGAGGACTCATTGAGCCTCTTCAATTTTTTTGTTCTCGCTCCCCTACCCCGGGGGCTGCCAGAGCCAGCCAGAGCGCATGCGTTTTTCTCGTGTTGCCCCGACTACCGCGCGGCGCACTTCGGTGCGCGTTCGGTTTTCTCTGGCCGAGTGCATTTTCGCCTGGGAGGGTTTTGGACGCTTCCTAGCTGGCAGACGAGAAAAAGAAACAATGGTCGCTCGCCGCCATCACTGTGGGGACTCGAGGGATTGCACCGCGTTCGCCTGAGCGCAACCTCTCCGGAAAGTCTTGTCTCGCCGGTGTAGGATACAGAGCAGTATGCGCATGGTTCTTGGTGGACCAAGCGTCTCGTGTTTTCTTCGATATTCCTTTCATAGCCACATTAGTTGGCCAAAGTAGGCATCTGATTGTGACCAACTCACTTTTCTTTGCGTTTTTTTTTTCATTACGGTTCCCCCGCCCCACAAAAGGAAAAAAAGAAAAAAAAAACATTGTGGCGCAGCGAATTGTCGCATGGTGAAAGTTCTATTTTGTTACTTTTTTTGCGGAAAGTAGTGGGCCATGGGACGCTTCAGCTGCCGGATACTCTTACTATATTATTGCGATAGCAATTATATGGACACTCTAGGCGCATTCCTGCCGTCGCCCTCATGTTCCGCATAAAGTCAAATGTCCAAGGGCGATAACATTCTGACTGCGCGCCGCATGCTGTATGTTCGAGTGAAAGCGTGTGGGGGCTGGGGGGAATGGGTGAGCCGACGATGGTGGCTCAGTCTTGTGTGCGCAAAGGAGAAAAGCGAGGAGCAAGCGCGCCGCCTTCCGTCGCGCGCGATACATCGAGGGGAGTGGACGGAGTTGGGGCGGGTTCTAGGATTCTGTGAATCTGTGATTGCGCAACATGTTTATTTGTCTTGTTTGACCCATTATATACCCTGACTTTTTCTTAAATACGTATAGTTATTGGAGACTTATACGTATGTTTATATATCTTGTTGCGCGGTTTTGTGTATACGTGCAGTGAACTTTGTTTCCAGTGGCACTTTTTTTGCCCTTTATCAAGCTGTATCTTCGCATTTGTATATTCCATTCTATCTTCGCATTTCTAATGTACGAGGGCGAGTCAAATGAAAGTGAGCCTACCCACCCCGAGCAATTATGGTTCTGATCATTATCTGCAAGGCCTGCGCGTAGCACGCAGGCATCTCTCATTTACAAAAGTGGCACGCAGGTGTGAGGATAAATGTTCTTTAATGTGCTCATACACTTGGTTGAACATGGTTGCGTGACGTAATGGACGCTCCAGAAGTTGAGCAGCGTGGTGCCGTGAGGTTTTTGACAGCTGAAAGTGTTTCAAAAAAAGAAATTAGGGACCGTATGGCTGCCGTGTACATTGAACATTGCATTTCATCGGCCACTGTGAAGCGTTAGAACAAACGGTTCAAAGAAGGACGTGAAACTTGTAAAGACGATCCCAGATTGGGCCAAAGCCATCGTGCAGTCACCCCTAACAAAATTGCAAAGGTTGATGAGCTGATGACACAAGAACGGAGGATAAGCATCGATGAACTGGCAGAGCGTGTGAACATCAGTCACGGTTCGGTTCACCGTCACCGTTCACGCCATAATTCATGAACATCTCGGTTATCGGCTCTTGTGTGCGCAATGGATGCCCAAGATTTTGAACCACCGCCAGAATACGGAGAAGTTCGGCGCTGCCTTTACTCATCTGATCCGGTATCACAATAAGGGTGACGATTTCTGGTCTGCAATTGTGATCGGGGACGAACCACGGTGCCATTACTACGAGCCTGAAACACGACGGCAAAGCTTACAATGGAAACATTCGAATTCACCGCCCCCAAAGAAAGCAAAGGCCATGATTTCCGCCGGAAAGGTGTTGTTGACTTTTATTTTTCGATCGTCAGGGGCCATTACTGATAGAATTTGCTAAACCTTGAGATACTAGCAATTGTTTCCGATATTGTGAAACGCCGGATCGGCTGCGTGTCGCAATCAAGAACAAACTACGTGAGAAATTGACGAATGGGGTCATCTTGTTCTACGACAATGCCCGTCCCCACGTCGCTTATGTGGTTAATATAAAACTGGCGAAGTCCAAGTTGGAAAGCCCAGATCTGTCCCCTTGCGACTTCCACATTTTGGGCAACCGAAAAAAACAGCTCAAGGAAACAAAATTCGTCTCGGACGATGACGTGAAAGTCAGTTGCAGACGTTTTGAAGCATCAACCCAAGGAGCGTTATGAGACGGGAATTACGCGACTCGTTAGTCAATGGGACAAATGTCTAAATGCTCATGGAGGCTACATTTAAATAAAGTACCCCGTTTGTCATATATTCGCACTGGCTCACTTTCATTTGACTCGCCCTCGTATATTCTGCAGAACTCCTGCTTTTTATACGTGCTCTCTGCTGCGACTATAATTTCGGTGTAATTACTCACGATACACGACCGGTGACAGCTGCTTCTGCGTAATACGTTGGAACAAATGACAGCGTCATTGAGATTTTTCACTGGCCGTTGCGTATGTACAAGAATGTAAAAAGGGATCTTGAATGACAAAGTTTCATTAACATATTTGTCCTCGAGTTGTTCATTTCATGCCCTTTACATTTTTCATATCAGCAGCATGCACTGCTTTGGTGTTTTCGTACTGATGTAGTTCTAAAGTCCGTGTGATATTTTCTTTATTATTAAATAGACAAAAATCATGGAAGCATTAACATCAGTTATGTTGGGCACAATTTTTGGCACATACGAGTATAATATTTTATGAAAAATATACATATTTTACTTGTATTGACAGTGCGTAGCGTTCAAGAATTCGTTTGCAGCATCTTTGGGAATGGCGATGCAGTTATTATTCATGTATTTGATCCCTCGGCAAATTGTTTAAGAGGAAGCTTTAGCTTCTGCCCAACACCGACGCGGCCAATTCAGATGCATGTAAAACGCAGAAACGCTTTTCTGAGATAATTCCTGAATCGCTTTTAATTAAATTTGTTGCATTTGAGAGAGTAGGTTAAATTATAGTGTCTGTTGGAAGCGGAATTTCGATTTAGGGCCGGAACTTTGTTTAAAATATTTTGAAAAATTCGAAACTTCGAAAAAAAGAGAAGGACGAAGTTTACAAATTAATAGCTCTGCATCAAGAACAGATATCGCGATTCTGTAAACAGCATCCATTACACCATTCAAAGCGGACAAATTCTATATGTCTATTTGTATCTTACGTGAATTGTTTATGTTATGTACAAGGGTTCTGCAAGAGCCGAATTTCCATAATAGTTAATTTTTTGAGACACATGTGTAACATATCAATTTTGTCCGCTGTAGATGTACTATTATGTGCAATTCACAGAATTGTGATATCAACTTTCATTGCTGATTGACAGAGTTGTAAACTTCATTGTCTCTTTTTCTGAAAATTTTCGATGTTTGCCACTTTTCAATAAAATATTGACGACGTAAATAAAAAATTCGAAACAGACAGTCACTAGAATTTACGTTTTTCTTTTAAATACAACAAAGCTCATCAAATGTGATGCAGTGGTTTCCGAGAAAAATGAATTCTCCTTCTACGAGTATTTAGATAGGAGCATCCGACCTAACTCGCATCCGACTGATTTCCTCTTAGGAGCAGGCCGAGCTGAAATGTGAATCCCCCCCCCCCCCCGAACGAAATTTCTGGCTACGCCACTGATATATATATGTATATATATATATATATATATATATATATATATATATATATATATATATATATATATATATATGTGTGTGTGTGTGTGTCTGTGTGTGTGTGTGTGTGTGTGTGTGTGTGTGTGTGTGTGTGTGTGTGTGTGTGTGTGTGTGTGTGTGTGTGTGTGTGTGTGCATACATCATCAGTTGCGCCCACTGCAGGGCAAAGGCCTCTCCCATACTTCTCCAACTACCCCGGTCATGTACTAATTGTGGCCATGTTGTCCCTGCAAACTTCTTTATCTCATCCGCCCACCTACCTTTCTGCCGCCCCCTGCTACGCTTCCCTTCCCTTGGAATCCAGTCCGTAACCCTTAATGACCATCGGTTATCTTCCCTCCTGATTACATGTCCTGCCCATGCCCATTTCTTTTTCTTGATTTCAACTAAGATGTCATTAACTCGCGTTTGTTCCCTCACCCAATCTGCTCTTTTCTTATCCCTTAACGTTACACCCATCATTCTTCTTTCCGTAGCTCGTTGCGTCGTCCTCAATTTAAGTGGAACCCTGTTCTTAAGCCTCCAGGTTTCTGCCCCGTACGTGAGTAATGGTAAGACATAGCTGTTATACACTTTTCTCTTAATGAATAATGGCAACCTGCTGTTCATGATCTGAGAATGCCTGCTAAACGCACCCCAGCTCATTTTTATTCTTCTGGTTATTTCAGTCTCATGATCCGGATCCGTAGTCACTACCTGCCCTAAGTAGATGTATTCCCTTACAACTTCCAGTGCCTCACTACCTATCATAAACTGCTGTTCTCTTCCGAGACTGTTAAACATTACTTTAGTTTTCTGCAGATTAATTTTTAGACCCGCCCTTCGGCTTTGCCTCTCCAGGTCAGTGAGCATGGATTGCAGTTGGTCCCCTGAGTTACTAAGCAAGGCAATATCATCAGCGAATCGCAAGTTACTAAGGTATTCTCCATCAACTCTTATCCCCAATTCTTCCCAATCCAGGTCTCTGAATACCTCCTGTAAACACGATGTGAATAGCATTGGAGAGATCGTATCTCCCTGCCTGACACCTTTATTTATTGGGATTTGGTTGCCTTCTTTACGGAGGACTACGGTGGCTGTGAAGCTGCTATAGATATCTTTCAGTATTTTTACATACGGCTCGTCTAAACCTTGATTCCGTCATGCCTCCATGACTGCTAAGGTTTCGACTGAGTCAAACGCTTTCGCGTAATCAATGAAAGCTATATATTTCACTGATCACGGGAAAGCGCTTGATATATATATATATATATATATATATATATATATATATATACATAGGGGGTTTCTTCAAAGTTCAGCACGCAGGACCCGACGTAATATGTGCAGAAAAGAGACGACGAAACTTTTGGAAGACGTATTTACTTAAAGGGACCCTGAAACGATTTTGACGATTTTCTACAAACGTACTGAGTTGTTAAAGTAAGTCGTTCTGATCATCAATTGACGCAGCTAAGTGCTCCGCGTAATGCGTGTAATTTATTATAAGGTTTTAAAAATGCACATCGCTGCCGATCGCAGCACACTGCTCGGCGGAATTTTAAGCCGCCCGTACCCATATGACGCAAATCACCCATATGACGTCACTGGGGCGAGCTATTTGATTGGCTGACCAGGGCGTGTGATCGATAATTTTTCCAACTTTATGGTAAACAAATGATGCTCGTAATAGTTGGAATGTTAGTTCATTTGTTTTTATAAAAAGAAAGTAACATAAAGGGAATGCACAAGAACAATTTTTCAGTACATTTAAGCACTTCCGGCACAGCAAGTGTCGTCTATTGTGTTACAACGTGCTCCGTCTTTGACGAGAACTCCGCCGTCAATGTCGGTCTGTCTTTTCGCGAGCGCTATGATTCGACTTTGTTGCGTTGTGGACTGCAAACGTAGCGACTGGCAATATGTCAAGCTGCGACATCGTGTCCCTCTGCAAGCCAGTAGACGAGCGGACTGGCTGCAGCGCATCGGACTGCCGCTATCCGATCGGTGCCAGGATTTGCCGTTTGAGGCTGTCAATTTACACCGGAATATTACTAACGCAATAGTGTTTCGCGAGTCCGGTATTAGCGTAAACGCAAGCGCAAAGGGACAGGGCCTGGCCGTGTCCCCTTGCGTGTCGTTTCAGGGGATGAACAGAAGCGCAAATGTGAATGGTCTGCGCGGTGCAGCCACCTGGTGGC
Organism: Dermacentor variabilis; assembly: GCF_050947875.1. Lineage (NCBI taxonomy): Eukaryota > Metazoa > Arthropoda > Arachnida > Ixodida > Ixodidae > Dermacentor > Dermacentor variabilis. Next base: position 215,692,862 of record NC_134568.1, read on the forward strand.
ATAGAGCTCAACTACACACAGTAGCCGTAACAAAATGTATTCTTCTTTGCTGCTGGCGTAAATTTTTCGCAGTAGTGTAATCGTTAACATGGGGGGGGGGGGGTTGTTTTTGTAAATGTTTAAAATGTTTGACACTTGGTTAGAACAATATTAGCTCTTTGTTTGGCTGGTTAAGCTCTGCGCCACCGTTTGGCTGGACCGCGGAGACCGATCAGGAAGCTCACGTACGTCTACACTAAAGTTCCTTCATCAGACTGAGTTTATGCCGTCACAGTTCCCTCGAAACGTTCAGCTAGTGTGTGGTTACCGGAATACCAGACACGTTCGGCGCTGCGACAGAATGCTCGCAACACACCCTATTTCGATAGTTCTCGCTTGGGGTCGACGGCCAAGCGGCTAGCGGAGAGGTTCCGCGCAGGCAGGGGCGGGCTCTAAAACAACCGGAAGTGGACGATGTGACGTCGCATCGGGACGCAGAACCAGTGAAGGCGGAGCTCAGCCCGGATCGCTTGGCGAACGAGTTTAGGAGGAAGAGCATGGCTACGGAGAAGGGTAACTTGTTATCGCTTGTAGCTCCATTAATACGTAACGCTTCATTTAAATTATGGTGCGAATGTTCTACTTAAGCTGTACCCTACGCGTCTACAAAATTTGTCCGAACCGTTTCAGGCACCCTTTAATGTTTTCGGCTGGTATTGGTCTTCGCCCAAGTTAGCTGGGACACCCTATATATAGGTTGTTCCAGCTCACTTGGACCAAGAGAGAGAGAAAGCAAAGACAGGAAAGGTAGGGAGGAACTACGCAAGAGCTCTGGAGAAATCGTACCCATCGTACCTACTGCATAGTAGCCGTAGTCGTATGTACTTACGGCCAATATTTTTTCATCACAAAGTATTACTTAATTAATTACTTTTAATTAGCTGGCTTTTTAATTATTGCTTGAATTGCAAACGTATCAATTACAATGTTGCAGGGGACCTTAAGTAACCTCCGAATCAAGCATTTATTTCGTGCTGAAGTAATCCTGGTTGTTTTTTTCGAAGAAACAACAAAAGCCCGCGAAATACGCGAAATACGAAATAGATGCGCACTCGCACGCCGCTGCTCAACCCCCCCGCCTACAAGCAACCATTGAAAGATTTACGGCTGCATTCTCTTATCGCCGCATCGTACGAGGCTCCGCTACGCTTATCAATGCGTCAGCGGCGTGTTCTCTTGGTGCCGCGACCATCACATAGCGTGAAGCCCTGTATCGAGCTTCCGCTGCTAGTAAAGCCGTGTATCCATGGCTATTCGCTTGGGAGCGCTTGAGTAGCGGCGCGCGAGCGCGTATCTATTTCGTATTTTGGTTGTTTTGCGCGCTTTTGGTTTTTCTCGGAAAAGCCGACGAGACAAAGCTGAGGACTAAACAAATGCTTGATTCGGAGGTTATTTGAGGTGCCCTACATCGTTGTAATTGGTATGTTTGCGATTCAAGCAATAATTACAAGGTTCATTAATTAAAAGTAGTTCATTAGGTAATACTTCATGATGAAAAAAATACTGGCCGTAAGTACATACGACTACGGCTACTATGCAGTCGGTAGGATTTCTCTAGAGCTCTTCGGTATTTTTACAGTCTTGGTCCAAGTTAGCTGGGACACCCTGTATATATATATTGACGAAAGTTGGTTGGTCGAGACAATGGCGAAGTTGCGTTTCTCATTCTTCTAAATACGTTTGGTCCATCGAAAAAGTCCCGTCACACACACATATACAGAGTGTTTCAGCGAACACTTTTAGAAGCTTCTTTGTAATTGCCTGTGGCAGATACCACAATTATAGTCCAGGAACTGGTCTACTCAATGATGCGGACATATTACTTGCGCCCCAAAAAGAAAAATGAAATGCATGATCGACTAACAAAAAAAAAAAAAAATCACTAATTAAGTTTTTAACTAACTACCTTCTGGCACATATTGCAAATCAGGAATTCTAGCGGGGGAGATTGCAAGGCATATCCACTTGAAAAGAATTGTGTGGATGACACCCAGTTACGAGATATGCGCCATCAAACTTGAGGTTAAAATGCGCTGTAGTTCTAATTACTTTCTTTAAAAAACGTCGTTTTACGCAATGAAGCACGAAAGTAAGTTGAACGCGAATGCATTTCTCCGCAAAGTTCGGGAATTAATATCTTGAAACTGGTGTCATCCTGAGAATTCGTTCCAAGTGAATTCGCCTTATGGTCTTCAGGCCCTCGTTCGAATAAGAAATTTAGAGAGCAAACGATTGACGAACGGAGGAGAGGTGGTTGGCGATGGGGCTGCTTTGTGCGCTTCACTATCCTTCGACAAAGCGGGGATAGCGCCGCGCGTAAGAATTCGCAGGAACGAATTCTATTGTTCGGTGATCTATAGCTGCGCCCTTACGCCTCGCTTAAAAAAAAAAAAAAAAACACCCTTCCGATATGTTGCTTTCATTTCTTCGTCTTGCCAGTAGATGTCGTTGCAGCGTGGTGCTTCGGCTGTTTCTGCTCCTGTAAAAGTGCGGTGATAATTGTGCTTCCGAAAGTGGTCCTTTTTCTCATAGATTTTCGGGCTCCTCTCGCAACTTGTTTAACGCTTTAAGCGGAGAGAGGCTTTATTAATGGAAAAAATCGTGTGGTCTGCTTGAACCAGTGTGCTTTAGGGTGCTATAAATCAACGTCGAGGTAACGGAAAGTGATAAAAAAATTGTGAGCGAATGATGATTATGACAGGGATGTTTGTACCACGTGAATTGAAAGAATTAAGCAAACCGGAAGCCCTCCTTGGAGTCCTACATCAAGTTGGTGCTGAAAAACGGTGATTGCCTTTGATGTCAAGATTATTTTGGCCTCAGACACAAAATAACTCTTTCAGAGAAATGCTCGCTGTCGACACGTGCCAGAGATACCGTATAGCGACGTGTCATAAGAAAAGAAAGAAAGAAGAAGCGTCAGACTTTAGCAATTTCTCACACTCTGAACTCATTTGCTGCGGTAGAAAATGCCCTCACAGCGAAAACTGCCATATTGGTTACTCTTTTCTCAAATAATGGGCCTACCTTCTGTGAAGCTTCTCGTTTACGATGCACACGTCTCTTCGTCCGCTGTGTCGCATTGCTTGCTCTGCCCATCAAAACACATGGCCAGGCGCCACCGCACTTGAAGTCTGCGTGGCGCTGGCCATTATTTGCCCACGCACCCACATTAATGAGCCTTCGTGACCCTGCTCGACACTCTGCCTATGTTGGCGGCACTGATGTCGTTCTTGTGCGACGTCGCAGTACTTTGCCTGTCTTCGCTCACTAGGAGTTGCGTGAACAAAATGGTGAAATGATAGGTATTTAGAAAGCTTCCATACTAGTATTTGCGGAGAAAAAGAAATTACAGTGATTTCTGCTGTTCTGAGTCAGTTCCATGAGCTTGGATGTCTACATCCAGGTGAATATATTGACAAGAGAGAGACAAAAGCGGAAGAAAGACAGGGAGGATAGTCAGTGTAAGTACCGGCTGGCTACCCTGTGCTGGGGAAAGGGGTAAAGGAATAAAAGGAGAAGGAAGAAAAAAATTGAGAAAAACACTCGCACAATAATGCGATGCTACGCGCTACAACATTCAAAGACGGTCGCACAATACTCCCTTTAAGATGTAGTTATCCTTAATTAAATGCTAGCTTGTGCATAATGAAAAATAATTCTCGTGACCAGCACGAAGAATGTACGACGGCATACAGGGAGCTCTGCGTTACTTTTTTTTATTTATTCTTGGCGATATTTAGTTGGGACACCCTGTACTGTCCTAAATGCCAAAACGAATTTTGACGTTAAATTTCAACATATTCATGGATATCAGCCTATTGCTTCATGCAGAGGGGACGGTAAATATCAGCTAACCATTTGCAAGTTGTGATCTGTCAAACGTTATCCGTGCTCTCGCGTACGCTTACGAGGTGACCTTCTGTGATGATAAAAAGAGTACATGGACTATTACAATTACACAGTGATCTTGTGCAGTGTCCGGTGCTTGCGCTAACCTAAAAGAAAGTGAAGGTTTTTTTTTCTTTTTTTTCCGGCCATGGGCCACTATACCTTCAAGAGAGAGAAACAAAGGAAAGGCAGGGAGGTTAACCAGAGAAGGGATAGGAAGAGGAAAAGTTAGTAGTGAAACAGAAATTGGCACACAAAATCCTGTGGCAGCACAGATGACTATTACAGCCTACCTCGCAGACCTATAGACCGCAGCAACTAGCACTCTGGCTGCCTTTGACGCACACGTCCGTTGTCGCCTCTGTCCAAGCATCGTTCGCTCTGACCATGAGCAGCTGTCCAGTGTCTCTCTCTAACATGGCACGCAGGACCTGCCTATCTCTGCCCTCTCCACTACCGAAGGTAATGTAGGCAGTTAAATGAGTCTGTCCTTAAAATTTTATTTCACGCTATCGAAGGAGCTCAGGAAAAGAAGTTGGTGACACGAAAACATTTTGCAACCAAAGAACCGTGTCCACAAATGGGGATACAAGTTGTGAAAACATTTCGTGAGCTGCTCGCGCTCTTTGTTCTTTTTTTTTTTTTACTGCTGCTTCAGCCTAGACATGACACACTCCTTTGGAAGCAGAGTATACCATGATGCAGATGACAAACTCGCATGACTTTGATGCCTCAGAGCTTTTTACTGAGGCGTGCCTGGCTTTAGAAGAAGAGTCGACAAATGTGGACACTTGTAATGAACGGGAAGATTTGTGAAAACGCTCGCAGCCACCTTCTCCCTTTTTTTTTTCTTTTTAACGGCCGCAGGAGCCAAGATATAACTTCCTCCTTTGAAAGTTGAGTAAATGAATGACGAAACTGAGAAAGCTCCGCAATTTTAATGTCTCGCAACATTTTTCTCAGGAGTACTTAGCTTTAGAAAAAGTGCCCACAAATGTCCACACTGGTAGCGGTGAGGCTACTATAGCGTGGACAGATGCATATCGGATCAAACTGCGCAGCCATTGCTAGAGAAAAAAGAACGCTGATTTAACGTACATTTCGGAATTGATGCGAAGCGAAGCTTTTACGAAGTGGTTAATTAAATGCTATAAAACTGTATGAAACTGTTCATTTTCCACTGCGTTTTGCAGCATAACAAAACGTGCCTACCCGGCAAATCAGGAAGACGCGGAACCCAGCATTACGCGACGCGAACCACGCGACCACGGATTACACTGTCTCCGGGATGGGCCCGCCTTTTATCGCGCCATCCGCGAGATCAGTCCAGTTTACTGTTGCAGTATCTCCAAGACCGGCCCATCTTACACGGCGAGAACCCGATCGAGCAGGCGCGCCTAACACCGGGAAAGAAGGCACTGAAAGCTTTGCTCTACGAAAAGAATTACGCGCTCGAAGGCGTATATCTGTTGCACTGGCGATATTTAGGAACTGTCTCGTGTTTCACTCGGTAATTCTGCCGCAGCTGGCCACCGGCACCTCTGTAGGAGTAGGACAGACGGGGCCACGAAGAAGCCGATGCGTGATGTGAGCTCTGTTCCGCAGTGTGTGGGCTGTTCTGCAGGATAGCAGCACCAGCCACGGTCAGGAAAATCCGAGAGGTTTTGCTAAGAAATCTTCTCGCTTGAAAAAAGAAATTATGCGGATTCCACGCACCGTGGGAATCGACGCAGTGAAGCTTTGTGTGCTGTTTGCTTTGATTGACTATAATTAGCGGATATGGTGACAGCGAATGTTTCGTTTCTTCAGCGTTTAGTGCAATACGTGAGTGGCGAGTTGATGGTAAATGTTACCTTGCGTGCACCGCTGCTCTTTTGTCTTCGTAGTAAACATAACACACAGTGAGACGTGTTTGCTTGAGGCGTTGTTGGGCGCCATTGTTTATAACCTCCGAGAAGGTTAGTATTGTCACTGCCTCATAAGCCACATCGCATCGTTGCAGAAGTGTTAAAGTTTAGTTGAATTATGGGACTGTACGTACCAAAACCACAATCGGATTACGAGGCACGCCATAGTGCCACACTACGGATTAATTTTGAACATCTGGGGTTCTACAGCGAGCACCTAAACGTAAGCACACGAGCGTTTTTTGTATTTCTCCCCCGTAGAAATGTGGCTGCCGCGGTCGAGATCGAACCCTCGGCGTCGAGCAACGCCACAGCCGCAAAGTTAGCAAGGCGGGTGCAGAAGTGTTGACTTGAAGTGCGACACCTAGGCTCTACGGTCCTATGATGTCGCATAGACGCTGTGGGGCTTTAATGCGGCTTTAAGTCTGATCGATGTGCGTCAGTTGTCCGGTTGACAAATTTGCATGGTGGTCATTCTTGAGAACTAGCAGAAACGTACCCCACCGTTCCTTGAACCTAAATTTGTATGCGGTTTGTCCGCAACCGCTGTTGTGTCTTATCAAAAACTTAAGTAAGCAGGAGAGTTCTTCCCGGATGACCGAAGCGTGGCAGCCGATTGCCTCCGCGACTAAAGAAATATTCCCCGCTGACGTGACTCGGCTCCGTTCGAAGAGTGGGCTGCCGTGTTCCCCGTCGGCTCCGTGGTTCTCGGTAATTGTTTGCTTGATATTAGGAATACAATCGGTATTCGACTGCAACCAAAGGTCAGTGGGACGCCTCGCATTGGGCGCTCACGGAAAGACTACGAATGAAGCTGTGCATGGTGATATGGCCTGGACAAGTTTGGAGTGAGGGAAGCTCAGGGTAAAATTTATTATGAAGAAGGACTGACGAATATAGAAGAAACTAATGGGCTGGTAGAGGAGGAGGAGGAATAAACTTTTATTTTTGAAGCAGTATCCCGGGGTAAGCCCAGTGTTCAAATGTTTGTACAGGAAGAACATTAATTCACTGTGGAGTAAAATAATTAGGAAGCTTGGAATGCATCATGTAACCGCGCAAACAACAAAGGACAAAGAAAGAAACACACAGGACAGGCGCGGAATTCAACTGACATTTACTCCGGGAAATCCCCCATTTATACAGGTATCATAATCACATGCTTGCTAATCATCAGACAACCATCACGCGACGTTGGCATGCGGCGTGAGTGGCATAAATTTGCATGTAAATATTTGAACTCTTTATCACTCAGTGACACTGAAGAGCTGCTTACGCAGCTGCCAGATTGCATTTTTTTTGCAGTAAGCTTCATAGATTTCTCGGCTCAGTTGTGACGCAAACATCTTCAAGACTTTAGTGTCGCGGAACCTAGGCGTGCAATTACGACAGTGGCGACAATGGTCAGCCAATTTGCCAGCCCCCGCCAATCCTCCTACCCCTGCGCGCTGCTCCTGTAGTCTGACGTTTAGACACCGTCCCGTCTGCCCTATGTAGCTGTTGCCGCAAGAGAGCAGTATCTGGTACACTATACCCCTATTCTGCATGAGACAAACCTGTTAACGTGCTTGATACCATATTCATTTCTGTTTTTATTTCCCTGCACCATGTTGCACATGCCCGCCAGTTTCTTGGGCGCCGTGAAAACCACCGGTTCTTCACATTTTTCAGCCACCTTTTTGAGGCGGTGAGATATTTGGTGGTAGTACGGGATGGATGGGGGGGGGGGGGGCAACAGGTCTACGGCGATGCGGCTCTACGCATGGGCGGAGCTCTGATGGGCCCCGCGCTTCCTTGTCAAGGGTTTCTAGCACCGAGGTAACCGTCTCATACTGAAATCCTGCGCTGTGCAGTCTTTGCAACTGTAAGAACACGCTATGTTGCATGTCATGCTGGCAGGACTTATCAAGAGCAGCACGCAGGCAGTTTTTCGCAATTCCCCTTTTTACAAGCTTCGAATGAGCAGACTGGTAGTTTAAAATACCCCTTTTTTTTAGCCAGGCTGATACCTCCAGCACGCATGGGATCCAGCAATAATAATGCAAATGTCCAGGAACTGCAGGCATCCATGCGAAGGCAACTCAAAAGTGAAACTCAATCCAAAGGCGCTCTGTCGGAAAATTTCAAGAACACGGTTTACTGCAGTTGAACCGCCTCCCTACCCTACCCCTTTAAAAAAAATGGCATAATCGTCAACATATCTAAAAATCTTAGCCGAGTAGGCTGTGTCAAGGCGTTCAGAAATTCGCTTGTCACAATATGATAAAAATATATCACTTAATAGAGGGTCAATACAGGAACCAATCCGCGCCTGTCCTATTTGTTTCCTTCTTTGTCCTTTGTTGTTTGCGCGGTTACATGATGCATTCCAATATCGACCACCAACTAGGCCGCCTATCCCTGTAAAATTAAGAAGCTTACCAGCAAGTATAGGACCGGTATGACGAGCAACATGGCAACAAAGAGCGTCAAGCGGAAAGTCAAGCGAGGTTGAGACAATCTCATGGGTGGCGGAAGTGGAAAAGAAACCTGCCATGATTAACTACTTAAAAGGAAAAAGCGAAATCAGGAAAGAAACAATTTATGATAACTCAAAGGGATGCTGATTACTTTTTGAAGCGAGATCGGGATGCCTTAGAACACGCACCTATAAAGCGAGATATAAGAATGAAGAAGAAGCATATGCTTGCTGCGGTAAAGCTAGGGAAACGATGGAGGAGGTTTTACTGGAATGTGAAGCCGTCGATTTAGGCACCACTGGCCTCCTTGAAGGCCTTGGGTTCAGCGAGAGCAGGGGGACGGTAAACATGTGCGCAGTAGACATTAGTAAGCAGCGATTGGAAGATTCTCAGAAGAAAAGTAGGCAAAGAACAAAAAACGGTGGCGTACAAAAACGATTTTCACAATAGGGGTTCAGTGAGTTTGCTGATGGGAATTTTTCGTGTTTTTCCCCCTACTTTTCTTTTTCCTTATTTTAACATAGGCAGGGTATTAAGCAATAATAACAAGAGCTTGGTGGCGCAACCCACCGCCCTGTTCCAAAGGGGACTCTCATAGCATCCATGCATCCGTCCAGCGCGTGCTCATCCGCCTTTGAGGGGTGAATGCCGCGGCTTTCTAAAGTTGTACCCGGCTTATGTTGAATTCCAATGGTAGATCAAGATCAAGTTTTTCTGCTCTGTATGGAGCAATCCTATTCCAATGGCAGAATGTGAGCGTTAGTTGTGTGCTCCAATGGCAGATTGGGACTAGCTGCCGATTCTGGATTGCTCTGTGGAGCAATAATATTTGCTCCGCCGAAATCGGCAGATTTTACCGGAAGTCCGCGTGACGTATTTCCTCCATCCGCCTCTGCTTCCCGTCTCGGTCGTCTGTCTCCGGTCGCGGGCTGCTATGGACGACAGGGAAAAAATGGATGCTGCGTCACGCCTTCCGCTTTTGTTCCTACTCCTAGATAGTGACATCTGACATTTGTTCCTGCTCCTAGTAACGCATGGAATGCTTGGATGATCGGGATGAGTGGATGAATGCTATAAGCGTCCCCTTCGGAACGGGGTGGTGGGTTGCGCCACCAGGCTCTTGTTCTTCTCTCTGTTCCACCTCTAGCCTAGCATCCTCACACTTGATTTCCATGCACAAAGTGCCCCCGCGTGAACGCACGCATTCCATTCGCAGATTTGGTGAGAGCGATCTCAGTCGGAGCGACGCGCTCCGTTCGTGATCCGGCCGAGCGCTCGCGATCTGCCATCGGAATTCAACATTAGTGGTACCTAGGTTGCCTCGGGGCGCGTGCATCGAGGCATCCCAAGTAGCAGCGTTTGCGCGCCTTTTCCCGCCCTCGCTCCATGTATGCGAGTTGCGAGCGAAGACCGCCAAGAGTTTCTTGACTGCGTCGGTTCTACCCATTCTCTGCCTCGGTAGGCGTTACAGTTTCTGCAGTGCTTTTTCGGAGTGTCGCGGATAATTACACTGTCAAAAGTGTACTGGATCTCCAGAGGACATTGTGCGTGTTGGACGCGGTGCAAAGGTCCAAACGTTGCCTGTCGCCTATCCCCTCTGCCACGCTCCTGCCATGTGCATACGTGCTCTGAACCACCCGCCGATACGGCGTCCAAAGAAGTAGCAGCAGCAGCTGCGCAAAAGTCGAAGCAAAAGGCAAGAAAGAGCTCCGATTTAAAAGACAGTATCTCTATTTTTGAGTGCCTGTCTCAGTGCATACCAATAGCAATCATTTTTGTTCAGGACAGGGTAATACAAAGCGAACGCATTACGACGTTGATCGGGTCGATAACTCGCTCGTTCGGCCGGGGGTCGCCCCGTCTTTTCCTTTTCAATTATTCTCGCACTTCGTCATTGGCTCGGACGCTGCTAGCGCGCCGCCGTCATCGCTCCCATTGGCCACTCGGTGCGTCGCGGGATAAGAAGTGAAGAATTCAAAATGAAATGGAGCATTGAAAAATACGGGCCTAGGTAAGACACTTCCAACATACGCAACAAAAATGCTCGTGATTATTTTTTTTCATCTGTTCTCCATTTACCGTTGTGCAGATGGGACAGAGCTCCTGGATTTTATAGCAGGTTCCTGGTCTGTTCTTTTCGGCGATCACATCTGTTTCCCGTTATTCTTCAGCGTCACACCTCCATCCTCGTGCGCGGCCGTGGCGCTGCCCCGGAACTGGGTTTCTCCTTCGCTCGCGCACTGGGAGCAGAGCATGAAGAAGGTAAAAGACCGGCGCCACTCGCGTGGCCTTCCGCGCCGAACAAAGAGCCCTTCCTCGTTCTCCCACCAAATGTCGGTGGCGCGTATGCATGTTTGCGCATTCCGGTGGCTTAATCTCGCGCGCAGCTAGCTGTTCCGACTGTTTCCAGCTCCAGAAGGGCAGATGCTACGTCGCTTCCCAGCAACGTGCTATCAGTTCAAACTGTGAACTGTGATAGGACGGCGGCAATGACGGGGCCAACAGCGCACAGATAACGCTCCTAGGTGATGCGCTTGCAGCATGGTTTGACCTAAGCGACAAATTCTAGGATTATCTATAATCCTTTTGGCAATGGCGCACGCGAGCACGTGTATACAAACAGACGAGCACACACAAAGCACACAACGCCGTTATTCCCAGATTTAGCCTTCCTCGTTCCAATCCAATAAGTTGTTTCTGCGACTCCCGTTTTCACGTCCTTGAATTGAATTGTGGGGGTTTACGTGCCAAGCCCACAATTTGATTATGAGGCACGCCGTAGTGGGTGACTCTGGATTAATCTTAACCATCAGGGTATCTTTAACGTGCCCCTAATGCCCGGGACACGGGCGTATTTACATTTCGCCCCCATCGAAATGCGACCGCCACGGCCGGGATTTGATCTCGCGACCTCGTGTTTAGCAACGCAACACCATAGCCGCGCTAAGCCACTGGGGCGCGTTTTTTCACGTCCTTCCTTGCGTCTTCCACGTTCTGTGTCCGTCAACTCACCTCTTCTGCTTTTGGAGTTCGCAATACCTGCGAAACTTTCTCTGTTTACATCCTGTACGCCTGACATGTACGTGCAGTGGCGAGTCGAAAAAAAGATGTAAATGAACAAAAATTATGCACCAACTCCACTGCAGTTTTGGTCTTGAACCGACTAAATTCGACCCTTATCAACCCTTATCGGTCGTTATCAACCTGATCGGACTCGATACAACCCTTATCGACCCTTATCAACATTTATCGGTCATTATAAACCTTATCGGGCTCGATCCGACCATTATCAACCTCTATTGGCACTTATCTGTCATTATCGACCATATCTGAATCGCTCTGACCCTTATCTGCCCCTCCAAACTTATCGGATGTGATCTGACCCTTATCATGCCTTATCGGACTTTATCAATTTTATCGCACCTTATTCGACCATTACCAACTTATGTCGGCCCTTATCAACCTTATTAGAATTACTCCGACCATTATAAGCCCTTATCGCTCTGTAGCACCTTATCCATCCGCGTTGAACCATTATCAACCGTGATCAGACCCGTATAACCCCTAATCACTCCTTATCATCCTTATGAACTCATTTACTGCTTATCTGTCTGCGTTGCTCGACAACACAGGCAACGCGGCGCTGCACATTCATATGCATAGTTGACTTAAAGCAGAAAAAAAATTCACCGACGTTTACGATACCTTTAATGCGAAAATTTGAGCGGAGCTCTATACCTGTTTTGATTTCGCGATATATTGAGTCACCGCACCGATCACCGTACCGACTAGCAGAGCCGCGACGCGCGGCGCTATATATATATACCGGCCGCGCAGTTGCCGCACCCCGGCTGCTGCAGCTTATGCAACCGTAATCTTTAGCAGGAAACGCTTGTGGCGAAGGCTATCCGCGAAAGCTAGCTTTCTGGTTCGTCTTTCTTTTTTTTTTTTTTTGGTTGCCCGCACGGCCGGTGCCGCCGCTGCCGCGGTGACGACGACGACGATGATGATCATTATGATGATGATTTATTGGCATCTTTTTGAACGGGGCGTGGACAAATCGTCACATAACCTGCTTTTCCTGCTTTCAATGCTTTTCCTTCTAGCATTCTTGTATACATCTTTTAATCTTCTCTATCTGCCTTGTACCGCCGCCTATGCCTGTAATGGATCCGGTCGTATCAGTATCTTTCTTGCTTTTTTCCCGTTAATACTCTAAACGTCTAATGCTTATTTTGACTGCTGACCGTTTGATACTTCCGTCTTCTCATGCTTCCGGTGCAACCCTTCTCCTCCGCTTTCCTCCTCGCGCTCTTTTGGGTGTCGCCGTCTTTCATCCGCCGCTGCGCTCCGTGTTAGCTCTTTCATCTTTCGCTGTGCTCGTTTGCTCGGTTACGCCGAGAGAGGACGAGGCACGCCGACGATCAACGCAGGGGCGAGTGCCTAAGAGTTGCGCTCTAAAACGAGGACACAAGAAGGAATACCAGACAGGACGAGCGCTACTTCACATAAACGTTTATTCTAGGAAAAACACGTCTATTTATCAGTCGACACAGATAAAAAGCAAAGTACATCATTGCGCGAACGTGTTCCGAAGCAGCCAAACAGATTAAGAAAGGTGTAAAAATTTTGTTCGTGACACGGCTATGCTCACAAAATATATATATATATATAACCGAGAGCGTAAGACATAGAAACAAGATCTCAGGCCTCTATCATGTGGGCACTGATAGTATCGGATTTCCAACGAAAAAGAATTGGTCGAGATATGGGACCCCATAACGTAAAACTATTCCAATATGTTTTTATTCTAATCTCCTGAGGTCAAATTTACGTAACCGCCGAAGCAAACATCGGTGACCCGCAGCGTTGCCTGAACGGCCCAATGAAATGCTATCCTCGTTTACACGAGGACACTTTTGTTTGCTTTCAAAACGAATACCATTGCCTACATTGAGCGGCTTGTCTTATCTAATTGGCTGACCACAGGTGAGGAGCAGGTTTAAGTAAAGAGAGTTTCAATGGGACCGACCCAGCGCACTGAAAATAGATAACCGTATGAAGAGGGAGTTGCCGTCTTCTGCGATTGGTCCGCTTTCCCTTACTTGGCTTGAGGTGGCTGGCCGAAAATCGCGGCAGCGTGCAACGGACAGATAAGGTGCCGCTAAACCGGATCCTCAGCAAAGAAAAGTTGGCAGAGCGATGTCGTATACGTGCCGAAAGGGCTCGATAACGTTATATGACCGCGCAAAAAAAAAAATTGTTATACGCAAATAAACCCATGCTCTCCGGGAGGTGCGAGGAGCCAGTGCCTGAGCGATCGGCGGCAGCCATCTTCTATTCCTTTTGGAACGGGGCAGTCTCCGGCTATTCAGAAGAAAATTCAGTTTTGTTCGGCATACTACTACATCTTTAACACGTGCACCTCACTTAGACGCAATGAGTTTTCGCGGTTTTCTGACTTCGAGTGACAGACAGCTGAAGTCGGTGCAGCCTGAAACCTTTTGACCAATACCAGAGGGTTAATGGTAAATCAAAAAGGCGTCGAATCATAAATAATTATTTTTCTTTCGTTCAGTCAAATCATGCATAATAAATGTATACACGTCATGTCAGATTAGGAGCTATCGCGGTTTCCGTGACGTCGCATGATAGGCAGGTGAAGTTGGGGTGGTCCAAAAAGGTTTTTGACCACTCGCGGACGGCTGATTGCAGAAGTGGAAGAGAAAAGTTTGCAATAGCTTTACGTTACAGCACCCATGGTGTTTCACTTGTGTGAATGTTTATCGAGGGCTGGCTGACACACGTGGAATCATTTTTTTTTTTTTAGTGGAGAAAGTCTCTACAACATCTATAGTTGTCCTATCTCGGTGCCAAGAAAGGATTGATGAGCCTGACAGAACGGGTTCACATCTGCATTGTCGGCCACATGACCTGCTCTTCAAAAGCACATGTGCAGGACGGGAATGCCAAAAGAAGCTCAGTTTACCACAAGACATGGCGTAACTTAAGTTCCTTGTGCCTGTAGTGTTGTGTACCTCATTCCATTTTCGTGTGGAAGGAAATACTTCGGGGAGAAAGGCCTCTGTCTGAGCATTAGGAGTAGAGCTCGCCTTGTGATCTTCCTTCTTGTCTCCTCGTTGTTGTTGTTTTTCTTTCTTTTTGCGCTTTAAGTCAAGTATGAATTCTTACAAACTCGTTCAAATTCCAGTTTTTGTAGATATTCATATGGTTTAGATATATTCGCCTTTTGCAAGCGTGGGTATTTGGCCCGGTGGGCAAGACACTGGGCTTCTGAGCGTCACGCGTCAGCGACGGTTTTCCTCAGTGAGTCGACATAGAAACACGCCCACACTTAAAGGGAGTCGCAGTTTTGCCCGAAAGGCGAAGCATCGATTGCGATAGCAAATTAGTGCACAGCTATACGAAGTAAGGATAGTCGTTTTATCGGCCGTATAAACTTGTAAACATTCGCATACTAACTAAATTAACAAGCACGGTGTTACACGCGCACAAGCAAACATGAACACATCCCACTCGGTGACCGCGGACACTCGCTGTCAAAGCGCTGGAGTGGGGAAGCGTGGCAGCAGCAGCGAGAGAACTGGCCGTCGTGCTACCTCTCGCATCAACGCGAACTATAAGTCGCGAAAAGACAGCGCGCCGCGGACTGCTCCCCCGTCGCAGATGGCTTTCAAGATACAGCGGCCCGGGCGGGCGCGCGTGGCCACCCGGAGTAGAACCCGCCTCTCATCCCTCCCCTCCCCCCGGAGCTTTGCGCGCGACTGAAGACTGCGCACTTCCTCCTCGCTTTCCTCCCTTTCGTGCGCGAGATTGAGTCCCGATCGCCGGCTCTGGCTCGCATATGCAGCATACGGCGCGCGGCGACGATTTTATCGCACTTGGACTTTACACTGAACCTCGCGGCGACGGCGGAAATGCACTTTGAGCGTCCATATAATGGCTATCGCAATAAAAAAAAGGACTTTAAGGATTTATTTACCTCCTGGTCGCAGCCGTACGAAGGTGTGAAGGAGCAGAACAACGTTCCTTTGGCAGTTCAAGGAAGACAAGCGCCTTCCTTGTAATATGCGTCGAGCACACGCGCTCCATTTTTTACACTACGGCGAGAGCGCTAGATTTTCTGTTTCTCTTACTTCCGCGACGTGACGCGTCTCGCAGTCTTCCCGTGGACGTTGTTTCGCTTGTGTCTTAGAACATCGAGTATAGCGCCCGAAGTCGCTCATTCTCTGCGACGCTTGCTTCCCTGTCAGCCGAGTCTTCATGCGGAAAAACCCGCTGTAGTGTAATTGGGGTTGCTTCGGTGCGTTGCTGCCGAGTAGCTTCGATTAAAGGCCAAGTATGGGAACGGCTAATAAAGAAAAGGAAAAAAATAATGGGGCTGGGCATTACCGTTGGGAAGTAGTGAAAGCACCGGGTGTCATGGCAGAGCTGAAGAAATGAGAAGGGCGAAACAGAGAAAACACCGTGCTGCCTGCCGCCTTCTCTGTTGAGACCTCGTTACATTGTGCAAGGCTCCGCCCAGCATCTCATACGTGCGCGTAAATAATTCGACCAGCGTTTGTGTTCACCCCGGGAAATGAGGTTTTGGAGTGACTGTATTGCGGTGTTTGTTTATTTAGCGCGCTGGGGGAAAATGCCTCCCGCTGCTTGGGTGCGGCTTCCTGTCACTAGCTGGGCGCACGTTCACTTTGTCACCGACCGCGGAGGCCACTTTTGTGCCGATGGGCATTGCTCCGGTGGTTACGAACCGTTTACGCGTATAGGAACTGTCGGAACTTGGAAAGTATTTCAGAACCAGCGCATGGCGCAGCATTTAGCACGTCGCGAACTTTCTATGCCACGTGTCGAGCTTGATTGAGCATAAACTCGCGCTTTCTGCTCTTTATTGAGTGTGAGGTTCATAAAGTTTGTCAGATATCACTTTGATATTTCTATATCAATGTTTATGCAAAACGGCTTACAAGATGTCATCGTTCCCACCGAAGTAGTGGGCGAACAAGATGCTCAGATCGATTTAAAGTAAGGTATTTTTCGGATTCGCTAAAATCAGTATTTCAGTGCTTTTGCTACGGCTTCCCTGGTCACTACGATCCATCAAATATTGATTATCTAGTAAGACGATAATACTATTATGATGCCACGTCGGAATCTTGCCTTTGCTCGCGTATCTAGTTCTACCACTGACCAGTCAAAGAGCTGTTGCATTCGCCGTAAAGATTACACTCGCCGTTCACATGCACGAAATTACCGTGCCCAAGTTGCTTGTGCTAACTCAATGTTTGCTAACTCAATGCTAACTCAATGTGCTAACTCAATGATTCATTGCCAGCTACCGCAGCTGAATCGTAGGCGGTTTGTTCGCAGGTCTTTCTGGTCTATCTGCATTGCAAAACATCGAATTCATGATCGGTCGGCCCGGAGTCACCTCCTGGAACGTTGCGAGGCCTAACAATCGCTGGGTGAATAGTCCCTACGCTTCTGTAAGGCACTGCCTTCACTTGGGCTATTTTGCGCTATTTTACGACAACGTTGGGCAATAAACACTTTACGAGGGCTCCCTTTACAAACTGGCCTAGTTGGCGTTTGCATTTCCCTATTGCAGGCGCCCGACGGAGTGAGGCTGAGATATCCGTTTTGGCCGCCAAAGTAAACCGGCTTTCGACGGTCCCCGACGTTCGCGACAGTGCGTCGAGTATTGCTTAGGCGTATGAAGCTGGACAGCGAGCGAATGTATTTGCGAATTTAATTATTGGTTTGTACGAGAAACGGTATTTGAAATCAGTCAGATGAGGTCGCTTGCTAAAGCCGCATGTAACGAAAATATGTTATAGTATTATCGTTTATATCTTGGCAACCGTACTACCCACGCGCCTTACTTTGGTATGCTTGTGTAGAGGAAAAGAGCCATTACTCGATCATGCTTGTGTCGCATGCACAGATGGGGCCTTTATCGCGCTGCATATGACGCCATCGGAGCTAAATTTAGCCGCTCGCTCGGCGTTCAGAGAGGCACAGCTCGGCAGCACGTTTGTCGATCCGTGCGGGGTGAGGTATCGTTTGAAAGAACTTACTCAGCCATAGTCAGTATAATCCACCAAGCTCAAACATCTGCTCATCAGGCGTTGTGAGGATAATAAGTGTGAGATCTTTTGCAGAAATTTCACGCTTGCTTGGTTATGGCGCCTCCAAGTTCGACACGCAGGGTTCAGAAATGGCGTGTAGAGGCTTGGGCAGCAAGACAGAGGGATATTGAAGCCCTTCGACCACAGTGAAACGTGTGCGTCTCCATAGGGAGCACAAGTGCAGGAGATTGTGGCAAGCTCAGGAGCCCTAACCATGCCAAGAGTCCCAGTAGCTGTAACATGTCAGGCATGTAAGCTTTCCAATGCGTGAATAAATCTAACTTGTGTATTTTGTTACGTCGTTTCTGTACCCCACTGTTACTGTGTCCTTGATACAGCCTACCCGAATATTTAAAGACACAATAACGAGCAACGTCACTTCACCAATGTAATCTGGTGAAGTATTAATATATTATATATATTTTGATTGAGTCAGCTGTGAAGGATTGACCACATGGCGCAGTAAACGAAGTCTCAACTACCCTGTTTTGAATTGCATGCCGAAATCGCAGCGCCGGTGAGTCAGTCTTCTGCCACGCATCTTTCTTTAGTTTTATTATTCTCATATTTGGGCCATGAAACCTGAGTCTGACCCCTGTAGAATGTGATGTAAGCCTTTCTTGTCGGCCGACAATTAACAACACCAAAGCCAGCGCTGTCAAAATTCGCGACGTCGCGGAGAGAGGCGGGGGGTTCAATCTGCACCGCCGCCTGTTTTACCTTTCTTCTGAGCTTCCTTAGCTTACTAAATTTCCTCTCCATGTAGCAGTCAATTTTCTACAATTTCAGAATCGTGATTCTTAAAGCTTCATCTAAATCGTGAGCGCCACCCTATTTTGTGGCTCCAATTTCTTTTTGTTCGCCTGCCGTGAATTCAAACAGGCTTGTAACGTGAACTGTGGAGTTATGGCCTCCGTGTTACGACATAGCAATGGGTGTTTAGCGGAAAAGAAATCTTGAGACGATAATATACAAGCAGAAGAGAGAACGGTCGTCTTTCGCGCTCCTTTGTCAGTCTCATTGTATGTCCTGTTCTCAAGTTGCTTTTCTTTCCTACTTCATTTCTCTCTTTATTTCTTTTTTACTTATTTATTTGCTTCTTTATTTATGTCTTTTTTTTTGCATGGTGCACTTGTTTCTATGTGTAACGGGAAGCTGCCTCACGGTTTGCTTTCGACAACATGAACTGTCAAAAGTTCTATGCTTCACTAAACTGAGTGAGCGAAGCTTAATAATTCGCGTACTTTAACGAGGGAAAAGCGAAAAACCCTCAGTGGTAAAAAAAACAAAAGAGAGGCAGAAGAGGCTGAGACACTGCTACGCTGCATCACTGCAACAGTTAATCTCTAGGCACGAAGTGAACAGAAGAAAGGAAAGCGAAGACGTCAGTTGTTCTCCAAAGTTGCACGAGAAGTCGCTACGATTACTTTTCATCTACACTCTTAAAGAAGTTTGCACCTTTCGGGGCTTACCTTGTCCCACAACAACAATCATCATCCATCTTTCCCGCGTTTCCTCTCTTTAACGGTGCGCGCTCGGTACTTCTAGGTCGCGAATTATGTGCGCGTTATGAGTGTGACAGCATTATCCACAGCAAAGTATTGAGCGCAGAGTTTTCAAGAAAGGAAACGCAAGCAAGGCAGATGACGATTATCGTTGTGGGACAAGATAAGCACCAAAGGGGGGCAATCTTTTTTACAGAGTGCAAGGCGACACTTCACCGGCGCTTGGTTCTTTCCTTTATTTTTTTATTGCGATAGCAATTATGTGGACTCTCGAGGCGCATTTCTGTTGTCGCCGTGAGGTTCCGTATGAAGCCCAAGGGCGGTGAAATCGTCGCCGCGCGCTCTGTGTGCTGTATGTGCGAGTGGAAGCGTGCGAGGGTGAGCCGGCGAAAGTGGATCAATCCCGCGTGCGCGAGCCAGGAAGGCGGGCTGGAAGCGTGCTCTCTGCTGTCGCGCTCGAGGCGCGGGGGTAAAGTGAGGGAGGGGGGAGGGGGGGAGGCGTTCTTTTCCAGCGACTGCTGCTTACGGCGCGACCGTGCATGTGCCGTATCTTGAAAGCGATCTGCGACGTGGCCAAACTGCGCGCCCGCGCAGGTCTCATATTCAAAGCGATCTGCGATGTTTGCAGGGGGCGTGTAGAGGCGGTAGCTTCGTATGTTCTGTGCTTTCGACGTTTCGTTCGCGTCGAAGCAGCACCAGCTAGATAGTACAAACAAGGCCTGTTCACTACGTCATGCTACTGGCCCAGAATTTTCATTGCCAAGGCTGCCGGGACGAAAGCGGTTACGTCAAAATCACTGTTGCCTACTCGAGAGCAGCCCCATTAGATTCTATGGTCGTCGGGCCACTAGCATGACGTCAAGGATCGGAGTGAAAAGGCCTTGTGCTATCTAGGTGGTGTTGTTTGAAGCCAGAAATGCACGAAGGTCAATTTGCTCGTTGATGCTTCCGCGATTCCTCACTCCAGCGTTTTGACAGCAAGTTTCCTATGTCTTGGGGCGAAATGTCTACATGTTTACCTGTGCGCAGATGACACCGTGCTTGTTAATTTAGTTAGTAAGCGAATGTTTACAAGTTTATACGGCCGATAAAACCACTATCCTTACTCCTTATAGCTATCTACTAATTTGCTATCGCAACCGGTGCTTCACCGGGCGAAACGGCGACACTTTTTCTGTGCAACGTAGTACGACCTCAACATGGCCATTAGCTGCCGTGGTCGCTCAGTAGGTATCTGCTGCTTATCCCGATGTCGCGTGTGCGATTCGCGACTGCGGTGATCGCATTGTTATTGGTATGAAATCCAAAAAAGCACAGCACTTTAGATACACGTTAACCCATAGTAGTATAAATAATATGGAGCCATCCACTACTGATAGCATGTTAATTGCATAGGGAAGTTGAACCCCATATATAAACCATGAGTGGTATACCTTAAAATATTTGCACTACCTTATAAATTAATTGTTTCATCCTTACACATTATTATTCTACACGGCGGCTCTCACGCCTGCCCCCCCCCCCCCCCCCCCCTCGAGCTTTAGAGTGTTAAACCACAAGAAATTATTACCGAAAAGAAGTTGCAGTTTCGCCCGAAAGACGGATCATTGATAGCAAAGTAAACCCGCCGTGGTTGCTCAGTAGCTATGGTGTTGGGCTGCTGAGCACGAGGTCGTGGGATCGAATCCCGGCCACGGCGGCTACATTTTGATGGGGGCGAAATGCGAAAACACCCGTGTACTTAGATTTAGGTGCACGTTAAAGAACCCCAGGTGGTCGAAATTTCCGGAGTCCTCCACTACGGCGTGCCTCATAATCAGAAAGTGGTTTTAGCAAGTAAAACCCCATAATTTAATTTAATAGCAAAGTATTAGACAACTACAAGACCTAAGGTTCGTAGTTCTATCGGCAGCATGAATTGCAGTAACGGTTCGCTTATTAATTAAATTACGAAGCATGGTGTCACGCACGCACAGGAAAACTTGAACAGATCTCACTCGATGACTGCGAACATTCGCTGTCACAACGCTAGCGTGATGAAGAGCGAAAAGAAATGAGAGCGGACGCTTCGACGCGTCTCCGAAACTTGAGATTACACAACCTCCAACATCAGCCGCGCGGGAAGACAGCGCACAGGGAGCCACTAGCCATGCTGGCTCACATTTGCACCCTTCGGAGATTACCTCCAAGATAGCTCGGGCGGTATAGGCGCTCAGCCGTGAGAGCAGCCATGCGCAGCCACGTCCTGGCTAGCGGAGGAGACGCGTGCTCAGCTGCCTCCCCCCCTCCCCCTCCCTAGCGCTCGCTTTATTACGTAGTTTCTAACATTCGGCGCGCATCAAGCCAGCACCCTTCTCGGCTCATCCGCGCACGCTTTCCCCCGCACACACAGCTTACGGCGGAAGGCGCGATAGAATCTTATTCTATCGTGGTAATGGAGTGCGGGCGTAACCAGAGGTTGAACAACAATACAACACCGACTGAATATCAGTGAAAATATCGGCTGACTTGCGCGGACATTAAGACCAGCAATTCTTGGTTGACAGGGCCAAGCTGGCAGTGCAAGTCCGCAACTTCCTAGACCATAGGGATGCCGCCCACCTCTGTCTAAGAACTGGCGGCTCAAATTATTGAATAAAGCTTTACTCTCTCTCTCTCTCTTTATCACTTGGACTTTATATGGAACATCATGGCGACGGCGACATTGACAGCGGAACTTCGCCTGCAGTGTCCATTTAATTACTATCGCAATAAAAGCCAACCGCTATGCTGACGCTACATGTCCTCTCACAACCGACCATGGAGCATATATACATGCCACTTCACATTTTAGTTCCTGCATTCTGTGTTTTCGTCAACTTTGTTCACAATATATCAGATGGCCCGGTCTGTACGTGACACTGTGGGCTCTCCCGCAGGCCTCGTGGGGCCGCATATTGTACCAATTCATTTCACTTACCATTCTTTCCGTCCTTCGTCACTGGTAAAAACGGAAAATTGCAATAAACTTTTGCAAAACAAGGCACCTGGTTAGCAGCCGTTGAAACGAACTTGGCCTCGCATCGCGCCGTATCCTTTGTTTATTTGCGTGAGGCCGCCGTTCAAGAACACTGCACGCTTCGCTTTGCCACCTGACACGTGTTGGCAGCTTCGCACGCTCGCCCGCCCCGCACCTAGCGCTATGTCTGGAGAATGCCACAGGCACAAATGTTGGAGATGAGTAAAGCTGCGAGACACCACCGCCCACAACCTGTTCTCGCGTAGCGCGAGAATGGCTGACTTGCTGTCAGTCCTCGGACACATCTCTGCGCAGCGAAACGAAAGCGAAACTCCGTGCGGCCGGGATTCTGGCGGCTTTCATCTTCGTAGTCCTACTCCTCCGCCAGTTGTTTCGCGCCCGTCATCCGAAGCGAGTCGTCCCCTGAGCGCCCGGGAAGTTGGTCTTCGTCCGACTACTGGACCGGATCCACGCGTACTCGTGTCGCGGCATGCGCTCCTTTTGCTGGTAATGAGCTCGATGACATTCCGCCGACCTACATTTCTCCGTTTGACGCAATTTGCATGCATAGCCGAAAGACGTGCCCGGGAGCGCGTTTGGCGGCGCAATGTGACGTGGCCTGGAGGTAATTATGCGCATGCATTCGGTCCGTCTCCCTCCAACACTCCTGTCCAGTTGAGCACGCGGCTTCTCGCGGCGCATCGTCGTCGTGCGGCGCATCGAGCGCCGAGGGGAGCCGCCGCGTTTCCGGCGCCTTATCGCGCCGCCGCGTGCGTCGCCCGCCGCCGCGATGTGGGCGAGTGGGTATACGACAGTCTGCACTGGTCACCTGAGGGTAATTACCAGCTGTGACGTCACTTTCGCGGCGTCTGTGAGCCAACGATAAGAGCGGCACGGGGGAATGCAGTTTATTTTTTTGCTGATACTTTCGCGGTGGTCTCTTTTCTCCGTGTGGCGCGCCGTTTTGATTGCTTCTCTCCCACATCTTGTGTTTGTGCGTGTGTGACCAACGTTACGCCTCTCCGTCTGTACACCAGCGAGTAGTTCTTATTTCTATCTCGTCTTCCGCATGGTCGCAATGCGCAGCTAGTTTTTGGTCTTGCGTTTTCTTTCTTCCCACAGGCCTCCAGGAGTGAGGAGTTTCGTTCTGGCTTTTCCTCCTTTTCAACACTATTGCTTCTTTCTGCGACACGGCCGAGTCGGTGGTCTGAGAGCTTTTCACCGAGTTTGGCTAGATTTCCCAGCGTTCTAGGTTGTACCTTGTGGGATATATAATCTTCCCATTTCCCGCGTATCTCTGTGCAGTTCTGATAAACCCACGTATAACGGCGATGTTGGCGGGTGTACAACTATCTACCTGATATATATATTTGCTCTGACTATGAATGCTCTCATATAGGCGGCAGGTCGTTCTGGCTTTGGCAATGGGGATGACAGTGTTAGATAGAAAAAAGGCGAGAACAAGCATAATCAGAGACAACGGCAGTACAACGCAGCTGGCTCGCTCGGATTGGCTATATCGAAGGCCCAGGGGATAACGTCGTGAAAAGGTGATGCGCGTTAACGTAAAGGGAGATAAGCAGCACAATGTGTGCGAAGATTACCAGCGCGTACATCTCCCAGAATTTGGTAGAGCTGACGTTCGTGCTGTGGAATATGTTAAGCTTTAGAAGAGTGTGGTATGTGTTCTTTTACTGCGATAGCAATTATCTGAACACTTCAGGTGCATTTCTGTCATGGGTGGCGCCGTCGCTGTGATGTTCCGTATAAAGTCCAAGCACAAGAACATCGTCGCCGCGCTTCGTATGCTGTATGTGCGACTGAAGGAGCATGAGGGTGAATGCCACTTTGTTCTTTGTAATGCGGAAACACACGTATTGGTTTCGATCATGAGGCTGCACCGAGTGGGGAATGTAATTTAGTTCTGGATGTAAACAAATTGCTTTGCTGGATTGCCCGCACGTCGACGCCATAAAGGCTTCGTATCCAGAGAGTCTTAGCGCGTCCTACACGTTCGGTTCACATATTACCACTATAGGAAATCGGTTCATAAAAACGTATTGGCGGAAACATGAAATCCGTGATTTAAGTGCTCTGGCATTCCACTGGAAAATCGTCGCACTACGCACTTCATCACGGAGTGAAGGCAGTAGAAGAGCCATTGTGCTTACGCAAGATTTGCAAGCACTGGGCTCAGGGCATCCAACACTTGCACTGCGCTTCGAACTGTTGGCGTATTCGAGTTTCCCACAAGAGTGCGAATCGTATTTATCAAAGACTTGAGCATTGTTACGATTCGGCGGTCATGCTCTGTCAGCTCATCTGGGTGAGGGGTGGAGCATTGTAGTGCCACTCCTTGTTGGCGTTTTTCCACAGGGCTTATCCTTGGCAGTGGTGGCCATGCTTCATCCACGGCACTCTTTTCAGCTGCTCCATTATCAATACGTGGTTTGGACACGTTCTGCACTGGGGTTAGAATGGACTCAATAGCAAGAGGCTTTGCGGCACGCGTATTGTGTGTGCGGACATCAGAATTCCTTGATGAGCGTCTGCGACGAGAAGGACGTCGCCTGACGTCAGCAGCTGCTTCACGATGAGTCGACCGGTCCCTCACCATTTTCTTTTGGCCGGAGAGTTCTCTCTTAACTCTTGGACATTCCTTTGATGATGCGTCGTGGGGCCCTTGACAGTTTGGACGCTTATAAGTTTTAGCCTGGCAGTTGTCTGCAGAGCTTTGTGCTGCACAGCGGGAACATATCGTAGACTTTCCACAGACAGCGCTCACGTGACAGAATTTCTGGCAGTTTCTGCACTGAAGCGGCTTGAGAACAAAGAGCCGGACAGCATGTCGGAAATGACCTACCTTCACATGCGACGGAAGGCAGTAACCTTTAAAGAAAATTTTTACGCATCTGGGATTTCAGAAACGGACCACCTGCAGTATTTGGGACCCATGATTGGCAGGCTTTATCAAAAGTGGTAAATACTCGCCTGAGATGGCCGCATCAATGTCATATATGATGCCTGTAGTAGCCTCTTTTCCCATCGGGATGATGGTACGAACGCTCATGCCACCGAGGACAGTGACAGCTCGCAGTGAATTTAACGCCGACGCTTGAGCGACCATCTACGGCAACAACATTCTTCAGAAGGTTGACTCGGACGTCCTCAATGTCATTTGGCAACAGTCTCTCGAGTTCAACCGATGCAACTTGCCTGTTGAGGAACCTCATGTCGCCGGAGGGTAGCACAGTTAAGGAAAGGATGGTTTACTTCGGCGAATTCTGCGGAGTCCTCATAGTGGAATTTGCTTCCGACCACGAACTCAGCATTATGAACGATGGCAGTCCAACGTACTTCGTGGTTCGAACTATAGCAGTTGCTTAGATTTGACTTTGGTGTCATGGCAACTTGGTCAAATATAAGACAAAGGTGAAAGAGGCATGCAAATAAGGTTTTACCTGCACCATTCAGAACCTTAATACAAGTGTACTGGATTCGTCTAAGTACACCTTTACATCCGCTAAAAAACGTACGGATTTCGACATGGAACTTGAGCGACTTCGAACGATTCGCAGATGGGCCGAGAGGCGATACAGGCGCACCAAGTCAATTCATGACCTTAGAGTCGCTCGACGTATACAGAAAAAAACCAACGTCGTATGGACAGCCTGGAAGAACAACGGTGGAAGACGTTCTGCGAATCACTTGAACCCCGCAAGCCACTGTCTATCATATGGAGGACGGTGCGCGGCCTTGGCTTGTCTCCACAGCAACGACACCCATTCTGCGACCTAGCCCTCCATCAATGCCGCTCGCAGGTTGATATAGCCAAAGATTTTTGTGTGAAGATTGCGGGCAGTGTGGTCACCATCAATAGCGAAATTCTGGGTGAAGTTCCTGCGACTTGCTTCCTAGAAATGAATGTGTCCTTCTCACTTGAGGAATTGGACGCTGCTCTGGCCACATGCAGGTGCTCATCCTGGCCAGGGCAAGAAGGCATCACCTACGCTGCTTTATGCCACCTAGGTGAAGATGGCCGAGGTAGACTTCTGGAATGTTATAACCGGTCATGGAATGATGGCGTCGTCCCTTACCGGTAGAAGTCCAGCCGCTTGATACCACTTCTCAAGCCTGGAAAGTCGGCACTTGACCTAGCGTCCTAACGACCCATTGCGCTGTCCAGCTGTGTTGGAAAGGCCATGGAAAGAATGATTCTCACACGCCTAGAGTGGTATCTTGAGCGCCACAGCGCGTACCCCGAGGCCATGGCTGGGTTTAGAAGAGGCCGTTCCTCTATTGAAAGCGTCATCGACCTCGTGACGTCTGTACAACAAGAAAAACACCACAAGCGTATATCGGTTGCACTTCTCGATGTCAAGAGCGCCTATGATAATGGGAGGCATGAAGTCATCCTTGATGCCCTGGAAAATAATGGTATTGGTGGATGCATGTTTCGGTGGATTCGAATATATCTATTCAAAAGATCCTTCTTTGTGCACAGTGCATATGGCCGAACCGCTGACCATTACACTTGCCGTGGCGTCCCGCAGGGTGGGGTTCTTTGCCACACTTTGTTCAACCTTGCAATCCTTGGACTTGTCGACGTTCTACCACATACAGTAAACCTTTCCATATATGCTGACGACGTATGCATATGGGCCTCGGCAGTTACACGTCTCCAGGTGCGTGTACGGCTCCAAAAAGCAGTGACCCTAACATCATCGTACCTGTGTTCTCAAGCATTTCGACTGAGAAGTTGCTTTAACCCACAAGCCCATAACCTGGTACCCCCATTTCTATTGTCCACCAAACAATTTCATACGCACAATATCACTGATTCCTAGCGTTATTATCGACAGAGACCTTTCATGGAGCCCCCACATTTCATACTTGAAGAAGAGGCTCACTTCTATCGCCCATATACTAAGGTATCTTGCCGGAAAAACGTGGGACACATCCGTGGCATCTATGCTTCAACTATACAGGACGCTCTTCCTGGCATACTTGCGATATAGCACACCAGTGCTGTCCAATGCTAACAAAACTAACATCCATATCTTACAGAGCATTCAAGGCCAAGCCCTTCGAACATGTCTGAGAATACCTCGAAGTGCTTGAACCGTATTAACAAGTGCCACCGCGAGAGACCACTCAATAATGACCTATATATCTATCGACGCACTCCGGGCGCATGTTCGCCATATATCCAGGGTCCCTGACCACCATCTCGCTCGCTTGCCTGAGAAAAGACCCAAGGCAGCGTTCTCCAGATCAGTTGCCGCTAACCAGCACTCTTTGTCATTGAGGCACTCACCCGCAACAAGAACGCCATCCCCTCTGTGGTGCCTGAAAAAGCCTCCTGTGTACCTTGCTGTTCCAGGAATAGTGAAGAAAGCTAGCCTGACCACCGCGGCTCTCAAGCAGGTCACATTGAAACTTTTGCGTTGTTCATACGCTAACCGAATCCATGTTTACACGGATGGTTCCATCTCGGCAAATTATACGGGCGCCATTTTTCTATCATCTCAATCGGTCGTCATCAAGTTTAAGACTTCACACGTAACGACATCTACAGGTTCTGTACTGGCCGCTCTTCGCGCTGCTGTCGAATACATTGAAAAAGAACCTCCCAAAAATGGGCGATATTTTGTGATTCGAAAGCAGCCCTTCAGAGCTTGCGAGGTTTACGTCGTGGCAGTTATAAACAGCTGGTGTATAAAATCAACGAAACTTGCCATTGCGCTTCTGAACGAGGACATGATATCATCTTTCAGAGGCTGCCGGGACATTGTGGCGTCGTTGGTAATCACCTCGCCGATAACGCTGCCCGACGTGCCCTGGCTCGCGCACCGACACTACATATACCTTTATCGAGAGTAGACGCTGCAAAAGAGCTTCGCAATCTCGCTCGTACCATCACGTTAAGTTACTGGCATACACCACAGAAGTCTAGGGTCGTTTATACAGCCTCGACCAATCACTGAAACATCAATTACCAGCAAACCTTTCACGACGTACGCAACACTGCTGTGTCGTCTTTGGTTAGGAGTAGCATTCACGAACTCCTACAGCTATCGTATTGGAATGGCAGACTCACCAATGTGCCCTAAGTGCAAGTGTGAAGAGACCATCAGTCATCTTCTGTGCCACTATTCTCGGTATGATAATCAACGTCAGACTCTCCAGTGTGCCTTGAATAGACTGGATGACAGGCCATTTACAGAAGCAAAGATCTTGGGAGCCTGGCCTCACAGTTCATCAGCCTATAAAGCACTTCGAGCGCTTCTTCAGTACCTGAAGGCAACAGACTTGAGTGCCCGACTATGGACATCCTACACCTAACTTAATGCATGTGAAAGTGCGGTATAGACTCATGCTTTCTCTCTCTCTCTCTCTTTCACTCCCCATTCCCCTCCCCACGTGTGGAATAGCAAACTGGACCCAGTATGGTTAACCTCCCTGCCTTTAATTCTTCCCTTCTCTCTCTCTCTCTCTCTCTGAAACTGTGAGAGGGAGCCAACGATGGTGGCTAAATCCCAGGGGTGAATCTCCGCGTGGCGCCTCCTCACCCTAGCTTACACCCTATCGCTCGTTGTATTTTATTTTTGCTTCTATTAGGGCGACCCGCGTGTATATATATATATATATATATATATATATATATCACGCGTGCGCGCGCGCTGCGCCAGGCATTGCCATTGTTTGTGAACTGGCGCGTGGTGCGCCGTGGGTTCTTTATGTGTTTGCACGCACGCAGTCTTGTCCATACTTTGAGTATGCCAGCATATAGAACACTTCCAACTTCCAACACAAGAGATCGTTGGCCTCGCTTTATTGGCTTCCGTTTCCGAAAACAAGGATTTTTGTATAACTTGGTATGATACACGCTCAGAAAATGAACAAAAGTAAAAAATGCATGACATGTACATCACTAATAAACACAAAAGTTCACACACAGTGAAATAAGAAATAATAATAATAAAACTCAGGAAATCTCGAAGGCCGTTTCATGTGCACACATAAAAAATATTTTTATATAATGCCCTAAAGACCAAAGTGCAGAAGATCTGATATGCGCACTGAGAGGTTCTGATATACTCACTGAGATATTGCACAAAACTGGACGACGTGTATGACATAGTCATGACAACTAAAGAAAGGGAAAATTCACTGGTAATGGCAAAAACAATGACACGCAAAATGCCTAAATAATATAAAATGCTAATATTCTTTTATTGACAGCCATACCAAAGAAAATAAAGAACTTACGTATATACCCGCAAGAAAGTATGTGAAATGCGTGACATGTTCATGACTATCGAAGAAAATGGAAAAGGCATGACAACACAGAAATACATTGTACTAAAAACGGAAATACATATTATCACATTATTTTCCACTTGGCCACAACTTCAGTAATGGTGGCAAGGGGGAACAGGAGGTAGTCAGCTTTTGCAGCAGCACAATAAAACATAAAACTTAATAGTGACCGCGCCGGACCTTCGGGTGACCATGTCAGCTGCGCCAGCTCATCGGATCTGTAAACTATTGACAGTTATGATTCTGACCAATTCAATAGTCACGAATCGCCGTTCGCATTCGACCCGCCACCACGAGAGCCAGCGCCCATGCGCTACATGTCGTGGTGCAACATGAAGACCTCATTTTATACGTGCTGCTTGCTATATTAGATGTTTACCCCTTTTCAGGGAAGCGCTTCGCATGCTCACTGTAAGATGTGGAGCACGACTTTCCGCATTTGTATCCCACAAGAACGCCGCTGACAGTCCAAAGCACCGAGCGGTCCGTGGCCATCATTATTGACGCAGCAATGAATGACATCCCTGAGGCACGTGTACCAGAAATGAACGTGCTCTTTTCACTCGAAGAGCTCGATGCTGCATTGGCGACCTGCAGGCGTTCCTCGTCACCAGGACCTGATGGCATCACGTATGCTGTCCTATGCCACCTTGGACATGACGCACGTGATGAGCTGCTCAACTACTACAACGAGTCTTGGCAGAACGGCGCCGTTCCTAAACAATGGAAATCGAGCCGCTTGATCCCCATTCTGAAACCTGGAAAGTCTCCGCTTGAGCTCTCATCATATCGTCCGATTGCGCTTTCCAGCTGCGTCGGTAATGTGATGGAAAGAATGATTCTTGCTCGCTTGGAATGGTACCTAGAGCGATTCAACATCTATCCGGACGCCATGACAGGCTTTCGTCGAGGTCGCTCGTCCATTGACAACGTCATTGACACCGTAACCTGGGTCCAAAATCAAAAAAAGCCTCACGCGCCTATCAGTGGCACTTTTTCTAGATATAAAAGGAGCATACGACAACGTCGCCCATGAGGCCATGCTGAACTCACTTGAGGCTGTTGGAGTTGGTGGTGTTTGGATCGGACTGCTGGTACGATCTGTTGGGAACTCGGCGCTGACGCCCGTGGTTGTACCTGGGTCGCAAGCCCCAAGGGTAGCGTTGGCCTGGCGGCCTGGGGTACAACTGCAAGCATCCGAAGGTCCCGGCAAAGCATGAGTCGACAGGTAACAACGAAACAACTTGTTTATTTTAACATCGCAAAGAGTTGGCGGTCAGGTTTGACCGAAGTAGAGAGACGGGAGAGCACTTCACTCAACGGAAGAAATCGGAGCCCTCCTCTGGCGTCCGGGGGCAGCTGTTTTTATACTCTCGCAGTTGAGGGCAAGAAGGAACCCCTCAAAAGACGAGCACGTGAATGTACAATGGGCTAATGGTGACGCACACTGTCGTAGCGATGCCGTAGCACCATGTCGTGGCGCTGCGCAAGATCTCGTAGCAACTGGTCGTGGCGCTGCGCAGCACTGTCGTGGCGCTGCGCAGCACACTGTCGTGGCGCTGCCGGTCGGACACAATGACTGTAACGAGAAGATGGTCCCTGCTTTGGCATCGCCTGTTTCGGGCCCAATAACTGGAATGAGATCCCTGCTTTGGCATCGCCTGTTTCGGGCACAATGACTGGAACGAAATCCCTAGGCGGTCGCATCGCCGCAGACGCGCCTGGAAACACCTGGCGATGAGTGTTGTGGTGACGACGATCGGGCCAAAATGTCCGCCGCCCCGCCGCCGTCGCGCCGGCAAAACCACGTGTCGCAGGCGAAACGCAACAGACCGCCCCGCCGGGGAAAGGAGATCCCGATGGACAGGGGACTGCATCCGCTGTCCGGAGGGATGTCGCTCGATGATGCTCATAACCGAAGTCGGGCGTCCCTTGACGTTTCTTGAGCGCAGCGCACAGAGAAGGCCTCGTTCTCTCGTTCAGGTTCGCACGGGACACTGCAAAGTGACTTCGGGAGAGTTCACATTTTTGTTCTCGTTCCCGGCAAGCGTTAGAACTACGCTGAAAACTCAACCGCTCAGTCAGCAAGCACGGCACAACCCTCACTAAGCCCTGCCAGGCTCTTTCCCCTTTTTATACCACTGCCTAGTTCCTTACAGTAGTCTAGCATCACTCAGAACGCGTCCACAAATTGAAAAATTGCACTAGAAAGCATATCATCACTTTGAAACACTAAACAAAAGCAATATGTTAAAAAAAATCCTGCCTCAGGAAGAAAAACATCAGTAACAAACAATTTTGAGGCTGATTCCTACGTTAGGGGCTTCGACTTAAGCCATCGGCGTTACCGTTGAGACTCCCCTTTTTGTAACGCACCTCAAAGGAATATTGTTGTAAAGCGAGGCTCCAGCGCAGGAGGCGACCATTTTTGGGAGAGATGGTCTGCAGCCATTGGAGAGGGCAGTGATCTGTCTCAATGATAAACCTCGAGCCGGCTAGATAGCATGACAATTTCTGAACGGCCCACACGAGACATGCACACTCTTTCTCGGTGGCGCTATACGCCTGCTCACGACTGGTCAGCTTACGACTAGCATACAGGACGGGGTGTTCTACTTCTCCATTTTCCCGTTGGCACAGTACAACGCCCATGCCTCGCTCACTAGCATCGCACTGAACAATGAACCCTTTTGTATAGTCTGGCGATCGTAGCACAGGCTGGCTTGTTAGGGCACTCTTTAGGGCGCTAAAAGCTCTTTCCTTTGTCTCGTCCCAGACGACTGTTTGAGGCTCTGTCTTTCTTAGAGCATCCGTCAGGGGAGCCGCGATATCAGAGTACCTAGGGATGTACTTCTGATAGTAGCCGGCGACACCTAAGAACGACCGAATATCGGTCTTTGTGCGCGGTTGCGGAAAGTCTCGCACAGCGGCCACTTTTATTTCAGAGGGGCGGCGACGACCCTGACCAATCACGTGACCGAGGTAGACAACCTCGGCCTGTGCTAACTGGCACTTAGGAGCCTTTACTGTCAAGCCTGCTTCGCGCAGGCGGGTTAGCACTGCCCGCAAGTGTGTCATATGCTCAGACCAGGATGCGGAGAATATCGCTACGTCGTCTAGATACGGTAAAGCGAATTCTTGCTGTCCCCGCAACACTTTATCCATGAGACTTGAAAAACAGTATGGCGCGTTCTTCAAACCAAAATTCAACACTTTAGGACGGAATGTTCCCATTGGTGAAATGAACGCCGCATACCTACTAGCCTCTTCTGTAAGTGGAACCTGCCAATAACCCCTGACAAGATCTAGGGTGGAAATAAACTGAGCGCTACTAACTTTCTCAAGGCGCTCCTCGATGTTAGGGATCGGATAAATTTGATCCTTAGTGATGGAATTAAGCCTGCGGTAGTCGACGCAAGGACGAGGTTCCTTGCCCGGTACCTCAACTAAAATCAAAGGGGAGGTATAATCACTCTCACCTGCCTCAATAACACCGAGCTGTAGCATTTTCTTTACCTCAGCCTCCATAATATCGCTCTGGCGGGGTGACACCCGATACGCCTTGGATCGTACTGGCTCTGTGGAGGTAAGTTCTATATCATGAGTAAGTACAGAAGTCCTACCAGGCCTCTCAGAGAACAGACCTTGAAACTCTTGTAATAGCTGGTGTAGTTCGGTTTTCTGCTCAGGCGACAGCGGTGCTTTACTGATAAGGTCACTAATGACTTGACCGGTGTCTTCCCTGTTCGTCACTGAGCCTAGTCCCGGAAGCTCGACCGGAAGCTCTTCAGGAACGTTTACCATCATGCACACCACTGCTTCCCTTTGTCTATAAGGTTTGAGCAGATTACAGTGGTAAACTTGCTGTGCTTTCCGCTTTCCTGGCAGACTTACCACGTAGTTAACGTCCGACAGTTTCTGAACAATTCGCGCTGGGCCCTCCCACTGCACGTCTAGTTTGTTGTTTAGCGATGTGCGCAATATCATGACCTCATCGCCAACCTCAAAACGACGGGCCCTGGCTGTCCGATCATAATAAACCTTGGCCCTCTGCTGGGCCTTTGTCATTGCTTCACCTGACAACTCCTGTGCCCTTCTTAAGCGTTCGAGGAGCTTAAGCACGTACTCCACCACGACTGGGTCGTCGCCCCTACCTTCCCATGATTCTCGAAGCATGCGAAGCGGAGATCGAAGCGAGCGACCGTACACCAGTTCAGCTGGCGAAAACCCCGTAGCCGCATGCGGCGCGGTCCTTAAAGCAAACATCACCCCAGGCAGACACAGCTCCCAGTCAGTTTGATGTTCAAAACACAACGCTCTCAACACGCGCTTCATGACGGAGTGGAGCTTCTCAACGGAATTCGACTGTGGGTGGTACACTGAGCTGTGTAACAGCTTTACCCCACACCTTTCGAGAAAAGTTGTCGTCAAAGCGCTAGTAAACACTGTGCCCTGATCTGATTGAATTTCTGCAGGAAAACCAACTCGCGCAAATATGGACAGTAGTGCATTAACTATCTCAACTGAGCTGAGTTCTTTAAGCGGCACTGCTTCAGGGAACTTTGTCGCTGGGCAGATCACAGTCAAAATGTGTCTGTACCCCGTGGCTGTTACCGGCAGAGGTCCCACTGTATCAATAACGAGCCGTCTAAAAGGCTCCGTAATGATAGGTACCAATTTCAACGGCGCCCTCGATTTGTCCCCTGGTTTGCCCACCCGCTGACAAGTGTCACATGTCCTCACGAAATGGTCTGCGTCCCGAAAACACCCTGGCCAATAG
This sequence comes from Dermacentor variabilis, assembly GCF_050947875.1. Lineage (NCBI taxonomy): Eukaryota > Metazoa > Arthropoda > Arachnida > Ixodida > Ixodidae > Dermacentor > Dermacentor variabilis. The sequence continues at coordinate 215,726,910 of NC_134568.1, forward strand.
TACTCTTGCAAGAGACGGTCCTTAGTTTTCTTAACTCCTAGGTGTCCGGACCACGAACCCCCATGTGACAAGCGCAACAGATCCTGACGATAGCATTGAGGCACGACCAGCTGATCGAACTCCACTCCTCGGCGGTCTAGATACTTCCGGTACAGGACTCCACCTCTTTCCACAAAACGCGCAGTTTTCCTGGCGATACCTTCTTTGACATTGCAGCGCACGTTTTCCAGGCTGCCATCCTTTTTTTGTTCGGCTATCAAAGCCGTCCGGCTGACTTTTAGCAACCTATCAAGTCCGTCTGACGTAGGCGCGATGAGCAAATCAGTAGATAGCTCTTCTAACTTTCCCGCGTCGGGATTTTCCTCTCCAGTATCTGGCGCCTTCAACGCTACAGACTCAATTTTATTCTGTTCGGGCGTGCTCTGAATATCAGCTTGCTGCGCCTCTGACCCTTTTTCGTTGTTTGATAACGTCGGCCCCGCAACTACCGCCTTTGCAGCGAGCTCCCGAACCTTCGATCTGGTTAAGGCCTGAACACTAGCTTCACCAAACAAAAGCCCCTTCTCGCGCAGGAGGTGATCGGACCTGTTTGAAAATAGGTACGGGTACTGGGGTGGCAGCATAGATGACACTGCCGCCTCTGTCTCAAGCGCTCCGAAAGGTCCTTCAATAAGCACTTTTGCTACTGGCAGACACACGCTATGAGCTTCCACGGCTTGCTTGATCCACGCGCACTCGCCCGTGAACATATGGGGTTCTACGTAAGATGGGTGAACTACATCCATCGTAGCTGCGGAATCGCGAAGCACTCGGCACTCTTTCCCGTTCACGAGGAGGTCTCGCATGTAAGGCTCGAGAAGCTTCATGTTCTCGTCAGTGCTGCCTAGTGAAAAAAACACAACTTTTGGTGTTGTTTCCGGACACTGCGCCGAAAAGTGACCCGGCTTCTGGCACGTATAACAAACGCCCGCTCGCCTCATCTCGAACCGCTTTCTGCGTTCGGCTTCGGCTGCCGTCTCTTTACGTTTGGTCGGATTGCTTTCACTCGCATCCTCACTACGCGTGTCCCCCTTAAATCTCATGGGCGTGAACCTTGGCCTCTCAGACTTGGAGCCAAATTCACCCTTTTGACCGTCCTTAGCTCCGCGAGCTCGACGCGTCACAAACTCCTCGGCTAGCTCAGCGGCTCTAGCCACCGTACTCACGTCTGGCCTATCCAAGACCCAGTATCGCACGTTCTCCGGTAACCGACTATAAAACTGTTCTAGCCCGAAGCACTGCAGAACTTTATCGTGGTCACCAAACGCTTTCTCTTCTTTGAGCCACTCCTGCATGTTCGACATAAGCCTATACGCAAACTCTGTATATGACTCACTTCTGCCTTTCTCATTTTCCCGAAACTTCCGACGGAACGCTTCCGCAGACAGCCGGTACTTTTTTAGCAGACTCGATTTTACTTTGTCGAAATCCTCTGCTTCCTCTCTATCCAAGCGAGCGACTACGTCGGCCGCCTCGCCGGGTAACAAAGTGAGCAAGCGCTGTGGCCACGTTTCCCGAGAGAACCCCTGCTTCTCGCACGTTCGCTCAAAGTTAACCAGGAACAAACCAATGTCCTCTCCAAGCTTAAACGGCCGCATTAGGTCAGTCATTTTGAACAATACGCGTTCTCCTGCACCGTGTGCCTGACTTCCATTACGAGCGCGTTCCATCTCTACCTCGAGACGCTTCATTTCCAAAGCGTGTTCGCGCTCTTCTTTTTCTTTCTGTTCTTTACGTTCACGCTCTTGTTTCTCTTTTTGCTCTTTAAGTTCGCGCTCATATTTCTCTTTTTGCTCTTTAAGTTCGCGCTCATGTCTTTTTGACCTCTCCTCAATAGTCTCAAGGCATTCCGACAGCTCGTCATCCTCAGCCTCTAACTCAAGAATAGCCGTTATCAGTTCCGGTTTTCTTAGTTTGTCTGAGACATCCAGACCCAACTCTCTTGCAAGCTCCAACAATTTCGGTTTGCGCAACGACTTCAAATCCATGGCTGCTCTGAATGCTGCTTTCTCTACTGCTTACTATTGTCTTGCCGCAAACTAACCCGGCAGCAACGACAATCACAATTACCAGCTCTGTTTCTGACACTAACAAAAGCCTGGCAAAGCTCAGAAGAAGAAAGTCCCGCACTCACCAAACCTCGCAGGCAGGAATTCCGCGCAGTCGTTCCGCTGCAGGCAACCAGTCGTCACACAGGGCTCGTTGCACTGCTCCCGGATCGTCGTTGAGCTGCTCAGCATACTGTCAACTGCATCTCTTTGCTGCTGGCCTCCGTTGTCGTGATCTCGCCGCTGGCAGACAGTTGTTTGAAGTCGTAGGCGATCTCACCGCTGGCAACCAGATGTTTGGATCGGACTGCTGGTACGATCTGTTGGGAACTCGGCGCTGACGCCCGTGGTTGTACCTGGGTCGCAAGCCCCAAGGGTAGCGTTGGCCTGGCGGCCTGGGGTACAACTGCAAGCATCCGAAGGTCCCGGCAAAGCATGAGTCGACAGGTAACAACGAAACAACTTGTTTATTTTAACATCGCAAAGAGTTGGCGGTCAGGTTTGACCGAAGTAGAGAGACGGGAGAGCACTTCACTCAACGGAAGAAATCGGAGCCCTCCTCTGGCGTCCGGGGGCAGCTGTTTTTATACTCTCGCAGTTGAGGGCAAGAAGGAACCCCTCAAAAGACGAGCACGTGAATGTACAATGGGCTAATGGTGACGCACACTGTCGTAGCGATGCCGTAGCACCATGTCGTGGCGCTGCGCAAGATCTCGTAGCAACTGGTCGTGGCGCTGCGCAGCACTGTCGTGGCGCTGCGCAGCACACTGTCGTGGCGCTGCCGGTCGGACACAATGACTGTAACGAGAAGATGGTCCCTGCTTTGGCATCGCCTGTTTCGGGCCCAATAACTGGAATGAGATCCCTGCTTTGGCATCGCCTGTTTCGGGCACAATGACTGGAACGAAATCCCTAGGCGGTCGCATCGCCGCAGACGCGCCTGGAAACACCTGGCGATGAGTGTTGTGGTGACGACGATCGGGCCAAAATGTCCGCCGCCCCGCCGCCGTCGCGCCGGCAAAACCACGTGTCGCAGGCGAAACGCAACAGTGGCCGGATGTATCAATGGATTCGGGACTATTTGACTGAGAGGTGTTTTTTCTTACAGACTGAAGAGGGCCCAACTTCGGAACATTACATCTGTCGTGGGGTGCCACAGGGTGGGGTGTTGAGCCCCATTCTGTTCAACCTTGTCTTAGTAGGACTAGCGGAGTACCTACCGCAGTCAGTTCACGTCTCAATATACGCCGACGACATCTGCATCTGGGCTTCTGCGGTGACTCGCCCTCATATACGAGCCAGGCTTCAGCGGGCGGCAACCATGACGGCGTCTTATCTCCTAGAACAAGGCCTCAGTGTATCTACTGAAAAGTGCGCATTGGTTGGCTTTACGCGGAAATAAATGACATCGTATCCTGTTTCAATCAATGGTCAAGCTGTATCCTATGCTAAGACTTATCGCTTTCTGGGTGTAATCATTTACCGCAACCTCTCGTGGAGCCCCCACTGCGTCTGTCTAAAGAAGAAATTCGTTGCCATTGCTCAGGTCTTTAAATTTCTCTGCGGGAAAAACTGGGGTACACCAGTCCGTTCTATGATGCAGCTCTACAGGGTACTTTCTCGGACTCCTACGTTACAGTCTACCAGTGTTGTCAAATGCATGCAAGACGAACTTTCGTGCTTTGGAGAGCATACAAGGTCAAGCCCTACGCACGTGTTTAGGTTTGCCTCGGTGCACGTCAACAGCCGCAACAATTGCCATCGCTGGGGACCATAGGATCCAGACGCACGTAGCTGTCGACTCTCTCAGAGCGCACAATCGCCATCTGTCAAGAATCCCCGACCATCATTTGGCCTCCCTACCAGCCGAGAGACCTCAACCGACCTTTTCAAGAGTGATTAACGCTCATAAAGAGTGCATACCGTCATATCTTACACCGGCGACGAAGCCTTCATCTCCCCTGTGGTGCCTACGACAGCCTCAAGTGAATTTTGCTATTCCTGGAATTACAAAAAAAGTCCAATCATCCATCGCCGGCTATGAAGCAACTTACGCTCCTATTACTGCACCAGACGTATCAGGACCACATACATATATATACCGATGGTTCGACCTCCCGTACCAGCTCAACTGCCGCATTCGTCGTTCCAGCCAAGAAGGTTACAGTTAAATTCAAATTGTCGCATACGACTACATCTACATCGGCAGAGCTTGCAGCTCTCCATGTCGCTATGATGTACGTCAGCGAAGAGCGAACAGAGAAATGGGTCGTATTTTGTGACTCCAAGGCAGCCCTTCACAGCATCAAGTCTGCATTACGTCACAGAACTTACGAGCAGATGACATCTGACATCAGAGAAGCGCACTACCATGCTCTGGAAAGAGGGCACACCATCATATTTCAATGGATTCCTGCTCACTGTGGCATCGTCGGCAACAACCTAGCTGACAAGGCTGCCCGGTCTGCCCACGAAGTTACCCAGACGCGTTCAATACCTTTGGCGAGGTCGGACGCTGCCAGCGAACTTCGCCTACATGCACACAAAAAGTCGCAAGATCTCTGGAGTTCAAGTGCCTACAATTGCCGATTATATAAACTGGACCCCAGGCTACGGCTACAACTGTCATCTAGCCTTTCCCGCGGTGAAGCAGCCTTGCTGTACCGCTTGTGGCTGGGAGTAGCTTTCACTAACTCATACTCTTATAGTTTGGGAATGGCCGAGAGCCCGATGTGCGATTCCTGTGGGTGCGAGGAGACCATCGAGCACTTATTGTGTACCTGCCCCCGCTACGATGTACAACGCCTCTCTCTGCGGGAAACTTTACACCGACTGGACTTAAGACCGTTCAACGAGTCAAAGATACTCGGACCGTGGACACTCCCGTCACTGGAACGAAAAGCGAATCGTGCATTAGTGCAATACTTGAAGTGCACCGGCTTACGAGACCGTTTATAGTGTCCCTGTGCATAGTGTTCCGCCCACACGCACTCAGTGCTCACCTTCTACCTTTTTCCTCTTTCTATTACCCTTTCCCCCACCCCCAGTGTAGGGTAGCAAACCGGATGCTCTACTGGTTGACCTCCCTGCCTTTCCTATCCTTGCTTTTTTCTCTCTCTCTCGAACGGTGCATTTGTTTACATCGGCAGGTATACCACTCGTCGTTCGCTTGAGATGTAATGCTAGACTCTCATCGGTGACGTCAATTAATGTCATCAAAACAGGCAGATTTTGTGCATGTAAGCCCCGACGCATCACTCTGAATCGCACTGATATGCATGAGCCATTACACATCTTCGAAAACAGCCAGCGGAAGACCGCAGTACGGGAGCGTTGTTATGCTACCTCCTTATCATTCTTCGTATTGTCTTCATGCACACAATATGTTCCGAAATGTGGACATAGATGAGGACTTTGCGAGAACTCGTAGTTTTCTCGCGGAAACGCCGATGCCAATATGCAGACACCGTTGGCAGCTGAACTAGGCGATCGTTTACGCTGCTGTATAGATGGGCCTACGCTTGCTGCCCAATTGGGATACGAGGCAAGCTGTGCACATCGGAAGCTAAATAATGAGTCTGCATGACAATACGTAAAAATAGACCCATGCTCTTAGTCGCATTTAATTTAGGGAAGTGCCGGTGAGTGCGGCGGGCAGCTTTCCGTCGAAAACGGCAACGTACCGATGTCGATACTGCTCCGCGTCGTCGCTTCTCTTTTTTTTGTGTGTGTGTGTGCACTGTAAGAAATGAGGAACGGTGTATTTCAAATCCGTATGGTCAAAACTGAACTGCAGAAGTAGTTTCCTTCATCCTGACGGCTTAATTAGCTTCATGTCAGTCGCTAAGTCCCGCCAGCAGCAGACGCATGAACTACGCGACTGTGACATATAGTCTTAACCTCGCCTGAACGCGATAGGAATCGGCTCAAACTGTGTGTGCGGACGGCGAGGGCTGAAGTCCGTGCAGTCTACATCTACAGGGAACACAACTTCTCACGCCATGCATCAGCTCACGAGCGTCGATTCCTCGACGCTCTCGTCACTGTCGTCTCCACAATCCCGGCATGCTCTGCATGGAACACTCCTGACATCATACACAATATGGCTTGTAACTGAGGAGGAGGCAAGGTAGCGTTGTCGAGGCAATTAATTAAATTCATTTGTAAAAAATCTGTGCAAATCTCAAACCTTCTTTTTTGAGGACATGACGGAACTGTGCAGAGGAACGCGCCCAGCGAATATCATCGACATCCGTTTACATAGAAAAATCGCCGGAGTTGCCCTTCAAAGCGAAATGAGTGAATAACAGCCTTGCCACTCTTCGCTCGCAGTTCCCATTGAACGGGAAGGTAAGGGGGGGGGGGGGGGACGTACCCAGTGGATCGCACTGGGTACGTTGGCGCTCGCTGGGTCACACTGGAAGGGACGCTGGTTCCACTGCCATGTCGCTGGGGAGCACTGGAAGCTGCGCTGGTTGTGTTTCTGCCGCGCTGGTTCCAGTACGCAAGGACGAGCGCTGCTGGAGATTAAATGCTTTAAACAATTTCATCGCTTGATACTAGTCTCTTGTCCTAAATAACGCTATAACTTGAGGTCATAAAAGTCTACCTCGTGTCGCAGCTTGGAATAAAGGTGCGTGAGCTGCCTTGTTTATTCATGCACATTTGACAGTGAAGATCACTTTCGTTTTTAGCATTTTCCCTTTTGACTGGGTGGATAGCTAAACTCTTGAACGAAACCACGCAAACGCAGAGGGCGCCGCGTTTTTAGTAGTTTGCACGTAACACATGACTGGGAGTTGTCGCCGTTGCCGCAGTGTTGTGGAGTGGACATGAAATCCAGAAGTCGTTCAGACGCGCTCGAACTGACCCCGAGTTCGAAGCCTACCGCTGATTTATATTATTGCACCGATAACAAAGCTGAGGCGATTCGTGCGCTTCCACTTTTCCTAATGCACTAAAGAAATTCTGAGGCTCAAATACACACATTTTAGCTTTCGCCAACTACCCGCGCCGATATCGGTCCCCACCGAAGCTTAGGCCTAGGGTATCCGCCGAGTCCGTCCTCACGCTATTGGCACGTCTAGGCTCAGGAATCAAGAAGTCTAACAAGGATAAATCAACCAATATTTAAGCTTTCGCCTGGATGTTCCTAAATAAACCATTTTTTTTTCATGTCTACAGTGCCAGCACAAGGAGCGATGAGCACCGATGTGACGCGTCATAAACACCGGTATATATGTGCTGTCGCCGAAGGCTCCTAGCACTATAGCCTGCGCTTCTCTGGCGAAGATATATGACTAGACCGACGTGTCGACTGAAAAGCATCACTGAACTAAGAAAACTTTGCGTATCCCTCGCGTGAAGAACAAGAAACGGCTATCGAAATCGGCAGTAACAGCCCATACAGCGTCCCGGGTCGGCGGTTCATTTAGGACTTTTTTCGAAGTTGAAATACCAATCACAAGTGAAAATCGATGTTGTGGCACTTCCGAGCATGCAATTGAATGTGTACAGCAAATTTTTCTTTATGGTACAGGCGTGAGTTTTAGTTGCTGGGCGATAGCGCATCTACCATGTCTTCGAGATATCTGTGAAACTAAAACTGCTTCTTGACCATGACATGGCAAATTGTCCGTCCGCGTTCATCTGCTGGCGTTTGTGACTTTTTCGTTTGTCATGTGAACTTCGGAAATAAAGGAAAGAAGAAGCTGGCGTGGCGTAGCGGTAAAGTACCGAGCTAAGGATCTGTGCGTCCGACGGTCGGATCCCAACCAACTTATTTTTATTCTTTTGTTTCTTTTTTTATTGCACTAAAACGCTCTCTGTTGCTTTCTGTAGTAAAAAAATGTATACGGTGTCCAGGCACCGCGTATTTAACGCGCTAGAGCTGTTTTTCGCACCAGTAGCCAGCGCCTCCCAGTGCGCCGCGCCTGCTGTTAGGGTTGGCGTCTGGCACCACGTGCAGAAAGGAATTTCAACCGACTATCTCTCACCCTGCCTCGACGAAATGAAGCGTGACTTCGCCTGCTATGGTCGGCGTCCCGCACCTCGTGCATAAATAACTTTCTCTCACCCGACCTTCTTCCACCAGGCCTCGTGGAAATGAAGCGTGACTTCCTAATTTGCCATGACCATTTCGAGTGTCCGCCGGTCTCGCGGAAGCCCCGCAGTGTACAGGCTTCTTTTGTGTGTGTGTGTGCGTGTGTGTGTGGGTGTGTGTGTGTGTGGGTGTGTGTGTCTTTAGAGGGACCCGTTCCTCGAACGGCCAAAAGGCCAGAACCAGCACCGCGCAAGGGAGACGGACAAGCGTCTACAATTCCAGGAGGCGGGACGGCCTTCTCATTTCAGCAGAATTTCAGTGCCGGTCACGTGACGTCGACGGAAGCAGGATCCCTCCCACGATTGTAGAGAGCCTATTTAAGGGGCTCCGAAATGTACTTTTGAACACTTCATGCTCTTCTCATTTTCTTTCATCTACCTTTTAATAAACCGTGCAAGTTTCACACTAGAAATCGTGTCGCCCTTGCTTGGTCGCCATGGTCTACCGGATGCCTGCAGCCCGCCGACAACGCCACGCTACCCAATAAGTAACGTTGGTCAAGCTTCGATAGGCAGTCGTCGCTGCAACTAGGGAGCAGTACGATACGCTACCCTGGAGTACGCAACACTGCCCAGCGCCCCATGCATCCAGTGCGCGGCACTGGACACATAATCCGGCGCTGCACTGGATACTGGGCACTGGGTTTTGCAATAGGGACAGCAACACAGAAATGGAAGATGGGAAAGAGGGAAGAAAGAGGAAAGAAGGAGCAACAGGACAAATCTAAAAGAATAAAGTAGAACACACAGTACAGGTCACACACAGTAGAGCCGGTCACTGAAGGTCACGCTAATACAGAATGTCCAATAGAAGAAATAGTCTCGGCGCTACAAACGTGAACCTAAGTCAGTGCTCTCGTTTCAACCCGCAAAGAGCTGTCGTCTCAGCCACCCTAGACAAACTGGACAAGCGCCCAATGACAGAAAACAAGATCCTTGGAAACTGGCCTACGCGAACATCAGCGCGATCGGCTATGAAGGCGCTGCTGCGGTATTTAATGGACACTGGACTTTCTGACAGATTGTGACTTCACTGTGTGACGCAGGATTGTACGGTGACACTGTATAACACTAGGAACGCCTTTGCGGGCTGCGTGACAGTGCTCACAGAAACCGTTTGTGTGTACGTGCGTGTGTGTGTGTAGTTTTTTTTTCGTTTTTCTTTTTTTAATCCTTCTCTCTCTCACCTATCGCATCCCCTTGCTTCTCCCCCAATACAGGGTAGCCAACCGGCGATAATCCATGGTTAACCTCCCTGTCTTTCCTTTGCCTTTCTCTCTCTCTCTCTCTCTCTCTCTCTCCAAGTTCGTTAATTCTAGAAAACTAAGTACAGCGCGATAAGCCTGATCGCGTACGCACAACCACTGGGGTACAAACATTCGTCGAGTGTCGTACACCGCAGGCCAAGGAAGTGATAGTCCCTCACTAGCGACATGTGCTGCGCACTGAAAGTGGAACACAGTTGTTATGAGCGCAAGTTGAAGCCAGTCGATCATCCTCTTCATTTCAGGCGATTCCTACGTGTGAAGGTATTTATTGAGCAACGAGAGATACCCCACATGATTAAATTTTATTTGCAGAGTCAGCAATGCTGCGCACAACTGGGTAATAAATCTGACTGCGATGTAACGTGCTCAGGACAGCGCGAGAGTCCGTAAAGATGGCAATCTTCGATGTAATTAACTCCTCTTGCACGTATTCCAGTGCAACGTAAGTCGCTGCTAGGTCCGCAGTTGTTGACGAAGTTGGGTGAGGTATTTGAAAGATACGTCGTACTTGAGTTAAGGGCAGAAAAAAGCTGCAGAGGCGCCTTGACAGTCGCTGTGTACAGATGCATCTGTGAATTCTTGAAGATAATCTGGAAATCTTTCGAATGTGTGAGACTGAGCCAATTGGAATATTGCCGAAACAGGCATATCAGACTTTTTGTGTATGTCAGGGATTGTGAGGTGAATGGGGAATACGTGTTTCGTGATATCTTTTGGAAGTGAAGGCGTAACTGGAAGCAGCACGTTCAGAAATGTCAGTGATATTCATAAATAATGCCGCCATTTTTCCCATGTGAGGTAACGGGTGGTGAATCAGACGATCAAGGAGCGATTGACCAGTCGATGCGTGGTGCAGACGCCCAATATGATATCGAGCTCTCTGGTCTGCTTGCAGCCTCAGGTGTAACTGATGCGCTTCAGTGAGTAATGCAACAGATTGCGCCTCACGGGGTAATCCGAGCATTAGTCGAAGGGCAACGCGATGATCTCGTTCTACATAAAAATGGTTTTCCAAGCTACACTGTACTGTGGCGAAGCAAATCGATCAATCAATCACTCAATCAATCAAAGAAAGCCGCGAATACACAAAAAATTGCCGTGCGGCTGGCCGCTCGAGGTACCTTGCTTGGCCTGAGTCTTAGTCAGTCGACTCATAAGTGAGTTTCCCGATCTATATATATGCTAAAGCCTTACATGCCCACAGTGTTAATTTCCTTTGCGACGATATGTTTTTTCTAAAGAACACGGATAGCGGATTCCGCGGGTGCTGTTGTTGTCCAAGGAAACCTAGAAGAGCAGAACAATAACGATTCCTTGAATAAGGCAAGCTTGTGGTCTCAGGTTTCAGTATGCGAGCCTTATCCTTGTATGGTAAAACATGAGTCGACTCGAACCTCTTCCTCGGCTCCGCAGAATGCAAGCCGCTTTTCAGCTGAAGAAGAGACTGGGATTCCACTCCTCGGTCATTGCTGCGGTAAACAGCTGCTTGACAAACGCACTTGCAGTCCGGTGAACTTGTGTTAGTCGCCCTGAGTGCGTGGCTACAAAACGCTTGCTAAGAGCTAACTAAATAGGATCATAAACAGGATCACTTCGAAACAAATCTATCTTGTAAGCAGAAATGGGTGAAACTTAGGTGCTGAATGACATCTTTTTTTGTAATATGGAAGAACCACAGAAACTATCACTAAAAAGACGATCGCCATTACTATCATCAATATGGCGTCAACAATAATATTTTATAGCGAAACGGTAAATATATTACATTAAAAATTATGCCATCTTGCTCTACAAGTGAGTGCCCCTCACCAGGTCTGGCCATTTTGAGCTGACAAGCGTAGAGCATACTATGTGCGTTAACGATCGTGTTTGTAAATAATTACATCGATACGTGCCGCGGAAAGCTCTGAAATTTCAATCCGAACTCTGTTTTCCCTTTCCCTCGCGGCGATCGACCGCGCTCGAAGCCGGACGGTGACGTACTCATGTCTCTGCGCCTACGTAATCCTGCCCGCAGTGTGACGTCGCCCGTGGTGACACATGACTTCGAGAATTATTCAAGGCAACATCTATTGTTTGTGTGATCTGTTGCTTGAATTCACGAATTGCAGTTTACAGAAATAATAAAACGCACAAACGGAACGTCTGCCTGTGTGCGTTTTTTTTTCTTAGCACTGAAGCAAGAGACGTACTTCCGTTTCGTCTGCTTGTTCTATGGTCGTGCGGTCACGTGTGCAGCTACCGAAAGTATGCCATTTTCTACCGCGTTCCAGCGCGTGTTCATGCTCTGCTATCCGCTTGTTCTACCCCAGCGTTCGTGTAGCACTGAACTATACCGCTAGTCATGTGTCCTTGTGCACGCTGAAAAAAAAAAAAAAAAACTGGGGAGAAAAAAAAATGAAGGCGGCGCCCGTGACGTATGCGTCACGCGATCTTCGAGTTCGGGTATGGGAGAATGCAGGGAAGGAATTTCGCTTGCGGAGGCTAGACGAGGCGAGTGGAGGGAGTCTCGCTATGCAGTGGAGCTCGCCTCCTGAAATCATGGGTTCGCGGCATTGAAATATTTCTATTTCGGCTATTAATGAGCGGATTTGAAAAATTTTGCGGCAGAGCGCTCCCTAGTGGACACGTAACAACTTCCAGCCAGTGGCGTAGCCAGAAATTTCGTTCGGGGGCGGGGCTCACGGTCCGGCTCCGCCTCCTCCTCATGGAATTTGTTGAGGGATCAAGTACATTAATAATAACTGCACTGCCATTGCGAAAGATGCGGCAAACGAATAGTTCAACGCTACGCACTGTCCAGATAGAGGAGTAAAATATGCATTTTGTCATAAAATAGTATACTCGTATGTCTCAAAAATTGTTCCCGAAATAACTGATATCAATGCTTCCATGCTTTCTGTCTAGTTAATACGTAAAGAAAATATCACATGAACTTTAGAACTATATCAGTTTGAAAGCAGCAAAGCAGTGCATGCCGCTGATATGAAACATGTAAAGGCCATGAAATGAACAAGTTGAGGACGAATATTTTAATGAAACTTTGTTAACCTCCGTGCTTTTCTCTCATTTGCATCTCTCTATCTCTTTCGTTCAAGAACTTTGTTTACATTTTTGTACATATGCAAAGACCAGGGAAAAATCTCAATGACACTGTCCTTTGTTAGAATGCATTGCGCAGGAGCAGCTGTCATCGGTCGTGTATTGTGAGTAATTTCGCCGAAATTATTGTCGCAACGGAGAGCACATGTCTTACAAAAAGCGGAACTTCAAAGGCTACGAAGAAGACGTACGGAAAGGCTGAAATTTTTTTATTTAGTTTTTCATGTCAAAATTGGAACTGATAAGGCATCGTATATGAAATCATCGTCAGAATGTACAATGCGCTTTTGTCCCTCTAAGAAAGTTGAAGATTTTATAAATTCCACTGATACGTTCAAAATTTTATTTTTCCGAGAACAACCCGTGAATGGAATTGTCTACCAGCTGATGTAAAATGTGAAACAGTCGAACTATTTATAAATGGGCTCCGGCACCAGACCTGATTTTTTTCTTATTGTGTTGGGTGTGTAATGATGCACTTCATTATCGATAACGCCATGTTTATTTCTACTTTTTTTCTTTGTTCAGTTATTTTTCTATTTTTTTCACCATGTCTTTGTGATGTTATATGTTGCAACTATTTGGCCAAAAAAGTTATGTATGCTCACTCCTGCTTAAGGCCTGGCACCCAGGCTATCAGTATGGAATAAATGAAATAAATATAAAAATAAGGAGTTCTGCTAAATGAACGAGCGCGAGTCAAATGAAAGTCAGCCAACGCAAATATATGACTAACGGCGTACTTTGTTTAAAAGTAGTCTCCGTAAGCATTTAGACATTTGACCCACTGACTAACGAGTCGCGTGATTCCCGTCTCATAAGATTCCTTGGGTTGCTGCTTCAAAAAGTCTGTAACTTACACCTTCACGTCATCGTCCGACACAATTGTGGTTCCTTCGAGCTGTTATTTTTTTTTCAGGTGCTCCAAATGTGGAAGTCACAAGGCGACAGGTCTGGGCTGTATGGCAAATGTTGCAGCGTTTCCCACTTGAACTTTGCCAGTCTTATGTTAACGACATCAGCGACGTGGAGACGTGCGTTGTGGAGCAAGATGACCCCATTCCTCAATTTCCACCTCATTTGTTTTTGATTGCGGCACGCAGCCGATCCGACGTTTTACAATATCCGAAACGATTGAGCGTCTCTAGGTTTAGCAAATTCGATCAGTTATGGCCCCTGACGACCGAAAAAAAGTCAACACCTTTTCGGCATAAATGAAGGCCTTCGCTTTTCTTGGGGGTTATGAATTGAAATGTTTCCTCTGTAAGCTTTGCCGTCGTCTTTCAGGCTCGTAGTAGTGGCACCATGATTCGCTCCCGGTCACAATTGCAGACAAGCTTTGCCGTCGTCTTTCAGGCTCGTAGTAGTGGCACCATGATTCGCTCCCGGTCACAATTGCAGACAAACGTCATCACCCTAATTGTGGTACAGCATTATATGAGTCAAGGCAGCGCCGAACCTCTCCGTGTTCTGGCCGTGGTTCAAAATCTTGGGCACCCATTGCGCACACAAGAGCCGATAACCGAGATGTTCATGAATTATGGTGTGACCCGAACCATGACGGATCTTCACACGCCCTGCCAATTCAGCGATGTTTATCCTCCGCTCTTTTCTAATTAGCTTTTGCAATTGTGTTGGGTTGATTGCACGGTGGCTTTGGCACGGTCTTGGATTGTCTTCGCAACTTTCACGTCCTTCTTGGAACCGTTTGCTCGAACGCTTCACAGTGGCCAATGAAATGCAATGTTCAACGTACACGGCAGCCACACGGCGAATAATTTCTTTTTTCGAAACATCTTCAGCTGTCAAAAACCTCACGACAACATGCTGTGAAACTTTCGGAGCGTCCATTATACCACGAAACCAAGATCAATCCAATGTACAAGAGCATTAAAGAACTTTTATCCTCACACCTGTGTGCCACTTTCGTAAACGAGAGATGCCTCTGTGCTATGTGCATGCCTCGCAGATAATGAACCGAACCATTACTGCGTGGGGTGGGTTGGCTCATTTTCATTTCACTCGCCCTTGTGCATTAGAAATGCAAAGATACAATGGAATATGCAAATACGAAGATACAGCTTGATAGAAGGCAAAAAGTGTCACTGGAAACAAAGTTCACTGCACGTATACACAAAACCTCGCAACAAGATATTTCACTATACCTATAAGTCTCCAATAAATCTACGTATCTAAGAAAAAGTCACTATATAAAATGCGTCAAACAAGGCAAATAAATATGTTGCGCAACCACAAACTCACAGATCACAGCCTCCCTTCCCTCGACGCCCTCTGATGTATCGCGCGCGACAGGAGGCGGCGAGCTTCCTCCCTGCTTTTCTCCCTTGCGCACACAAGATTCAGCCACCATCATCGGCAAGCCCATGCCACCGCCCCCCCCCCCCCCTTACGCTTTCACTCGCACATGCAGCATGCGCCGCGCGGTCACGATGTTATCGCCCTTGGACTTTATACGGAACATGAGGGTGACGGCGACGACAGGAATGCGCCTAGAGGCTCCACATAATTGCTACCGCAATAATATAATGAGTATCCGCCAACTTAAGCGTCTCGTGGCCCGTTACTTTCCAGAAAAGAAGTAACAAAATCAAACTTTCACCATGCGACAATTTGCTGCGCCGCAACAATGTATTTTTTTCTTTTATAGGGTGGGGGCATGGAATTGAAAAAAACGCAAGGAAGGCATGTTGACCATAATCGAATGCCTACTTTGGGCGCCTAATGCGGCTACCGAAGGAATATTGAAGAAAACGTGAGACGATTGGTCCACAGATAACCACAGGCATGCTGCGCGGTATCGTATCCTAATTTTCCGGAGAAATTCCGCTCAAGAGAACGCTTGCCATCCGTCGAGTCCCCGCAGTGATGGCCGCGAGCGGCCACGCATTTGTTTCTTTTTCTCATCTGCTAGCCAAAAAGCGTCCAAAACTATGCCCGACGAAAATCCACTCGGTCAGAGAAAAACGAACGCGCATCGAAGTGCGCTGCGCGGCGATCGGGGCATCACAAGAAAAACGCCTGCGCTGTGGCTGGTTCCAGCAGCCCGCGGGTAGCGAGAACAAAAAAAAAAAGAAAAAATGAAAGGCTCAATGTGTTCTCAGGAATGAAAGTCAAAGTAGATAAATAAATAAGAACGTAGTTTCCTTTGCTGGCTTTAGTACCTTGACATGGATGCTTTGGCGCAAGTGAAAAAAAAAATGATATTCTTTTCTGTGACACACTGCCACAAATGAACCACCACAACGCTTCATCTCGTCGGACCTCGCTGCGTGCTTTGTACACTTGTCTGATAGTGTGTTGATCTGGCTTGTCTCGTTGTATGGTACGATGCAGGACTTTAGAAAAATCAACGCACCTTTGGCTTAAAATGTTTGTAACAACATTAAGCCCGCAATGTTACGGAATTGAAAACCTAAAGCACGACTTTGGAAATGTCAAAGCATCTTTCCCATCAACAGTTTATGAGGACTTCATACCCATAAAGTTCCAGAATTGAAATCCATGCGCTCCGTCGATTGCGCGGCCTCCGCGAGATGCTACGACGAGCCCGCTCGCCATCAAAACGCCCTTGAAACTGTGTGCTCGGGAGGGGCTCGTTGCGTTACAATATCTGACTCTCGGTGCATGGGCGTTGCCGCGAAATCCAGCCCGATTTCGCAAGTCCGATTTCGCAATGTTCGCGCTGAAATGTCTTTTCAAGCACGAAAAGGACATTCTAGACTAAATCCAGCATGATTTCCTGCGCCGGGGGTTATTTTGGTTGGCGGCGCACGACAGCACGAAAAAATTTCGGGGGGGGGGGGCGGTGGCAGAAGCCCCATAAGCCCCCCCTCTGGCTACGCCCCTGCTTCCAGCGTATAACCAAAATTTGCGATGGCGCTGGTGAGGGGCCTTTAACGCTCAGTTGTCCTTTATGGACAAGTGACACATAAATGTCGCCTTTTATAAGACCTTGTTCCTAAAGTGTGGGCTTTTTGAGGCTGTCCAGCGCGGCGTGGAGTGCTAATTTTTCCGCGCCAGCAAGCAGCACTCGAACATTCGTACCAACATACGACTCTAGCATTTAGCCCTACTTCGAAGTCCTTCTGCTCACCGCGAATTTGCTACTCAGCGAAATTTCCGCCCAACATAAGTTGGTTCTTTCAAATTCGTCATTTAAACTCAGTTGATTCGAGATGCCTGTTCTGAAGAAACAACTCAATAGTTCACCATCTCGCTCTTTTTCATGCCAGCTTTTTGTGCACTGTGTACTGTACTTATCAAATAGAACAATTTACGCAAGAACAGAGCTCTTTTCATTAGTCGTTTCACCCTTTGTGACGCTCAATTCGGTATCCATGCTGCACATTATTAAAGTTACTCTAGTCTGCGAAGAATGCGAGAAGTGAAAGCCTCATTAAGTTGATCGACTAAACGATCCGTCAGTCATTAACCACGGCCGAAGAAACTAGCCGTGAAAGGAAGACTCCTCGTACATGCAGCGGAAAAAAATTACACTCTGCAAGACCTTAAGGTTCAGCAAAAACAGCCCAAAGCAGTACGAACGCAAGACAACCGAGCTACGAGTATCTATACGATACAAAGTCGCTGCAAAAATGAGAATTGATTTCCAATCAATGCCGCCTTCCCTACGTCACTCATGGCATCCACAGCGACTTGGGTGCGCCTGCCATGGATGTGTTTTCTAGCTTCGTACGCGCCTTAAGCATGTGGCCTAGCTTTGAGACACGGAACCTGGCAACAAAGGCGTTATACAAAAAAAAATGACGTTCGTCCGATGTGACGACAAAATTTTGCCATCGATACAACTGGGCGAACCAAACAGCTGGATTGATTCTTTCATGAACGCAGTACACAATGCCAGTTATGATGCCTATTTTGTCTGGTTTGAAGTAGCACAGACGAACTTCACCCGGTGATGCCGACCATATGTGTCGCTTTTTTGGCGTGTTTCCGCTCTCAAAGTTATCATCTGACTGAAGGTGATCTGTGTTGCTGGGCGGTATGCACGAAGTTTCGCTTTTTTCGTCTTGCGTTTCGTCTTTGGCGGTCTCATCAACCGTTTTGTTCAAATATATTACGTGTGTTGTAAAATCTCTCACAGAACTCAATGGAAGCCGCCGCAGTGGTAGATGCGTTTTCTCCTTGCACAGACGCTTTAGGTACAGGCGCTTTTTGGATGTCAGACGTATGGTCGACAGATGCCTTTGTTTATTGCTGTTAGAGCGAAGCTTTCTTCGCTTACCCTCCTGGGTTTGGCAAGACTGCCGCTGCTGCTGGCTGCTGTCTGTGAGTCGTTGTGCCAGTAAGCGCACCTCTGTTCTTCTTTATCAAAAATAGATTACTACGTAGAACCTGAGAGAAAGAAAGAGAGAGAGAGAGAAGGGAAAAAGGAAAGGCAGGGAGGTTAACCAGACTGAGTCCAGTTTGCTACCCTACACGTGGGGAGGGCTATAATGGGGATTGAAAAGAGAGAGAGAAAACATGAGTCTATAGCGCACGTGCACATGGACTAAGTTAGGTGTAGGATGTCTACAGTCGGTCACTCAAGTCTGTTGCCTTCAGGTAGTGAAGACGCGCTCGAACTGCTTTCTGGGCTGATGAACTGTGAGGCCAGGCTCCCAAGATCTTTGCTTCTGTAAATGGCCTGTCATCCAGTCTATTCAAGGCACACTGGAGAGTCTGACGATGATTATCATACCGAGAACAGTGGCACAGAAGATGACTGATGGTCTCTTCACACTTGCACTTAGGGCACATTGGTGAGTCCGCCATTCCAATACGATAGCTGTAGGAGTTAGTGAATGCTACTCCTACCCACTGCCGACACAGCAGTGTTGCGTCACGTCGTGAAAGTTTTGCTGGTAATTTAAGTTTCGGTGATGGGTCGAGGCTGTATATATTACACTTAGAGTCCTGTGGTGTATGCCACTAACTTAATGTGATGGTACGAGCGAGACTGCGAAGCTCCCTTGCAAGCGTCTACTCTCGATAAAGCTATCAGGAGTGTCGGTGCGGCAGCCTGGGCACGTCGGGCAGCGTCATCGGCGAATTGATTACCAACGATGCCACAATGTCCCGGCAGCCACTGAAAGATAATATCATGTCCTCGTTCAGAGGCGCAATAGCAAGTTTCGTTGATTTTACACGAGCTCTTCATAATCACGACGTCGTAAACCTCGTCGTTAGGCGGTTCTTTTTCAATGTATTCAACAGCAGCACGAAGTACGGCCTGTGCAGTGCCTGTAGATGTCGTTAGGTGTGAAGTCTTAAATTTGGCTACGTACGACCGATTGAGATGGTATAACAATGGCGCCCGTCGAATTTTCCGAAACGGAACCGTCCGTGTAAACATGTATTCGGTTAGCGTATGAACAATGCAAAAGTTCCAATGTGATCTACTTGAGAGCCGCGATGGTCAGGCTAGCTAGCTTCACTATTCCTGGAACAGCAAGGTACACAGGAGGCTTTTTCAATCACCACAGAGGGGATGGTGTTTTGGTTGCGGGTGAGTGCCTCAATGACAAAGATCAGTTGCGGTTAGCCGCAACTGATCTGGAGAATGCTGCCTTGGGTCTTTTCTCAGGCAAGCTAGCGAGATGGTAGTCTTGGACTCTGGACATACGGCGAACATGTGCCCGGAGTGCGATGATAACTATATAAGTCATTGCTGGGTGGTCTCTCGCGGCGGCAATTGTTGCTACGGTTGAAGCACTTCGAGGTAGCCCCAGACATGTTCGAAGGGCTTGGCCTTGAATGCTCTGTAGGACATGAATGCTGGTTTTTTGTCAGCATTGGACAGCACTGTTGTGCTATATCGCAAGTATGCTAGGAAGAGCGTCCTGTATAGTTGAAGCATAGATGCCACGGATGTGGCCCACGTTTTACCAGCAAGAAACCTTAGTATATGGGCGATAGAAGTAAGCCTATTCTTCAAGTATGAGACATGGGGGCAGCATGAAAGGCCTTTGTCGATAATGACGCCTAGGAATCAGTGAGATTTTCCGTATGAAATTGTTTGGTGGTCAATAGAAATGGGGTACCAGGTCATGGGCTTGCGGGTAAAAGCGACTAAGGCGCACTGCTCGGTCGAATTGCTGAGGCCTTCAGCACGCAGATACGATGATGTTAGGGTCACTGCTTTTTTGGAGCCGTGCACGCACCTGGAGACGTGTAACTGCCGAGGCCTATATGCATATGTCGTCAGCATATATGGAAAGGTTTACTGTATGTGGTAGAACGTCGGCAAGTCCAAGGATTGCAAGGTTGTACAAAGAACCCCAACCTGCGGGTCGCCATGACAAGTGTAATGGTCAGCGGTTTGGCCATCTGCACTGTGCACAAAGAAGGATCTTTTGAATAGATAGCTCCGAATCCACCGAAACATGCGTCCGCCAATTCCATTATTTTCCAGGGCATCAAAGATGGCTTCATGCCTTACATTATCATAGGCCCTTTTGACATAGACGAAAAGTGCAACCGATATACGCTTGCGGTATTTTTCTTGTTGTACGGACGCCACGAGGTCGGTGACGTTGTCAATAGAGGAACGGCCTCTTCTAAACCCAGCCGTGGCCTCAAGGTATACGTTGTGGCGCTCAAGATACCACTCCAGGCGTGTGAGTATGATTCTTTCCATGACCTTCCCAACTCAGCTGGACAGCGCAATGGGTCGGTAGGACGCTAGGTCAAGTGGCGACTTTCCAGGCTTCAGGCGTGGTATCAAGCGGCTGGACTTCCACCGCTCAGGAACGACGCCATCATTCCATGACTGGTTGTAACATTCCAGAAGTCTACCGCGGCCATCGTCACCTAGGTGGCATAAAGCAGCATAGGTTATGCGGTCTGGTGCTGACGACGATGAGCGCCTTCATGTGGCCAGAGCAGCGTCCAATTCCTCAAGTGAGAAGGACACATTCAATTCTGGGAAGCCTGTCACAGAAACCTCACCCAGAATTTCGCTATTGATGGTGACCACACTGCCTGCAATCTTCACACAGAAATATTCGGCTATATCAAACTGCGAGCGGCCTTGATGGAGGGCTAGGGTGCAGAATGGGTGTCGTTGCTGTGGAGACGAGCCAAGGCTGCGCACCGTCCTCCGTATGATAGACAGTGGCTTGCGGGGGTCAAGTGATTCGCAGAGCGACTTCCACCGTTGTTCCTCCAGGCTGTCCATATGACGTCAGATTTTCTTCTGTGTACGTCGAGCGACTCTAAGGTCAAGAATTGACTTGGTGCGCCTGTATCGCCTCTCGGCCCTTCTGCGAATCGTTCGAAGTCGCTCAACTTCCGTGTCGAAATCCGTACGCTCTTTACCGGATGTAAAGGTGTACTTAGACGATTCCAGTACACTTGTAATAAGGTTATCAATGGTGCAGATAAATCCTTCTTTGCACGCCTCTTCCACCTTTGTCTTATATGCTGACCACCTTACTTGTGGGGGAAGTAGAAAAGGAGAAGCTTCCAAAGTTAGTGATTCTTAAGTACGTGGGAGTATGGTCACTGCCATGAATCTCGATGTCAGAGAACCATCGAACATTGTGACCAAGATGCCGTGACACCAAAGTCAAATCTAAGCAACTTCTATAGGTCGAGCCACGCAAGTACGTTGGACTGCCATCGTTCATAATGCGGAGTTCGTGGTGGGAAGCGAATTTCACAAGTTTCCGGCCCCTGGAATCTCTTCTGGAGCTTCCCCAAACCAAGTGATGAGCATTAAAGTCTCCTGTGATAATCCAGGGTCCAGAAGTGGCCGTCAGGATGTCTCGCAGTCGGTCGCCGTCGAACCGACTAGATGGGGAGATGTAGGCGCCGATAACGGTGAAGGCCACGTTATTCTTTGTAATGTGGAGACACACGTATTGGTTTCCATCATGAGGTTGCACCGTGTGGGGAATGTAAGTTAGTTCTTTACGGATGTAAACAATTAATTTGCTGGATTGGCCGCACGTCGATGCCATAAAGGCTTCGTACCCAGAGAGTCTTAGCGCTTTTTACACAGTTGGTTCACATATTACCGCTATAGGAAATTGATTCGTAAAAACTTATTGGCGGAAACGTGAAATCCGTGATTTAAGACTTCTGGCATTTCACTCGAAAATCATCGCACTACGCACTTCATCACGGAGGGAATGTATCACGGAGGGAGCCGTTGTGCTTACGCAAGATTTGCAAGCACTGGGCTCAGGGCATCCAACGCTTGCAAAGCGCTTCGAGCTGTTTGCATATTCGAGTTGCTGACAAGCGTGCGAATCGCATTTATCAGACCTGAGCATTGTTACGCTTCGGCGGTCATGCTCTGTCAGCTCATCCGGGTGAGAGGTGGAACATTGTGGTGCCACTCCTTGTTGGGGTTTTTCCACAGGGCTTATCCTTGGCAGGGGTGGCCATGCTTCATCCACGGCATTCTTTTCAGCTGCTCCATTATCAATACGCGGTTTAGACACGTTCTGCACTGGAGTTGGAGCGGATTCAACAGCAGGAGGCTTTGCGGCTCCTGCTGTTGAATCCACTCACAGAATACGTAGAATCTGAACGTATAATTGTGGCTTTGAACGTATAATTTGAATGTATAATTTTGGCTCTAAAGCACGCCGATCTCTTAATAGGATACCACAATATATCCAACGGGTTCGTTGATTGACTTGGTTTTCTTTGATTTAGCCATTCGGTATGTGATCCAGTTGCGCAATATGCACAGAACCCCTAAATGTAACTACATATATATGTCGTACTTTTCTGGTGCATACACCCGACCTCTCCTTCGTTCCCTGGACATCGCTGCGAGGCGTCTCACACTGCGCATTCGCCTCACTTGGTGTTTTCATTTCGGCAGAGATTGTGAACGGTGTAGTGTATATGCATAAACGTTTCATTAGATTAAAGTGATATTTGTGGTAGATGAACGTAAAAATTGCATGAGATTAGTGTGAAAGGAAACACAGTTATGTTTATACGCCGCCGTTAGTTGTATAGTATTTAATTAGCCGCTTCACTAAAGCTTCGCTTCACATACTTTTCAAGATGAGCGTTGTATCTGCATAATTTTATTCTATGTTTCTTTTTTTGTTCCTCCGCGTGCTACATGAAAAAAGAGAAACTTAAGGCACGTAGAAGGGAACGTGTTATCATAATAATAATGATGCCTTTATTTTCCATCCCGAGTATGTGGGAGGCAGAGACAAAAAGCTAGATTTCCAGCTTGACGGGCTCTCGCCTCCCCGATACAAATACATGACGTTTTGAGAAAAAAGGCAAACAGTACGAGCATATGAGCACAGTCAAAAAAGTAATATCACAATGCACAAACAAATGACAATCTTTACACAAATGTACAATTCCAAACGATTCCAATAAACAAAGCGATGTGCATAATATCATGTACATTTCAAACAAAAAGTGCCACCCTTTCGCGTATAACTGAAACAAAATGACGCAAATCTTTTGGCCGAATGCGTTGGAGATTTAAATTGTAATTTTGGCACATGTTTAAGAAATATGGGAGAATGTTTCTGAGCTTATGTTGTCTGTAACCTGTTTTGAATGAATGTATGTGCCAAATGTCGGTGTTTCTGGTTGCGTACGTCATATTTCTTTTCTGCAGTGATGCCAGTTGTGCAATGAACGAGACGTTGTTTTGAGCTCGGTAATGTATTTATAAATTAGGCGACATGCGTACAGATCATGAATCGGCATTGTGTTGTCTTTCATAAAGAGCGGTTTAGATGGGTGATCATATGCTGCGTTGTATATTATTCTGAGCATTGTTTTCCGCTGAACGTGTAATTTTAATAGATTCGTGAAGGATGTTTCCCCTCAGACCAAATGACAATAATTTAGATGGGAACAGAACAATGAATTGTGAAGTAGCGTGTTCACTTTTATAGGGAGGAGGTCCTTATGAGTGTAAATCGATCCAATGACACGTGACAGTTTAGATGGTACGTAATTTGTGTGATCATTCCATGTCATTTTCTCATTGAAAAGTGCACCTTGTACTTCAAAGGAATTTACTATCTCTGTTTTAAAATTACTAAGAATGATATCATCGTTAATATGAACATCCTTGTTTTTCGGACGGTAAATTTAGAAAAAAAAGGTGCTAACACATGCCAGCCAAGTGCTGCCACGATTAGAATCGTAAGCATGCTGAAGAAGGACCAAAGGAAAAGTTGGAGAAGGAAATAATGCCTGTTCGGAAAAATTGAGGCCTAGAATAAAGTTACTACAGAAGGAGGAGCACATGGGACGGAGATATGCGTTCATTATTTGTGATATTAACTTGATTTTGAGAAAACGCCTGTATCCTCGCACAACTTCGCAGTTGAGAAAGGCACTCTAACATAGGATTCGTCTCTGAACGACGCAGCACCTTTCTGGTGGCATAGGAAAAGTATACTTTGCATGAGCTATACGGGTCCAACAAACCCTTGTTTTGCAGGCACTAATGTTTTTAGGTTCGTTGGTAATTAGCGTAAACGTGGTTGTTTAACTCTCTTGCTCCTCTACGCGAGCTACGAAGACAAAGACTTTGGACGAGCTTCGCGGGAGTGCTTTCGCTCACTGTAACCAAGTTTCAAAAGATGCGCGCCATATGCAAAACCACTGCGCATCCTATCGAGAGCGAATTGCGCTGCGTCGCCGCCCGGAATCGGTGGCTGCATTTGGGCCTCCTTCGGTGACTGCTGGGATCCTAGCGGACGCTTCGTTCCGCCGGCGCCCCACGTATGCGGCGCATCCAGTTCCGCGAGAAATCTAATGGAACGGCCGGGATATTGACACGAACGTAAGCGGCTTGAGATCCAGCTGCGACCACGGCGCGCTTGTTCCGACGCGGCTAAGACTGATAATTAGATGGTGAGCGCGCAGTTAATAAGCGGCTGTCGTACGGTTCGCTCATCGATCGGCGCAGAATGTTTCGAGGACGCCCGGGGGCAGTGGAGCGCGCCTTGTGCCCGCTTTGTCGTACATTCGGACATGGCGGCACGACAGCGTCGGCACCCGCGCTGCGGCTCTTCTCGTGCGCGGTGCGACGGGGTTAGCGAATAGCCGGAGCATCGATGTTAGGCCGAACTGTCCCCGCACCCGAAGGTTACCGAAAAAAGCCGCGCTCGGAGTTCAGTTAGCGTATTAAAGGTACACTTATTTTTAAAACAAATATTTAGTCTATCAGCGGCTGTTTAAAGCGCAAGCCTAGCACTCAAGTCAGACCTCGTCTTCTGTTCCGTATAACAACCCATTGCATGTTGGCTGTATCGTTTTTTATAGCTATAGAAAACTGTTGTAGTCTGTAAGTTAGGTGCTCGACATATCAATGAATTCATCGCGCCTGGTTTGATTGGCGTCGCTGTCTGTTTGCATACCTCAGTGCCACTGTTCTTTTGTTTTTATTTTTGCCGTAGTTATCTGTCGTACTGAAAACTAAACAGGCGACGCGGAAGTTGGCCCCTTAGGTTTCCACTCGAAGACGGTGGGGTCTGT
The DNA here is from genome assembly GCF_050947875.1 of Dermacentor variabilis. Taxonomy (NCBI): domain Eukaryota; kingdom Metazoa; phylum Arthropoda; class Arachnida; order Ixodida; family Ixodidae; genus Dermacentor; species Dermacentor variabilis. Next base: position 215,751,973 of record NC_134568.1, read on the forward strand.
CCTTCAGCTGGCTAAAGTCACTCAAATGTTGAATGCCGGAAGTACAGAAGATAGCGATTTTGAAGTTCTGTTGGACGAACCAAGGAAGTAGAAGTGTCAAATGTAAGAATAAAACCCACGAAGGAAGAAGCCTAATATACAAGAATGCGATTTCATGAGGATAGCTTGTTAGCTGAGTTAGTGTTATTCAACACGAGAAGTACGCAGCAAGTAGCAGTATCTGAGGCTTTTACTTACATCATTTATTTTGCTCTGTCGTCGCTGGTGCTGGAACAATTGTCTCTGCTTCTTCTGCACGAGAGGTACGCGGACAGTGAACACATTTATACTGATGGTTCCACAAACATCCAGTGTTCGTCCGGTGCTGTGGTTGTCCCAGCAAGAGCTATTACCAACAGCTTTAGGACTGACCACCCAACAACGTCGACATCTGCGGAACTAGCTGCTCTTCGCGCTCCACTTTGTTTCGTCAATCGGGAGCCACCTCGACAATGGTTAATCTTCAGCGACTCAAAGGCAGCCCTAGAATCTGTGCTATCAGCTCTGCGTCGCGGGCCATTCGAACAGCTCATATTCGATATTAGATGCCTAGTCCATACATCACAGGAGAAAGGACACCACGTGACGTTTCAGTAGCTGCCAAGTCACTGCGGCGTCATAGGAAACGAAGACGCCGATAATGCCGCTCGGGCAGCTCTTGAAGACGCACAAGAAGAGACCATACCTCTTTCACGGTCCGACGCAGCTAGCAGACTTCGAGTGCTTGCACAGGAGATCACGCTCTCTCTATGGTGCACAACAAACAGCCAGACCAACCGGAGCAACCGTCAATACCAGCTTCCCTTTTTGATGCATCTATGTATGCCAACTGAACTCCGCCGAAGAGAAGCGACTCTGCTTTATCGCTTATGGCTAGGGATGGCTTTCACGAAATCTTACTCATTTCGCATTGGAATGGCCGACAACGCTCTCTGCAATGCCTGTCTTTGCGAGGAGACGCTGGAACACATTCTGTGCGACTGTCCTGAATATCATGTTCAGCGACAGTCCCTGGCATCCCTTCTAGCGCACCTTGATGCTAGACCATTGACCCTCGAAACGATTTTCACATGCCGCCGACAGAAGACATCGCAGCTGAAGGCGACGAAGGGACTACTTCGGTTTTTGAAAGAGACGGGATTGGACAAGCGGCTGTGACAGTGATACCACGTACCACGCAAGAGTGATGGACTCTAACGGATGATGTGTGTGCTGTGCTATGTGCTCTCTCTCTCTCTCTCCCTTCCCCATCTTTCATCCCCCCATCCCGCTCCCATGTGTAGGGTAGCAAACCGGTTAAGCTAAACTGGTTAACCTCCCTGCCTTTCCTTCTCCACTTTTTCCTTCCTTCCTTCCTTGTCCATAGAAGCCTACAAGTGTCACTCACAGAAAAAGAGAAGCAAGCAAGCGTATGACTCCTGAAAAAAAAAACACCTCACCCACGCGCAGTGTTATTAAGTAAGCACTGTTATCCACTTTGAAAGAAAACAAAAGTGACCTATAAACAAGAGCGTTTGACTGGGTCGTTCAAACAAGCTACGGGTCACCGCATTTTGCTTGCGTCGGCGGTTAGGTAATTTTGACGCCTAGAGATTGAAATAAAAACAGATCGGAATAGTTGCAGTATGGGGCGAAACATCAATTGCGGTAGCAAATTAGTGGACTGGGGCCCTATAACGTAAAACTATTCTAATATGTTTTATTCCAATCTCCTGACGTCAAATTTACGTAACCACCGACGCAAGCATCGGGCGGTGACCCGCAGCGTTGCCTGAACAGCCCAGTCAAATGCTCTCCTCATTTATAGGAGGCCAGTTTGTTTGCTTTCAAAACGAATAACATTGTCTACATTGAGTGGTTTTCTTATCTAATTGGCCGACAAGAGGCGAGGAGTACGCTCAAGTGGAGGAGGTATCGATGGGGCTGAGCCAGCGCACTGATAGTAGGTAACCGGATGAAGAGCGAGGTGACGTCTTCTGCGATTGGTCCGCCTTCCCTTACTTAGCTTGCGGTGGCTTGTCTAAACTTGCGGTGGTGTGCAACGGACAGTGAAAAAAGCCGCTAAAATGGATCCTCAGCAAAGAAGAGTTGGCAGAACGATGTCGCATACGTGCTGTAATGGTTGGGGTCGGGCATGAAATAGATGGTAGCTGACCCATGTCATCTTCCAACTCATCCACGCTGAGGACGTTGTTGAAGGGAGACTTGTTCTCATCGAGAACGAGGAATATGGGATTTATTTACACTATCTACATGAGAACGTTACAGTTCATCAGTCTAGCATGACTGAACGAGAATGCAGACTCAGCAGCCGCGCCACGGCTGCTTATAAACACTGTCCTCCCTAGATCTCTAGGTGAGGGAAAACGGCCGTTCAACCGTCGACCAATTCGGTGTGTCCAAAGTCAACGTAACACACACGCCTTTGAGGGGGAGGGGGGGTTTACACACTCACTTCTACACACGTTTCACTAACCACACCGAGGTGAGAGGGTTCTCGCAGACACGGGTCTTGCCCTGAGCAGGCGCTTGTTGGTCCCAGAGTTGACTCCGCAGACAGTGGCCGCCGCTTCTGTCCATTAACTGACGGCTTCTAAGACCCGTAAGACGGCGCCGCAGAATACCTTCTTCCAGGAGTTCCACCGCTGGTGACGGCGAGCACACTAAAAATACTTGGTCCGCCGCCCGCGCCTAGACATGGTAGCCCCGACGGGCTGGGGACTGTCGTATTGCCGTCCTTTCAAATCGAGTCGCCGCAGTAGACATGGTGGCGCTGTTCGGTTGGGGACTGTCGCTTCCCCGGAGATCGCCAGCCCCTGCAGGTCGAACGTAACAGTGAAGAAGGGGCTCGATAACGTCATTCTGCCGCGCTTAAAGGTTTGTTATACGAAAATTAACCCATGCTCTCCGGCAGGGGCTAGTAGCCAGTGCCTGAGCGATCGACGACAGCCATCTTCTATCCCTTTCGGAAAAGGGCAGTCTACGGTATTCAGAAAAAAAAATATAGTTTTGTTCCTCGTATTGATGCATCTTTAACGCGCACACGTCTCTTTGACGCAATGAGTTTTCGTGGTTTTGCGAGGTCTAGGGACAGACAGGGTGAAGCGGGTCCAGCCTCAAACCTTTTAACCAATAGCAGAGGGTTAATGGCGAAAATTCATCGAATTATTATTTTACTATGTTTGGTCAAATCATGCATAATCAGTGTGTACCCGTCATGTCAGATTGGGAGCTATCGCGGTTTTGTGACGTCGCATGACAGACAGGCGAAAGGGGGGGAGGGGTTCCAAAACAGTTTTTGACAAATCACGGAGGGCTGATTGCAGAATTGAAATGGAAAAGTTTGGAATAGCTTTACTTTATAGCGCCCCTGGATATACGACGTAAGCATAGTAGGTTTATCCGCCGTGTAAACTTGTAAACATAGGCATACTAACTAAATGAACAAGCATGGTCTCACGCGCGCAAAAGCGAACATGAACACATCTCACTCAATGGTCGGTGTTACGGTTGGCGTCTGACACCACGGGGCGACAGGAATTTCATCCGACCATCTTCATCGAAATGAGGCGTGACTTCTCCTGCGATGGTTAACTTACCGCACTTCGTGCACGAAGAACTTTCTCTCACCCGACCTTCTTCCACCAGGCTTCGTTGAAATGAGGCCGTGACTTCTACTGCGATGGTTAACGTCCCGCACTTCGTGCACAAAGACCTTTCTCTCACCGGACCTTTTACCAGGCCTTGTCGAAATGAAGCGTGACTCTAATTCGCCATGACCGTTTCGAGTGTGCCTGTCTGCCGGAAGCCCCGCAGTGTACAGCCTCTTTGTGTGTGTGTGTGTGTGTGTGTGTGTGTGTGTGTGTGTGTGTGTGTGTGTGTGTGTGTGTGTGTGTGTGTGTGTGTGTGTGTGTGTGTGTGTGTGTGTGTGTGTGTGTTTGTGTGTGTGTGTGTGTGTGTGTGTGTGTGTGTGTGTGTGTGTGTGTGTGTGTGTGTGTGTGTGCGAGTTTAGAGAGGCCCTTTCCTCGAATTGGACCTCGAAGAGAACTTCCACGAACCCGCAAAGCGCAGAAGAGGCGGACAGGCGTCTACAATTCCGAGAGGCGGGACGACTTCTTCCTTTCAACCCTCCTCTGGTATAGCCAGAGGAGGAGGGGCCCTCTTTCTGTGCCTGTCACGTGACATCGACGGAAGCAAGATCCCGCCCACGATGATAGAGAGCCTATTTAAGAGGCTCCGAAATGTACTTTTGAACACTTCATGCTCTTCTCATTTTCATTCATCTACCTTTGAATAAACCGTGCAAGTTTCGCACTAGAAAATCGTCTCGCCCTTGCTTGGTCTCCATGGTCTAACGGATGCCTGCAGCCCGCCGACAACGCCACGCTACCCAATAAGTAACGTCGGTCGAGCTTCGATAGGCAGGTGCCGCTACTACTCGGCAGCAGTACGATACGCTACCCTGGAGTACGCAACACCGCGGAACCTCGCTGTCAAAACGATGAAGTGAGGAAGCGTGGCTGTAACGTGCGGATTGACCTTCCTGCAGTGGCTCGCATCAACAGGAACTAAGTCTCAACAACACAGCGCGCGGCGGACTCTGTCCTCGTCGCAGATGGCTTTCAAGATACAGCGGCCCGGGCTGCCCGCAGTAGAACGCCCCCCCCCCTCCCTGTCCCCCCGTCAGTACCCTTGTGCGAGACGGAAGACGGCGCGCTTCCTCCACGCTTTCCTCGCTTACGTGCGTGAGATTGGACCACGATTGCCGGCTCACCTTCGCACGCTTTCACTCGCACATGCAGCACCCGGCGTGCGACCACGATTTTATGGCCCTTGGACTTTATATAGAAGCTCACGGCGACGGCAGAAATGCGCCTGAAGTATCCATATAATTGCTATCGCACAATAAAAAACCAGATCGGAATAGTTTTACGTTATAGGCCCCAGTTCTGTCCCCCTGAATCTGTAGAATTGGGGTCGAGCTAAAATCGTTCCGAGTGAATGACTGTGAGGTTTCATGGGCTTTTTTCTGAAGGCGTAAAACAACTTCTTTCAATGTCAACTTGCAAAGTGCTCACTGTGAACTCCGTGGAGCAGGGGCGTAGCAATAAATAAAAGGTGGGGGAGGGACACCGGGAGGGGCCCCCTTCCGAAATTTCTGAATTTCTGTGTGCCAGGGTACCTGGCGAACCTGGCATAAAGCAACATGCCACAACACCCGCCTGCTCGCCCCTCCTCCTCCCCCCCCCATTCTCCCGGTCAAGTGCCAGCCCCCCACACCTCCAACCCCCAACCCTTCGAAAAAAATTCCTGGCTATGCCACTGCCGTGGAGGCAAACAAAAAGATATGCGCTTTAAAGGACTAGCTCTTCACCAGGCCACATAGCAAATTTCGGTTATACGCTGGAAGTTGTTACGCGCCCTCTAGGAAGCGTTCTGCCGCAAGAATTTTTCAAATTGGTTCATTAATAGCCGACACAGAAATATGTCAGTGCCGCGAAACCATGATTTCAGGAGGCGAGCGTTACTGCCAAGCGAGACACTCTCTCCACTTGCCCCGTCTAGCCTCCTCAAGCGAAATTCTCTCCTTGCGTTCTCCCATACCGGAGCTTGCAAGAATGGCGTGACGAATACGTGAAGGGCCCCGCCTTCATTTTTTTTTTCCTCCTCGCTTTTTTTAGCTGCGCGGCGCAGTGCGATGGTTACGCACACAACTCGTGCGCGACGGTGTCGCGCACGAGCTGTTCGTTTGTCTCCTTTCGCACAGCGCACGATTTTGCGCGCTGTGCACGAGAACACCTGACTAGCAGTGAAAGTCAGTGCTACGCAAATACTGAGGCAGAGACAAGCGTATCATAGAGCATCATCGCGTGCTGCCAACGCGGTAGAACATGACATAGTTTTGGTGTCGGCGCGCTCGACTGCATGACTTGGGAACAAGCAGACGAAACGGAATTACATCTCTCTTGCTGGTGTGCGAGAGAGAGAGAGAGAAAACAAGGGTAGGAAAGGCAGTGAGGTCAACCAGAACAGCATCCGGTTTGCTACCCTACCCTGGAGGTGGGAGAAAGGGGAATGTAAAGAGGAAGAAAGGGAGAGAGTATGCACTGAGTACGTGTGGGAGGGACACCATACACAAGGACACTATAAACGGTCTCTTAAGCCCGTGCACTTCAAGTACTGCGCTAGTGCACGAATCGCTTTTGGAGCCAGTGACGGGTGTGGCCACGGTCCGAGTATCTTCGACTCGGTGAACGGTCTCGAGTTCGGTGCTGGTGTGCGAAGTAAAACAAAAACACGCACACTTAGGTTTGTGCATTTTGTCATTTCTCTAAACTCGAATTTGTCTATTGAAGTAACAGATTACACAGATAGCAGATGTTGCCTTGAATAATTCACGAAGTCACGTGTCACTATGCGCAATGTCACAGCACATACACATGTACGTGGGCACACTTGCACACATACGTCAACCCTCCGTCTTGGCGCATGGCGTCCCGGAGGAGAGCAAACAGCGTTCGGTTTGAAATTTCAGCTCTTTGCGCGGTGCGTAGCGATGTAACTTAGCAGACACGATCGTTAGCGCTGATTGTATGCATGGCGCTTGTTAGCTCGATATAGCCAGACCTGATGAGGGGTCCTTTAAAACTGTAGTGTTGTCTCAGAAGATGCTGAATAGTGAGCTCAATTATCGATACTTCGAAAGGTTCACGATATTATATTCCATTCGCTTACATGAGAGGAGCAGGAGGTTGTATGGTATGGTCGCAGAAAACCGAAATTGTAGGATCAACAGCAGAAAGAGTGAGTTTTTTTTAGAAATGGCTCGCTTTTCTGGGAAAAGTCTGATTGCGAGACCAGAACTATACTGAAGAAGAGTCCGTGCAGATGATAAAGAAGCTCGCGAAGCCTTGCAACCATCATACTCCCCGAGTCTTCTTCGAAGTCGCTGGTCAGTTTCGCTCGTTTCTCAAAGACAACCCTGCTGAGAATCGATCTCATGCCTGCAGCTCCCTTAGAAGGGCATGCCTTTTCTCGCTAGCCAGCGCACACTTTTCTGCCGTATTATATCGCAGACACGTCGCACGCGCACACAGAAAGGATGGCACTCTGTCAGGTCGCCGGCGCTCTTTACGCGCCATCGCTCCGCCGCTGTCTTTCCTTCTTGTGCTCCCTTGCTTCACCTTGAGCAGCGTGCTTTTATGGACGGCCACGTTTCACAGATGCCGCTGAGGTAGGCGCTTCGGAGTGCATCCGAGTAGACGCAGCACCGATAAAATCCGAAAGGCAAATGACGCGCTGGAGGCAAGGTCGCGGGAGGCATCGACGTGACGTGTGCAATGACGCACGCATTCGGCTCACCTCATTTTATGCACTCATGATCTGGTGTCGAGAGTGCATCGCAGTAGGCACAGCGCCAGATGAATTCCGAAGAGCAAGTGACACGTGGGAGGCAGTGACGGAGGCTGTGACGGGCCGTGCGCAATTACGCACGCACTAGGCACAACTTTAGTGAGCGATAACCGTGGGGCCGCCGCGGCGTCGGTGAAGCGTGCTCGTCTCGCACCCAGACCGACATGTACCAAATTTTCCTTTTAATTTCGTTAATTGGCTTTTTTACAGGAACTTGCCTGACAAATTTGACGGCAGTCCGAGCATTTATGACGTGTTTTTACTCTTCGCGCCGTCGGCCATTTTTGGTACCATCTTTCGATCACTCCACGGACGACAACGCCGGATTTTCGCGTGACGGGACATATAATGCTTTCGCATTAAAATTACTAGAAAAATGAACAGTCAAGTTTTAACGCTCTGGGATGAAGGGAAAGGCTCTGCGCTAAAGTGCGACAATTGTGCATTCCTTGCCCCTGAATATGTAAATCTCCATCCCGCATGGTGAAATGACACATATTCCTCGAAGCAGAATATGCCCTCAGTGAATTCCGCCAAGTGGCCTCCGGCAAGCCTGAAAAACAGATAGCTATGCAGGTACACTGCTTTCCTGAGAAGATGGCATTGATTGGCAGTGACGCTTCGGAACGCGCTATTCCTCTTGTTTACAGAGAACAAGAGGCGCGTGCAGTGTTCTCGTCTGGTTTGCATACGCGGGCTTTTCCCCCTTAACCCTTCCCCCGTGCAGGGTGGCCAACCAGAACTATCTTTGGTTAACCTCCCTGCCTTTCTATGCATCCTTCTCTATCTCTACAGACATGGCTGCGGCTGGTGGGTTCCACGCTATCTTCGTTCGCTGGCCACCCCTAGGTGAAACTCGGGTGCGCGCTGAACTCGGGGATGCCTGCGTAAAACCTTGAAACATTTTTTTTTCTTTCGTCTATGATGTGTCGTCTTACTGGCCAAGTCTTCTCGGTGTGTTGTTCCGAGCCGCTGCAAACCTACTGCATCTTATACACGTTGCGACGCGCTGTGCCAAGGAGATTTAAAGAAACTTCAGGAGTCGAGATGACGTCCATAATGGGAAGCCAGAGGCCATCTGACTGTGGTTTCGTCCCGTGCTGTGGGTGTCAAGATGGTGGCGACACGTTTCCGGCAGCAAACGCGTACATCACGTCTCCTCAATGAATAGCAAAGCAGGCCGTATCAGTCTTGCTCGATGTATGTCGTTGTGTCACAGATTTTCCAAGTAAAACACGGCGAAGGCAAGAGATGGAAATTCGAGACAATGAGCAAAACAAGAACAAGGTAAAAGCAGCAGCCGAGGTTTCGACAAGTGGACTTTTCTTTTTCAAGGCGACATATGCTCTCCTCGGCACAGTATATATAGGTACAGTTCTTCTAGAGGGGAGAGTGGTTAAAGCGGGTGGGCGGCAATCACCGAGGGTGTGTTAGCGTCGAGCGTGTAGAATTGAAAAGAAAGGTATGCTACTCAACGTCGGTAGAGGAATGTGAGGTAATGCATTGGGGGGGGGGGGGGGGGTGTCAGGCGGTTGACGTGTCACTGCAATCCAAGTGTCTCTTTAACATCCACAGAAAGTTTTCTCGTCTACCATAAAGCGTACGTACCAGCGATAGTAAGCCACTTTCTTGCAAACAGCGAGCGTTTAGTTTTTTGATAAACATGTTATATATTGCAAGTCAGTTCTGCGATATGCCTCAATGTGGAGGAAGGTTCATGAAAGGAAAAACTGTTATCCACCCGTGTGGGTGTATGTGAAACCCACACGAGAATTAAACTCGTGTTGGTTTCCTTTGTAGCATCGTACTACATACGGATGGATGTCATTTGTTTTTCCTTTCATGAACCTTACTCCACACTGCGCAATTCCGCAGAACTGATTTGCCATATTCAGTGTCCTTGTGCTTGGAGTTGTCGATTAATTGGCGCTGTAATCCGCTAGCCTCCTGGTTAGCCGAGATGGTAGGGCGACCGCCCGAAAGGCGTTGTACCCAGGTTTGAATCCCGGACCAAGACGGATTTTTTTCTTCAACTACGAAGCTTTGTTTCTGAGAAACCCGTGTGGGTTTCCTTCGTACCTTCGTGCTAGATACGGGTGGATGTCTACTCTTTCATTTCGTGTTGTGTATTCTGAGATGAAAGTCATGACGGCTGTGCCGGGATTCCCGTAGACAGGTCAGACAGGCCGACATCTTGGTATTCTCCCGGCAATGGCGTCTTTCATTCTCCCTGAATAACCCATGCACTGAAGCATAGTCGCACGAAGACCGGGAGCAATGCGTTGGAAACTTAGAACATGCAAACTAGCTCGTTTGTTCTCTATTTCTCTGCGTAGAAATGTTGAAGAGTTATGAGACCACTTAGCGTGTGAGTATGGGCGGCTTCCACGAACGTTCAAAAGAATTGTCAAGATTTGAATGCAATTTGTTGAATGCTCCTTAAGAGGCTACAGTGTGGTTCGTATTAGACTCTCATTGCACTTCAGTGATTTTCCACCCATAAATGAAGTGCCAGAAGAGTTACCTAAAATAAAGAAATAAAAAAAAGTAACAAAAGCTGCAACACAACCCCGACCAATTGCGTTTCTGACTGGCGCAGCCCCTTTGGAATAGTTGTAAATGTTGCAGTACCATCTGCCCTCTTTGATGCATCTCTGTGTGCCAACTGGACTCCGCCGAAGAGAGGCCACTTTGCTTTATCGCTTATGGCTAGGTGTGGCTTTCATGAAATCTTACTCATTTCGCATCGGAATGGCCGACAACGCTCTCTGCAATGCCTGTCTTTGCAAGGAGACGCTGGAACGCATTCTGTGCGACTGTCCTGAATATAATGTTCAGCGGCAGTCCCTGGCATACGTTCTAGCGCACCTTGACACTAGACCATTGTCCCTCGAAACGATTTTCACATGCCGCTGACAAAAGACATCGCAGCTGAAGGCGACGAAGGGACTACTTGGGTTTTTGAAAGACACAGGGATTGGACAAGCGGCCGTGACGGTGATATCACGTACCACGCAAGAGGGAAGGACTGTAACTGACGATGTGTGTGCTGTGCTATGTGCTCTCTCTCTCTCCCTTCCCCATCTTTCATCCCCCCATCCCGCTCCCATGTGTAGGGTAGCAAACCGGTTAAGCTAAACTGGTTAACCTCCCTGCCTTTCATTCTCCAGTTTTTCCTTCCTTCCTTCCTTCCTTCCTTCCTTCCTTCCTTCCTTCCTTCCTTTGCGTATGTTCGTTAAGTAATCCAGTGTCATTCCGAACTGTCTTGCAGGTACTACACGTGTCGGTGTCGTCGAGCAATAACGCTTTTTTTTCTTTCCTGAAAAGTGCAATAACGTAGCCGGAAGGGTGTCGCTGCCAAACTCTATTTCCATCTCGCTGCTTAAACTTATGCCTATCATCAATACTCGTCAGAACGAACTCTGGTGCATCTATACGCTCCCGCGAACCGTCCTCACTTTTTAAGTGCCATGCTTTACTGCGTTTGACGTCGTCCTCGGACCGTGTTTGCCTGCTTTCGCACCTGGATTTGAGGCGGCAGGAACTAGGCCGGCCCAATCGCCTGGGACTCAATTAACGTTAGTCCGTGGCACTGGGCGCTGTGCTCATACACTTAGCGCTTGCTGCACCGCGCATCTATGGTCTGGTTAGCAAAGCCCGTCACGATGATTTCGAAGTGCGTAGCCTCTTCGAGTGCGAAACTCTGTGATTGCCGTCCTTGCTGGGGCATCACTGTCGGTGCTAGCTCGTTCGTAGAAAGCGTGCGTGCGGTCTCTACGAGTCAGAAGCTCTGTGATGGCGAAACGCAGACAGTAGGGTCACAGTGGCTGTCTCTCTGCGGATTTACGCGGATCATTAGGCGCCTCGTTATTAAGCTGGTCTCGGCTAGTCGAACTGCCTACTGATTCTTAATTTGTCGTGACTCTACCCACACTTAATTACGGTTCTGCCGACGGTTTTCCATTAATCCAAGACGGCATCACCTCATTGCGGAGAGCACCTTAATTGAGTGCAGCGCAAAGAAAAGCGAGGGGAAAACACGTGTCGTCGCAAAAGCAAACGCACCAGCCGCGGTGACTCAATGGTTTTGGCATTCTGCTGCGTTGGTCTTGGGTTCGATTAAGTGCCGAGGCGACCGTATTACAGCGTGGTCGGAATGCGAATGTCCTCGTGTACTCTGCTTTGGGTGCACTGTAAGTAACTCCGGGTGGTCAAACTTTATCCAAGGCCCTCCACTACGACGTCTCTTATAGCCCGCCGAGCAGTTTTGGGAAGTTATCACCAATAAAGAAAAGCAAAGAGCCGCGCACTCTTGGACACAGCACGTAATACGGGCAATGCACGGTCGAGCGCGTATCAAATCAAAGCGACAGGTGAAGGCTTAACGTCGCATGAGCGAACAATAGTGGCGCGCTCTAACTGCCGCGCTCAGAAATACGTTTTACTTAACTTGAAGCCCCTGCTTGGCTTGATTAAATGACGCCTGTCGTGAACGCTCCGAAGGAAGCGCAACGAGCGTCTTGGCCATGTTCACGCCAGGCGTCATTTACACCGAGTCAAGCATGGGGCTTAAAGGGGTTGGGACACCAAATTTTGAGGCTATAAAAAGCATGTTGTAGGCTGCTTCCGTATGCAAGGACACCCAGAACGAGGTATTGGACGCTGCAAACATTTCAAAATAATCTTAATTCAGCTCCAAAAAGTCATTAAAAACTCCTTCTCGTAGTCGAGACCCATCGCTAGCGCGGCAGTTACTACGTCACAGAGGAGGAACGAAAATATTGACGTCATAGCACACTAGCACAAAAACGTGACGTATGATGAGTAGCGATGAAATGCCGATTACGGAGCCTGCTGAGCCGAGCGACCGAGCATAGCCTCCACTATGACCGAGCTACAGGCATATAGAAATCCTTTCTTAATGCAAAGAAGGGGTAAGGCGTGCAGGCACGGACACAAGAGGAGAGAAGTGGACAACACGAACGCCGCACGGCGGCCCGCGAATGGCAAACTGCGTGCGGCGAGTTGCCGTGAGTGTAACACTAGCCGGCCGACTCCGAAAGGGACCAGCAGGATATGCGGCGTTCGTGTTGCCCGCTTCTCTCCTCGCATAGTCGCATAGTTCGGCAGCTCGGAGCGGTCTCTCCTTCGCTTGGCCTTTCTCAATGTGAGGGCCCGTCCACGTTACCGGCACGGAAACTCGCCGCACGCCGTTTGCCGTTCGCGGGCCCCCGTGCGCCGGCGGTTTTGCTCGCGAACGGCGAGATTTCCTTGCCGTAGAGTGGACGGACCCGGGATCCATTTGTGCGGCAGCCGTACGGCGAAGCGGCAAATCAGCGACCGAGGAGTGGTCACTCTGGCACCGACGGCAGCTTCACCGCCTCTGATCGTTCGGTGCCGCCGATATCGTTGCTAGGCCTTTTCCGGTTTACTTCAAAGCTAAATTACGGCGCTTCGGAATGAATCACCGACTCTCACAAGCCGCAATATTTTCTTATCCTTGTTGTCGCTCTTCGCAATAGTTATAATAATCGCGACATGCACTTCGAATCGCCAGTTGTTGACCTCTGCTGGCAGAGCACGCGTATGCGAGAGCAGACGACGCAGCATAGTTTTACGTCACTATTTTTTGTGGTCCACGTGACCAAACCATGTTGCGTTTCCTCCTCTGTGACGTCATAGCATCCCCCGGAGCCCAGAAACCGAAACCGAAATCGCTCGGTATAATAATGCTATTATTAAATTATTTATCGGATATATATGAATTCCGCTGTGTGTATCGTGCTCCCTGAAGCATGACGCAACGTTTGAATCAACAAAAGCATGAACGAAAATTTTGATGTCTCCACCACTTTAAAGTTAAGACGCATTTCTGAATGCGGCGGCAACCGACTATAATGGGTAGAGTTCCTACTGTATGACGACAAGGAGAAATAAAAGCACATGTGGAATATGTTACAGCTTTTTCTTTCGGTACTGTCAATAATATTCACTGTCCGCGCGCATGTTCGCGGCATTTCAGAAAAGAATGTGTCTTGTTGCTAAGAGGATCAAACGTTTCATTATGGAAAGGACGACGTAAAAAAAAAAGTGTGTTGCGTTTTAAGAATCGATATTTTTTCTTTTAAGGTAACCGGGGTTTAAGTGACAGCTGTTGAGACACTACTACTGAAAGCCACGGAGTTAAGTAGCGTTATGCACAGGAATTATTTTGGTAGAGATTACAGAAGCGCAGTCTGTGTTAACTTTGATTCTACCGCGCTGTTTTACTTCTGAAACAACTTGCTGGTCGTAGAGCGCTTGTACTTTCGTGCCAATACCTTCGTATATACCGAGTTTGTTAATATAACTGGAAGCAAGAAATGGCCGTCGTTTCTTTTTATTGATTTGCTATATTTGTAGAGGGGAAGCTTACTTTTCTACCAAGAAATTAGGAGACGGTGTTTCTGAGGGTACTGGTAGATGTCGTCGAAGTACATCGGCTGCATATGAGCTACAGAAACCTTTATTCGATCCCATCTTTTACCAGGTGTAGAAAGTGGGATCGAATTCAGAAAGCAGTTCCCGCCTGGTAGTGTGGTTACTGATAACAGACGCTCGTGAATCGGCATGGTGAACATAATATTATAGCGGAGGTAGTCAACCGAAGGCAAACAAGTGTCACGAATGAAAAACTTTGCCTTCCCACTTTGTACTCATATGCGCTGCGTCCGCCTTTACAGCCTAGGAGGCCAAAAGAAATAGTTCCCAAGGGCAAACGTAGCATGCGACCTTTTCTCTCACTCTCTCACTCGCTCTCTCGATTCGAACCTTCCCCGCTCTGTCGTTCTTGCTGTGAACAACATTAAAAGCACGCACCGCACTGCGTGTCGCCGGTGTTGCACTGGTGGCCCCGGTACGGAGGCGTTGCTGCGGCAAAGAGAAAAGGCGCAATTGAACGCAATGCTTCTTCTTTTTTTGTTCCCGTGAACTGGAATCGAAGCGGAACAAAACTGAAGTGTCTTGAAGACAAACCCGAACTGAAGCGATGTTTTTTTGGGGGGGTTTTACACCCTGCCCAAGTATAGTACTGTACACGAGGTCATTCTCTTTTCTGCGTCTTGTGTCGATAAAGCTGTTTTTAAACATTATGGAAAACCACCAACTCGCCCATTCTGCCGTTCTTCTTCTCCCAAAGTCTGGTAGCCTTGTCCTCCAATTCTAGTCGACAAGCGCTCCACCTGATTAATTAGCCCTGAACGATGGCTTCACCTAACTACGTGCAGATATAGTGCTCATATGCGCGCTATCGTCTGCTGCTGGCATACGGCGAGACGCGAGCGCGGCATGAAGGACGGAAAACCGTTTAAAATAACTGGAAAGGTTTTGGATCCTTCATGCAAGACTTGCTTTGAACACTGCTTGCATGCAGGCTCCCCTAGAGCGGTTGGATTGTATTCCCTCCTGTACGAAATGCCGAATACAAGCAAATTTCGATGACTGTGACCTCCAATGTACGGCAGCGTGCGTGGGTTGCCACAAAGTGTCGTCAAATTTCAGAGGAGTACTTCTTGTTGAACTAGTAGGCGGTGCATAGATATTAGGAGAGGGTCACGAATTAACGCGTACGCGGACGAAGGTGACAGCAGTTGGTAGTGGCGCTCGTTTGTAGCCTCCGTCTGTGTTTGTGTTAGTTTGTGCCCCACTTATAATGGACACCGACAGCTCAAAGTGCACTGCAAATACTGGATGCATTGAATCCTGTACTTGCAAGCCTCATATAAGCACCATGGCTCACCCAATACTTTCTTTTCGCACTGAAGTTAGAAGTGCGACGATTTTTCAATGGAATGCCAGAGGCTTGAAGTCCCGCATCTCGGATTTGCGCCAATTTGTCTTGAAGAATCGCTTTCCTATACTTGTTATTTGCGAACCGAACGTATCAACTCCTTACAGGTCATCTGGTTACGAAGTTTTGCGGGATCGAATCCCGGCCACGGCGGCCGCATTTCGATGGGGGCGAAATGCGAAAACACCCGTGTGCTTATATTTAGGTGCACGTTACAGAACCCCAGGTGGTCAAAATTTCCGGAGTCCTCCACTACGGCGTGCCTCATAATCAGAAAGTGGTTTTGGCACGTAAAACCCCAAATATTATTATTATTATTATTATTACGAAGTTTTTGCTTCTTCTACATGCGAGGAACGGAGCAACGTTCTCATTTTCATCCGCACGGACTTGACCTACGCTTCGCATACCGTTCAGCTTCACGACTACAACCAATACGTATGCCTCGGCGTCAGAAAGAACAAAGTGCCATTCACTCTTCTTAGTTGTTACATCTCCCCATCAAGGCAGTTTGACTCTGAAAGAAATATATATCAAAGACAACTGATGGCCCCTGGGTCATCACTGGGGCTTCAATGCGTACCTCTTTCTTTGGGGAAGCGCCAAAATCAACTCCAGGGGAAGGATAGTTGTGTCGCTTGCCTCTGATTATGACCTCTGCATCAAGAACAGTGGTAGCCTGACGTACATGCGGGGCCCTGCGTATAGCAGCTGCCTGGCCTGGACCTTAGTGTCACGGAGCTTCACGTCACATGTTAAATGGTTTTGCGACATCGAGACTAGCGGGGGTGATCACATTCCTACCTACTTAAAGATTAATGAACTCACTCCGTCTTTTTCTCGTGGTGTCTTGAAGAGCACTAACTGGACTATGTTTACGTCGCTTATGGAAGAAACATGTAGGGGAGATTTCGCCGGCAACGTCGACGACACCATCGCAGATGCAATGAAAGCTGCCAAGTGTTTATTATCGCTGTTGTCAAACCGAACGGATTTCGACATTAAACTTGAGAGACTTCGTGCGATTCGACGGCGTGCATAGCGACGATACCGACACAAGGCTTGACTGCATGTGCATCGATTGCATTCACACGCAAACCTATGACGCCATACCCAGTCTCCATAAATAGACACACTATCACCTATGGAAAGACCCATCGATTCTTGGGTGTAATGATCGGCGGAAATTTTTCTTGGAGCCCTCATTGCACGTACCTGAAGAAAAACTGCTGTCAATTGCCCAGGTATTGAGACTCACGTGCGAGAAAACATGGGGCACATCTGTACGCTCCATGCTTCAGTTGTACAGAGCTATATTCCTGAGATATCTATGCTACAGCCTTCCAGTGTTGTCCAGTACGTGCAAGTCAAATGTTCGCTCATTGGAGAGCTTACAGGGCCAAGCATTGCGCACGTGTTTATAAGACTTCCTCGCTGTGCCTCAACAGCTGCAACAATCGTGCTCGCCAAAGATCATTCCATCCAAAAATACGTTGCTGTGGATTGTCTCAGGACGCGCGGCGCTTCAGCGGCGGCTAAGAGAAATAACTCGCTCCCATTTCCGTGCGGCGCTGAACACCTTCCGATATTTAGGACCGGAGTGGCGTAAACGGAGTCGCCTCGACCCGTCATGGTCTTTTTCGGACGTTACGTGCAACCTCAGTGTGCCCCATCTACCGGCGAAACGCACCGTTTCAACTGCTGAAGCAAAGTTCCTTGTGCTAGACCACTTGAGCACAGCGTTTCAAAGCCACCTACAAGTGTGCACAGACGGGTCGGTGTGTGCACTGACAGACAGTAGCGCAGCGGCATTCTCCAGACCCTCCCTTGATGTGTCATCGTCTGGCCGCCGGGATCGCGTAGTTTCGACTACAACAGCTGAAAGTGCCGCCATTACCGCAGCCTTGCGAAAAATACGCACTTATTCCGCACGTGACGTCGTGGTGCTGATGGACTCAAAATCACCGTTGCAATAATTACACCGTGTCCTACCTCGACACAAGTTTACAAGGCAATCATTGGCACTGATCAAAGTTATAATGAGCAAGAGATTTAACGTAAAATTTCAATGGATCCCATCCCACGTAGGAATTGAAGGAAATGAAAAATCTGACGCTCTTGTACGTTTGGCACTGACATGTGTCCCAAAAGTAAGAGCGCCAAAGATTTTTCAGAACCCTAAGAATGCAATCCGCACTCACTTTAAGGCGATCCACGAGACTCCAAAACCAGCCTGTGTGACTGATGGTCTTACTCGGGAAGAAGCAACGATGTTGTACCGCATCCGAACCGACTGCGCCTATACACCCCGCCACGGCTTCGTTATTCAAGACTGTACGATGCGCTTCCCCGTTTTGTGCCTTCTGTGGTAATATCGCCGACATCGAACATTTCATTTGGATAAGCCCTGTTTGGATCGGACCGCTGGTACGATCTGTTGGGAACTCGGCGCTGACGCCCGTGGTTGTACCTGGGTCGCAAGCCCCAAGGGTAGCGTTGGCCTGGCGGCCTGGGGTACAACTGGAAGCATCCGAAGGTCCCGGCAAAGCATGAGTCGACTGGTAACAACGAAACAACTTGTTTATTTTAACATCGCAAAGAGTTGGCGGTCAGGTTTGACCGAAGTAGAGAGACGGGAGAGCACTTTACTCAACAGAAGAAATCGGAGCCCTCTTTCTTGGCGTCCGGGGGCAGCTGTTTTTATACTCTCGCAGTTGAGGGCAAGAAGGAACCCCTCAAAAGACGAGCACG
Organism: Dermacentor variabilis; assembly: GCF_050947875.1. Lineage (NCBI taxonomy): Eukaryota > Metazoa > Arthropoda > Arachnida > Ixodida > Ixodidae > Dermacentor > Dermacentor variabilis. Next base: position 215,770,004 of record NC_134568.1, read on the forward strand.
TGAATGTACAATGGGCTAATGGTGACGCACACTGTCGTAGCGCTGCCGTAGCACCATGTCGAGCACGATCTCGTAGCACCCTGTCGAGCACGATCTCGTAGCACCCTGTTGTAGCGCTGCCGTAGCACCATGTCGAGCACGATCTCGTAGCACCCTGTTGTAGCGCTGCCGGTCGGGCACAATGACTGTAATGAGAGGATGATCCCTGCTTTGGCATCGCCTGTTTCGGGCACAATGACTGGAATGAGAGGATGATCCCTGCTTTGGCATCGCCTGGTTCTGGCACAATGACTGGAATGCGAGGGTGATCCCTGCTTTGGCATCGCCTGTTTCGGGCACAATGACTGGAATGAGAGGGTGATCCTTTGCGGTCGCATCGCCGCAGTCGCGCCTGGAAACACCTGCCGATGAGTGTTGCGGCGACGACGATCGGGCCAAAATGTCTGCCGCCCCGCCGCAGTCGCGCCGGCAAAACCACGTGTCGCAGGCGAAACGCAACAGACCGCTCCGCCGGGGGAAGGAGATCCCGATGGACAGGGGACTGCATCCGCTGTCCGGAGGGATGTCGCTCGATGATGCTCATAACCGAAGTCGGGCGTCCCTCGACGTTTCTTGAGGGCAGCGCACAGAGAAGGCCTCGTTCTCTCGTTCAGGTTCGCACGGGACACTGCAAAGTGACTTCGGGAGAGTTCACATTTTTGTTCTCGTTCCCGGCAAGCGTTAGAACTACGCTGAAACTCAACCGCTCAGTCAGCAAGCACGGCACAACCCTCACCAAGCCCTGCCAGGCTCTTTCCCCTTTTTATACCACTGCCTAGTTCCTTACAGTAGTCTAGCATCACTCAGAACGCGTCCACAAATTGAAAAATTGCACTAGAAAGCATAGCATCACTTTGAAACACTAAGCAAAAGCAATATGTTAAAAAAAATCCTGCCTCAGGAAGAAAAACATCAGTAACAAACAATTTTGAGGCTGATTCCTACGTTAGGGGCTTCGACTTAAGCCATCGGCGTTACCGTTGAGACTCCCCTTTTTGTAACGCACCTCAAAGGAATATTGTTGTAAAGCGAGGCTCCAGCGCAGGAGGCGGCCATTTTTGGGAGAGATGGTCTGCAGCCATTGGAGAGGGCAGTGATCCGTCTCAATGATAAACCTCGAGCCGGCTAGATAGCATGACAATTTCTGAACGGCCCACACGAGACACGCACACTCTTTCTCGGTGGCGCTATACGCCTGCTCACGACTGGTCAGCTTACGACTAGCATACAGGACGGGGTGTTCTACTCCCTTTTCCCGTTGGCACAGTACAACGCCCATGCCTCGCTCACTAGCATCGCACTGAACAATGAACCCTTTTGTATAGTCTGGCGATCGTAGCACAGGCTGGCTTGTTAGGGCACTCTTTAGGGCGCTAAAAGCTCTTTCCTTTGTCTCGTCCCAGACGACTGTTTGAGGCTCTGTTTTTCTTAGAGCATCCGTCAGGGGAGCCGCGATATCAGAGTACCTGGGAATGTACCTCTGATAGTAGCCGGCGACACCTAAGAACGACCGAATATCGGTCTTCGTGCGCGGTTGCGGAAAGTCTCGCACAGCGGCCACTTTTATTTCAGAGGGGCGGCGACGACCCTGACCAATCACGTGACCGAGGTAGACAACCTCGGCCTGTGCTAACTGGCACTTAGGAGCCTTGACTGTCAAGCCCGCTTCGCGCAGGCGGGTTAGCACTGCCCGCAAGTGTGCCATATGCTCAGACCAGGATGCGGAGAATATCGCTACGTCGTCTAGATACGGTAAAGCGAATTCTTGCTGTCCCCGCAACACTTTATCCATGAGACTTGAAAAACAGTATGGCGCGTTCTTCAAACCAAAACTCAACACTTTAGGACGGAATGTTCCCATTGGTGAAATGAACGCCGCATACCTACTAGCCTCTTCTGTAAGTGGAACCTGCCAATAACCCCTGACAAGATCTAGGGTGGAAATAAACTGAGCGCTACTAACTTTCTCAAGGCGCTCCTCGATGTTAGGGATCGGATAAATTTGATCCTTAGTGATGGAATTAAGCCTGCGGTAGTCGACGCAAGGACGAGGTTCCTTGCCCGGTACCTCAACTAAAATCAAAGGGGAGGTATAATCACTCTCACCTGCCTCAATAACACCGAGCTGTAGCATTTTCTTTACCTCAGCCTCCATAATATCGCTCTGGCGGGGTGACACCCGATACGCCTTGGATCGTACTGGCTCTGGGGAGGTAAGTTCTATATCATGAGTAAGTACAGAAGTCCTACCAGGCCTCTCAGAGAACAGACCTTGAAACTATTGTAATAGCTGGTGTAGTTCGGTTTTCTGCTCGGGCGACAGCGGTGCTTTACTGATAAGGTCACTAATGACTTGACCGGTGTCTTCCCTGTTCGTCACTGAGCCTAGTCCTGGAAGCTCGACCGGAAGCTCTTCAGGAACGTTTACCATCATGCACACCACTGCTTCCCTTTGTCTATAAGGTTTGAGCAGATTACAGTGGTAAACTTGCTGTGCTTTCCGCTTTCCTGGCAGACTTACCACGTAGTTAACGTCCGACAGTTTCTGAACAATTCGTGCTGGGCCCTCCCACTGCACGTCTAGTTTGTTGTTTAGCGATGTGCGCAATATCATGACCTCATCGCCAACCTCAAAACGACGGGCCCTGGCTGTCCGATCATAATAAACCTTGGCCCTCTGCTGGGCCTTTGTCATTGCTTCACCTGACAACTCCTGTGCCCTTCTTAAGCGTTCGAGGAGCTTAAGCACGTACTCCACCACGACTGGGTCGTCGCCCCTACCTTCCCACGATTCTCGAAGCATGCGAAGCGGAGATCGAAGCGAGCGACTGTACACCAGTTCAGCTGGCGAAAACCCCGTAGCCGCATGCGGCGCGGTCCTTAAAGCAAACATCACCCCAGGCAGACACAGCTCCCAGTCAGTTCGATGTTCAAAACACAACGCTCTCAACACGCGCTTCATGACGGAGTGGAGCTTCTCAACGGAATTCGACTGTGGGTGGTACACTGAGCTGTGTAACAGCTTTACCCCACACCTTTCGAGAAAAGTTGTCGTCAAAGCGCTAGTAAACACTGTGCCCTGATCTGATTGGATTTCCGCAGGGAAACCAACTCGCGCAAATATGGACAGTAGTGCATTAACTATCTCAACTGAGCTGAGTTCTTTAAGCGGCACTGCTTCAGGGAACTTTGTCGCTGGGCAGATCACAGTCAAAATGTGTCTGTACCCCGTGGCTGTTACCGGCAGAGGTCCCACAGTATCAATAACGAGCCGTCTAAAAGGCTCCGTAATGATAGGTACCAATTTCAACGGCGCCCTCGATTTGTCCCCTGGTTTGCCCACCCGCTGACAAGTGTCACATGTCCTCACGAAATGGTCTGCGTCCCGAAAACACCCTGGCCAATAGTACTCTTGCAAGAGACGGTCCTTAGTTTTCTTAACTCCAAGGTGTCCGGACCACGAACCCCCGTGTGACAAGCGCAACAGATCCTGACGATAGCATTGAGGCACGACCAGCTGATCGAACTCCACTCCTCTGCGGTCTAGATACTTCCGGTACAGGACTCCACCTCTTTCCACAAAACGCGCAGTTTTCCTGGCGATACCTTCTTTGACATTGCAGCGTATGTTTTCTAGGCTACCATCCTTTTTTTGCTCGGCTATCAAAGCCGACCGGCTGACTTTTAGCAACCTATCAAGTCCGTCTGACGTAGGCGCGATGAGCAAATCAGTAGATAGCTCTTCTAACTTTCCCGTGTCGGGCGTTTCCTCTCCAGTATCTGGCGCCTTTAACGTTACAGACTCAAGTTTATTCAGTTCGGGCGTGCTCGGAATATCAGCTTGCTGCGCCTCTGACCCTTTTTCGTTGTTTGATAACGTCGGCCCCGCAACTACCGCCTTTGCAGCGAGCTCCCGAACCTTCGATCTGGTTAAGGCCTGAACACTAGCTTCACCAAACAAAAGCCCCTTCTCGCGCAGGAGGTGATCGGACCTGTTTGAAAATAGGTACGGGTACTGGGGTGGCAGCATAGATGACACTGCCGCCTCCGTCTCAAGCGCTCCGAAAGGTCCTTCAATAAGCACCTTTGCTACTGGCAGACACACGCTATGAGCTTCCACGGCTTGCTTGATCCACGCGCACTCGCCCGTGAACATATGGGGTTCTACGTAAGACGGGTGAACTACATCCATCGTAGCTGCGGAATCGCGAAGCACTCGGCACTCTTTCCCGTTCACGAGGAGGTCTCGCATGTAAGGCTCGAGAAGCTTCATGTTCTCGTCAGTGCTGCCTATTGAAAAAAACACAACTTTTGGTGTTGTTTCCGGACACTGCGCCGAAAAGTGACCCGGCTTCTGGCACGTATAACAAACGCGCGCTTGCCTCATCTCGAACCGCTTTCTGCGTTCGGCTTCGGCTGCCGCCGTCTCCTTAGGTTCGGTCGCACTGCTTCCACTCGCATCCGCACTACGCGTGTTCCCCTTTGCTCTCATGGGTGTGAACTTCGGCCTCTCAAACTTCGAGCCAAATTCACCCTTTTGACCGTCCTTAGCTCCGCGAGCTCGACGCGTCACAAACTCCTCGGCTAGCTCAGCGGCTTTAGCCACCGTACAAACGTCTGGCCTATCCAAGACCCAGTATCGCACGTTCTCCGGTAACCGACTATAAAACTGTTCTAGCCCGAAACACTGCAGAACTTTATCGTGGTCACCAAACGCTTTCTCTTCTTTGAGCCACTCCTGCATGTTCGACATAAGCCTATACGCAAACTCTGTATATGACTCACTTCTGCCTTTCTCATTTTCCCGAAACTTCCGACGGAACGCCTCCGCAGACAGCCGGTACTTTTTTAGCAGACTCGATTTTACTTTGTCGAAATCCTCTGCTTCCTCTCTATCCAAGCGAGCGACTACGTCGGCCGCCTCGCCGGGTAACAAAGTGAGCAAGCGCTGTGGCCACGTTTCCCGAGAGAACCCCTGCTTCTCGCACGTTCGCTCAAAGTTAACCAGGAACAAACCAATGTCCTCTCCAAGCTTAAACGGCCGCATCAGGTCAGTCATTTTGAACAATACGCGTTCTCCTGCACCGTGTGCCTGACTTCCATTACGAGCGCGTTCCATCTCTACCTCAAGACGCTTCATTTCCAAAGCGTGTTGACGGTCACGCTCTTGTTGCTCTCGCTCTTTCTGTTCTTTACGTTCACGCTCTTCTTTTTCTTTTGCAGTCTCCCTCTCTTCAATAGTCTCAAGGCATTCCGACAGCTCGTCATCCTCAGCCTCTAACTCAAGAATAGCCTTTAGCAGTTCTGGTTTTCTGAGTTTGTCTGAGACATCCAGACCCAACTCTCTTGCAAGCTCCAACAATTTCGGTTTGCGCAACGACTTCAAATCCATGGCTGCTCTGAATGCTGCTTTCTCTACTGCTTACTATTGTCTTGCCGCAAACTAACCCGGCAGCAACGACAACCACAATTACCAGCTCTGTTTCTGACACTAACAAAAGCCTGGCAAAGTTCAGAAGAAGAAAGTCCCGCACTCACCAAACCTCGCAGGCAGGAATTCCGCGCAGTCGTTCCGCTGCAGGCAACCAGTCGTCACACAGGGCTCGTTGCACTGCTCCCGGATCGTCGTTGAGCTGCTCAGCATACAGTCAACTGCATCTCTTCGCTGCTGGCCTCCGTTGTCGCGATCTCACCGCTGGCAGACAGTTGTTTGAAGTCGGACGCGATCTCACCGCTGCCAACCAGATGTTTTGATCGCACCGCTGGTACGATCTGTTGGGAACTCGGCGCTGACGCCCGTGGTTGTACCTGGGTCGCAAGCCCCAAGGGTAGCGTTGGCCTGGCGGCCTGGGGTACAACTGGAAGCATCCGAAGGTCCCGGCAAAGCATGAGTCGACTGGTAACAACGAAACAACTTGTTTATTTTAACATCGCAAAGAGTTGGCGGTCAGGTTTGACCGAAGTAGAGAGACGGGAGAGCACTTTACTCAACAGAAGAAATCGGAGCCCTCTTTCTTGGCGTCCGGGGGCAGCTGTTTTTATACTCTCGCAGTTGAGGGCAAGAAGGAACCCCTCAAAAGACGAGCACGTGAATGTACAATGGGCTAATGGTGACGCACACTGTCGTAGCGCTGCCGTAGCACCATGTCGAGCACGATCTCGTAGCACCCTGTCGAGCACGATCTCGTAGCACCCTGTTGTAGCGCTGCCGTAGCACCATGTCGAGCACGATCTCGTAGCACCCTGTTGTAGCGCTGCCGGTCGGGCACAATGACTGTAATGAGAGGATGATCCCTGCTTTGGCATCGCCTGTTTCGGGCACAATGACTGGAATGAGAGGATGATCCCTGCTTTGGCATCGCCTGGTTCTGGCACAATGACTGGAATGCGAGGGTGATCCCTGCTTTGGCATCGCCTGTTTCGGGCACAATGACTGGAATGAGAGGGTGATCCTTTGCGGTCGCATCGCCGCAGTCGCGCCTGGAAACACCTGCCGATGAGTGTTGCGGCGACGACGATCGGGCCAAAATGTCTGCCGCCCCGCCGCAGTCGCGCCGGCAAAACCACGTGTCGCAGGCGAAATGCAACAGTCCACAGTTCGACACAGAAAGGAAAGCGATGGTCGTCAGCCTGCAAAAGATTGGTCTTTCGCATAGGACTTTTGAAGACGTCGTTTTGCCCGGAGGGCGTGCGACAATCAGGAAGAGGGCGCGACGACTGCTGATTGCCTTCATGCGAGACACGAGGCTCTTCGACAACTGGTGACCCGCACAGTGACACTGATAGGAGTCTCAGGCGGAACAATTGCCGGCTATGTATGCCAGGCCCAACCCCGCTTGCTACAACACCACCATATTTGTCATCTTTCCCACGTTCCCGATCGTCACGTGGCGTTCCTAACATCGCAGAGACCTCGTGCAACGTTTTCTGAAATTATCATCACCCATACAGACTGTCTTCCATTAGGATACACACCAGCAGCAAGACCTTCATTGCCCTTGTGGTGACTCCATCAGCCTCAAGTGCGCCTAAGTGTTCCGTGTGTAAAGAAGAAGGCTAATCACCCAAAAATAGCACTGAAACAGATGACGCTGCTAATAATCATAGAGACATACGGGGGCCAAATACACATCTATACCGATGGTTTGGCATCATCTACCAGTTCTTCAGGTACCGTTTTCATTCCGGCTACGAAAACCACAATGAAATTCAAACTGTCACACATGACAACATCAACAGCGGCAGAGCTTGCTGCCTTGCGTGCTGCTGTCAAATACCTCCTGTAAGAGATACCTCAGAAGTGGGTCATCTTTTGCGACCCTAAGGCAGCACTTCACAGTCTGCATTTTGCCCTTTATCATACGACTCATGAGCAGCTGACATATCAAATATCAAGCTATCGCTAAAAGGCATGAAATTATATTCCAGTGGCTACTTGAACATACCGGCATTCCTGGTAGTGACCTCGCCGACGAAGCTGCCCGGTCTGCCCATGTGGAAGCCCGGCCTTTTCCAATCACCTTATCCAGAACCGGCGCTTCAAGAAACCTTCATATCGCGGCTAAAGTGATGACACACAAATACTGGTCTTCTCTCGAACTCCCGCAGTGTCATCTTCAATAGCTTAATTCATCCTTAAAGCTACAAGTGCCATCAAACGTTCCCCGCTCTGAAGCGACAGTATTGTGCCGCTTCTAGCTCGGGGTGGCATTTACGAAGGCCTACTCGTTCCGCATTGGAATGGGGGAAGTGCCCATGTGCGCCGCTTGTGGAACTATAGAAACGATTGAACAAATCCTGTGTCTCTGTCCCCAGTAAGACGTCGAGCGCGGAACTCTCCGGACAGCATTCAACCAGCTGGACCCTAGACCATTTTCGGAAATTAAGGTCCTTGGACGATGGCCGTACGCGTCGATGGCACAGAAAGCCACAAAACCGTTGTTGAAGTACCTCAAGTAGACAGGTCTTGGCAACCGTGTGTAGACTCGGTGTGAACCTTCAAATGTACGCAAAACTGTGATCTCTATCTATCTATCTATCTATCTATCTATCTATCTATCTATCTATCTATCTATCTATCTATCTATCTATCTATCTATCTATCTATCTATCTATCTATCTATCTATCTATCTATCTATCTATCTATGTTTTCGTGCCTATACGCCTTCCCTTAGTGCAGGGTAGCAAACCGGACGTGCGTCTGGTTAACCTCCCTGCCTTTCCTCTCTTCTATTTCTCTCTCTCTCTCTCTCTCTCTCTCTCTCTCTAATAGCTAAATTTCTGAGGCCATGTACAATTCTAGTGCAGCCTCTCTCGTTGTGACTACAGCACCGCAAAATTGATAAAATTGAGTTTTCCTTTCCACGGAAACAGCGCCCAACCGTCACCAATACCTCAGTGTCGAAATCATCATGACAGAAATCTAAAGCAACTGCAACTATCAGTTGGGAACGAAACATTCAATCAGTACAGGACAACGACTTGGTAGATCAGAATCGGCCTGCACCCCCTTCGTTGGGGACCCCCACGTTTCCCTCCGCACGCTAGATTCGAAACAAAAAAGCGTATGGGTTAGTATACTAGCATTTGAGTGTAAATGTCTGTATACATATATTTGACGAGCTTTCTTTATTTTCCCGAATAAAGAAGTTCGACTGTGTGAGACGGGTGCCCTCGAACCCAAACGCGTGGCACACGTTGCATACCTAACGAAAGGGTTCTATTCGTGTGGCCAGGTGAAGGGAGAGCTTTCAGAATACACTCGCTCCCTCGATCCATATACTTCATAGTAAAAAGGCATGAAGGACTCTTCGCGTAAGGCTAGAAAGTGGCCCAAGGAATTCAAGATTTATTAATTTGGCCCTTAGTGTGAGTGTGTTCGACGTTAGCGACACAACTTGCCGCCTGCTTTGGGATACAGGTGGTGGCAGTTTCCGCTTCAGCTTACCTCCTATGCCCGACAAGCTAGCTTACATACAATTTACGACACCGACAGCCAGCAGGCTTGCAGAATTTTTCTGAACCTACCAGCTTACACTTACAGTTCCTTGTTGCCGTTCATACATCTGCATCATCTTATTTCAGTGGGAAGAAATTAAGACTATCGCGCGGGGTGCTGGCGATGCGATTTTACTGAACATGTACCGTGCTGCTGTGCATCAGTCGCATCACTCGTAGATGCCGCTGAAGAGTAACTGAACGTCTAACCACAGGGTGTCGAACCGAAACCTTTTCGAGTTCGGGTTCACGCTTTTGTTTCGATTGAGGTTCAGCTCCGGAGCGAAAATTATGACGGTTTCAACCGGTTTGCAGTTTTCCGATCCGGCTAATTCGTGTTTAAATGGGTTCGACGAAACAAAAGCATTGGAGAACCTCCGGCTTTTTGGAAAACGCACGGTATATTTGGAGAGACAAGTACTTTTGGGTATTGTGCAGAACTGCCGCGAACCGTTCTCCTTTCCACAGGTGTTACTTTGAAAAGAAAAATAACAACAAGACTTCGGGGCACCCTGTGCCGCTATCCAATGCGGTAACCTTCACGCCTCTCCCAAATTTCACTCTTCTTCCGTTTCTTAAACCGATAATAGTGAGAAACAGTAAATCAATTTAGACTGACGAAGCATCCTTTTAATTTCGTTAATTCTGCGGTAATACGTTCAATAATAAAAGAGGCAATGAAGGTTCAATAATTAGATACGTTCAATATTAAAAGAGGCAATGAAGCCTCAGGATGATCTTAGGTCCTGGGCCAACATGTTCATTGCAAAGACGAGCGTTACTGGCTCTTCAAAGATTTCTAGAAGCGAACAATATTCTCGGAAAGTATTGAATAGAGTGTTTAAATGGTGCTAGCGCATTTTATGTTTTTCTTTTACCCTACTTTCGCCAATACAATGCCTGGTTTTTTGTACATAAGACTTTATTCCATGATTTCTTATGTGCCCTTATTTTAGTCTAGCTAAGTGTTTGCTTTAGTGAACATATGTGACTGGACTCTGTGCTGCTGTGTCACTGAGTTGACTTTCAGTCTTCGTGTGGCATTAGTTACTTACGTGACTGGACTTTGTGTTTTTATTATTTGTAGTTGTCTTTCAGTTATAGTGTGACATTAGTGTACTCGTGTTACCGGAATTTGTGTTGTTATGATTTCACTATTTTTGTTACGATTTATTCGTTTTCTTCTTTTTAAATCCTTATGTGAAGAAGAGTAGCCGGCGCCAATTAAAGGCGACAACATCTCCTAAATACCATATAATAAAAAACAAGGTTAAAATACCAGTTATTCAATTTCGCGCGGTGACTCCAGTACCGGCAAGTCAGTCTGACGTCACGGATTTCAGAAAGGTTTTCCGCATTTGGGCCATTGTACATCAGTAAAAGTTTTCGAAACTGACCAAGTTCAGTGTTTGGCTCTTTCATAATGCATTGTACTCCATCTCTACCGATAAAAAATAGACTACACTCAAGCGGACGCCGTCAAAATCAGTGACGTCATAGCCAGCTGGCGCGGCAAGTCCGAAGCAGCGTCGCCAACCGCCTTTCGTTTTTGCGTGTTTTCTGGCTGTTTTACTAATGTAGCTTAAATGATTTTCCTCTTGTTTCTTTAAATGAGTACTGACAAATTATGTGCGCAGCATTTTTTAAGCATGATATGCTTTTAGCACCCGTTGTCAGCGACCTTCAAGTGACCTTGAGGGAAAAGCCAGAGCCGTTATACGGGCGAGTTGCGAGAACAAAACGAGACCGTCCGAACAGCCAGTCAAAACTTAAGAAAATGCGGTCTCTGGCCCCCAATCCTTTGTACAGGACCGCATTGCATACGCTATTTACTGCCGAAACAAGTTACAAAAATATTGCTTCCGAGTTCTTCCTAATGCTTGTTCACAATATCACTCAAGTAGTAACTTTTAGCACGCTGAAGTTTTAGTCGTCATTTTCAATAGGGGGCGACGTTCAAAAGCCAGATGCATTACACCACACACTTCAATGTCATCTTTTGGCGCTGACAGGCGGTGCACAGGTTGCCTGCCTGTGCTCTTTTGAATGCCAGCGATCCGTGAGTTCCGCGGCGCGGGTTTCTAGCTTTCTAGCTAGGCAGTACGCTCTGTATCCCTAGCGTCTTTCGCGGCCTGTCGTACCGCCTTCAGCCGCTTTTCTTCTTCTAGCTGGGCAGCGTCCATATGGACCAGTGCACAGTATGGCGTGGTGCGGTGTGAAGTGGTGGGGTGTGCCGCTGGGAACATTCATTACACCCATTTTAAGATTGTGGCTAGTGTCATCTCCAACCAGTCTGCTTTTCCGGTTGTCATTTCATGCTTACCTCTACTCTCGGCTACGGGAAAGCCAGCATTTTTTTTCTTCATTTAGTTTTTAGCTCCGGACTCCATAATCACGATATGATACCTCAATTTCTCGAATGAATGAATGAACTTTATTCCCCTTTTAATAGAGGGGAGGGGCCGAGGGAGGGAGAGAGGGAGGTCCAAGTACTCCAGTCCCTGCAGGCGTCCGTCACCACATTATGTGGCTAGAAGTCCGTCTACCAGTCATGGTAGGCCTCCGCTACCTCCTCAGCCAACCTCAGGACTCGGTCCTGTAGGGTGGGATCGCAGCTGCGCAGGGCAGTCTCCCACAGCTCCTCGCTACTAATTAATGGCTTGAGCGTGCGGGGGGGGGGGGGGGGGGGGAGTTTTGATGGGGCATTGCCACATGATTCAACCACTCACATAAATTCAAAACGCGCGCCAAATGAAGCGTGGCCCACGGTTTGCTTGAAATGGTTCCTCTAGACGCCATTAAAATCGGGGTGCGGTGGTCACGTCGTACCGCAGAGGCACGTGTCGCTGTAGTCGAAACCGCATTGAAAGCTTTAGAGCCCAGCATGTAGGGGAGAGGGGTGAGAAGGGCGCTGCGCGTTCTGAGGTAAGCGGCTTCAGAGGACCATTTATTATCCGGTGTCGAATGGAAGCGCAGAGAGAAATATGAAGGGATGGCCTATGCAGCGTGTGTCCAGTTTTCGGTGATACGTTAACTATATGAAAACCTCGACGAGTAGTGCGAGAAACGTGGACCAAGAATGACACAAGTATGCAGGACGGGCGCAAACTTCCAGCTGTATTCCGGAAGCCGTGTACAGACGCTTATATATGCACAATATCAACTCGTACCATTACCTCATTTAATGCTTAACTTCCCATAGATTCCGTGTTCATTTTTGTAAAAATAAAAGAGGGCGCGTAGCTCTTACAGAACACGTAAGATCTTTTTGCAAAGGTAAGCAGTCGTGACTAACATAATTTTACAAATACTGAGTGCATCATCATAACATTTACCTTAGATGCGCGGCCATCGCATAAATGCAAAGCATAAACAATAATTTCTGCAAGAAAGAACTTAGGTTCTTAGTGTCGACTAAAATGAGTATGTGCAACAGATTCTAAGCTGAACACGGTAGACATCGTGTGACATTTGTTTTAGCGTGGATGAGTGGTGATCTCGTTCTAATACAGCTCTTTCTTCGCATTGCATAACGATACATTTTCAGTCCTGGCTTTCTTCAGAACGCTCGCTCAAACTGACTCATAAACAGTAAGGAATACAACCCAAAACCTATATAGAGAGCCTACAATTACACAAATTCGCGATATCGCCTATTAATAGCTGAACACAGCCAAAGAAAGCCTGCACTTCCGCTTACTGTATACTGAGTTTTCACCGTCTGCACGTTGCTTGGAAAACTTCCGCGAAGCCTCATGCGAGCTGCAGAAGCAACGTCAGTGACTGAAGGTACAGAGCAATCAAACTACGGCACGTGTATCGGAGAGCGCAACGAATACGCTGGCTGCGTCTGAACACTGCAGTTGCCGTGAGCACCAGCAGTATAGGCCCAGCACTGGGCCTGTACGCTCTGTGTATAGGCCCAGTGCGCGCCGACTCTGCGCACAGTTGCGTGAGAGAATGCGGTCGCTGTGAAGAGCCACATGACTGTTTCCGCTCAGCATTATAGAGTGCAATAGGAGGCGATACACCGCCCGCTGGGCGTAGAAGGCGCAAGAAATACTGTCTTCTGTCGTGGAATTACAACAAACACTACCTACGGCAGAACTTGGGGTCGAACCGGTTCGGAACGGCTCCTCGAAAATGTTCCGGTTCGGGTTCAGTTCCAAGATGGCGGAAAAAGTATTGATCAATTTGGTTCGATTATGGTTCAGCTGAAAGTAACGGTTCAGCTCCGGTTTTCGGTTCACTTACGGTTCGGTTCGGCACCCTGTGCCTAACCAGCTAGTCAAATGCTAAGTGGGTTATTACTGTACAGCAATAACACTTTTTTTTCTTTTTTTTTTACAACGTAGGTGTTTGCCGCATATGCAAAGATGCCCGCCTTGTGATAACCTTTGCTATACAGAAGGAAAGGGCCGGAATTACCATGTGCCCCGCCACGAATAAGCACCTTGCAGGCCCTGCGATGACGTTCCGAAAATTTATTTCTTGCCGTGCACCTAACGCACTTGTTTCCCCCTTCCGTTGTCCAGGAAGCCTATCTGTGCCCCACCTAGATGTGTCGGACCTAGTTGATATTTCTGTCTAGTACTTGTGCCCTTTTCTTTTAATGGTTCACGCTTTTAGACAGGTACTCCAAATAGGCGTGCCAGCACGGAATGCATACTGCAGGCCTGAAGAAGCAAGTTGCGCCAGCAAACGAATTTATCCTTACTTATTTATTTATTTATTTATTTATTTATTTATTTATTTATTTATTTATTTCACAATACTGCTGGCCGGATTTGCTTAAGTAGGGGTAGAATACGATACAACAATGTAACAAAAATGTTTGAGGCTGCTCGAGCTAGGGCCAGATTTTTTCTTTCCACTGCATGTTAGCTACGCGGAGGTGCTCTACCTGATAGGAAATGCGCGTGCAGTCCAGGCTAGCGATAAGAAGACGCCTCAATGGTTCCACTAGAACTCCTGATAAGCGCCTGTCCCGTCGTGCGCGGCGAAATCGTCCCTGTTCGGTATGCCAATTGCTAAGTTCTTGTTTTGGCAGAAACGTTCAATTAAATTTTGCAAGGGACAGCATATTTAGCTCACTTATGGGGAAACAAATGCGAGGATGACGCCTCTGTAGGAGTCGTTCGCTTCTTTCGCTAATGATGATGTGGCAAGAACGTGGCGCGCAGCCGAGAGTGAACGTGCCGCGGCGGTGCCACCCGTTGAACGTTATCTGCCGGCACGACGGAAGACGCGCCACTACGCGCAAACTTTTCGTAAATTTTGGCGGACGTTCTCGCGCAAGCGATCGATTTTTTTTTCAGTATGGAATACGCACATGGACTGCCCACATGTAAATTAAGTGCTAACACAAAATATTAGCGAATAATTGAGCGATCCGCGTGTTACTCTCTTGTATACCATGCTAGCGCTCTCCTGACTCCTACAGGCCACCCACTGTGGCGTGCACTCTACTTCATTTGATATTGACTGTTCGTAGTACAACGCTACTGGAACACCGTCCCCACCGATCATCGGCCCAGAAGCCAGTGAAGGCACTTGTGTGCTTTTTCAAGAAGACTGGCTTGTGCGCGAACGCCTTTGATTGCGTGGTGCCGTCCGCGCACGTGCGCACATTAACCGCCTTCCTATCTCTCTCTCTTCTTTATATTACCCATTTCCCCTTACCCGATGTAGTCTAGCCAACCAGGCGCTCTTCTGGTTACCCAACCTTTTACACGGTTAACGTCACATTTTTGGAACGTCACGTTTCACTCGTGCTGTAACTGCAGCAAGCCCAGCACGATATGCTGGGCTTGCATACGTGCTCACTGAAGAGGTGTTGGGCTCACTCCCTGGGCTCACTGAAGAAGTGTTGAAGGTCTTCTCGTAAGCGCTTCTGATTTTGCCCGAGCACTTCGTGCTTTGACTCCTGAAGCAGGAGCTCAATTTCTGCCGCGCCAAGGTGCGGTCGGCCATCGGCAATCGATGGCGCGAATTCGCGGGTCTGCAGGCAAACGGCGGCCCCTGCGCCAACCGATGTCTGCGCCGAGCGGACGCCTTCTCAAGAACCAGGCCCCAGCTGCTAACGACCCCCCTGCGCGCTCTATATATACTCAGTCTCGGCAACGCGCATGCCTTTCAGGTGGGAAATGGTTTCGGCCATTGTAGTTTGGTCAAAAGCGGAATTGGTAATGCAGTGTGCAGAGACGAACAAAGAAGTAACGCAAGAGACAGGGACATTGTTCTCCCTTGGCGTAGCGATGTAATGTTTTGAGCAACGTATCTCTCCCTCTCTATTCCTGTGCGCTAACGTACACACGTAATGAAGGTTCGTTCGGCGAGGGAGGGAGTTGATTGAAGTGAAAGTAATAAAAACTATGAACTTACTATCAGCAGGAATTGCGAACGGCTCTCGCCGCGATGGCTTAGTGGCCAAGTCGTCCTGCTGTTGCGTACAGTGTTTTTTTAATTCAGAGAACTTCGCGCAAGCCATATCGAGAAAAGAAAATGAAATAAACGAAAATTACATAAAAGGGGTGGGGGGGGGGGGCAATTTTGCAGCAATGTCTGTGAAAGCTTGTTGTCCGTCATCTAGCTGCTGTTGTTGTGATCCGGCATCGATCCGGCCTTTCTCTGCATCTGCAGCCTGGTATCATATGTTCCGGAGCACAGCCAAAACAGCTGTCGAGAATCAGCCATTGTCACTTAAGCAGGGCACTTGGCACGCGTTTCTTGAGTACACAGAATTGCGGGTTCGAACCGTGCAACATCTTGGAACAGTGTCTTAGGATCATTACAAACGAAGGGTTTAGCGGAAGCAAGACAAGGACGAGAGCATTACGTCCAATCTCGGGTACTGATAGCACTAAGCTATTATAGCGCCTGTCCTGTCTATGTGTGTTATCTACGTGTCTGTTTCTCGTTTGCGCTTAAGCCTTAATTCATGTCGCCTTCCGGATCCTTATTCTGGAGCCTTAATTCAAAGACGTTTATGTTGAAGCCGACCGTGGCTGCCAGTTTGCAGTTAGTTTCGTTACGTACTTTGGAGCGCACAAAAAACATTGGGGTTTCACGTGCTAAAACCACAGTCTGGTTATGAGGCACGCCGTAGTCTGGGGGACTCGAGAAATTTCGACCACCTGGGGTTCTTTATCGCGCGCTTAAATCTAAGTACACAGGTGTTTGCGCATTTCGACATCATCGAAATGCGGCCGCCGCAGCCGGGATTCGATCCTGTGACCTCGTGCTTAGCAGTCCAACACCATAGCCGCTAAGCAACCACGGCGGGTTGCGGCGGGTTTTTGTAGCTCACAAAGAAATCACGACAATTTTATGTCTGCGCGTCGATATATCTAAATTACGTTTGTATTGCTTGTCGTTCCTAGTAAGTGGTAGGCATTTTTGATATCCTGAATATTTTTGTCTTTTACTCTTAATACTATTGAAGCTGAGGTAGAAATTGGAATGAAAAAGAAACTACTCATTACCGCAAAATGGATTTACTCTGAAAAATTGGCCCCAATAAAGTTGATATCAGATTCGCCAAGGCTGTTCGTAGACAAAATGACAAAGTTTAGGCAAATCCATGTGCTCACCACCATTCTCGCGCTGGTTGAAAAGACATTCCTGTGGCACACACAGACACTATATGGTGCCAGACAGGGGCTTAGCGAGGGGGGGGGGGCTTATGGGGCTTCAGCCCCCCCCCCACCCCGAAATTTTTTCGTGCTGTCATGCGCCGCCGACCAAAACAACTTCCGGCGCCGGAAATCATACTCGATTTTGTCTAGAATGTCCTTTTCGCGCTCGAAAAGACACTTTAGCGCGAACTTTGCGAAATCGGGCTGGATTTCGCGGCAACGCCCATGCACCGAGAGTCAGATATTGTAACGCAAGGAGCTCCAGCATCCGAGCACAAAGATTCAAATGCGTTTGGATGGCGAGCGGGCTCGTTGCGGCAACTCGCGGAGGCCGCGGGATCTAGGGAGCGCTTGGATTTCAATTCTGAAAATTTATGGGTATAAAGTTCTCATACTTTTGATGCGAAAGGTGCATTAACATTTCCAAAGTCGTGCTTTAGATTTTCAATTCCCGAAGTATGTGGGTTTAATGTTGTTACAAACATTTGATGCCAAAGGTGCATTGACTTTTCTAAAGTCGTACAACGCGCCATACAAAGAGACAAGCCGAATCAACACACTATCAGACAAGTTGACAAAGCACGCAGTGAGGTCCAATGAGACGAAGCGTTGTGGTGGCTTATTTGTGCGGTCATGTCACAGAAACGAATGTCAACTTTTTTTTCACCTGCGCCAAAGCATCCATGTCTTGACACTAAGGCCAGCAAAGGTAACTACGTTCTTATTTATTTTTCCACTTAGATTTCTATTCGCGAGGACACATTGTGCCTCTTCTTTTTCTTTTTTGTTCTCGCTACCCGCGGGCTGCCGAACCAGCCAGAGCACATGCGTTTTTCTCGTGCTGCATCGACGACCGCGCGACGCATTTCGATGCGCGTTCGTTTTTCTCTGGCCGAGTGGATTTTCGCCTGGCAAGGTTTTGCACGCTTTCTGGCTAGCAGACGAGAAAAAGAGACAATGCATGGTCACTCGCCGCCATCACTAAGGGGACTCGACGGATTGCAATGCGTTCACTTGAGCGCAACCTCTCCGGAAAATTGTGTCTCGCCAGTGTAGAATACCGAGCAGTATGCGTATGGTTCTCTGTGGACCAAGCGTCTCACGTTTTATTCGATATTCCTTCGATAGCCACACTAGGTGCCCAAAGTAGGCATTCGATTGTAGCCCAACACGGCTTCCATTGCATTATTTCATTTTCGGCGCACCCCGCCCAACAAAAGAAAGAAAAAAGACATTGTTGCGGCACAGTGAAAGTTCGATTTTATCACTTCTTTTTAGCGGCAAGTTGCCGGATACTCTTACTCTATTATTGCGACAGCAGTTATATGGACACTCCAGACCCATTCCTGCCGTCGCCGTCGCCCTCATGTTCCGTATAAAGTCCAGGGGTGGTAAGATCGTGACCGCGTGCCGCATGCTCTATGTGCCAGTAAAAGCGTAAGGCGGGGGGGGGGGTGCATGGGTGAGCCGTCGATGGTGGCCCAGTCTTGTGTGCGCAAGGGAGAAAAGCAGGAAGGAAGCGCGCCACCTTCCGTCGCGCGCGATACATCGGGGGAGTGGAGAGAGTGGGGGCTGTGATCTGTGACTCTGTGGTTGTGCAGCATGTTTATTTGCCTTGTTTGACGCATCATATATAGTGACTTTTTCTTAGATACGTAGCTTTATTGGAGACTCAGGCGTATATTTAAATATCCTGTTGCGAGGTTTTGTGTATATGTGCAGTGAACTTTGCTTCCAGTGACACTTCTTACCCTTTATCAAGCTGTATCTTCGCATTTGTACATTCTATTGTACCTTCCCATTTCTAATGCACGAAGGCGAGTCAAATGAAAGTGAGCCAACCCACCATGCGCAATAATGGTTCGGTTCATTATCTGCGAGGCATGCACGCGGCACAGAGGCATCTGTTATTTACAAAAGTGACACGCAGGTGTGAGGATCAAAGTTCTTTAATGCTCCCGTACATTAGAGTGAACATGTTTGTGTGGCATAATGGACACTCCGAAAGTTGAACAGCGTGGTGTCGTGATGTTTTTGACCAGATGAAGATGTTTCCTAAAAAGAAATTAGTCGCCGTATGGCTGCTCTGTACGGTGAACATTGCATTTCTTTGGCCACTGTGACGTGTTGGAGCAAACAGTTCAAAGGAGGACATGAAAGTTGCAAAGACGATCCAAGACCGAGCCAAAGCCACCGTGCAATCACCCCCAACACAATTCCAAAGGCTGGTTAGACAGTAACGGAGGATAAGCATCGACGAATTATTTATTTTGAACGCATATACACAATTAGCATAAAAGGGAAAGCAAGGAACAGGCTGGCAACTGCCACCGAAAGGGGCACAACGCGTGCCTACTCTTCAGAAAGGGGACAGAAACACAGAAACGGAAGATAGAGAGAAGGGTAGGAAAGAGAAAAGTGTCAAGAGCAACGGGGCAAATCTAAAGAATAAAGTACAACACACAGTACGGATCACACACTGACGGTCATGCTACTACAGAAGGTTGAATAGAATAGTTTCGACGCTACAAACGTGAACCTTAGTTAGTTAACGCTAGAAAAGTAAGGAGAGCGTGATCAGCCTGATCACGTTTGGGCGCACAACCGCTGGGGTACAAACATTCGTCAAGTGTCGTAGACCGCAGGCCAATGAGATGATAGTCTCTAATTGGCGACATGCGCTGCGCACTGAAAGCGGAACACTCAAATATAAGGTGCTGAAGAGTCTCGCAGCAGCCACAAGATGTTCAAAATGGACTGGCCACACGTCCTTGTCTGTATAAACGTTCGTGCACGTTCACGCAGCCAACCCTCAGCTTGAGTAGTTGCGCTCTGGCGCGGCGTCGCAAGCCTGGACCGCGAACACGGGGCGGGAACGTTCCATTGGCGACGCGCTGGTCTGTATGCTGCTTGAGCAGGTGGCGACGAATCAGCAGACGAGCGTCATGAAGCTTGCACAATATTTCTGGGCAGTCACAGTTGTTATGAGCGCAAGTTGAAGCCAGTCGATCAGCCTCTTCATTTCAGGCGATTCCTACGTGTGAAGGTATCGACTGAGCAACGCGAGATACCACACGGGATGAAATTTTGCATGCACAGTCAGCAATGCTGCGCACAACTGTGCAATCAATCTCACTGCGTTGTAACCTGCTAAGGGCAGCGCTTGAGTGCGTAAAGATGCCAATATTCGATGTAGTTAACTCCTCTTGCACATATTTCAGTGCAACATTAATCGCTGCTAGCTTCGCAGTTGTTGACGAAGTTGGATGAGGTATTTGAAAGATACGCCGTACTTGTATCGAAGGGCAGAAAAAAGCTGCAGAGGCGCCTTCACCGTCTCTGTGTACAGATGCATCTGTGAATACTTGAAGACAATCAGGAAACCTTTCGAACATGTGAGGCTGAGCCAATTGGAATATTGCCGGAACGGGCATAACAGACTTCTTGTGCATGTCAGGGATTGTGAGGTAAATGGGGAATACGTGTTTCATGATATCTATTGGAAGGGGAGGCGTAGCTGAGCCAGCATGTTCAGAAATGCCCGTGATATTCATAAATAATGCCTACATTTTTCCCATGCGAGGTACGGGTGGTGAATGAGATGTTCAAGAAGCGATTGACCATTCGATGCGCGGTGCAGACGCTCAATGGGATATCGAGCTCTCTGATCTGCTTGCAAGCTCAGGGGTAACTGACGCGCTTCACTGAGTAATGCAACAGATTACACCTGACGAGGTAATCCAAGCATTAGTCGAAGGGCAACGCGATGATCTCGTTCCAGTTGGGCCATCAAACTAGGTGGTACGTTCAGGACTGCTAACGCATACATCATGCCTGAGAAAGAAAATGATGATAAATGAAAGGTAGGGGGGTTAACCAGGACTGAGCCCGGTTGGCTACCCTACACTGGGGAAAGAGAAAGGGGCACGAAAAGATTAAAAGAAGAGAAAGTCCACTGGGGATATCAGTCGGTCACTCAGTCCGGATCACAGACGCTGACTCAATCCGGTATCTTTCAAATATCGCAGCAGCGCTTTTGCGGCCTTTTGTAGCTGTGATATGCGAGGCCATGGTCCCAAGATCTTGTTCAAGGTGAACGGCTTTCCATCTAGCAGATTGAGAGCTGTGCAGAGGTCTTGCCTTTCATCCTCAAAAGATGGGCAGTAGCACAGTAGGTGTTCTATGGTTTCCTCGACACCGCAGGCATTGCACTCGGCGCTAACAGCCATTGCAATCAAAAATGCACATGCATTGGTGATTGCGACGCCAAAGGTAAGCGGCACAACACTGTTTCCTCATTTCGTGGTAGACCTGGCAACAGCCGCAGTTGCATAGAGGGATCGAGGGAATGCAATCGATGTTGAGTGAATTCAGGTGTGTGCCACTTCTCCAATGTCAAAGAGTGCGCTAGCTTGCCTAAATGTTGGGCTGCGTCGGTCCGCGATAAAGGTATAGAAACAAGGGTTGCTCCTTCGTGTGATTTCCTAGCAGCTTCGTCAGCGAGGTCGTTGCCGGAGATACCGCAATGACCAGGCAGCCACTGAAACACGACGTCGTGTCCTTTCGTGATCATGTGATGGTGCATTTCTCGTATCTGCGACACGAGTTGTTCACATGACCCGCGACGAAGAGATGACAGAAGAAATTGTAAGGCCGCCTTTGAATCGCAGAATATTGCCCACCGATTAGCCGGTTGGTTATTAATATAGTCAACCGCACCTCGGAGGGCAACAAGCTCCGAACCGGTCGATGTTGTCAAGTGAGAAATCTTGTATTGGATGCTTAGTGATCGTGATGGTATAACCACTGCGCTGGTGGAGCTGGTCTGAGTGGAAGAACCATCCTATATATGTGCACTCGATCAAAGTAGAAAGTGTGCAAACAATCCAGAGCTGCTTGCTTACATCATGCCTGAGAGTACAGATGACTGGTACACCTGGAAAGCCGTTGTTTGGTCGCAGCCAGCACCTCTAGCAGTCAAGGCGGCCACATACTTAAGGAGCGAGTGCGATTTGCGTCGTACAAATTCAACGGCAGGACGCCAAGAGGTGCGATTATCCACAATTAACCCCAAATAACGGTGTGGTCGCACCCAGTTTATACGCGTTTCGTCAAGGTACAATCGGTTCGACGAGCGCGTTGTTTAGGGTGATATGCTATTGCAGCCGACTTAGCGGTTGGTATGAGCAGGCCAACTTCACCCAAGTACTCCGAAGTAGCGTTTAGAGCTCTTTGCAAGCTTGCACGAAGCTGCGTACCAAGGTGCGAAGGGCCGCTTATCCACAGAGCAATGTCATCTGCGTAGACAGCTATGCTCACAGGGAAGACAGTGTCCCGAGGCAAACGACTTGGGAGCGCGGCGAGTACGGTATTAAACAAAAGCGGCGATAAAACGCTACTCTATGCGACATCGCACTTCACATTTCGGTATTCACTAATTACTCCTCCGACACGCACTTTCATCCGGCGCTCCGATAGAAAATTATGCACAATGCGGAGCAGACGACCCGAAATTCCCACGGTTGCGAGAGCAAAAATAATCGCCTTATGCGGAACTGACTCGAAAGCTTGCTGTATGTCTAGGAAGAACATGTAGGCGGAAGGCTTGTTTCCTTTAGCAAATTCGAGCGCTGAGACAAGGTCTGATGTGCTGTCCAGAGCTGAACGGCGGCGACGAAAGCCACTCATGACATCAGGAAAAAAATTCAGCACCTCTATTCACCATTCGTTCCATTAACATTATGACATTTGAAGTTAGGGATATTGTCCGGTAGGACTTGAGGTGTCTTGCAGGGCGCCCGGGCTTTAAAATGTGTATCACCAGGGACGATTTCCATTCAGCATGGATTACACCGGTTCTCCATACTTCATTATACTCGTCCAATATACGGTCATGAAAACTCATGTCACTTTCCGCTATGCTTGATACCTCACACCATCTTCACCTGGAGCAGTGCAGCGTTTAGAGAGGCTCAGCGCGTGTCGCAGCTCCTCAAGAGTGAAATCTGTCTCGTTCATCTGGCAGTCTTGTCCGTAGGAAGCGGTTATGGTACTGTGACTTGTCAAAGAAGGAAGGTCGCCATTTGTGGCGTCACTGGATGCAGGAGAGACGAAAATTTCTGCAAATTCCTCCGCTATAACTTTTGGTGACTGGCCAGTCGCTATGTACAATGCAACCGTAGGGTTCTTGCAGGTTTCGGGAGTGCGAAGAGCCTTCAGTATGCGCCATACACTTCCAAAACCACTTCCAGTATGCAACGATTCCCAGCTATTGCGACGAAGCTGTTTTCTATGCCGCCGTATACAGCTGCATCAATGCGATTATACATAGTCCAATCGGTGCGTCGTTTAGAGCGCTGTGCCCGCCTATAAGCGCGCCGTCGACATGCGCGGAGCCGCAAAAGCTTTAGATCGGGCTTTTGTTTGCCGATACTCCATCGTCGTTGTACTGTAGCTTCTTGTAAACACTCACTCATCAGTTTGAACAGGCTGTCTTGAGATGGGTGCCGCTGAGATCAGCTGACGGAACTTGTCCCAGTTTGTCACTGTATACAGGGCGGTCTGACAGCCCGCAGTATGTCTTGGTGTTAACCAAATGGGTAGGTGATCTGAGCCCCACGGGTCAGGTTCACATCTCTTGTTGATATCGCAAGGTATATAGTGGAATGCTCCTTTCCTCTACCCATAGATGTAGATGACCCGTCATTCAGTACTTGCAGGTCATTCTTGATAATGACCTCGTTAATCTCTGCACCACGATTGTCTTGGGGATGGCTACACCATCGTGGACAGTGGGCATTAAAATGTTATGCGGAGATTTTAATGCTTGATGAATTGGCAGGGCGTGTGAACATCCGTCACGGTTCGGGTCACACCATAATTCATGAATATCTCGGTTATCGGCTCTTGTGTGCGCAATGAATGCCCAACACTTTGAACTACCGCCAGAAGAGGGAGAGGTTCGGCGCTGTTTGACTCATCTAATCTGGCATCACAATGAGGGTGACGACTTTTTGTATGCAGTTGTGACCGTGGATGAATCGTGGTGCCGCTACTACGAGCCTGAAACACGACGGCAGTGCTTACAGTGGAAACATTCGAATTCACCGGCCCCAAAGAAAGCAAAGACCGTCATTTCTGCCGGAAAGGTGTTGACTGTTGTTTCGATCGTCAGGGGCCATTACTGATCGAATTTGCTAAACCTGGAGGGACTATTAATCGTTTCCGATATTGTGAAACGCCGGATCAGCTGCGTGTCGCAATCAAGAACACACGACGTGGAAAATTGAGGAATGGCGTAATCTTGCTCCACGACTATGCCGTCCCCACGTCTCTGATGTGGTTAATACAAAACTGGCAAAGTTGAAGTGGGAAACGCTGCGACATCCACCATACAGCCCAGACCTGTCGCATTGTGACCTCCTCATTTTGGAGCATTTGAAAAAACAACTCAAGGGAACCACATTCGTGTCGGATGATGACGTGAAAGAGTCAGTTACAGACTTTTTGAAGCAGCAAACCAAGGAGTTTTATGAGACGGGAATCACGCGACTCGTTAATCAGCGGGAGAAATGTCTAAATGCTCATGGAGTCTACGGTTAAATAAAGTACCCCGTTTGTCATATATTCGCATTGGCGCACTTTTATTTGACTCGCGCTTGTATATATTGTAGAACTCCTGCCTTTTATATGTGCTCTCTGTTGCGACTATAATTTCGGAGCAATTACTCACAATACACGGCCGGTGACAGCTGCTCCTTCGCAATACATTCTAACAAAGGACATTCTAACATTGAGATTTTTCTTTGGTCGTTGCATATGCAGAAAAATGTAAACAAGGTTCTTCAATGACAGAGAGAGAGAGAGAGAGAGAGAGATGCAAATGAGAGAAAGGCAGGGAGGCTAACAAAGCTTTAATAAAATATTTGTCCTCAACTTGTTCATTTCATGGCCTTTACATTTTTTATATCAGCGGCATGCACTGCTTTGCTGGTTTCAAACTGATATAGTTCTAAAGTTCGTGTGATATTTGCTTTACTTATTAAGTATACAGAAAACATGGAAGCATTGATACCAGTTATTTCGGGCACAATTTTTGAGACATACGAGTATATTGTTTTATGAAAAAATACGTATTTTACTTGTCTTGACAGTGCGTAGCGTTCAAGAATTCGTTTGCAGCATCTTTGGCAATGGCAATGCAGTTATTATTGATCTTTAATGTATTTGAACCCTCGAAAAATTCTATAAGGAGGAGGCCGAGCTGCAAAGTGAACCACACCCTCCCCCCCCCCCCTCCCGAACGAAATTTCCGGCTACGCCACTGGTTCTAGACACCTCACTATAAAGTGTTCTTAGCAAGAAATTATACGTCCAGTGCTCACTCACAGGTCGCTCATTGGTATCGCGAAAGAACGTGCACTATTTAGGCTTGCATCGTCGCGCTCTCGTATAGCGGCATAGAAAAAGTCCGCGACCGTCAACATAATCGACTCCCTTAGGTTCCCATGTCCAGGAATTGTGGACATTGCTCCTTTCGGCGATTCACCGCTGTGCATCCGCTTAACTCAATGGGCAGCATCTTCAAAAAAAGTGATATTAAAGAAAGCCGCCTGAATTTAAACAACTTTAAAGAACCGCCTAGCAAATGGGCAATATTTTGTGAATCGAAAGCAGCGCTCTAAAGATTGCGAGGTTTACGACCTGGTAATCGCAAACATCTGCTGTACCGAATCAACGAAATTTGCCATTGCGCTTCTGAAAGAGGACATGATATAATCTTTCAGTGGCTACCGGGACATTGTGGCATTGTTGGTAATCACCTCGCCGATGACGCTGCCCGACGTGCCCTGCAGGCTGGAGCACCGACACTCCTTATACCTTTATTGACAGTAGACGCTGCAAGAGAGCTTCGCAGTCCCGTCCGTACCATCGCGTTCAGTTACTGGCATACGCCACAGAACCATAACTGTTGTTCTTACAGCATCGAACCATCACTGAAACTGAAATTACCAACAACCCTTTCACGACCTGACGCAACACTGCAGTGTCGTCTGTGCGTAGTAGTAGCTTTCACGAACTCCTACAGATATAGTGTTGGAATGGCGCACTGAACGATGTGCGCTAAGCGCAAGTGGGAAGAGACCATCAGTCATCTTCTGTGCCAGTGTTCTCGCTTTGATAACCAACTGGAGACTATCCAGTGTGCCTTGAATAGACTGGACGACAGGCCATTTACAGAAGCAAAGATCTTGGGAGCCTGGCCTCACAATTAATTAGCCCAAAAAGCCATTCGAGCGCTTCTTCACTACCTAAAGACAGCAGACTTGAGTGCCTCACTATAAACATCCTGCACCTAACTTAGTGCACGTGAAATTGTGGTATAGGCTCATGTTTTCTCTCTCTCTATTTTTCACTCCCCCTCCCCCTCACGTGTTGGGTAGCAAACTGGACTCAGTCTGGTTAACCTCCCTGCCTTTCCTTCCTCCGTTATCTCTCTCTTCAAAGAGCGGTAATGAGAGGGCACGCCATCTTATCAGCATGCGCAGTTACGGCACTATATACGCACCGCACCTCCTTCTGATATCATCATCATCTACATTATCATCATCATTCATCAGCCCTTTTCCTCCCTGTCCCTTTCCCCTGTGTTGAGTGGCAGGGCAGAGCAAGCTCAGACTGACCTCTTTGCCTTTCTATAAATAAATTTCTCTCTGTCTGTCTCTTTATAATCGTGACATATTTGCTGCAGTGTAGCCGAATTTCGTTCAGGGTTAAAACACTGCTGTAACACAGTAGGCAAATTATGAATAAGTACCGTAAATATGCACGTTATTACTGGGGCATACTCTCTCTATCTTGCTAATTGAAAGTTCTTGAAATTCGGGCGGCCTTCTGAAACATTTTTCTTAATGCTGCCTGTTCAGTTACGCTGACGTATTGAGGCGACTTTTGACAGATGGCCGTAGGGCCAATGTCCTCCAGAATTGCTGGGTATGATAGAGTCGCCGGGTAAAACGCAAAGTGAAGTTCATTGGTTCACATCGTTCTTGAGGGCAGTGCGATGGAGGTGCGTGAGCCCGCCGGCGTTGAACTTTCGGTTTGAACGTGGAGCACATCCGGCGTGAGACCGGAGCAAGCGCGCCGCCTTCCGTCGCGCGCGATACATCGGGGGGAGAGGATGGAATTCGGGCGGGAACTGGGATTCTGTGAATCTGTGATTGCGCAAGATGTTTATTTGCCTTGTTTGACCCATTATATGCCATGACTTCTTCTTAGATACGTAGATTTATTGGAGACTATTGGAGATGATTGGAGTACAGTGAACTTTGTTTCCAGTGGTAATTTTTTGCCCTTTATCAAGCTGTATCTTCGCATTTGTATATTCCATTGTATCTTCGCATTTCTAATGTACGAGGGGGAGTCAAATGAAAGTGAGCCTACCCACCCCGCGCAATTATGGTTCTGTTCATTATCTGCAAGGTCTGCACGTAGCACGCAGGCATCGCTCAATTACAAAAGTGGCACGCAGGTGTGAGGATAAATGTTCTTTAGTGCGCTCATACACTGGGTTGAACATGGTTGCGTGACGTAATGGACGCTCTAGAAGTTGAGCAGCGTGGTGCCGTGAGGTTTTTGACAGCTGAAGGTGTTTCCGAAAAAGAAATTAGTGACCGTATGGCTGCCGTGTACATTGAACATTACATTTCATCGGCCACTGTGAAGCGTTAGAACAAACGGTTCAAAGAAGGACGTGAAAGTTGCAAAGACGATCCCAGACCAGGCCAAAGACATCGTGCAATCACCCCTAACAATATTGCAAAGGTTGATGAGCTGATGACACAAGAACGGAGGATAAGCATCGATGAACTGGCAGAGCGTGTGATCATCAGTCACGGTTCGCTTCACCGTCACCGTTCACGCCATAAATCATGAACATCTCGGTTATCGGCTCTTGTGTGCGCAATGAATGCTCAAGATTTTGAACCACCGCCAGAATACGGAGAAGTTCGGCGCTGCCTTTACTCATTTGATCCGGCATCACAATAAGGGTGACGATT
This sequence comes from Dermacentor variabilis, assembly GCF_050947875.1. Lineage (NCBI taxonomy): Eukaryota > Metazoa > Arthropoda > Arachnida > Ixodida > Ixodidae > Dermacentor > Dermacentor variabilis. The sequence continues at coordinate 215,797,738 of NC_134568.1, forward strand.
TATCGTCTGCAATTGTGATCGGGGACCAACCACGGTGCCACTACTACGAGCTTGAAACACGACGGCAAAGCTTACAATGGAAACATTCGAATTCACCACCCCTAAAGAAAGCAAAGGCCATCATCTCCGCAAGAAAGGTGTTGTTGACTTTTACTTGTCGATCGTCAGGGGCCATTACTGATAGAATTTGCTAAATCTTGAGAGGCTGTGAATTGTTTCCGACATTGTGAAACGCCGGATCGGCTGCGTGTCGCAATAAAGAACAAACTATGTGAAAAATTGACGAATAGGATCATCTTGTTCCACGACAGTGCCCGTCCCCACGTCGCTGATGTGGTGAATACAAAACTGGCAAAGTTCAAGTGGGAAACGCTGCAATATGCGCCATACAGCTCAATTCTGTCGCCTTGCGACTTCCACTTTTTGGGGCGACCGAATAAAGAGCTCAAGGGAACCAGTTTCGTCACGGACGATGACGTGAAAGTCAGTTGCAGACGTTTTGAAGTGGCAATCCAAGGAGCTTTATAAGACGGGAATTACGCGACTCGATAGTCAATGGGACAAATGTCTAAATGCTCATGGAGGCTACTTTTAAATAAAGTGCCCCGTTTGTCGTATATTCGCATTGGCTCACTTTCATTTGACTCGCCCTCGTATATTCTGCAGAACTCCTGCTTTTTATACGTGCTCTCTGCTGCGACTATAATTTCGGTGCAATTACTCACGATACACGACCGTTGACAGCTGCTCCTGCCTAATACATTGGAAAAAGTGACAGCGTCGTTGAGATTTTTCAATGGCCGTTGCATATGTACAAGAATGTAAACAAGGATCTTGAATGACAAAGTTTCATTAGCATATTTGTCCTCAACTTGTTCATTTCATGGCCTTTACATTTTTCATATCAGCGGGATTCACTGCTTTGCTGCTTTCGAACTAATGTAGTTCTAAAGCTCGTGTGATATTTTATTTACTTATTAAATAGACCAAAAACATGGAAACATTTTCATCAGTTATGTTGGGCACAATTTTTGGCACATACGAGTGTAATATTTTATGAAAGAATACATATTTTACTTGTATTGACAGTGCGTAGCATTCAAGAATTCGTTTGCAGTATCTTTGGCAATGGCAATGCAGTTATTTTTCATGTATTTGATCCCTAGGCAAATTGTTTACGAGGAAGCTTTAGCTTGGGCCCAACTCCGACGCGGCCTATTCAGATACATGTAAAACGCAGAAACGCTTTTCTGAGATAACTCCTGAATCGCTTTTAATGAAATTTGTTGGATTTGAGAGAGAAAGTTAAATTCTAGTGTCTGTTGGAAGCGGAATTTCGATTTAGGGCCGGAACTTTGTTTAAAATATTTTGAAAAATTCGAAATTTCGAAAAAAATAGAAGCATGAAGTTTCCAAATTCCGGTTCTGTAAACGGCATCCATTACCCCATTAAACGCAGACAAACTCGATATGTCTATTTGTATCTTACATGAATTGGTTATGTTATGTACAAGGGTTCTGCAAGAGCCCTATTTCCATAATACTTAATTCTTTGAGATTCATATGTAACATATCAATTTTGTCCGCTGTAGATGTACTATTATGTGCAAATCACAGAATTGTGATATCAATTTTCATTGCTGATTTACAGAGTTGTAAACTTCATTGTTTCGTTTTCTGGAAATTTGCAATTTTTGCCACTTTTGAATAAAATATTGACGACCTAAATCGAAAATTCAAAACAAACGGTCACTAGAATTTTAGTTTTTCTTTTAAATGCAACAAACCTCATCAAATTTTGTGCTGTGGTTGCCGAGAAAAATGAATTCTCCTTCTACATCTATTTAGATAGGAGCATCCGACCTAATGTTTCCTTTTAGGAGGAGGCCAAGCTGCAATGTGAGCCCCCCCCCCCCCCCCCCCCCCCGAACGAAATTTCTGGCTACGCCACTGTTGCAATCGTGTTTGATCTGCGACCCTTTGTACGGAATAACTACTTCATGTGTTACAACTGCATCTTAGATGTGAGGTTACTTGAAGTTACTTATTATTCGTACACATTTTTGCTTACACAGTATGCGGCGTACTATGTTTGGTCGTGGCGAGCTCAAGCGGTGTGATGTAACCGCTGCTCACCAAAAAGACGTCGCTCCCATTTCGTTCGGTCGTAAACAAGTTCAGATTTGCGACGCCTCTTCCGTGATAATTTCGTCATATCTTGCGGCATTAGGTTACATTGGGTGGCATGACGCCTATCTACGTCTTATCTTTCACTCGTGATGTATTATCTTTTGTCACGAATGCGAGAGCAGTCTAGCTGTCTACCGTTCATGATATTTTCTGCTATATTTGAAACGGAGTGTAGTTCAGTCATGTTTGCTTACGGGCTAGTTGGGGATTCGTTCTGCACGGGAGTGTTTCAGCACATACGAAGTGTAGAAAAAGACAAGAAGGGACCGGACAGGGTGCTGCCTATCAACTACGATACTTATTGAGGGCTAGCTCGCCAATACATGCAAAGACTCACCAACATAAGAAACGACAACACTAGGAAAAGAAGATAATCGCGCAGACTCTGCGTCGCCGGCGTCCGCTGATAGCCACAAATGTCAGGGCCCTGTCTATGGATAGGTAAACATGTTCCTCTCTAGATAAATACAATGGACGATGCTCTGATGCTTCTCGTATTTGTACGGCGTAAGCTGTTATGATGGGCTCAGTGCAATAACTGTTTCGGTAGGTGATGCTGCCCGCCGCCGCCGGTGTCCGTCGCAGCCGGCGTCCGTCACAGCTATCGCCAGGAATGAGAAAAAATACCCACTTCCAGCCAAGATCAAACCCGTGCCACCTCTGCGCGTGAGTCAGCTTCTCCACCACTGCTACACGCTAGCGCTTGCTTTCTGCTGCGGAAACATGCCCTATACAAGCGTGCCAGAGCGCGAGGAGTCACGCGACGTGACATGCGCATCGCGTTGCGTCGATACGTGCAAACTTAGAATTGCAGTTGAGTTGTATTCCACCAGGTGTCACGACATGTAGCAGTTGCATCGTATCGTCCCACGTGTCAATGGATGTGACATGTGAGCCGCGTAGTCTGGATGCTTGTGTCTACTCTTCGGTGCGCGTTATGGCGCCTTCTCGCAAGGTACCAACCGCTGCTGAAGAAGCGAATCGTAGAGCTACGCGCGCGGCCTCAAACCAGGCAACGTCGGGCTCATCAGCCCGCCGTGCAGAGAGCAGCACAAGCCGCACCTCGCCGTCGAGGCCGGGCGGACAGTTCAGTTCGTTCTCGGGAAAGAGACTTCGCCGCGAAGACACTCTAGTGTGTGCTGCCGAAAATCGGGCATGACAGCTTCTTCATTAACAACCTCACGTGCGTGTAGCCGGAAATCAGGCACGACAGCTTCGCCTCGAACACGCATGTGCGTGCAGCAGAAAATGAGGCCCGGGAGCTTCGCCACTTCTGGAGCAGTTTACGACGGTCTCCTATGGAGAGAGAGAGAGAGAGAAAGCAAGGACAGGAAAGGCAGGGAGGTCAACCAGAAGAGCATCCGATTTGCTACCCTACGCTGGGGGTAGGGAAAAGGGGAATAGAAAGAGGAAAAAGGGAGAGAGTCAGCACTGAGTGCGTGTGGGCGGGACACTATGCACAGGGACACTATAAACGGTCTCTTAAACTGGTGCACCTCAAGTATTGCACTAATGCACGATTCGCTTTTCGTGCCAGTGACGGGTGTGGCCACGGTCCGAGTATCTTTGACTCCTATGGAGCCGTTCATCCAGCTTACGCTGTGACTGTGCTGCGTGTGCCGCGCAGGCCTTGTCAGTGTTGTCGGACGATCCTACCGTTGTCAACCAGATGTAGGAGTCGTCGGACGACCTCGCCGCTGCCACCAATCAAGGAGTTGAAGGTCGTAGAGAGGGACTCGGTGAACAGGATTTATTTACATTATTTACATCTTAGACAAGACATACATCGACAGTCTAGCGTGACTCCCATATGGAGCCCGCAAGACTAACATATAGCAAACAGTTTACGAGCACACAGCTCACGAGTACATTTCTAGCATGACAACGAGCACTCAGCTCCCGACGACGAGCACACCCAGCAGCCGACAATCGCAGCTTATAAGCTCTCTGCTCGACGTCATAGTTCGACGTCATTGAAGATGGCCCGCCCTTTTGGAGGATGAGGGCTGTCATACACACACACACAGGTGTAAAGGTCCGGAGCCGACGTCAGAGGGGCTTTGTAGAACTCCTTCACTCGCAACGGCGACGAGGCTAGAGGTTGGCGGCGGCATTCCAAGATGAGGTTACCACCGCTGGCGTAACTGGCTGGCAAACTTGCACTGCAGCTGGCCGTTCTTAACAGCCTGTGACTTTTTTCCTATACACTTTATATGTGCTGAAACACTGCCACGAAGTAAAGTTTAGGCTACGTGAAATTCGCTGTCTCGGCAACAGACTGAAAGGTCCGAATCTTTCGCTATAATATGATTGATTATAGTTTAGATACACAAAAGATGTGCGCCATTGTGTACAGTATAAGTATATTCATGTTGTGCGTAAAAACATACAAGCAGACAAAACGTGTTTTGTTCAATCTAATAGTCGGGTGTCTCACAAAACACTACATTAGTACTGGGAAATCACACAGGTGAGAGTCGGTTAGCTTTCAAAACGCTGGCTTTCAAGCCAGAGAAGAAAGATGAGCAGAATGTGTTTGAAGTAGGCTGACTCGGACGCGTATTACTGCATTTTTTCGTTGCCGTCGTGCAATGAAACGCTTTTGCAATTGTAAACCAGTGGTCCTCACCTTTGACATTTACCAAGAAAATGTTTCCTCTGTTTCTGTCCTCGTGTTTGAAACGTCGCGTTCCAGTCAGCGATGTTCACGGACTTGTTTGCTGTTGCAGAAGTAATTTATATAAAATCCCTGACGCTGGAAGGCAGGGCAGCGACGTGGCGCTTTTGGTGTGGCTTGAAAGTCGGGTTTTCGAATGTGCGGCACTCTGCAGAAAATAAACAAATACACTAGCAACTACTCTGTCAGCATTCAGAAGCTGTAATGTGGGCGAACAGGGTTCTGTACTGAACGCGGCACGTGTAGAGAGCATTGAGCCTCAAAGGGCCTGTCGACTTGATGACCAAGGGGGAACGTACATGAGAAATGCATTTTAGGATAAACAGTGTATAGGACTGAGAACCCCTTGGAGGATGATCGGAGCGGCTATTAAGCGGCGTGCGGAAGAGGATCTCGCGTTATACGGGTATGCACGTCCGCCCACGCTACAGCGTCTCCTCCACGAGCTTTGACAGACAGCATGGAATAGAATACAAAAGAAGTCGGATGATGCATTTTAAGCAACTCAGAATACGCTCTGCGAGCTCTGCATAGCATAACGCTAAAATTTCGCGCCGGCGACGTAGTTGCCGTCGCACAGTAAAATGTTTCGATGGCTTTGCCTGAGAGTGCCTCCCTTTGGAAGGTGGCATTCTATTTGGACTGCCGGGGAAATATAACAAGAGGCACCTCTCAAGAAAAAGCGTTACACAAAGCGACCGCCGCAACGAGCGTCCTTGCGGCGTATTTCTTGCGTAGTGCCACCACGTCTATAGGTGGGTAGGCAGCGTTTGAATGGCATCCAAGCGGAGAGGTTGCAAGGAGCACTTATGAGCGAAGTATATGTATGGTCGAATAAATGAATTATTTAAAATGAAAAAGAAAAGATAATAAAAACTACACTTGAGCAAGTGCAAATACTAATATACAGACAAGAAGAAGAAGAAGAACGAAACTTTATTTCCAGGAAAGACTTCGTTGCCCTGAAAACTGGGCAACGCCGTGTGGTGTTACGATCCGCCAGCAGGGGTAGTGACCTTCTAACCTCTCCTGGCCCGCTGCGACGAATCGCTTCGTGAAGTCAACTATGCGCACCCCTCGGGCAGACTGGCGGGCCACCAAGGCGAGACACGTTTGGCGGACCGAGTAGTGTTAGCTAGTTAGCTGTCGCCTTCACGGACCGATGGGAGCAAGAAAACTCCTTGGAAAGCGTGTTCTAAGGCGTTTTCTCACGCACCCCTATAATTGCCACGGTCATTTGACAGACGCTGCAGCTAACTGCTGAGTCATCTCAAGAACGAAGACGCGTCAGCTTCAGGCAAGCGTGACCCCTGTTAACGAAGCCCCCCTACTGTCTGTGTGTTCAGGGAAACAAAGGTGCGGGAGTGAGTGTACGAACCATCGCCCTCAACGAGGGTCCTTCGACAACTTTGGCCGCTCCGACTGGACGAAGGCTGGACGGCAGTTTCCCTGGCCTAGGGATCTAGGGAGGACAGAGAGGTTTTAAGCCCGTCGTTTTCCTCTCCTCGTTGTGCTTCGTTTCAGTCATGCTAGACTGATGAAATATAACGTTCTCCACTCTTCATCTTGATATTGTAAATAAATCCAGTACTAGTGGAGCCCTGGACTGAGGGCCCCACCCAGACCTGCCATAACTCCGACTAACTGAGCAATAAAGTTTTTTTCTCTCTCTCTCTCTCGTCGTTCTCGATGAGAACACGTTCCTCCCTTCAACAACGTCCTTAACGTAGATGAGTCGGCCGACGGCATGGGCCAGCTATCCCTTTTTACATGCCCGACCCCAACTATAAGATTAGTCGGGCCCCTATTCCAAAGCACCGGTGGCCCTCGCCATCCTTTCTGCCCTCTGGACCAGCCTGAGCTGGTCCCCGAAGGCAGAGTTGAATAGCAATGCCTCCCACCTCACTCTTCTGTTATTTTTTTCTTGCTCCTCGGCGTGAGGCGTGCATTCCCATGTGATGTGGAAGATAGTCCGTGTGCTCCCACATTACTGGCATCTGTCTCTGTATGCTGTTGGGTAGTATATATGCAATCTGTGGAGGTTCGTACATGTGTCCGTTTGGAGCCTACGTAACCTCGCTTAGTCCATCCATGGCTGAAAAGTTCTTGTGTGGTGCTGGGTAGAGTCTTCTAAATTCCGTGCAGTATTGCAAGATTGCTTTATAACTGGTATTGATGGGTGTCGCGTCCTCCACAATGTTGCCATCGGCAGCTCGGTAATTAGAGAATCCTCAGGCCGCCTCATCTGCATGGAGGTTCCCAGTAACACTCTCGTGTCCCGGGGCCCATTTTATTGTTTGGGTATACCTGGCGTGGTGTTGTATGCTAATTTCGGTAAGTATCCGGTGTGCCTTCGCGCCGATTTTTCCCCTCTGATAGTTCCTACATGCGGCCTGAGAATCTTTCCTGCAAAACCTTCCACCATAAAGATTCGACTATCTCACCAGACTACATCGACTGCCGCGGAGCTTGCTGCTATTCGTTGTGCACTTCGTGTAATTTCTGAAGAACTACCCAAAAAATGGAGCGTGTTCACTGACTCCAAGGCTGCTCTTCATTGTTTGGTTTCTGCCTTACGCCGAGGACCCCACGAACAACTAGTTCTAGAAATCAGACTGCTGCTTCACCACCTCGTCGAGCAAGGACACATCACGTTGCAGTGGATTCCAAGCCACTGTGTCACATGCCACATGCCGACGCAGCAGCACGATCTGCACACGAGGAGGGCTTGCAAGACTCCATTCCATTCTCAAGAACAGACGCTGCAACGAAAATTCGTGTGCTTGCAAATGAAGCCATCAAAACTTTATGGAACACACCCAGCTTAAAGCATACACGTGTACACCGACTGGACCCATCCCTTCGACTTCGACCCCCATCTGGACTCTCTCGACTCGAAACAGCAGTACTTTGCCGACTGTGGCTTGGTGTCGCCTACACAAGATCCTTCGCCTTCCGAGTCGGTATGGACGACAGCGCGGCTTGCAGACACTGCGGCGGCGAAGAGACTATCGAACACGTGCTTTGCCACTGTCCTCAATACAACGCGCACCGGCTGTCACTAGCGACCGCGTTGGCGCGCCTTGTCGACAGGCCACTTTCAGAACAGTCAGTTTTGGAATGCCGACGTGAACTGACGTCGCAGCAAAAGTCGTTCAAGGCTTTGTTGACTTTTCTACGTGACAGTGGCCTATTAGAAAGACTATAATGACCCCCATTTCGTCCCTTTTCATATTTTTTTCTCACGCTTTTATTTTTGTCACGCTCTTCTTGCCGTCTTTACTTCCCCTTTCCCTTCCCCTAGTGCAGGGTAGCAAACCGGACGTTTTCAGTCTGGTTAACCTCCCCCGCTTTCCTGTCTTTTGCATCTCTCTCTCTCTCTGAGAATCTGTGATTATTGTCAGTGGAGCAATGCGCTCTATGCCTTCTCTTATACCTAAGGCAATGGCTATCTCTTCTGCTTCTATAATGGTTTCTCGGGAAACCGAAGCACAGGCTCTGATTTTGCCTTTCCCGTTTAGGACAACTGCCACCATGCTCTTTGCGTTGGCCCGATATGGTCAAGCATCCGTGAATCTCGCAGTGTCCAAGTACTTTGTTGTTTTGTCTATGTATTCTGCTATAGCCTTTCTCCTTCCTGCGTGTAATGTCGGATCCATGTTTTGTGGTACTGGCAATACCCCATACAAATCTCTGATCTGGCGGGGTAGCCCTTTGGTGTTTTGGTGTGCTTGTATGCATTCTCCAAGCCCGACTCTTCGAAGAAGCCCTCTGCCGGCTGTCGTTTGCGCCAATCGACTCCTCTGCGCTATGAGTTGTGCCTCAGCCGACTGATCAAATGTATTGTGGGGACCGAGGGCTAGAAGCCTCTTATTTGAAGTGTTGCGTATCAGCCACAGGGCTGTCTTACACGCTAGCATTATTATTTGAGCAGCCTTTTCTTCTTCCTCCCTATTCATGGCATGGTAAGGAAGGGAGTACATTAGTCTGCTAATGATCAGGCTTTTCACCACTGTGAGAATGTGTTGTTCCCATCTCTGTCTGATAATGAGCCACACGGGCTATCATACGGTTAATCTGTTGCGTTGTTTTTCTGATCTTGCTTAAAGTGTGGAGACATCTGATATTCGATTGCAGCCGCATCCCCAACATTCTGACTATTGACCTCTCAGGAATAATTTTCCCTTCCAGCCTGATCTCGAGTTTGAGCCTCGGGTCAGTTTTTTGTTGTTTTTTGTGTGTGGCGAATGAGTTCTGATTTCGCCGCCGAGCACTGGTGTCCTCTCTGTTTGGCATATTTTTCTATTATATTGGCTGCCCATTGGAGCTTCTCCTCCTTCTCTCCCAAGCTGCCTTTGGTTATCCGTATTGTTATATCATCCGCGTATAGAGAAATTGCGGATATTAGCAATTTCAAGGAGCTTTTTTTCTGGCTAGTCCAATCATGTCTATATTGAAGAGTGCAGGCGAGATTACCGCATCCTGTGGTGTTCCTTTGTTAGGAGGACGGATGACTTGAGATTCCTCATCCTCTACTTTGATAATTGGTGTTCTCTGGTTGAGGAAGCTTCGGATGTACTGGTACGTCCTTTGACCACAGTTGGTCTCTGCTAGTCCATCCAGTATCCCTTTGTGACTTAAGTTGTCAAAGGCACCTTCTATGTCGACAGCCATGACAATGTGTTCTCCTGCCTTGGGGACATTGGTTAATACTTCCTCTTTTAAAAGCAGGAGAATGTCCTGTGTTGACAGATTTGGTCTGGAGCCAAACATGGCGTCAGTCATTAAGTTCTCTTCTTCAAGATGAGGTTGGAGTCTAGTGTTCACTAATCTATCGAACACCTTTCCTAGACGTGATGTAAGAGACATGGGCCTAAGGTTTTCTAAAGTAAATTTTTTCCCTGGTTTTGGGATCATGATTATCACAGCGTGTTTCCATTGCTGTGGTATCGTTCCTTTGACCCAATGGTCATTCGTAAAGTTTGTGACGGCTGTTGTGGATTCATCATCCACGTTTCTAATGATGGCGTTTGATATTTGGTCCGTCCCTGCCGCTGTGTTCTGTTTTTTTTTTGCTTCAACTGCTGCTTCCATGAAGAGTTTATCCATTACTGTGTGTGAGTGTCCGCTATAATCAGCTTGGTGTGAGGGTATCGGGTCTTTGTCACCGAAGAATTTGCTATGGACTGCCTGAAGGAGTTATTTTGTGTCTGGGCACGAGTGTAGCAGTCTCTCCAGCTTCTTTTATCCTTCGCGTTTGGTTTTTAGTGGGTTAACCATTTCTCTGAGGATGTTCCACGTTTTTGCTGTCCCTAGGGTTCTATAAGTGATCCTCAGAAGCATTCCCAGTTTGGTTTTGCAAGTTCATTAGCGTATTCCTCGGCTTGCTGTGTTATTTCTTTGATTTTCACTTTGAGTTTGCGATTGTGTTTCTGTCGCTTCCATCTTTTGGTCAGGCTTCTTCTTGCATCCCGCAGGTACATTAGGTGAGGGTCCACTACAGGTGTTTTTTCCGTCCTGGTGACGGTTTTGGTATGTTTCTGCTTTATATTTCGTATGTGTTCGCACCACTTATCTAGATCACTTGGTTTGTTCTTTAAGCGATTCCCTGTATGCCCACCAGTCTGCTATTTTGCTGTACCTATTTGTTTGCGGATTAGGCCTGTGCGAATTGTGGTGCTTATAATATAACGGTCACTTCCTAGATTTTCGAGGGTGTTACACCATTAAGCATCTGGACAATTTTTCGTTATCGTTAGGTCCGGACTTGTGTCCGCGGAGACACTATTTCCTGTTCATGCTGGAATTGCAAGGTCTGTTATACGTGCCTTGCCGAGTGCTTCTATTTGTCCTGTGATATTTTTGTCTTTATTGTCCTGGGTTGGATACTTCCAGCTTCAGTGCCTGGTGCTAAAATAACCAACTATCGGTAGAGGGCTCCCCTTCGCCATTTTTGCTGTCTCTTGAAATAATTTTCGAATGTTGCTCTTTTATGACTCGGGGGGCTGTAGATATTAATTATGAATGCGCTCTTTCCTCTGGTGCCTTTATATGGGATTTATGTTACTATTTGTTGAATCTCAGTTCCTTCTATGGGTTTGTGACACATTGCTGCAACTTTCTTGTTTTCGACCTTCCAGTTTTCATCTTCGGTATTGAAGGCTTCGTGTCCCTGTAATTTTGGGGTTGTTCCGGCTTCTTGTATTGCAATGATAGCTGGTGACCTTTGATGTGTCATCACCAGCTGTGATGATTGTACCATTTTACGCCGAAACCCGCGGCAGTTCCGCTGCCATATTTCGCACTCTTCTGAAGCGTGCTTTTGATGTTCAGGCATTGCATGTCGCCTGGCTCATGGCCGACAGGCCTGATCTGTTGTATGCTTTCTCTGCTTTTTCTCTTATGTTACTGCCTGTGGCATGCTTTCGCAACACTTTCGTGAATTCTATTTGTTGTGCCTGGATTTTCTTGTCCTGAACTTCTAGTTTATGAGCTACCTGTATCATCACCTGCTCTATGATTGGGGGTATAAATTCCTTTATGGTTTCTTTCAATATCTACAGGGTAATTACAGTGTCGCCCTATAAATTCGGTAGTCTTTGCCTTTTCTGTCCTGTCTGGGCGGGTTGAGGTCCTCGTTCTGATTGCTGCATTTGTTGCTTTTTCAATTGCCTATTTTGTCTTTCTAGGTCTCCTATTCGCACTCGCATTAGCTCTAGTTCGTGTTCTAGGCACGTGAGTTTTGTTTTTGTTTGGTGTGGGGCTGGGAGGCGATTGGCTGCCTAGCTCACCTGTTTTTGGCTTCCTTGTTCTGCGTCTTGCTCTTTTGCTGTTGTTGTTTTGTTGTTTGTCCCCTCTTTTGGCCGCTGTCCCTAGACCTGGATCGGGACATGGAGCGGCACCTGAATTGGGAATTGGATCCGGACCTGGAACGGGCTCCGTCTGGCGATGTAGAGTCCTCGCGATCCGTGCTGAACTAGCGTCTCTTGAGGATCCCGTTGGTTTGTCGTCGGCTTAGGCGTTGCGACAGTTGTGGCCTGCCCCTTTTGGGGACCCGTTTGAGTTTCTTGGTGCATTCAGATGCCGCCGTGGGATGAGCTCTCCCCGCACAGAGAACACTCTGGTTCACATGTGTGGTCTTCAGGAGGGTCCCTTAGCCGACAATTGCTGCACGCGTTTGCTGTTGGCGTTGGGAAACGTCCGTTCTATGTCCCTTGCCTTTGCACATTTTGCAGTATTGACGACGAAGTGGTCTTATTGCTGAGCGTTTGTTCGCCGTCACCAGGATTTTCCGGTAATTCTCGCTTTTTTTCGGGGAACACTGTTCCCTGCTCGACGGGAATGGAAGTAGAGCCACCCGCACTCCCCCCTGATTTAGGGGCGCCCGCGTCGGCAGCCTCAAGGAAGCGGAACTGCCTCTCGAGCGACAGCGAGGCTACCCTGATAGGCTCGACCGAGAGCGACGACAGCTCCGACGACGACTACATCACTGTCCTGAGTCAGAAAGCAAAGCGTCGGATGCTTAGGGCCTCTGTGGACACATCTATACTATGAGGACTCCGCAGAGTTCGCCGAAGTACACCATCCTTTTCTTACCTGTGCTACCCTCCGACAACATACAATTCCTCAACAGGCAAGTTGCATCGATTGAACTCGAGAGACTGTTTCCAAATGGCATTGCGAACGTCCGAGTCAACCCTCAGATAATTGTTGTTGCTGTAGACGTCGCTGAAGCGTCGGCGTCAGATTCTCTGCGAACTGTCACTGTCTTCGGTGGCATGAACGTTCGTACCATCATCCCGATGGGAAAAGAGGCTACCACAGGCGTCATATATGACATTGATGCCGCCATCTCAGGCGAGGATTTACCACTTTTGATAAAGCCTACCAATCATGGGACCCAAATACTGCAGGTGGCCCGTCTCGGAAATTCTAGATGCGTAATAAAAATTATCTCTAAAGGTGACTGCCTTCCGGCGCATGTGAAGGTAGGTCATTTCCGACATGCTGTCCGGCTCTTTGTTCCCAAGCCGTTTCAGTGCAGAAAACGCCACAAATTCGCTCACGTGAGCGCCGTCTGTGGAAAGTCTACGATATGTTTCCGCTGTGCAGTACAACACTCTGCAGACAACTGCCAGGCTAAAACTTATCAGTGTCCAAACTGTCAAGGGCCCCACAACGCCTCATCAAAGGAATGTCCAAGAGTTAAGAGACAACTCTCCGTCTTGAAGAAAATCGTGAGAGACCGGTCGACTCGTCGTGAAGGAGCTGCTGACGTCAGGCGACGTCCTTCTCGTCGCAGACGCTCATCAAGGAATTCTGCTGTCCGCACACACAATAGGCGTGCCGCAAAGGCTCTTGCTGTTGAATCCGCTCCAACCCGTGCGCAATATGTGTCCAAACCGCGTATTGATAATGGAGCAGCTGAATAGAATGCCGTGGATGAAGTATGGCCACCACTGCCAAGAATAAGCCCTGTGGAAAAACCCCAACAAGGAGTAGCACTACAATGCTCCACCCCCCACCCAGTTGAGCCGACAGAGCATGACCGCCGAATCGTAACAATGCTCAAGTATTTGATAAACGCGATTCGCACGCTTGTGGGCAACTCGAATACGCCAACAGCTCGAAGTGCAGTCCAAGTGATGGATGCCCTGAGTCTAGTGCTTGCAAATCTTGCGTAAGCACAATGGCTCTTCCACTACCTTCACTCCGTTATGAAGTGCGTAGTGCGATGATTTTCCAGTGGAATGCGAGAAGTTTTAAATCACGGATTTCATATTTACTCCAATACGTTTTTAGGAACCGATTTCCTATAGTAGTAATATGTGAACCGAATGTGTCAAAAGCGCTAAGACTCTCTGGGTACGAAGGCTTTATGGAGTCGACGTGCGGGCAATCCAGCAATGCGATTCTTTATATCTGTACAGAACTAACTTACATACCCCACTCGGTGCAGCCTCATGATGGAAACTAATACGTGTGTCTCCGCGTTACAAAGAATAAAGTGGCCTTTGCCTTTATCGGCGCCTACATATCCCCATCTAGTTGGTTCGACGGCGACCGACTGCGAGACGTCCTGACGGCGACTTCTGGACCCTGGATTATCACGGGTGACCTTAATGCTCATCACTTGGTTTGGAGAAGCTCCAGAACAGATTCTAGGGGCCGGAAACTTATGCAATTTGCTTCCGACCACGAACTCGGCATTATGAACGATGGCAGTCAAACGTACTTGCGTGGTTCGACCTATATTAGTTGCTTAGATTTGACTTTGGTATCACGGTATCTTGGTCAAAATGTTCGATGGTTCGAGACTGATGGCAGTGTCCATATTCCCACCTAATTAAGAATCACTGGATTTGGAAGCTTCTCGTTTTCTACTTCTCGACAAGTAAAGTGGTCAACGTATAAGATAACGGTGCAAGAGGCATGCAAAGAAGGATTTACGTGCACCATTGAGCACCTTATTACAAGTGTACTGGAATCGTCTAAGTAAACCTTTACATTCGCTAAAAAACGTACTGATTTCGACATGGAACTTGAGCGACTTCGAACGATTCGCAGAAGGCCCGAGAGGTGATACAGAGCACGAAGTCAATTCATGACCTTAGAGTCGATCGATGTACACAGAAAAAAATCCAACGTGGTATGGACAGGCTGGAAACAACGGTGGACGACGTTCTACGAATAACTTGACCCCCGCAAGCCACAGTCTATCATAGGACGGTGCGCAGCGTTGGCTCGTCTCCACAGCAACGACACCCATTCTGCGCCCTAGCCCTCCATCAAGGCCGCTCGCAGGTTGACATAGCCGAATATTTTTGTGTGAAGATTGCGGGCAGTGTGGTCACTATCAATAGCGAAATTCTGGGTGAGGTTTCTGTGACACCCTTCCCAGAATTCAATGTGTCCTTCTCACTTGAGGAATTGGACGCTGCTCTGGCCACATGCAGGCGCTCATGGACGCCAGGACCAGACGGCATCACCAATGCTGCTTTACGCCACCTAGGTGAAGATGGCCGAGGTAGACTTCTGGAATATTATAACCAGCCATAGAATCATGGCGTCGTTCCTGAGCGATGGAAGCCCAGCCGCTTGATACCACTCCTGAAGCCTGGAAAGTTGCCACTTGACCTAGTGTCCTACCGACCCATTGAGCTGTCCAGCTGTGTTAGGATGGTCATGGAAAGAATGATTCTCACACGCCTAGAGTGGTATCTTGAGCGCCACAACGTATACCCCGAGGCCATGGCTGGGTTTAGAAGAGGCCGTTCCTCTACTGACAACGTCATTGACCTCGTGACGTACGTACAACAAGAAAAACACCGCAACCATACCTCGGTTACACTTTTCCTCGATGAGAAAAGCGCCTATGATAATGTAACGCATGAAGCCAGCTTTGATACCCTGGA
The DNA here is from genome assembly GCF_050947875.1 of Dermacentor variabilis. Taxonomy (NCBI): domain Eukaryota; kingdom Metazoa; phylum Arthropoda; class Arachnida; order Ixodida; family Ixodidae; genus Dermacentor; species Dermacentor variabilis. The sequence continues at coordinate 215,813,020 of NC_134568.1, forward strand.
AAATAATGGAATCGGTAGACGCATGGTTTCGGTGGATTCGGAGCTATCTATTCAAAAGATCCTTCTTTGTGCACAGTGCATATGGCCGAACCACTGACCATTACACTTGCCGTGGCGTCCCGCAGGGTGGGGTTCTCAGCCCCACTTTGTTCAACCTTGCAATCCTTGGACTTGCCGACGTTCTACCACATACAGCAAACCTTTCCATTATGCTGACGACATGTGCATATGTGCCTCGGCTGTTACACGTCTCCAGGTGCGTGCACGGCTCCAAAAAACAGTGACCCTAACATCTTCGTACCTGCGGGCTCAAGGCCTCAGCATTTCGACCGAGAAGTGCGCCTTAGTCGCTTTTACCCACAAGCCCATGACCTGGTATTCCGTTTCCATTGACCAGCAAACAATTTCATACGCAAAATCTAACCAATTGCTAGGCGTCATTATCGACAGAGACCTTTCATGGAGCCCCCACATCTCATACTTGAAGAAGAGGCTTACTTCTATCGCCCATATACTAAGGTTTCTTGCCGGTAAACCGTGGGTGACATCCGTGTCATCTATGCTTCAACTATACAGGACGCTCTTCCTAGGATACTTGCGATATAGCGCACCAGTGCTGTTGAATGCTAACAAAACTAACATCCATGTCCTACAGAACATTCAAGGCCAAGCCCTTCGAACATGTCTGGGGCTACCTCGAAGAGCTTCAATCGTAGGAAGAATTGCCACCACAAGAGACCACCCTATAATGACCTATATAGCTATCGACGCACTCCGGACGCATGTTCGCCATATATCCAGAGTCCCTGACCACCCTCTCGCTCGCTTGCCTGAGAAAAGACCCAAGGCAGCGTTCTCCAAATCAGTTGCGGCTAACCGGCACTCTTTGTCATTGAGGCACTCACCCGCACCCAGAACGCCATCTCCTCTGTGGTGCTTGAAAAAGCCTCATGTGTATCATGCTGTTCCAGGAACAGTGAAGAAAGCTAGCCTGACCACCGCGGCTCTCAAGCATATCACACTGGAACTTTTGAATTGTTCATACGCTAACCGAATCCATGTTTGCATGAACGGTTCCGTTTCGGAAAATTCGACGGGCGCCATTGCTGTACCTTCTCAATCGGTCATCAAGTTTAAGACTTCATACGTAACAACATCTACCGGTTCTGAACTGGCCGCTCTTCAGCTGCTGTCGAATACATTGAAAAAGAACCGCCTAACAAATGCGCAGTATCTTGTGATTCGAAGGCAGCCCTCCAGAGCTTGCGAGGTTTACGACGCGGCAATTATGAACAACTTGTGTCTAAAATCAGCAAAACTTGCCATTGTGCTTCTGTATGAGGACATGATGTCATCTTTCAGTGGCTGCCGGGACATTGCGGCATCGTTGGTAATCACCTCGCCAATGACGCTGCCCGACGTGCCCAGGCTTGCGCACCGACACTCCTTATACCTTTATCGAGAGTAACGCTGCAAGAGAGCTTCGCAGTCTCGCTCGTACCATCACGTTAAGTACTGGCATACACCACAGAACTCCAATTATCGTTTATACAGCCTCGACCTATCACTGGAACTGAAAAAACCAGCAAACCTTTCACGACGTGACGCAACACTGCTGTGTCGGCAGTGGGTAGGAGTAGCATTCACGAACTCCTACAGCTATCGTATTGGAATGGCGGACTCACTAACGTGCGCTAAGTGCAAGTGTGAAGAGACCATCAGTCATCTTCTGTGCCACTGTTCTCGCTTTGGTAACCAACGTCGGACTGTCCAGTGTGCCTTGAATAGACAGTATGACAGGCCATTTACAGACGCAAAGATCACGGGAGCCTGGCCTCTCAGTTCATTAGCCCAGAAAACAGTTCGAGCGCTTCTTCACTACCTGAAGGTACCCGCCGTGGTTGCTCAGTGGCTATGGTGTTGGGCTGCTGAGCACGAGGTCGCGGGATCGTATCCCGGCCACGGCGGCCACATTTCGATGGGGGCGAAATGCGAAAAACACCCGTGTGCTTAGATTTAGGTGCACGTTAAAGAACCCCAGGTGGTCAAAATTTCCGGAGTCCTCCACTACGGCGTGCCTCATAATCAGAAAGTGGTTTTGGCACGTAAAACCCCAAATATTATTATTATTATTACCTGAAGGCAACAGACTTGACTGCCCGACTATAAACATTCTACACCTAACTTACCGTATTTACTCGATTCTAAGCACCCCCTTTTTTTCACGATCGCGATGCCCAAAGTGAGGGGGGGGGGTGGGGGTGCTTAGATTCGAAAAATCTAGAATGCCCCCCCCCCTCTTTTCGCTACGACATCACGACGAGATGGGTGCGAGAAATAACATTTTATTTTGCAAACATCCAAAATAAATATCATTGAAGACAGCGAACCCACCGTTTGTGTCGGATGCTCAGTCACTATCACTGCCGCGCACGAGTGCGCGCGGCTCAGCATTCCGGCTGTGCGGCAAGATCGCGCCGCGGACGCCGTTCCACCTCGGGACTCCGACGGCTCCGGCTCGATGTCAAAGCGAGCAAGCGCGCTTGGCGGCCTTGGCTGCGCGCTCTTCCTAACAAATAGGGGGGGGGGGGGGGGGGGGGGGTGCTTAGATTCGTATGCAATCTTTTTTCCCAATTGTTTCGCGAAAATAGAGGGGGGTGCTTAGAATCGGGAGGGTGCTTAGAATGGCAAAAATACGGTAGTGCATGTGAAAGTGCGGTATAGACTCATGTTTTCTCCTTCTCTCTTTCACTTCCCATTTCCCTCCCCACGTGTAGGGTAGCAAACTGGACTCAGTCTGGTTAACCTCCCTGCCCTTCCTTCTTCCCTTCTTACTCTCTCTCTCTCTCTCGCTCTGCAGTATTGTCGGGTGGGCTGATAAGGCACACATGGAATTTCGCCGTCATCACAGTAGACGAAACGTAGCACTATCGGTCCATCGAACGTTATGTGATACTGCCGTTTCAGACTTGCCGAGCATCCGGGCTTGGACGATAGTCACTCCTTGCGTGCGCACTCGGAGGTGATTTAGAGGTTCACCTTCTGGGGTTTCGCGTTCCAGTCCGTGTACCACTTCTTTAAAGGGACACTAAAGGTTACCAGAAAGTCAAGTTAAAGTGGTAGAGCAATGTTCTAGAACGTCTAACGCGTCAATCTAATCGCGGACAGAGCTTTAGTAACCGAGAAATTGAGGTAAATGCATGACACGATTTGAGACCCCCCAGCGACATTCCGGTACTAGTCCGATGACGAAAGCACTCCTCATAATTTGTGTTACTAATACTCAACTACTCGTATTAAAAATATCATTTCATTCGATTATAAGACGGAAGAAAATGCTACTTGTCTACGTCTATTCGATTCTAAGAAAAAATAACATTTTGACGTTACCCTTCAGTAGTATGGGGGGTCGAAAGGTTTCGTTTTCGCTCGACTCTGCGCGCTCGACTCTGCGCCGCGCACGCTTTGGAGTTTCGGTAGTTTCGTTATCGCATCGTGCTGTGCGGGTTCTGCTGGCTCGCGAAACTTTCATTTCGAACAAGCAGTGAGAATGCCACGTCCTTGTGATTTCGTGGGAAGCCCTCGTTGCTTTCCCGCTCCCGAGAGCCGGTGTCGAGGGCGCCGTCGTAGTACGCAACGACGCCGGCAGCGCGAGCCCTCAGCAGCAGGTCGCGCTCGTCAGTGCTCAAATCGCTGAAGTTGAGCCCAGCATCGCGAGCCAATCTGTCGTTGTCAGGGTCCATTGTGACTGACGGGCGTCGAAGTTTGCGTCATAGAATAAAGTACCAGCTTATGGTCGCGCGTTTCTCCTTCCGCTAGCCACCATACTCCCGCTCTCGCTCTGCTGTCGGCTCTGTCTTGGCTCTGTTCCTGGCCGCGCGTTTGCGTTTTGCGCAGAATAGCCGTAGCGCCGTCTGCGGACGCCGTTCTACTCACCGATGGCGCAACGTCACTATGAGACCATGATGTCAGTACTCCTCGATCGGAGGGCGGGCGATTTGAACTGCGCTAGAGGTACGCGGACGCTTCAGAACGCATTTTCTCTTAAGATTAAGTCTCTCCTTGGCACGAAACAAGCGTTTCGAGGTTTCTGGGATGGTATTTCAACAGTCCACGTTCACTTAACAGTAACCTTTAGTGTCCCTTTAAGGTATCCTTCAGGCGTGGTTGTGTAGGTGTTGATCGGGTGTTTAGTGCCGTTTAGCTCCAGTGTTTTGATCTTCACGATCTTGTCCACCAGTTGGTCGTAGGGGATACTTGCAATGATTATGTTTGACGCGTTGCGGAGGCGAAGCAGGTATTTATCGCTCTTGCAGGTCCCCGGGTCGCCGCTTGCACGTTCTGTCACTCGCACAACTTCTTAGATTTTAAGTTCTTTCACAACTAACCCTGGCTTGGGCCGCATGATAATTTTCATGTCGCTTCTGGGTAGCGGTGCCGCGCGCGTTCGCCGTCGGTCCCCTTATAGACGCTCCCCCGTGTTTAGCTCGCTCTCCCGCCGGCATTCTGGCGTTGCAGGTGTTGCCCTCACCGCCGCCGGCCCGGAGCTCCGCTGTCATCGGAGGCTGACCGCACTTGTTTTCTTAAACCTTTTCGCTCTCGCAACGATAGTGCAAGTTGCCACTGACGGTTCTTGGCTCCGTCGTCTTCCCTCGCTCAGTCTTTCTCCTCGTTCTCCTCGTCGTCACTGATTTTTCCCCCTGCATACCACCTCGTAAGGCGAGAGGAAGTCCTTCTTCAGCGCCCGCCGCTGATCCCGCTTTGGATTCGATGACTTCGTCATCCGTGTTCATGGTGTCCTGGGCTAACTCCGGGTCGTTATTCGTTGGGATTTGGGCTGTCGCCGCGCTACGCTCGGCCCAGGAGCTGGCTGCCGAGGTTCCGCGCTCCGCTACGCCGTTAGGCTTAGCGTGGTGGGCCGGCAGGCTGCGGCCGTGGTCTTACATTTCTAGAGGAAACCGGGTCGGCTTGTCCAAAACTGTGGTATCAGCGTGTTCCTGGTGTCTTCTTACACAAATCCCTGCAAATTTGTTGGTGGTGTAATGATTTTGACCGCTGCTGTATAGGCACGATAATTGGCGGAGTCGATGCGAACACGTCTGCACCCCTCGGCGCCACCTGGCGTTCCCCATACAGGTAAGAAAAAAGCAAAGATGAAACAACAACGCGAGCCATAAAATCATCCCTAACGTTTCGAGAACATATCCGTATTAATAACGAATCCTTTTACTACAATGAAAGCTGTTCTGTCAAAGCCACTAACTGGCGATGGACCAAGTGTCCCAAGTGACAATAGATGGTTGCCCACCGCCGTAAACTTCTATAGCGTAACTATATCCTCTTAGCTGTGCATATAAAGTGTGATAAGTTTTAAGTTTGACGGAATTTCTTAATAATCGCCAGTTGCAGATAATTTTAGTCCTTGAGCTGGATCATTCAGAGAGGTGGAGATCACCACCTCGAGAAATGGAAACACATCGCACAGGAAACGCTCAAAGCTCTTGTTGTGCAGCGTAGCTTCCGCTAAAAGGAAGCGTCTTGCACAGAAGTGGCTGCTGGACGGCATAGACTAGCATTACCTGCGTTTCATCGCCAAAGTCATAAAAAGATGGATTTCACCGAAACTAGCGTTACACGGGAAAATGTAAAAGGCGAGATATCAGTGACGAAAATCCTCAGGCAGGACTACCTGCAGAAATGAAATAACATCGAAAGGAGCTGTGTGAGCGTGTAAAACATGAAAGTGCCAGGAGGTAAGCAGCTACGATATGTCTGAACATTATGGATCGTATTCTAAAGAGAAAAATAAAATCTGAATAATTAACGCAGTTATAGAACATGTAGGCAATAATAATAATAATAATAATAATAATAATAATAATAATAATAATAATAATAATAACCGTGTTGCTTCGGGCAATATTAAGAGGTGGTTTATTTGGCGTTAGCATGTAGCCAAGTCGGGTACCTATCAAGTGCGAATAAGTGGTGAAAAAATGGTAGAACATAAAGTTCAGAAATATAGAGGGTGTCATATTTGTCACAAATATATGTTGAGACGGTGAATATAAAAAATAATTGAACGTATTTCTGCTGTTTAGCTTTTTTAAATGGTCAAAGGTGAATATTCGTAAGTTTTACACGGCGTATGTCGTTTGTCCTGAACATCACTTTTTTTTAAGAATTGATCTTATTGCAAATAACAATTTAAGTGGGTTTCGACTATAACAACTAGACACGATGCGTTGTCGTGGACGTAAGGCAGTAGGTTCACGGTGGAAATAAAGGGTGATTTAAAAAGAATTGCTAGTTCTGGATACGCTGATAGGTAAGCTCTTAGTGATGCAACTGGAAACAAGACGAATACGTCAGGCAAGATTGCGAATCGTTAATATATAGTGACAATAATACAGGACCCAAAAGAAGAGCTTTGCAAACGATAGCCGCAGGACTGGGCACGTGATTATCCACTGAGTTGCCTTGAAAGTGATTGGAGGCGAAATTTAAATAAACGTGCCAGTGCTGTTCCAGAATAATGTTAAAGCCTACTGTGTTAAAATGAAACTTTTTTGTTTTGTTTTGTTGTTTCCGTAGTAGGAGGAGACGTTGGAGCACTAATACGGCGCCGGCCTCTCCTTGTGTCGAAAATAAGGATGCAATGAGCTATGCTGTCAGATGTTTCATAGATAGGTCTCTGAAGTGAGATCCACCGGAAGAGAGAGAGTGCGAGAGAGGAAAGGCAGGGAAATTAACCGTAGGTGAGTTTCCGGTTTGCTACCCTTCACTGGGGTGGGGGATATAGGGGTTGGAAAGAGGACAGAGACAGAAAGAGAAAAAAAAAGGGACCTGAGATCCACCAAAATTACCACTTTGAATGCGTCATCAAATGGTCACTCGAGCGCTGCACGCAAAATATTGAAATCTCGGCGATTGTCCTCGCCCTAGTCTGGCAGGAACACTTCGCAGAGTATAATCTCAGTCTTTCTTTGTCAACTCGTGCTGTTGATATTTACGTTCTTCACGTGTCGATCGATATAGGTGCTCGCACTGCTGTAAACAATTAGTGAGGCGTAAACAAATACCGGCAACAAGCCCGCAAAACAAGCCCGCCAATGAAGCGCAACCAAACGCACGCCCACTTATCGCGCGTGCATTGAACCTTTGCCTTTGTGCGACCAGGTTACAGCACCACGGCGAAGGGATCCGCAGTTGCACTCCTCGGGCGTCGGGCCCGGTCAAGCGGACGTGCGCGGGCGCGAATCGCTCGCCGTGGCAGCGCCGGCCTTGGTACCGCGATAACGGCGCAGCTGCTGCGAAGGGCTTGATCAGAAGCGTCGCTGCACTGCGCGCACACTCGTTGCTTAAACGAATGACGCGACGCGCTCCACAGTTGAAACGAAAAGAGCCGCGCGCGCTGGCACGAACGACGACTCGAGTCTCGCGGTCGGAGCCGCGGTGCCAGCGCGCGCGGACTGCGCATCGGCGGTCGGCCCGAAGAATGAGCACGCCGCCGAAGGGCTCCCCTCCCGGTGGCGTCGCGGCCTTCTTTGCCCGAAGCCGATCGAAAGATGGCGATCGATTGAGTCTATACGGCCCCGACAAGAAGTCGCGACCGCGCAGCCTTAAAAGGCAGACGGGCTCGCACCGGCAGGTTAAGCAAGCAACGCGCGCCCTGTGGTGCACGACGCTGGCGAACTCACGGCAGCCTTCGCCCTTGACTTGGGGACCGGGAAATCGATTAATCGAATTTTAAACTGCAGATCGATGATGCGCACCAGTGCACCGCCTGCTGTGAAGCTTGCCCCCTTTTTTGGGGCATACAGACAGATTTATTTTTCCTTCAGCGTACAAAACCAAGCAGCCAGTGTTTTTTTTTTCTTTTTTTTTGCTGCTGTTGTTTCTTTGTTCTCCCGCCAAGTCCATACGTCGAGAGAATGTACCACCGTGTGCACCGATTTGGGTGGCAGTGATTGCTTTTTTTTATTTTTTACCTCGTTTTACTGAAACATTTTCCCCGCTTTAGCTACCGCCCCACGTCGGCCATTTCTACCGAGACGCGTAGAAAATCCACGCCTTTAATGTGACTCTCTCTCTCTCTCTCGTACTCTCTTTATTCTACTTTTCTTTCGCCAGTTTTTGAGAGTCGTCGGCAATCATCCGAACAATACACTATTTGCAACTTCCTACCCTTGCGTGGCGCTTTATAAAAAAAGGAAGTGTAGTAGTAGTAGAGTCAACTGAAAAATAAGAGAACATTTTTTCATTCGTCTATTCCAAATTTGTTCCCCGTAAGCTAAACTTGCCGTAAAGAAATGAAAAAAAAAGGTCGTCCTTGTGTCTTGTCGCTGCTATACCTACCATTCGCGTGTCAGTTACATCGCACACCGTCGAGGCGTAAGCTCTCTCAGCACGTAGAACCACCTGTCGTTCTGATGAATCTTTCACATTTGTGTTAACCGATCAAGCGGCACCTCAGCACAAAGCGTAAGTCCTCGAACGTTAATTACCGCACCTCCACAGTTAGCTTCTTTCAGAAATACGGTTATGTTTGAATCTCACTGGACTTCTCATTGAATGCCGCAATGACTGTGGTGCGCTACGAATACGCGGCGTTCGTTTGCTTTTCTTTTATAACTGTGGGCCACATGGAGGTTTTAGAGAAAGAAAATTATTCTTGCCGGTTTTTGTAACATGTAATAAGTATTCCGCCTGTATTAACATATTTCAGGGCTCATTTCCTCTGTTTTGTACATGTGTAGATAATCATGTTGTATGAATAATACAACATGATGATACAACATGAATACGCTGATTGAATTACCAGTGGACTATACTCCAGCCCTTAACCGAAAGCTCCGAACTCTCGTATTTAATAAACATTTACCTCTCCAAACTGTCTTATCAATAATATTCTTGAGTGTTGTGTGTTTCCTTTTCTTAATTTCAGATATTTTCTACCTTCTGCAGGAGGTTCCCCTACAGGTCATAGCTTTCAAACCTCCACTTACATATTTTGTTGCCATTTATATCTTCATGAGGCAATGAATAAATGTTTATGCGTCTTTGTTTATTCTGCATTCCGAGCTATGAAACGATGACAACTGCAATTAAAATTATTGGCGCACTAATTCGCGTCTTACCAGGGAATACGTTAAGCTGACACAGTGACACGCTCGTTGCGCTCGTTTTTTTTTTTTCTGACACTTTGAAGCACATTTCCTAAAACCACATGCGCGCATACACATACGCACGCCCGTATGGACATGCACGCGGACTCCGATAAGCGCACCAAAAGTTCACTTCACTTCACTTTATTTCCTTAAAGACCCTCATGTGAGGGTATTACATAAGGAGTGGCACACATATAGGTTAACAACAGTATACAGAAAAAAATTTTGAACTAGTTATACAAACAAAAATGATTATTGTGATGCAAGCGCTCGCGTAATTTGGTTAAGGAACATAGATGGGCATGTGATGGCAGCAAGTTCTTGGGGAAGGTTATGTCATGTTTACTGAAACGGAATCTTTTTCTGGACGACCCCCTGCGGTAGCTCAGCGGCTACGGTGTTGCGCTGCAGAGCACGAGATCGCGCGATGAAATCCCGACCGTGGAGGCCGCATTTCGATGGGGACGGAATGTAGAAACGCTCGTGTCCCGTGCATTGGAGGCACGTGAAAGATACCCTGGTGGTCAAAATTAATCCGGAGTCCCCCCACTATGACGTACCTCATAATCAAATGCTGCAGAATTCAATTCCGTTGCTGTATAGGCAGCTGCAAGGTAACGGATTACGTCAGTCAGCCAAGTAACGTCAAGTCAGCCCGTAACGTGCCGGCGCAAGGACGGGAAGCTTGATATGATTCCGTTTATGCATCACTCCCACTTGTTCGTTACGATGCGACAAAACGTTTTGAGCTCATGCGTCGACTTGAAGTCATCATGATTTTGGCTCGTTTCTTTCTTCCATAAATGGATAATATCCCAGGGAAAAAAATTACGGGACGTGCGTCGCCGACATTGTTTTTATTTAGCACGGTCGGCTCTTATGAGCCTCGTGTTCAATCCGTGAGTACTGCTGCACTTTGTGTCTTCGATATTTGGTGATTTCGCCGCGAATCCGTTTTTCTTCTCTTGCTCACTTAGGATTTTGACGGCTGAGTGAGAAGAATACTGCACCAACTCCCGCAACGAGTAATTACGTGTTCGTGCGGCTTGAACATTATCCATATTCCATTGATGTATCTAGGCTGAATTGGAGAGAGAGAGAGAGAGCAATGATGCGCAGAAAGGCAAAAGTCTCATCCGTCTTACTAGCTCTTACAAGCCGCGCGTCTCAAGAGTTTCCTGCCGAAGCATCTAGTGGTCCAACTTGGGCGCCGTGTTATAACGAGCATGCCACGCTGCAACAACACTCTGCTTTAACTTTGATACTCTATAGTCATCAAGGATAGTTATTAAACCTATTATATCTAGAGTAGGCGTCATCTTGAGAAAGATTGAGTATAATGAGTTCATTTGATGGCTATTTTCTCCACTTTTCTGTTCGTCAAGATATTATACATTTTTGTGCCTTCGCGTTTGTGCAGTATAAGAATATGTGCACACAAAAAGAAAGAGAAAGAAAAAGATGGAAGGGAGGGGGGTCTTTCTTTCAAGCCCGCCTGGAATGTGCAAGAAAGTGTCTGGTTTATATCCGTCACGACATAAATTAATGTGTTTCTAACGTGAACGCAGTCTCTCCCTGTCTTCTTTTTTCTTACATTTGCTCGCCTTTCGCCGCTGAAGCTGTTTGACCGCAGATTAAAAAGTAGCGCACAGTTTATTTGCCCGTCACGTCTTCCGCCCTGAAGCTGCGTTCTTTCGTCGTGCCTGCGTCAGCGTTCCGCAAACCCCAATTTCTCGGCAAGTTGGCAGAATCTTCCTCGCGTATTTACTATGAAGTCTAGTCGGATTGAGGTCACGGTGTAGGTAGCTGCTTGCGGCGGCAATTGCACGTTTGTTTACGGATGACTTATGTGCGGTCGTCCTCCCTCCACATTTGAGAGCTGTCAAGCTTTGAGTTTCTAACAGAATAATACTGGATGCAATATGATCACAACTGAAATGTTCCCCCTTCGAGGGTGCCCGCTGCGGTTGCTTAGTGGCTGAGGCGTTGCGCTGCTAAGCGCCAGATCGCGTGACAAAATCCCGCCCGCGGAGGCCGCATTTCGATGCGGGCGAAATGCAAAAAACACCCGTGTGCCGTGCATTGGGTGCACGTTAAGAAACTTGCATCTCGAAATTGTGAAAGCGCACGAAGACGAGAAACGAAGAGGGTGGACAGGACGGAGCGCTTTTGTACAACTGAAAAATTTTATTGAAAGGCAACAACTATATGCGCACAAAAACGAAATAGGATGGCTGAGCATGCGTTGCAAGGCTCTCGGATTAAATAATTTGAAAGGCAACGTTAAAATTTAAAAAAAAAGTAAGAAACAGGTTCTAACTGTCAAGAAACTTGAATTCCCTATCATGTAGCAACACGGAGGCGTAGCTGACGCAGTTATCTCCTTTTTTCTTTATGTGGAAGGCCTCTGCCATTTCACGGGTTAACTGGTTAGTGCTTTTGAAGATAATCTGAGCGTCTTCGAAGACAGCATAACAGCTGCAGTCCCTACAGTGGGCGGCTAGATGTGTCGTTCCTGATGATTTATATGCCACCAGGTGCTCTCTTAGCCTCACGTTGACGCAACGCCCAGACTGGCCTACGTAAACTTTAGCGCACTTAAACGGGATCATATATACTATATATATGCCCAACGCACAATCTACAAATTTTTTGGTATGTTATGTGGCACTGTAGAGACTGCGGCTGTTATCCTGTGTTCGAAGATACTCAGATTATCTTCAAACACACTAACCAGTTAACCCGTGAAATGGCAGAGGCATTCCACATAAAGAAAAAAGGAGATAGCTGCGTCATCCACCCATCGGTCTTGCCACGTGATAGGGAATTCAAGTTTCTTGGCAGCTAGAACCCTTTTTTACTTTTTAGTTTTAACGTTGCCTTTCAAATTATTTAACCTGAGAGCCTTGTAATGCATGCTCAGCTGTCCTACTCCGTTTTTAAGCACATATAGTTGTTTCCTTTCAATAAAGTTTTCAGTTGTGAAAAAGCGCTTCGTCCCGTCCACTCTCTTCGCTTCTAGTCTTTGTGCGCTTTTACAGTTTCATGATGCAAGTCCATGCAACGAAAATCATGAGACTAGCACCAGCCTCGACAGGCCCGAAGTGACGCTCTTGTTTTGAGACAGTCGTATCGCTCCTTAGTCACCATTGCTATGAAAGAAAAAGTCGCGTAGAGTGACTCCTTACTGAAGAGATATACTGCACATTACTCTGTATTAGCGGTTTGGGGCCTGTGTGTAAGTAAGTACCTGCAAATATATGCGTCAGCGGTTTGTCTCCCTCGTTATGATGTTCATCCTGTTTTATTTTTCCCCTTTCCTTCGGCGTTGGCTTCAATACATCCACCTAGGTTTCTGAACAGGCGATAGTTTATGAGGCATGGATAAATCTGGCCACAAAATTTCCTGGCCTCGTTGCAAGACATCGAAGTGTGTACGGCGCCATGTTTATTGCGCAGCAAACGTATATTTGCGCAGCATATCCTCGCATCCCCTTCGTGATATCTCCACATCCCAGGTAATATCACAACCTGTGAAGCCGCCCCACTGCGCTGCTCTTATTTCGCCGATGGATGGAGTGCGTATTCGAGCGTGCCGCGATCAAGCGGCCGTAATTCGTCATCGAGCGGCGCAGGTTTCTCCCGCGGGCGCACGGCCGCCGACAAGACGACCAGCGCTGCCCACCTGGCGGGCACACCGTGAATCACGTCGCCAGCGAGGCGCCCACAGCGCTGCGGCCTCCTCGTTGAAAGAAGCCCGACGCAGCAGCACCCCTCACAGCATCTCGCACCACCTCGGACCGCGCGAGGGATTCTCTCTCCGTCGCCTAGGGCGTGGAGGCGGTGGAGAAAGCCTTCTGCGTGTAGGAAGGAGCTCGGCGTAGTCGCGACAGTGGCCCTAATCGCGCGCGTGGTATGACACTTTATTGTTGCAGGCAGGAGGGGTTGGGGCGACGCTGCCCCAGCGGGCCGACCCGCGTTCTGCCAGCCGGCTAGGGATTCCTGGTGTTTCACTTCATTAGGCGCGCGCCTCTGCTGCGCCAAATATTGCTCGCGCTCGGCCACTTTCTTATCCCCTACTGGCATATTACTTCGAGACGGATTTCTTGTTCATTTTTGCATTATGCCCTCTTTTGCAGAGCAGGCTCGCGTGGCCTGATGCGTCATTGATTTCTCCATATGTCTGGATTCCAATCTTCTGATGGCGATCTTCGTCTTTCGCCCCATTGTTTTGTTTTTTTTTCTCTCTCATTGTAGTTCTTGCAAGCTCGTGTATGAGGGCGTTTTCGTTTCTTTTCGGCGTGCTAGACGTGGTTCTCGAGGCGCCGTTTGCGGAACGCGCGGCATTTCTGGAAGGAAGCCAGGGAGCCAGACGCGAGCAGCAAATCGACAAAGCGCCGTGCACACTGCGCTGAATGAGCAGGGTTGTTGCTTCTCGTTTCCCCACCGGCTGGCTGCGAAAACGCTCGCTGCGGCGAGTGATAGTTCGTGCCTATGAATAAAGCACGAGCCTCTCTGGTTGCACGGACATGTTCGCCTGCAGTGTTCGGCTTGGCTAACGCAGCGGTCGCGTGTTCCTCCTGCGTGGTGGAGCGGGAGGCCTCATTCGTATCGTATTTACATCCCGGTGGTTGCGAAACGGACGCGCTCGACTGAAGGAGGCGTGCGAGCAGCCGCTCCCGTTAAATCTTTCGTCCCAGCCCCGCCCCTTTTCTAAACACAAAATATTATTGGAAAATTCGAGATGCCAGAAAGTACTGGGGAGATTACTGCCGAGCTCGAGTCCCATTTGTTGCAACTGTGCCGGGAAGCCCGTTGCGCCTCATGACTATAGTAACGAACTGGCCAGGTCAGAAATGCTGCATCCATGGGCAGGTTGCTTGCTTTCCCATTCTGCTTCCTTCAGCTCTTTGTATCGGCCAAAGAAAGAAAATATGTCGGGGGTTTTCATATTTAGCAGCAAGCACTTCTGGTCGTAGCACGTGAAAATGCTTTTCGCGGCATCAGTTTGCAGCAGCCTTCATGCAGCATAGATAGATAGATCTACGACGTGCGCTACAGAGCGATAGCTGTCGCTCTAACTGCTCAGCGTTTTTCTTTTCTTTTTTCATTCTAAACCTTAAAAAATGAGCTACGGTTTTGTGTCGCTGGTAGGTCGCTACATCTGGCGGCAGAAATATAATGAGAAATATGCGGGGCCCACTGGACCCGATCGAACCCGATCGAAAGAGAAGAGAGAAAGCAAGGACAGGAAAGGCAGGGAGGTCAACCAGAAGAGCACCCGGTTTGCTACCCAACACTGGGGATGGGGGAAAGGGGAATAGAAAGAGGAAGAAAGGGAGAGAGTAAGCACTGAATGCGTGTGGGAGGGACACTATATAGAGGGGCACTATAAACGGTCTCTTAAGCAGGTGCACTTCAAGTATTGCACTGGTGCACGGATCGCTTTTCGTGCGAGTGACGGGTGTGGCCACGGTCCGAGTATCTTTGAATCGGTGAACGGTCTCGAGTCCAGTCGGTGCAAAGTCGCCCGCAGAGAGAGGCGTTGTACATCGTAGCGAGGGCAGCTACACAATAGGCGCTCGATGTCTCCTCGCACCCACAGGAGTCGCACATCGGGCTCTGGGCCATTCCCAAACGATAGGAGTATGCGTTCGTGAACGCCACTCCCAGCCACAGATGGCACAGCAAGCTTGTTTCGCCGCGGGCAAGGCTAGATGGCAGTTGTAGCCGTAGCGTGGGGTCCAGTTTACGTAATCGGCAATTGAAGGCACTTGAAATCCATAGATCTTGTGACTTTTTTTGTGACCGATCGAAATAATGATAATAATGGAAGCAAATAAAATTAATATGTGGATGTGAGCAGATCATGAGTGGTTGACGTACGACTGAAGGTCGATGGCTCGTTTGAAACCATACATTCCGCTTCACCGCCTAGAAACTCAAACAATATCACGTGGCTTGCACAGTGACAGTCTATGCGGCTGGGTCGCTTTTTGCTTTCTTTCTATGTGCTCGCAGTATTTTTTTAATTTTTTCTCTCTCTTCTACAACGTTTGTGAAAGATAGCGCCATTCTGTCTTTACAAGTGGGCTGCAAGAAAGTGGCGTGGAGTAGAGGCAACGTACGAGGTTGCCGTAAACTTAGGTCGTCGTTTCATATCCCCGCGTATAAAAACCATTTCCAAGCTTCTAGTGGCTTCCGATTTAAGCCGTAAGACTCGAGAGGACCCATGGCGCTATACGCATCTCCGGCTGAAACCGCACTGCAAGCTCCACTGGGCGGAAGAAGACACGCCCTCGGCGCAACGGCACTTGCGCAGCAGCCCCCCGCATGAACCTTGATCGCCTTCGCCCTTCTGTGGGGCTTCGAGTGGCGAACAATTAGCTCTTGCGACGAATTGCCATGACTATTTTTGGTAACAAAACATTACCAATTAACTTTAGTTGCATAGCTTAGAATTCATATATTTGAAGCCTATTATGCTTTTTCATCATCGTAGTCATTATGCCTTTCTTGCAACATCGCCTGATGATGCGGTGCGGAGTCAAAAAACAGTTATTGCTTTCAAGAGAACTCTATCCGAGCCCTTTTGTTTTGGGAATTTTGCAGCGAAGCTTTTCTTGCGACAAGAAGCGGTGGAAAATGTCCGCGCCAAACACCGATGAAAATCCATCGAGAGATGTATTGGAACTGTTGCAATGTAATTGGGAGTGGATGTTAGGCAGGTCCAGGGTAATCAAATGCATGCCAAAGGTATTCCAGGCCCCTCACGTCTCTCTGTCCGACCGGTCTTCGGAGGTCCCCGCTCCTTCTTGTTGATGCCGCAGGATGTTGCAGGAATGCCTTCGCTGGTAAACGTAGCTGAACATAAGGGGCATTGTATCAAGGGCATCAGAGGCATTGTATGAAATGGCCAGAGTTCAAATAGTTGCTTTAGAGCCTTGGAGTTTCATGTGGTTTTCAACAAGGCCTAGTTTCATAACTACGCGGCTTATCGAGACAAAGCTTTGTAGGAATATGTTGTGCGTCGTGAAAAACATCCTGGAAAAAAAGTGAAGTTGTAGGTGATTAGAAGCTGCCTTATAGCAGAGAGAAACAATATAGAGAAAAATTAGAAAGGTTAGCTTCCGGGGAACCTTTCTGGTTAACCGGAAAGGCTAACATCCCGCTTGCTACCCTGCACAGGGAAAAGGATTAAATGGGCAAAAAGAGAGAGAGAAAAAACGGAATTAAGGAGTATTAGTTGCGTCCATGCGTAAAGTGGCGCACCAAGTCTATAAACGGTCGCAAAGACCTGTCGACTAGAGGTACCGTAGCAATGCTGTCGTTGATTTCTGCGCCAATGATTCGCACTGCCATTGGAAATTTCTTACGTGCTTCGGATTTTTAAAAGTCATCTTCGAGCAATGAAAATTTCAAAATTCACCCAGAAACCCCTCTGGAAGTTGTGTAAGTATGCGTAAGCATTGTACCACTTGCTGATCTCCACCTGCAGCCCGGTCTCATTATCGATGTTACGAAACAGGACACGACCAATATAAACGACAGCGTTGGGGCAACACGAACTGCTGCGGACAGCGGTGTAAGGTGAATTGATGAGGCAAGCAAACTGCTGCAGGTGGCGGCGCCAGGTGCGCTGACGACGTTCCGATTATGATAAGCCGTTATCGCTCTTTAGCGCCTATCCATCCGCATCGAACCATTATGAGCCGCGCAGACGTCTTGAAAGCGATCTGCGATACGGACACAGAGTGCCGACTGCTAATAGCTTCGCGCGCTCTGTTCTCGCTGTTCGTGTTGAAGAGGGACGCGCGGGCACATATCTTGAAAGAGATCTGCGAATGGGGCAGTGTGCGGCGTGGGCTGAAATAAGAACACAAATGTGCTATGTGCTATGGAAAACGTAAAAATGAACCTGACAGACAGACAGACCGGACTACGATCTTGAGTTTGTGTCAGTTCCTGTGGCGATGTGTGATGGCAAATGTATTTTCAGTGGTGGTGCGTGGTATAAATAGCATTGCAGAAGGATATGTGGGACACTTGACGCTTTTGATTTGATAAAGGTGATCGCGGCATTGAAACATGGCTTTGTGTTTCTGGAAAGTATCGTTATCATGGGATGAATGGTGACACAGTTTGTTAAGTAGTCAAGTGCGAGCAAACGTTGCGACGGCATATTAATTCAGGCATATGGAAGCACAAAGTGACGATGACAGAGAATCGTGGCGCCGTCATTTTAGTCACTGTTTCCATTTCTGACCTAGTGCAGAGTGGTCATTTTAATTTCCACCTCGCGTACCTCTCCCCGGCTGTTGTTATGGGACAGTGACGGGTTACAACAGATGATTGAGGACCTTAACAGAGGGAGTGTAAGAGTGGGGTTCAAGATTAATATGCAGAAGATAATGATCAATAGCCGGGCAAGGGAACAAGAATTCAGGATCGCCAGTCAGCGGTGGCGTAGAGGTAGAACATCCGCCTCGCGTGCAAGCGCACCGTGGTTCGAATCTCGGTGCCGCGCAATTTTTCACCGGATTAAAAAAAAATCCGCGTGTTGATAAAATTGCATAAATAGGCCTGGAGTGCGCCCTGATCCCGGTGACCAGAACCGGTAACGCACTGCCTCACCAGAGCAGGATTGGTCACCCTGGTGCAGTACTTGGCCACAACCTCCTATATGAATACAACAATGAAACCCCGGCCCTCAGTCCCCATCAGTTGCGAAGCAACTGACCGCGGCGGCGGTCAGACCTGCAACGCAGAAGAGTGTGCTAAGAATCCCTGGTTCGGGACAGGCCGCCATTGGAATCTCAACCTTGCAAGGTTTAACGCTAGAACGTTATCTAGTGAGGCGAGTCTAGCAGTGCTATTGGAGGAATTATAGGGCAGTAAATGGGATATAATAGGGATCAGTGAAATTGGGAGGACGAAAAAAGCATATACAGTGCTAAAAAGCGGGCACGTCCTGTGCTACCGGGACTTACCGGAGAGATGATAACTATAGGAGTCGGATTCCTGATTACTAAGAATATAGCTGGTAATATAGCATTAACGAGAGGGTGGCAGGTCTTGTTGTGAAACTTAATAAGAGGTACAAATTGAAGGTCGTACAGGTCTACGCCCCTACATCCAGTCATGATGACCAGGAAGTCGAAAGCTTCTATGAAGACGTGGAATCGGTGATGGGTAAAGTCAAGAGTAAATACACTATACTAATGGGCGACTTCAATGCCAGGGTAGGCTAGAAGCAGGCTGGAGACAAAGACAGTGGGGGAATATGGCATAGGCTCTAGGAATAGCAGGGGAGAGTTATTAGTAGAGCTTGTAGAACAGAATAATATGCGGATAATGAATACCTTCTTCCGCAAGCGGGATAGCCGAAAGTGGACGTGGAGGAGCCCGAATGGCTAGACTAGAAATAAAATAGACTTCATACTCTGCGCTAACCCTGGCATCATACAAGGTGCGCTGCAGTGATCATAGGATGGTAAGAACTCGAATTAGCCTAGACTTAAGGAGGGTACGGAAGAAACTGGTACATAAGAAACCGATCAATGAGTTAACGGTAAGAGGGAAAATAGAGGAATTCCGGATAAAGCTACAGAACAGGTATTCGGCTTTAACTCAGGAAGAGGACCTTAGTGTTGAAGCAATGAACGACAATCTTATGGACATCATTAAGGAGTGTGCAATAGAAGTCGGTGGTAACTCCGTTAGACAGGATGCCTGTAAGCTATCGCAGGAGACGAAAGATCTGATCAAGAAACGCGAATGTATGAAAGCCTCTACCCCTACAGCTAGAATAGAACTGGCAGAACTTTCCAATTTAATCAACAGCGTAAGATAGCTGACATAAGGAAGCATAATATGGATAGAATTGAGCATGCTCTCAGGAACGGAGGAAGCCTAAAAGCAGTTAAGAAGAAACTTGGAACAGGCAAGGATCAGATGTATGCGTTAAGAGACAAAGCCGGAATTATCATTAGTAATATGGATAAGATAATTCAAGTGGCGGCTGAGGAGTTCTATAGAGATTGCATAGAGATTGCATAGAGATACCAGTTGCACCCACGACAATAATGGAAGAGAGAATAGTTTAGAGGAATTTGAAATCCCACAAGTAACGCTAGAAGAAGTAAAGAAAGCCTTGGGAGCTATGCAAAGGGGGAAGGGAGCTGGGGAGGATCAGGTAACAGCAGATTTGTTGAAGCATGGCGGGCAGATTGTTCTAGAGAAACTGGCCACCCTGTATACGCAATTCCTCATGACTTCGAGCGTACCGGAATCTTGGAAGAACGCTAACATAATCCTAATCCATAAGAAAGGGGACGCCAAAGACTTGAAAACTTAGAGGCCGATCAGCTTACTCTCCGTTGCCGACAAAGTATTTACTAAGGTAATTGCAAATAGAATCAGAAACACCTTAGACTTTTGTCAACCAAAGGACCAGGCAGGATTCCGTAAAGGCTACTCAACAATAGACCATATTCTCACTATCAATCGGGTGATAGAGAAATGTGCCGAATATAACCAACCCTTATTAGCTTTCATTGATTACGAGAAAGCGTTTGATTCAGTCGAAACCTCAGCAGTCATGGAGGCATTACGGAATCAGGGTGTAGACGAGCCGTATATAAAAACACTGAAAGATATCTATAGCGGCTCCACAGCCACCGTAGTCCTCCATAAAGAAAGCAACAAAATCCCAATAAAGAACGGCGTCAGGCAGGGAGCTACGATCTCTCCAATGCTATTCACAGCTTGTTTACAGGAGGTATTCAGAGACCTGGATTGGGAAGAATTAAGGATAAGAGTTAATGGAGAATACCTTAGTAGCTTGCGATTCGCTGGTGATATTGCCTTGCTTAGCAACTCAGGGGACCAACTGCAATGCATCCTCACTGACCTGGAGAGGCAAAGCAGAAGGGTCGGTCTAAAAATTAATCTGCAGAAAACTAAATAAATGTTTAACAGTCTCGGAAGAGAACAGCAGTTTACTATAGGTAGCGAGGCACTGGAAGCGGTGAGGGAATACATCTACTTAGGACAGGTAGTCACCGCAGATCCGTATCATGAGACTGAAATAATTAGAATAAGAATGGGCTGGGGTTCGTTTGGCAGGCATTCTCAGATCATGAACAGCAGGTTGCCATTATTCCTCAAGAGAAAAGTGTATAACAGCTGTGTCTTACCAGTACTCACGTACGGGGCAGCAACCTGGAAGCTTACGAAAATGGTTCTACTTAAATTGAGGACGACGCAACGAGCTATGGAAAGAAGAATGATGGGTGTAACGTTAAGGGATAAGAAAAGAGCAGATTGGGATGATGGAGCAAACGCGAGTTAATGACATCTTAGTTGAAATCAAGAAAAAGAAATAGGCACGGGCAGAACATGTAATGAGGAGGGAAGATAACCGATGGTCATTAAGGGTTAGGGTCTGGATTCCAAGGGAAGGTAAGCGTAGAAGAGGGCGGCAGAAAGTTAGGTGGGCGGATGAGATTAAGAAGTTTGCAGGGACAACATGGCCACAATTAGTACATGACCGGGCTTGTTGGAGAAGTAGGGGAGAGGCCTTTGGCCCTGCAGTAGGCGTAACCAGGCTGATGATGATGATGATGAAGCATCGGAAGCTTTTAATGTCTTCACAGTTATCACTGGAATGCTCTTCCTAGCGGGAAGTTTCAGCAGGCGCCAGCACTAGTCGGGCGCAGTGCACTTTCCTGCGAAAGGTTCAAACTAGGCCGCCTAAGCGGTTCGGAACGTTGATGGATAATATCACTGACCCACAGTTCCGATTTGTTATTCAAACGTGCAACATCGTTGGCCAAGCAGATTATTTTGCTTACGGGAGTCCCGGAGCACTTTTCGCAGCTATAGTTATTAGTCCCTCTGCCCTGCCTAAATAGGTACGTGCGTGTTTAATATCAAATTTGGAAGTTGGGACCGTGAATGTACTCAACTTATTTGATGTGCAGCGCTAAATGTAAATTCAGCGGCGTTTATTCCGGCATCCTGGTATTGCGGCAGCTGCTGCTGCGAATCAACTTTGTGACCCTGTGTTTAGCAGAGGAGCACAGCGTCGCTGGGTAATAGTGCGGAGAGTCCTGTAATGTTAAGCTCCTGACTAGGTCGCGAGAACCAGACGCACTGCCTGCAGAGAACTCGCGTTGCGCAAACTTCCACTCACACGAGAAACGCTATTTCAGTGTTTTCTCAGAATTGCGCGCGTGGTCTTTTCGAAACAGACACACTAAATTCTTTCGGAATAGACGCACTAAAGAGTTGCCTAAGAAACGACGCCGCGTAAATAATGTTCATTAATGTATTTTACTGGGCCGGTTGGTTTCATTGTACAACATAACCGAAAGAGGTTAAAATATTTAAATAAAGAAAACGCAAACACCGTGTCTGTATGCAGTGTTCTTTCGGGCTTTGTTATTTTCGGTTTTACATATACGGCGCTGTCCGATGAATAAATTATGCCGTTTAGTCCAGCCCTTGTCCCAAGTCTACTTCTACTTTGTGTTGTTTTAATTTTTGCTGGTTCCTGCCACTGTATTTTGAACATATCCTTATATTTTCACCGTTGGATCGGTGGTGAGTCGAGTGAAGCGTGCGTGTTCTTTCTACATTTAGTGAATAAATTGGGCTCGCAGTCAATGAATAACTTTAATTTGCCTAAGTATGTTTGGAGTTTTACGCAACGTTTCACCAAACTTCCTCTATTTTGTTCGCCGCGCTTAGACTAGTTTTGTCTTTCAACGTAAGATCGTTCAATTTAAGCTTTTAACTAAGGTTCCGCTGTTAGCTTCGAATGTGCGAATAACCTTTTTTTCTCTTGCTGTGTTTTTCTGTCTCCCTTCTTCATCCAGGTAAGTTCCGGCGACTCCTTCTCCAGCCTCATCAAGGGGCTTCCTGCTGCGTAATAATATCAGGCCGACTGACGGATTACGGCGTGCAGCCACTGTGAACAGCGTGCTCGACAGCGTTTCATACTTCTCCGTCGCACGGTTCTCTCGGTGAGCAAATTTGCATGCGTGGAGCAATATTACGGCTGTATTAGCTCTCTTTTCACTTACTTTTGTTTTTCCCCGGCTCTATTAGGGGCGCTTACGATAATGCTTCTCATAAAGCCATCCTTAAGGCGCTCGTGGTTGCGGAAATCGAACGCCGCACTTTTCATCAAATTCGGAGCTACCTTACCTGAAGGAGCTTCTTTGTTTTCACCGAGGATGGTCAAACGACCGACCACTACACCAACCATGGAGTTCGACATGGTGGCGTTTTGAGGCCAGTTTTGTTCAACCTAGCTCTGATTGGGCTGCCGGAATCCCTGTCACAGTCGGTCAGTCTGTCAGTTTACGCAGGTGACATTTGCATCTGGGCTTCAGGAGTTAACTCACCCTCAGATTGGGGCAAAATTACAAAAGGCTCCAATGCTGACGTCTGCTTATCTTCAGAGACAAGGCCTCGGCGTCTCAGCAGCAAAATGCGCATTAGTCGCCTTCACGCGAAAGTTGATGACTGCCTACCCGGTGTTTATTAACGGCCAGCCTATCTTTTACAAGAAAACCCATCGATTTTTAGGGAGCATTGTCGACCGCGGCCCTTCCTGAATCCCACATGTATCCTACTTAAGGAAGAGACTCCTCTCGATCAGTTACCTTTTCAAAGCCATCGCTGGAAAAACATGGGGACCATTGGTGTATTTTATGCTTCAACTGTAGAAAGCGCATTTCATGGGTTTCTTGCGTTAGAGCACTGTGGTGCTGTCAAGCAACCGGAGAACAAATCTCAGAATGCTTGCGAGCATGCCAGTTCAAGCGCTTAGAACCTGTCTTGGTCTACCGCGATGCGCTTCCACAGCCGCAACAACTGACATCGCCAGGAAACATCCGATCAGTCCGTTGTCTCCACAGACGCCCTTAAAAATCATCTTGGACACCTTTCCCGACTCCAGCCTCAATGCCTTGCTTCTCTCTCGGAAAGTAGACGAGAGACAACTTTTTCGGGCATTGTAACCTCCTACCGATCCTCTCTTCCATCAGATTTTACGCCTGCAGCAAGATCACTTTGTCATTTGTTGTGTCTCCGGCAGCCACAGGTGTGGATTTCCACTCCTGGAGATGTAAAGAAGTCCGACTTTCCGACTTGTGCCCTGAATCAAGCCGCTCTACATCTACTGCATGATTCCTACTCCTATATCTAGTTCATATTTATAGATAAACTACATTTTATAAACGTTGTCTATAGATAAACGGCCGCGCCTGAATCCTCTGGATAAACTCTATACTGTTCCAGATACCACTACAGACGCGTTGGAACCCTCCGTTTCATTAGTTTTACTACACAACTAGCAAGCGCGATCGGATGGTATGACGCAATGTCCAAAATACGACTTGCCAGATTTGAGGAGCGGAATCGGACATTTTGAATTCCCTTCCTAGGGAACCGTGCCAGTCTGTCAGGAGTCGTTGTACAGGAGCAGAAGTGCCTTTCGAGCCCGTTCACCAAGGTTACAAAGAGCGCGGTATGTAATGCCATTTGGTCCTGGCGCTGAGTAACACCTGCGGAAAGCAAGCGCAGCTTCTAGTTCGTCCAGAGAAAAGGGGCACTCCATACGGCGATCACGTAAGAACGGCGAGGCGTCGGCCGCCCGCATTCCAGGGAAACTCTCTTTACCGGCAGTCCTCATACAGAAAGGTTCTACAACGTCGATATCTGTTCACTGTAGGTAAAGAGCCAGGTGGTTAAATGGATGGCACTGTCCAGGGGTTCTACGTAGGCCACGAACAGTCCTTCGTATAAGAGACAAAAGTTTTCAGGGATCCAGAGACTCGAAGAAAGATACCCATGGTTACCTAGATACCCATCAGCGTATTCATACGACGCTGTATTTTCTTCTGTGTGCGTCTGGCCAATCTCAAATCATGAATGGACTTTGTGCGTCTGTATCTTCGTTCCGCACGAGGGTGAATAACATGATGTTTCTAGCTTGACCTTGAAGTCGTTGCATGCGTTACCACACATTCGCAAGCGAATGTGTGGCAGTCGGCACCTTTTAGTACTGAGTGCTCTAGGCTGGATGGTAAGCCGTCGCGACAGCAGTCTTTTAGGACTTGTTTGAATTTCGGACAGTCGACGCAATGGAGGGCTCCGAAAAACTTAGAGTTAGTCAGTCCCTCAATCCTCAGCCAAGCTGTAGAACCGTTTAATCCTTCTGTTAAACGATCGCCAGACAGAGGTTACGTCTAGGCAGCTAGACCGTACGCTGTTCGTCGCAGGTATGTGAGGCTTCCCTCATTTGACAAATTTCTCGTTCAGAGGCAAAGGGCCCAAATCTTCTGTCCCTCGCGTTCATCTTTAAGCTTTGCCGGAGATAATTGTGCACATTTAAGCACGCAGTCATCACCTACGGCTGTGGAGTCGTTGTCAAAATTCCCCGTAAGCGCTGTTATGATTGGGGGTTCAATCCCATCGCTCGTGATCCGTTGTGAAGATTGGAGTCGGGCACGAATTAGAAGGTAGCTGGCCCATGCCGTCGTCCAACTTATCCACGCTGAGGACGTTGATGAAGGGAAGGACTGCTTCTCATCGAGAACGAGGAACATGGGTTTATTTACAGTATGTATATCAGTCTAACATGACTGTTTGAGAAAGTACATCAGTCTAACATGACTGCTTGAGAGAGAGTGTCCCGAGCAGCCGCACAACAGCGGTCTTTAAACACTCGGTCCTCTCCCGATACAAGGTGATGCGAACGTTCGTTTAGTCATCGCAAACTAGCCGCCTCTCCTTGGCACGGTTTACACACACACACGCACACACGCATACACACACGTGTTTACGGTCCGAAACCGACACCACACGAATTTCATAGAACTCGGAGCCGTTCCGGGTAGCGCGTTGTGTTGTGTCTCGGTCGGTGCGTGAGAAGGAGTGTCCGTCGGCGTTCCCGCGGCAGCTCCCCCGCCCGTAGGAGATCAGGTCCGCTTTGTCGTGTTGCGCACAAAGCCTGCTTCGTCGAACTCCTTCAGTCACAACGCATCCTAGCTGAACCGACGGAGAGTGGAAGGAAGGAAGGAAAAAGTGGAGAAGGAAGGCAGGGAGGTTAACCAGTTTTGCCTAACCGGTTTGCTACCCTACACATGGGAGCGAGATGGGGGGGATGAAAGATGGGGAGAAGAGATAGAGGGCACATAACACGGCACACACATCGTTGGTTACAGTCTGTCACTCTTGTGCGGTACGTGACATCACTGTCACAGCCGCTTGTCCAAGCCCGTATCCTTCATAAACCGACGTAATCCCTTCGTCGCCTTCAGCTGCGATGATTTCAGTCGGCAATATGTGAAAATGGTGGCAACTGACAATGGTCTATTGTCAAGGTGCGCTAGAACGGACGCCATGGACTGTCTCTGAACATTATATTCAGGACAGTCGCACAGAATGTGTTCCAGCGTCTCCTCGCAAAGACAGGCATTGCAGAGAGCGTTGTCGGCCATTCCAATGCGAAACGAGTAAGATTTCGTGAAGGCCACCCCTAGCCATAAGCGATAAAGCAGGGTGGCCTCACTTCGGTGGAGTCCGGTTGGCATACATAGATGCATCAAGGAGGGCAGGTCGTGTTGATGATTGCTGCGGTTGGTCTGGATGCTTGGTGTGCAGGATGCGCGTATTGATATCGACACAAAGTCGACTTCGCCACGCCGTGGCTAGAGGTTGGCGGCGATGCTCCCGAGATGTTGCTTCCACAGTCGCAACTGGTTGGCAAAACTTGCACTGCAGCTGGCCGTTCTTAACAGCGCATCCATGGCCCGGAAAATCTCGACTGTCTAGCGCTGACAACCGCTGGGCAGGAAAAGAACGGCTGGTGGCCAGGGGCTGATTGATGCCTTGGCTCGCAGCGACCACTTGTGTATTGATGTGACCGCCCCAAAATATCCAACAAGGACAGGGAACTGCAAAATGAACCCCACAACATGGCTCTGCGCCGAGATGACGTACATTGGCTCTCACTTTAGACCCGCTAGGCTTCAAAAAAAAAGCATAAGTGCAGAAACAAAAAAATGCTGCATTTCGCTATGCCAATTTCTGAAGCAATTTCTTGCTGACAAATTCAGCAATCATGGAGGGAATCCTGGTAAATGAGAGGGGATCTTCTTCGCTTAATAATATTAACACTAGTAACTCTAAAATTTAGGCGGGACCCTCAAACGCAGAATTCAAATTAGCCTGCTCGAACCATCCGCATTGCTATGCAACTTTCCCTTCTTATATCTAACGGAGTTGTACTCTTGGAGAGTGAGGCTCCATCGGAGCAAGCGGCCACTTTTGTGTGACATATGATTGAGCCACGTCAGAGAACAGTGGTCGGTCTCGAAGATGAACTTCGTTCCGTACAAGTAACACGACAACTTGTGTGCGGCCCGAAATAAACCAGCGCATTCCTTCTCTGAAGCGCTGTAGGCTTCCTCTCTTACATTTAGTTTACGGCTGGCATAGAGGATAGGATGCTCCTCGTTATCGTCGCCGACCTGACAAAGTACCATGCCCATACCTCTGTCGCTTGCGTCGCATTGAACTATGAATTCCTTTGTATAGTCTGGCGAGCGAAGCACAGGACGAGAAACCAGTAGCGTTTTCAAACTTTGGAAAGCGTTCTCTTTGTCCTTATCCCAGTGTACATTACTCGGTGCTCCCTTTCAGAGGGCGTCCGTTAATGGACTTGCCATTTGCGAGTAATTCGGAATGTACCGTTGATAGTACCCCACAAGTCCCAAAAATGAACGAAGGTCTGTTTTCGTGCGCGGCTGAGAAAATTCTCCAATCGTAGCTATTTTCAGCTCGTCCAGCCGTCTCATGCCCTGACCGACAACATGGCCCAGATAAGTAACCTGCGAACAACCAAACCTACACTTTTCCGCTTTCATCGTTAAGCCGGCTTCCCTCAACCGTCAGAACACCTGTTTGAGGTGCGATACGTGTTGTTCCCAGCTGTCCGAAAAAATTGCTACATTATCAAGATAGGGCAAGGCGAACACCTGCAAGTCTTTTAGGACAATATCCATTAACTTAGAGAAGCTAAACGGCGCGTTCTTCAGCCCGAAGCTGAGTGCGAGAGGGCGAAAAGTGCCTACAGGCGAGATGAATGCGGCACAGCGGCTGGCACTTTCTGAAAGTGGAACTTGCCGGTACCCCCGTACGAGATCTATAGTTGAAATGTATTTAGCAGCGCTAACTCTTTCAATTCGTTCCTCAATGTTGGGTATCGGGTACAGCTGATCCCTAGTGATGGCATTTAACTTCCTGTAGTCAACACACGGACGAGGGTCCTTGTTAGGGGTTTCTACCAGTATCAGCGGTGACGTGTAGTCACTCTCAGCGGGCTCAATAACTCCCAACTCTAGCATGCGCTGTATCTCTGCCTCCATAATCTCTCTCTGTCTTGGAGACACCCTGTAAGGCTTTGATCTTACTGGTTCGGTTGATGTCAGCTCAATTTCATGCGTTATTAGTTCGGTTCTACCCGGCCGATCGCTGAATCTGTCGAGATATTCCCCGAACACCTCTTTTAGCTCATCTAGCTGCTCGGGTCTTAGAGCGTGCGGGGTTACCGAGTGTTCTACTACATCTTCTAGGCCGATTTCAGAGTTGGAGGTCGCCCTATACTCTTTAAACTTGGTACTAGTGCCATCCTGCTCTTTGATAGTATAGTTAACGACTCCGCTCCGCTCTACATACGGCTTCATCAAACTACAGTGATATATCTTCACTTCCTTCCTGCGACCGGGCATTTTCAGATAATAGTTGGTATCTGAAAGTTTGTGCAACACTTTAACGGGCCCGTCCCAGTGAACTTCAACCTTGTTCTTTCTTGAAGGTTTGAGGATCATTACCTGGTCTCCGGCGTTAAACGTTCGAAGCCTCGCCTTCTTGTCGTAATAGAATTTGGCGTTCTTTTGAACTACTCCCATGTTCTTTCCGACTAGTTCTTGGGTTGCGCTTAGCCGTTCCAGTAAATTTAGCACGTATTCAACCACTGTTGGACGCTCCCCTCTTTCCTCCCACATCTCTCTTAACATTCTCAGTGGAGAACGGAGTGTCCTCCCATACACTAGTTCTGCTGGCGAGAACCCTGTCGCTTCATGTGGAACCGTTCGCAAAGCAAACAATGTTGCCGGCAGACAGTTCTCCCAGTCCTCCTTGTGCTCGTAACAGAGCGCACGCAAAACTCGCTTAAGCACCGAATGCCACCTCTCTACACTGTTTGACTGAGGGTGATAGTCAGAACTGTGTATTAACTTTACCCCGCACTTTTGCAAGAATGCGGAAGTCAGTGCGCTCGTGAATACTGATCCTTGATCTGCCTGAATTGCGGCTGGAAACCCAACTCGTGCAAACACTAGGGAGTTTTAGAATAGGGGCCCCAATAGTTTGGGGCCCCAAAGAGCTTTGCGGGTGTTAGCGTTGGGGCACGTAGGAGTGAAGAGTTTTAGAATAGGGTTTGCGGATAGCGTCTTGCGCTGACAGCGCCACTACGGCGTCAAAGCAAAACTATCAGAAATAATTAAATAAAATATACCATTTTATGATACACTGTAAACGGAAATAACTCCGAGGTGGGAGTATAATGCTTGTCCTCTAGCGACCCCTCGGTTCGGAGTTTATTATGCTCCGTATGATTGGAGTAGAATTTTTACTCCGTGCGAGCGGAATTTTTGCGTGGAAATATGGGAGTATTTTTTTTCTGTCTTTTCTTTATTTATTGCTTTGCAATGGACGGAGTTTTTTCGAGGTGCAACGGGAGTATAAAAAGAGGCATCGCGCGACTTTGCGCGAACATCTTTACATACAGAGACTGCTGGTCAAATTTGGAAATATGCACACGAGACCGCGTCAAATTCGACGAAACAAGTCAATGAAAACACATATATCATGACATACATAAACATTTCAGAAACGCCCAATGCAGAAATTTGAAAGACATCCCACGTACACGCGATACTCAAGAAGCAACGGTGCCAGTATATATAGCCACGATACTGTGTGCCTCGAAACCGCCTAGGGAGCAGCTGCGCTGTTTTCAGAATTACGACTCACATGCTCGTTCATACGAGATCTGCCTCTCTGAAATTAACGGAATACCTTAATCAACACAAAACTGTTAATTCAGAATAGTGAGAGAAAAAAGTTAATGGCGTAATTTTTCAAAATTATCATGCCATTCTGTGAGTGCTGAAGCGACTTCGCACACTGCCGGCGTTCGCGACCAAAAAGTAGTGCGTTAGTTACAGTAAGCAAGAAAGATGTAAGCGCGTGTGCTTCATAGCAAAATTAAATTTTTGCAATATAGTGGTAGCGTAGCAAGAAATTATTACGTGTGAGCATGACCCGCAGTAGCCGACGTAACACCAAAAAATGCGCAGTCATACATCTTATACACCGCACTACTTGCTCTGCGTCCAAGCAATCTCTCTCGGTAGTGAAAAGGAGCTACATCGCTGATCTGTCGAGTGAATCCTTAAACTCGGAGTCAACAGGGCATGCGTCTAAATCAGTGTCTCGGATAGAGCGTAATGTTAATGCAATATCGGAAGCAACGACGTGACCAAAACCTATATGCGCGATAACAATTCGATTCATATCGCTCAATAAGAAGCTTTATTTACAGTACGCATACTTATGTCCTACCGTTTTTCTTCGGGCGAGAATATCCGTTCACAGATGCATAAAAACAGTTGCTTGCACTCCGGTCTTTCTCACTGGCAACACAGCACCGCAACGAACTTGGGGTACGCCACTCATGTGCGACCACGGACGTCGTCGCTCGAACAGTGGCTGCTGTTGCCATTGCTACGCGGTCCTTTCAAACATTACACCAGACGTTGTCAGCATATACTCAAAAGGACATAAAAGTCGTATTTCACGTACTGAAGAACACAAGCCAGTGAGCAGCTTCGAGGTATACCTAAGCCTTTTTCCGCACTAGAAAACGTTGCTCTTGCATTCGTCGTTGTCGGCAAAGTGATCAGAGCTAACGTACTTGAAGCTGAGATACAGTGAGCTTCAGGCATGCCTATAACACTTTCTGGAAGGAAATACGGGAAACAAATTGACGAGACGCTGTCACGGAACGACACTTCACAGATGTAAACAAACCGTCAGCCATGACCGGCTCCGCCGAACGCGCCCGGTCGCTGTCGAGGCGCACAGCCTCATGGGAAGCGCCACGTGACCAACCTGCTTCGGCGGAGGGGAGTTTTTTAAAACTCCCAGTCGGAGTTTCACGGGAGAACAAGATTTTTAAGCGGAGTAAAATCGCGTATGTCGCCCTAATACTCCCGCAGCAAGCCAGCGGAGTGAAACGAGGGAATGGCGCTGTTTTGCTCCCATACATCGGAGTAAATATTTGAGGAGGAGAGGTTTTAGGGCACATCACTGGTAACTTCAACGTGCATCACCAGCTATGAACCACCAAGATTGACGGCAGCCTAATGTATCGACGGAGCACTTGCTTTGACTTGACTGATTTCCAAGCACTTTGCTGCGTGTGTTCCCTCTATCCCGCTTTCTTTCTTTCTGTTCCCCCTTTCCCTTCCCCCAGTGTAGGGTAGCAAACCGGACGCTCGTCTGGTTGACCTCCCTGCCTTTCCTCTCTTTGCTATCTCTCTCTCACTCACCTGTTAAAAACTCCCAGGTGGGTTTATTTTCGTTTACAGTGTAGGAATAACAATTTTTACTTGCGTGTATTCGTGTTTAATTACAATTTAGAGGTTATTCTATGTAAGCAGAAAACAATTAGTTGCGCTTAGTTTTGAGCAAACAAACTTTACTAGCCTTCACCAGCCAAGCTTAGCCGTGTTAGGCCTACGAGCCATAAAATCCACAATCGAATTCAAAATCAGCGGCGTTTAATGAGTCAGTCTTCATAACACACGCTAGTTGAGAGAAAGCGATAACCGCACTCACTTCTCTTAGCTTGCGAACTTCACGCGTTACTGCGAATCGAACCAAAGCCACCTAGAAATTTTTCAAGGCCTGCGCGCTCCGTACGTGACGTCACGTACCTTGCCCGACCCCGCCGGAGTGCGCCTGCTTGCTACCGCCCGTTCGCCTTTGAACCGAAGTGAAATGGGAGCGTCCAAGAATTTCAATGCACGACCAGTATTTAGCGTCAGTTTATTTCTCGTAACAACATGAAGTTCCATTTACAGGCCCGCGGTTAAAACCATTATTTAACGGTGTCATGCTGTCATGCAAGAAAGAGAGTGGGCGACAGTAGCATTAAGGAAAAAAGGTTTATTTTCCAATACTAGAACTGATTAAAAAAAACACTGAACAATACCCTGACAGATTTACTTCAAATGCACACTGAAGAACGAAAAGGGAGTCCTCACAAACACTGTGAGGACTCTCACACTACAATACACTGACTACAAACAATACAAACAAATCCTTGAACCAAACAACCTGTCTGAAGCTGGTCTGCATTACGAAAGCGTTTTGAGCTTTCTTTGCTGTTTCTTTTTTGACAGTTCAGTGTTTAAGAGGTCTGTCTTCATTTGGACATAATTTTTAAGCAATGTGTTCGCTGCTGCCCACAGTATATTTTGATAGACATCATCAGGATGATGACCTTGAGAACAGATATCGAATCCTTCATCGTCTATTACTTCTTGTGTCAAACTAATCAGCAATTCCCTTTGATGTCTGGAAGCATGAAACTGCACAACATTTTCTTGTGTAGTCAATTTCTCAAGAACTAGTTGCATTCGCAGCACGGCATCTATGACTACAGGCCTCGGGAACTTCAAACCACCCCGGGAGAGGTTCTCAATTATTATGTTGCGATCCAGCTCCATTTCTTTTTCCTGTGCGGTAAGGTTTTCTGCACAAGCTGTGCAAGGAATCTTTTTTAGAGCTGCATGTGCACAAAATCCTGCTATGTATGTAATAGCTGGCAAGCTCGACTCCTTGCTTTTAATGTCTTCTTCTGTTATTTTTATCTTGTAGTCTTCTATGAGGCGGCTGGCATCTAATGTTTTGCTGCTAGATTTCCACATGTCTCTCATTTCAGGGAAGATAAGCGAGTCTTGCAGCCTTAGCTTCGCTTCCGCCTCATATATTTGCTGTATGGAGACATGATAGTTTGTCCCACTAAGGCGACGGTATCTTCCAAACCTTTCTTCGAGGCTGTCAGTTTGGAATTTGCCAAGCAAGACATACTCTAAGTGAAGCTCGTCAATGCAATAGCGGCAGACCTCAATTAGGGAATAAGTTGTGAGCCTGAGTGCAGCATGCATATCAGTTGTCAGAGCACCGGTGTCCATTTTCACCTCTTTCCATACATCTAACCAGCTCACAAAAGAACTCAGGAACTGCACTTGCACACCATACAAGCTCGTCACTGGTTCTTGATAGGGACATCTTAGCCGACGGCCTTTCTGAGGCGTTTTTACGTTGACAATGTGCCACCACTTTAGTATCACACTGATAAAGTCTGCCGTTCCTTCAGCATAGGACAGGCCAAGTTTTCCTCCAAGTGACTTCAGGGCTTCAATAACGAATGGATTGAAAACTTTCAGTGCTAGTTTTACGTTCTGTCTTTCTATGTTGGATGGGTGGAGAGCTTTGTATGTAAGCCCATAGCCAAACTTTGATAGGCTTTTTCTTTCAAATTCATGTATGTCACGGAGTGCCTTAAAAGAAGCTCCATTAATGCGAACTAATGATGATGCACTTGAAAACTCCGGATAGAAAATGCATGTTCCAGGACTTTTCTGATTAAGCCAATTGTTCCTCACACATTTTAATAAACGAACAGGATCCACTACATCAAATAGGGGCCTAGATTTATCAGCAGGGTGAGGGTAAACAATATCCAACCTGTTATGCGGCGAAAACATGGACATCACTTTTCTGTTTATTGCATTGTTGTCTGTTATGACAGCAATAACTGTGAGTCCTGCCTTCTCAAGCCCCAAGATAACTTTTTTGAGGACATCGTGCAACTGCCTTGCTTCGATACTAAAAACAGGCAAGATATGTGCAACATCCTTGTGCCCTGATAGCAAACTCTGAATCATGAAAACATGAGCAGTTTTTGCTGCATCAGAACAGTTTGCTGCTGTGCCAGTCAATGAGCCACCTTTGTAATTAAAGTACTGCGTCAAGTGAATTTCGTCCATCATGAGAATGACGACTTTTTCATGTTGCTTTAGATGATTTGTCCTTCTTTTGATGTAGTTCAAGAAATGTTCATCTGTCTGTTCGTGCGCAGGACTAGCACGATACTCGCCACAAATCCTCATCACTGTAGAAGGGTGTGGCAAAGTTATTTTGCTAGTACTGCGGACGAACCTATAGGCATGTGGGGAAATGGTATAAAGGATGCTTGAAAATATCATAAGCTCTGCTGGATACCTCAAAGCACTTTTATCCTTAAGGAGCAAGCGCAACTGTTCTGTTAAAAATTTAACTGTCTCTAACTGTTCTTGTGGCAAAAGATCCTCGTTCGCAATGTCATCGAGAAGTGAGCACACTAGCTGAAAAGACGCTTTCACTTTTTCATCTGCGTGACATATAGATGGTGCTTTGAACATTTTTACACTTTCTAACACAGACTCAAGAGTGCGCATATCATCTAGCTTGCTAGGCATAGTTACATCATCAGAAGAGAGTTTTGCCTTCCTCCAGAAGGCCGTAACCTTCATAAGGTGACTCACTATAACAGAGCGCTCCACCTCTAGTTCTCCTGAGTCACCTGCAATGTGCACGAAAAACACAGCGTCTTGAACAGTCTTCACCATCCAGAAATCGCACAACTGTACATCTGGAAGCCGTGAAAGCAGATCATTATATGACGCCAGCTTGTTCCTGTGCTCTTCTTCAGCATGTGCTGCCAGTGATAACTGCACGGCTTCATCCAGATGGGATGCTTCAAGGCGCCTTCGCTTGTCTTCCGGTGCATCACGCACTGGAGCAAAGTGTGATAGGTAGGCAGGGCTATTGGGGAAAATGGTTGGCACAACCTCTTGTGTCAGACGTGTAAGTCCCATTGGTGCTTCCACTGTCCTCCCATCAGAAGCTGTATAGCTAGAGGTGGTCTTGAGAAACTCTGGCTTGAAATGTAGCTCGCAAACCTTCACAGCAAAAGAAAAGATGAATTATTAAGATTTGGGTTCGTTCACCATCTCCACCGGCATTTTTGTTTTCATATATAACGCGCCGTATAGATTCGTCAGCAAATAGTAGTCAAGAAGGGCCGTGTCAATTGTAAGATCAGAGGTTCAGCATCAATAAGCACTCCAGACGAGTACAGAAGGCACAAGTGACTCGCCAAAACATTAAATACGAAATTCCAATATTTCTACCAGAAATGCAAACAGAAGCCAACTCTATTTCATTAATATGCCACTAGCTCAACTCGATTTCAGCACGAAGCTAACAGGCAGCACAGGAACCAAAGGAAATCTTTTTCACCATTTGTACACAGTAAACAAAATATCTCCGTAAAAAAATGCATTGATTCAAGAAACGATAGACATTGCTTTAAAACTTGGCGCCTACGGAAGAGAACAGGTGGATGTACTACATACCTTGGGATCGCGTAAGGTGCCGATGTCGACGTCGTCACGACGGATAGCTCTCACCGACTGCTTTCTGCGGGCAGCGTCACGCGGCAACGAAAAGAGTCTAACTTTAGGACCCTTATCGTAATTTCCGCGGCAGTTGGGTACGCAGCACCGACCCATCGCTGCTTTCGACGCACGCAGAAACCTTGCAGACCTTCGTACCACACCGCAGGCTTAGGCCTAACGCACTGATTCCAGCTTGGTCGTCGGCTTTACGAGCAGTGTCAACGTTGTTTGGAAACTTCCCCACACCACCACTTCACTTAAAAGACTATTCGTGCAGTCTGCACGCGATGTGCTGCACTATGATCACAAAACAGTTCAAGAAATACAACATCCAAGCGTAAACGTGCACATGCGCCGGTCAACAAAGGTAGAAAGAAAAAAAAAACGCGCTGTTGACCGTCAGTGCCACCTGTCGGAAAGCCGAGAAAGCTAGGCCCGCTTCGGCTAGGGCCAAGTGTAGTGACGTCACAGCCACGAAAGACGGGAGTGCGGAGGCCTTGAAAATTCTAGATGGCGCTGATCGAACCCAGTTTTGTGCTAGGTTAGAGCCGTCGCTTCGATGGGTGCCGCCATGTTTTCCGACACAAAGCTTTTGGGGCCGCTATTTGGGCTTCCGCTAAATCGGTGAAATAGCGTTCCCAACGCAAAACCCAAACGGAGTTTGCGCCTTGCGCATGCGCAGTGGCTTCGACGCTATTTCTAAAACTCTCTACTGTCAAAAGCGCGTCTACTACTTCGGTGGAGCTGAGCTCTTTCAAAGGGATTGCTTCTGGAAACTTGGTAGCCGGACACAGCATGGTAAACAAGTACCTGTAGCCCGATTTTGTTTTTGGAAGAGGCCCTACCGTGTCTATTACAAGTCGTCTGAAAGGCTCTGTTATTAAGGGCACTACCTTCAGTGGAGCTTTCCATGTCTCTCCTGGTTTACCAGAACGCTGGCAGGCGTCGCATGATCTTACAAAGTTTTCTACGTCTTTGAAACAGCCAGGCCAGTAGTATTCCATAAGCAATCTTTCCGTTGATTTGTTTATGCCTAGGTGGCCAGACCACCCATTTCTATGACAGAGACTCAAAAGGTCCTCCCTATATTTAGTAGGTACGACTAACTGATCTAAAATCCTACCCTTTCGATCTCTGTATTGCCGATACAACAATCCTCCTCTCTCATGTATCGTCACGTTGCGCCTAGCAATGCCTTCTTTAGCTGTGTCATGTAATTTAGGTAAGCTCTCATCATTCTTTTGCTCGGCGGCCAATGACTCTCTATCCACACGTAAGAGCTGATCAAAGTTCTTTGAGGCAGGTGATAATAACGACCCTGTCTCACTTGTGAGTGCGTCAGCTTGCTCTTCCTGCAGGCTTGAACTTTGACACTCTAGGGCTACGCTCTCATTGAACTGGTCAGCTGGCAGGCTTTCCTCAACTGCTCTTTTGTCCCTCGAGCCTAGCTCGGATTCGGGTATTGAAGTTATCCCCTTTTCTGCTTCCGTTGGAGGAGCTTGTGCATCTTCAGCCGAAAGCGACGCGATATTACGAGCTTGGCCTCGGGTCAATGCCTGTACTATGCCCTCTCCCAGTTTGAGCCCTTTGTCACGCAGTAACTGATTCGAACGATTCGAAAAGATGTAAGGGTACTGCAGTGACAAAAATGTGGAAACTGCAGCCTCAGTCTCTAGCTCCCCGAATGGTCCACTGATTTTGACTTTGGC
The DNA here is from genome assembly GCF_050947875.1 of Dermacentor variabilis. NCBI lineage: Eukaryota > Metazoa > Arthropoda > Arachnida > Ixodida > Ixodidae > Dermacentor > Dermacentor variabilis. The sequence continues at coordinate 215,849,551 of NC_134568.1, forward strand.
CATGGGCAGGCACACGCTGTGTTCTTCTAAAACCTGTTTGATCCATGCCACTTCTCCGGTGAAGTCATCTACCGTCACGTAAGACGGACGGACAATGTCCATCGTGGCGGCACTGTCTCTTAGCCCTCGGCATGGTTTGGCATTAACTTGCAGGTCGTGAAGATATTGACTTAAAAGTTCCATATTTTCGTCTTTTAACTCTACGTAGGAAAAAACTACGCTTGGCTTCCCGCAGTTTACAGATATATGTCCCAGTTTGTGGCATTTATAACAGCGGATCGGCCTAAAAGGTTCGAATTTTCTTTTCTGTTCCCTTTTTGCGGTTTCTCCGTTAAGTTTCTGCTCGCTCTTTTCTGCGGGCTTTTCCTCCACGTCTACAGGCTCCGATCGTCTAGTCTGCGAACCCCTTTTGAACGGAAATGGTTTCCGCGGTCCATTTCGACCGTCCAAGTTTCCGTCCTCGGCGTTCAACTTTCTACAAGTTGCGTACTCTTCGGCTAATTCAGCCGCCCTTTCCACAGTGTTTACATTCCCTCTGTCTTGCACCCACAGTTTCACAGCTTTTGGGATGGCTTTGTAAAACTGCTCTAGACACATGCATTCAATGATCATGTCCCTGCTGTCGTACGCTTCCGCGCTTTTCAGCCACTCGGCTAGGTTGGCCTTTAAGCTATATGCAAACTCCGGATATCCCTCGCTATCTTTCTTGCCTGTGCTCCTAAACCTTTGCCGAAAAGCTTCGGCTGAAAAGTGGTATTTCTTCAGGAGACTAGCCTTAACTTTTGCATAATCATATGCATCCTGTGCACTCAATCTGGCGATTACTTCCGCCGCCTCACACGGCAACATAGACAGCAACCGCTGTGGCCATGTACTCGGACCGAAGTTCATCTTCTCACAAGTACTTTCAAAATTGCATAGGAACAAGCCTATGTCGGTCCCGACCTCAAATGGCTTTAATAGCCTGTCTATGCGGTACGATTCTGCCTCACTTGATCGTCCCAGAGCGCCTTCACTTCCTTGAGACAACTCCAAACGTTTGCTTTCAAGTTCAAGTTGCATTTTTCTTAACTCGCGATCTTTATCGCGTTCCTCTCTCTCTCTCTGTCCCGTTCTTCTCTTTCTCTTTCCCGTTCTTCTCTTTCTCTGTCCCGTTTCTCTCTTTTTTTCAGAAGTTCAAACCCCATTTCAATTTCTTCCTCACTGGCCTTTTCGGAAATTAGCTCCAATAATTCCGATTTTAGCATTTCCTTCCATCTAGGCCAAGTTCCTCACCAACAATCAACAATTCGTCTCTCAGCAGTGTCCTTAACTCCATGATTGCTGCTTTACTGCCTTGGTCCTGCTCGCTAAATCTAGCTAGGAAAACACAACCTAGCTAACACTCAACAATCTAGCTTCCCTGCTGTTCTAAACAGAACAACCACAAAATGAAGCCTAGAGAGTCAAAGCAAGAACCAAGCACTCACCGCAGTCACAGCACCACTTCGCAAAGTCCATCTCACCGCTGTCAGCCAGTTGTTATGATTGAGGGTTCAATCCCATCGCTCCTGATCCGTTGTCAAGATTGGAGTCGGGCATGAATTAGAAGGTAGCTGGCCCATGCCGTCGTCCGACTTATCCACGCTGAGGACGTTGATGAAGGGAAGGACTGCTTCTCATCGAGAACGAGAAATATGGGTTTATTTACAGTATTTATATCAGTCTAACATGACTGTTTGAGAAAGTACATCAGTCTAACATGACTGCTTGAGAGAGAGTGTCCCGAGCAGCCGCACAACAGCGGTTTTTAAACACTCGGTCCTCTCCCGATACAAGGTGATGCGAACGTTCGTTTAGTCATTGCAAACTAGCCGCCTCTCCGCGGCACGGTTTACACACACACACACACACACACACACACACACACACACACACACACACACACACACACACACACACACACACACACACACACACACACACACACACACACACACACACACACACACACACACACACACACACACACACACACACACACACACACACACACACACACACACACACACACACACACACACACACACACACACACACACACACACACACACACACACATACACACACACACGCATACACACACGTGTTTACGGTCTGAAACCGACACCACATGAATTTCATAGAACTCGGAGCCGTTCCGGGTAGCGCGTTGTGTTGCGTCTCGGTCGGTGCGCGAGAAGGAGTGTCCGTCGGCGTTCCCGCGGCAGCTCCCCCGCCCGTAGGAGATCAGGTCCGCTTTGTCGTGTTGCGCACAAAGCCTGCTTCGTCGAACTCCTTCAGTCACAAGGCATCCTAGCTGAACCGACGGAGAGTGCAGGATGCGCGTGTTGATATCGACACAAACTCGACTTCGCCACGCCGTGGCTAAAGGTTGGCGGCGATGCTCCCGAGATGTTGCTTCCACAGTCGCAAATGGTTGGCAAAACTTGCACTGCAGCTGGCCGTTCTTAACAGCGCTCGTAGTTTGATCGAGTTGATGGTGATAAGTGGGCTCCCATAATTGTGAAGCTAACAATGCTAGTCCTCACAGTTAAACACACGTATTGGTTTTCATTGTCAGGTGACACTGGGGGATGAACATATGTCAAGCCACGGCGTATGAAAACAATAACCTTGCTGCATTGCCCGTGGGTGGAGGAGATAATGGGTCCCGGTGCAGCCTCTGACTTTGGGACCCTTGTCTGTGTACCATATTTTGTAAGAAATTGTTATTAACGAATAACAAACTGAAACTGAAACTGATACCCGGACAGTCCGATGGGAGATGATATGCTTGGCTCACAAATGACAATAATGGGAAACCTATTCGCAAATACGAACTTACGAACTATTGAAAGTTGGACATGCGTGGCTTCAGTCCTCTACCGTTCCATTAAAGGACAGGCGTATTCTGGACCTCCCCAGGAAACGATGCCATCTGGCGGGCCGTTGCCCCTTTACCCTAGAGCCGCAAATATTCAGTTCAGGATGTCCAGCATCTCCAGTGTGCTCTGCGCCGACGGGGTTTTCATGTTGTTGAATAGACCACACATAGCATCCATCAGTGTCCGCAACATGATTATGATTTATGATATGGCGATTATCAGATGTCGTTGCATCAGCGGTTGGTGAGAGTGTCGAGGGCAGCGGAATTCGGGGTGAGTCCGTGGCAGGTTGTGCTTTTGGAAGCGCGGGCCACTTTTGAGGATGATCGAGAGTCTTTCTAATTTCTTCGTTTTCACTGTATCCTTCTTGGTGGTGCTCCGTGTTGATGCAGCAGCCTCTTTGGCGGAACACGGCGTGTCGCTTGGTGCGGCTTTTTGCTGCGCTTTTCGGTGGCGATACCGTCGCCACCTAAGTATAGGAGCAGCTTCCAGACTTTAAGCAGTGCCGTATTCTGCTTTTCGTTTTCCCATTTCTTTTTTGTGCTTCTTTCCTTTTTTTGTAATATCTCTTTTCTATTATATTTATTCCACTTTACCCCTTTCCCAGCACAGGGCAGCCAGATGGTCTGAGAACTGGCTAACCTTCCTTTCTATCCGTCTATTCCTGCTTTCTCCTTCCCATTGTGTTGAATGATCTCACACCATACGTTTTAAAACCGTGAATTCCTTCAGGAACCGTGGGTAGTCCTTCAATGAGGCTTCCTTGGAACCACGCCAATTAGGGCACTTTAAGACGGTCGCGTGGCAGGCGTCTTGTGAATAGGATTCAGCACGCCGCGGACACACAATATTTTTCGCACAGACGCTTTTCACGCGGCCAGTCTTGAAGCACTTGTGACACTGTATGGACTTCGGTATGTATGGTCGAACTGAACGGCAAACGTGGCCAACTTTAACGTGAGAGGAAAGGCTGTCTCCTTCAAACACGAGTTTCACACAGCGAGTGTTTCCGAGTCTGATGCGCTGCGTGATGAGAGTGCCTTCTGTCGTTGGCTTTATTAATATCGGCAAGTCCTCTGTCGGAATGGAAACACCGACGCAATATTTGACGCCCACAGTACCGTTACAGCCAGGCATCTGTGAACAAGCATTTGTAAAAGCAAGTGTTGCTGTGCATTCTGCAAGCCGCGGACTAACGTGTGTTAAGTCGGGCATGGAAGAGTCGACGCTCCTTTATGGCGGTGTAGATGATAGCGGCCAAATTTAACGCAACCGCAGCGAAATTTGAGCAACTTCAGTGCCTTGCGGGGTGGTTTAAACCAGCGCTGTACGGCACACGGCCGAGCAAGAAACGGCATATTGCAGCTCTATATATGCATTAACTCCGCCCAAACCACCGGCCTTCGCAACGCCATTGAACATTTATTCAATTTTTTTAATAGTGTTATTATTATTTTGCCCCGAGCTTGCCCTCAGCCCGATGAATCGGCAAGAGCTCGCGAATGCAACGAAAAAAAAAAAAAGAAAGAACTGTTTTCTTCGCGACATGAATATGCTGCCTGAAATTGACAGCTGCATGTTCTGCTGGTGTTGATGTAAACAAGTTGAGGCTCCCATATATCAACTTTGCATGAATATGCCACTGGGAAACTCACTTTTTTTTTTCGGCGCACGTCGTACGTGAATTTAAAGCTCTAATGTGTACCACCCCTATGTGCCACGTTCTGTGCTATACAACATAGTCATACCGGGTTTCGAAGTAAAATCGTCGTTCCTTTAGTTTCCTGATTTCTAGAGCTTTGTAGGAAGCGAGGAGATGGAATGGAACGCAAGAAGCCGTCATACAGTGCTTATATGAAGGTTCCAAAGGTCTCTAGGTACTACGCTATAGCTGAAAAACTAAACGGGTGGGAGTCGACTGGCCGCCGCAGTAAGCGAACTGCTTCGCACTCGTGCGCAGCTAAGTGCCGTGGAAGCAGCCGGCAACAGCTTGCCCAGCATGATGGGAAAAAAAAAAAAAAACGGAGCCGAAGCAGACGGCGTGCTTGGCTGGTGCACCTGTGAGCTGTTGTCGGAGTGCAGCTGCACCTCTCGCCCCACTCGTCCCTGACCGCGCTGCATCCCTCTCCACCACAGCACCACGCTATCCCCTTCTCTTTCATTGTTGCAACACAGCTGTGTTCCGCTGAATATGTCCCCGTCTGTTTTCCGTTTGCTCTTCTCGCGCGCCACTCATGCCGCACGAGCGCGGGCGTTATTTTTACTTTCCTTTTCGCGACATCTCCGCGGCCGATCGGTGCAGGCCGACTTATTTTCTTTCCCTTTGCTTTTTTATTCCGCACACCGTGGAAACTCGCGTCGTCTCCCCGTATTGCGTCCTCGGCGGCGGAACCCTATAGCCGCTCGAGCACGCGCTCTGACGCCGCGAACTCCGCGCGCGCTTCTCCCCACGCAGCACCGCGGTGTCGGATCCGGCGCCGGAAGCGCGCCGTGCAGTTTCTCCTTTTGTTTTGCTTCGTTCTTTCTTGCTCTTCTTTTGGCCGCCACACGGCGACGACGGTGTCTGCAAGCGGTCGTAAATTTCCCCTCCTTGGCCAGTTACATTTTCGGCTTGCCTGCCACACTTCGTACAGCGGGGGAGCCCAAGCGAGTGAGTAGTAATCACGCCGTAGTAGTTTCCTTTATCGCCCCCCGATCGTCTGCTGCTGTTGCGTGGCCTTTTGTTTCGCCGAGCGCGTCCGATGCTTGCGCGGTTCCGCGCAGCGCGGAGCCGCGGACAGCACTCGGGCGGCAGCTGCGGCGAGCGTGTGCGCCTTCTCGCGCGCCGTTGATCGAGCCATCATCGGGCCCAGCCTGTTAGCTGCCCACGCGAATCGTGAAGCGCCGCCGTTCGATTTATAATTCGCGGCGCTTCTCGTTCGATTGCCACGCGCGGTACCAGCGTAATCCCAAAACGCAAAGAATGGGAGCAGCTAGCTATTTGCATAAATGAACACCGGCTGCCATGTTGTATTATTTCACGTATAGCCGTTCGCTCGTACGGAAGTCTCGCATACCCCACTGGGCTCTTTGCCGCTCGCGGGACCTGCATCCGACATGTACGATTTCTTCGCCTCGACGCACGAACTGCCAGCTTCTGAGAGTACAACGCCAGCGAGGAACATGCATCGCGTTGTACACATTATCCAACGGCGCGTGCTATAACTAAAGAACCGCAGGCAGCGCGTACTGTGGGTCGATGTATAGGCACGTGAAGAAAGGGAAAGTCGTGATTTGTAATACAAACTCAGAAGCACACGTGCTCATTTCTTCTCTGTGGTGACGTCGCACACTTTTCTTTACAGCCTCGGATAATTTGACTACGAATATAGACTACGTGTCTTAACAAGTGAAGAAAACCAATCTCTACATATTCGTGCCCCTAACTCCGGTGTAGTTCTGCAATTGAGCCCTGCGGTAGCTGTTTCGACAAACACTGTAAACGACCTAATATCCTTTGGGCTCCCAATTAGCGCAGTTTTGGATAATTATCCCGCTAACTATATAGCGAGTAGTTTGCGGCATATTGGTGATGAGTTGCACAATTTACTCGTACTAGTACCCGAATACACAGCCGGTCCTTTTTCCTGTGCGCGAAATTTAGTGGCCGCGAATTCTTCCGAACCTTTACTCCGTGATGAGCATGCAGAAAAATGAGTTGACGAATAAACAGGTTTTATTAGAGAAGGCCCTGATAGGCTAGATACTCGATACTGTTATCCCACGCGTAGGCACTCTCATGTATAAAAAATATGTTGGTTTCCTATAATGGTTCACAAAATAGGTGCGCATTCGGCTCGTTCCCGAAGTGCCCTTTGTGTGGCTCAGCCGCGGGAGATGTCCGACGGGCAGACGGACAAAGTAGGGAGTCTACTAAACGCGCAAATTGCGAAGTAGAGCTTTGGCAAACCTGCGGTGTATAGTAATACGAGCGAAATGGACTGTTTGTTTGCCCGCAAGGGCCGTTTGGTGTGCGGGTTCAAAGGGCGCGTCAGGTTCCGAGGGCGCTGTCGGGTTCGGTCATGCGACAGGCCTCGCTCGTTGCCGCAGCTGCCACCTCCATCTGTCGGGGGCACTGCCGGAAGCTTGCGCGACTGGGTGGTCATTCTCTTTTCCTCACGCCCACCTGTAAGACGACTCGACTAGGAAGCCGGATACGGATAGGGCTGCAGGCATCGCAGGCTCGGTTTTCTTCGCACAATACGGCTACCCGAAGACTGCTCATTTCAGGCAAGGTCTAATGAAAGGCGGCGTTTTCTTTTATTTATCTCTGTGTTATTTTTTACGCGTCGTTACTTGAAGTCTAGTATAAACCGAACCACACTTACTTGCGCTCGTAAGAAAGAATGCTGATCTTCAGATGAATTGTAGTCAACGAGGAGGAAGAAGGGTTGCATTCACACACACTGCTGTTTTGCAAGGTTTGACAGCGCGTAACTACAAATGTGTTTCTACGACACGTTTGGCGCTCCTATAAGAAAGTGTATGCAGGTTGCCCTAGCTAACTTTAGCCATGGTTTAAATATATACGAAAACGCTCCACGGGGACGCGACCGAATGCGTGTCGTTGCCCATTGTAAGGAGCAAGTCACGCGATGTATTTTTTTTTACACTCCACTTAAATAAAAATTATCAGTCAGTATTAATTGAGTATCAACTTTAGGGCATAACTTCCAATTGGAAACTTGTGGAACGTTCTACGAAACATATATAATTCAGCAGCTTCTAACTTCTCACTTGTTACGCAATCATTTCTTTACGTCCTAGGAAAGCCCCCGAAATATACATTAAAAAAAGAAAAAAAAAAGCTCGCTACATGGGCCGTATATCGTTAACCTATTCCAATATGTTTTCATTCCTATATTCTGACGTAAATTTGCGTAACCGCTGACGCAAGCATCGGGTGGTGACCCGCAGGGTTGTCTGAACAGACCAATCAAATGCTCCCCTCGTTCATAGGAGATCACCTTTGTTTGCTTGAAAAACGAATAACGTTACCTGCACTGAGCGGCTTGTCTTATCTAATTGGCTCACAAGAGGCGAGGAGCATGCTCAAGGGGAGTGGGATTCGATGGGACCGAGCCACTGCACTGAATATCGATAACCGGATGAAGAGGCTGGTGCCGGCGTCTGCGATTGGTCCGCTTTCTCTTACTTGCGGTGGCTCGTCGACAATCGCGGCGGCATGCAAGGGAAGCTTAAGAATGACGCTAAAACGGATCCTCAGCAAAGAAGAGTTGGCAGAACAAGATCGTAAACGTGCCGAAAGTTCTCGAAAACGTTACACGGCCACGCAAAAAGTATTATTACACGCAAATAAACCCATGCTCTCCGGCAGGGGCGAGCAGCCAGTGCCGGTGCGATCGGCGGCAGCCATCTTTTATTCCTTTCGGAACGGGGCAGCCTGCGGCTATTCAGAAGAACATTCAGTTTTGTTCGGCATATTAATGCATCTTTTACGCGTACGCGTCACTTTGACGCGGTAAGTTTTTGCGGTTTTGGGACGTCGCGTGAGAGGCAGGTGAAGTGGGTGCAGCCCGAAAACTTTTGACCAATAGCCGAGGGCTAATGGCAAAAAGGCGTCGAATCAGGAATGCCTATTTTCGTTTTGTTCGGTAACATTATGCATAATCAGTGTGTACACGTCATATCAGATGGGGAGCTATCGCGGTTTTCGTGACGTCGCGGGACAGACAGGTGAATTGGGGGTGGTCTAAAAAAATCCTTTGACCAATCGCGGTGGGCTGATCGCAGAATCGGAATAGAAAAGTTTGGAACAGTTTTACGTTATAGCGCCCATGCCCGCTTTCGTGCCGCGATTTCCGTGCTCTCAAGCGTGGTGCGTATCGTGACGAAATCGTGGACACCATTCCCAAGCGCCGTGATTAGGGAGCCTTAATTGTTGGCAGTGCGATTTGCGCTGCCAACAATTTCAGTTTTCTGTTACTGAGGACGAGGTTACGGGTTGGATACCCAGCCGACGGCGGGTGCATATCGATGGAGGCGAAACTCACAAAAAAAAAGCTCGTGTACCTAGATTTAGGTGTAGTACCTTAAAGGACTCCTGAGTGGTCAAAATTAAACTAGAGTCCTCCACTCTATGGGGTCTTTCAATAGGCCCAGCGTTGGTTTGTGACGTTGAGCGTCATGAATCAACCAGTCATATCGGTTTCTTTGCGAACTGGGAGTGCAGTAGACCTTCGGGCGGTTACCCTCGCGACTTTTCCAATGAGCAACCACTCGTTCTGAACCTTAATTCTTTACGATATATATAACCGCCCTCTTTCTCAATGCGCTCTAGTGAAGACGACAACGCGGTTTGCATTTTAAATATTAGCTGAAAGCTTCTATAAGGAGCTTCCATCGTGTATTTTCTTTACGAGGTACGATATAGCCTCGAAAATGAAAATAAAAACATTCTTGTGAATTTTTTTTTATCCTGAAAAGACAAAGTTCTCTAAAACGTACCTGTAACAAATAGTGACCGCGGTCGCAAGTGACACTTTTAGAGGAAGTATGCATGAATTTCCTGAATGAAACATACACTCTACTCGGCTTGAAATATCAAAATCATACCTACTTACACAAAAAAAGATTTCATAAATATTCTTTATGTCTCTTTGATGATAAATACGTTGTTTTCTAGAGCACGCCATGCTTAGTAAAACTATCAAACATTGCAGCTGCGACAGCTCAGACTATATGAAGGTAATAATAAAGCTTATTGGCATTTCCTTCCTCACAGGAAGAAGGACATGAGCTAAAGGCAATAAAGCCTGGTAGAGGCACTTGTTCCCTGTACAATACAGCCTGAATTGCAGATTTTTTTAGCATAGGACACCGTGTGCCTTGATGTGCATACAATACATTAATACCTTACACAGTACATACAATACACGCAACACAATGCACTAATGCTTTATACAGTAGAAAATGCGCAATACACTGGTCGTGACGCATGATGCATACGTAAAAACAGGTAAAGTACGTGTTACATGCATTTATGTGTACTTGGATGCTCATAATTTACCTAAATGTAAGTCAAGAAAAGTTGAGAAGTGATTATTATGTAGTGGAGATTCTTGTTCCCTACATAATAAATACATTTTTTTAAAGATATTGACGTCGAAGTGTTATGTTCTTCTAATGTTATATTTAACATATCAGGAATACGACAGTCCGTGTCCTGATGGCCGTAATATACCGGGCGTTCAAAATTAAGCTTTATGGTTTTCTTAAAATCAGGCACCGGGAGGCACGCGAAGACCACCTGTGCCAATAAGTTATGTGGCCAGGGGGACACAAAGTGATACGACAATTATCGCTGTCAGCAGCCCAATTAACTAAAATTGAATAATTAACTTTTTGTTGACTGAAGTAATTGGGTATGTTTGTATTGAAAAATTAGAGGCAGTCGTGTTTCTACATGGTATCAGCTGGAAGAATTCTTCTAGCGTGTCTGTGCTCCGAGATATCCGACTCCAAATTTTAGTTGTCGTTCGCATGATTACGCATCCAAGAGAGTTAGGATCGGCGCAGAGCTGCTCCCTGATGTGACGCGGCTGTTGCGTGCGCCGTTTTGTCTGACAACTGGGCGGAGGCATAGGCAAAGATGATAACTGTTCCTCTTCCCTTCTCGGAAGCAACATACAAGAATTGATGAACCCGGAACCGCTGTCGTAACACGCGACCACACAGCCTGTAACGATGGCGGCAGCTGCCATGCCGAGATAATGGCACGAGCGGAGAAGCCGGAGGGCAATGCGCGTGCGTAAGGTGACTAGACGAGCGGGCATGGTCCTTGCCTGGGCTACGCAAATAAAGTGACTGCGTCTCCAAGCACTGTAAGTTTTATTGAAATCAACAGCAACTACTGCATGGCACACCGCGCTGTCGTATCTTGATTTCGCCAGCCGAGAGAGGTAGCGGGACATTTATCACCTTTGCCTATGCCTACGCTCCGTTGCCAGACTAAACGCCGCACGCAACAGCCGCGTCACATCAGGGAGGAGCTTTGCGCCGATCCTAACTCTCTTACAAGCGTAATCATGCGAACAATTAAGAAAATTTGGAGTCTGATATCTCGGAGCACAGACACGTTAGAAGAATTCTTCCAACTGACATTGTGTAGAAACACGATTGCCTCTAACTTTTCAATACAAACATACCCACACAGCAGTGAACAAAAAGTTTATTATTCAATTTTAGTTAATTGGGCTGCTGACAGCGATAATTGTCATATCACTTTGTGTCTCCCTGGCCACATAACTTATTGGCACAGATGGTCTTCGCGTGCCTCCCGGTGCCTAATTTTAAGAAAACCATAAAGCTTAATTTTGAACACTCGATATCTTACGGCCGTACAGAAGATTGCCTTTCACCGGAATATATGCAGGTGAAAAGCACTCTTCCATGTTTTAGGTAAGCAGCATTGTGAACAGCAACAACATCTTGTAATAAGAAGCTTCAGTTGCTGGTAGATTTAAATGTTTTATAAGCAGACCATGCGTCGGAAGGTTTTCAGTTTTACTGTTATAACCTTCGTAAAACCTGAACACATTTTTTTATAGTACAACAAATTCTTGGTAACTCTTCTTTGTTGTAGAACCCCATACTAATATACGTAGGGTATGTCAGTTTGGAATAAAAAGAAATGGAATTATATAAAGCCTTCTTTTTCACCGAACGGGAACAAATTCAGATATGTAAACAACAACCGCTCTGCGCTGTAAATTTGTTAGCTTTTAAACAGTATTCCAAGATAAGTCATCCTAAACCGAGACCCCGAAAATTTTTTTAAAAGTTTTTTTACATGCATAAGTGTCGTTGTGTTAAAAATTAAAAAAAAAATACTTTGCCTAAGTTTCCAAGCCGATTACTTTCTGCAACCACGTACGTACATGCGCGCGTGGTTGTCATTTTCCTTGTTTTTTTTTTTTTTTGGCGAGAGGGTCCAGCTCCTAGGTAGTGCATTAAAACATTTAGCGCTTTTTTCTTAGACCTCAATACGAACGTTCATGTAACTCGCGTGTTGCATAAGTAGTGGATGATTGTGCCTTACGCTCTGCGTAAGGCACAAGCGCAAAGGAAACGTTCTTTCCCTCTCTTGCACGAAAATTAAACCTCACGTTTCGCTTGTAAGAGAAATACGGAGTTCTAAATATAAAATAGTTGACGTTTTAGTAGCGTGTAGTAGCGACCATTTGCAAAATATCACTGAGCGTTTTCTTGTGTGTGTTCATAGCTCACTCAAAACACTTCAGCTACCATAATCTCGCAGCTCAGTCCACGATTGACGGCTGGAAATTTCACGTGAGCGATGGTTAATCTTGTGATTCAAGTGGCACAGATTCGATCCAGTGGGATCTTAGGATTGTCGGCTTGATGAACTAGTTGTGGGCTTATGAAAGAAGCGTTACTTAGAGTGGTTCACAATTTCTGACAAAAAAAAAAAAAAGACAGCTTTAGTACCTTGCAAATTTGCGCAAGACGACTGGATCAGACGTTTGTCTTTGAACATCTAGTAAATTTTGCAGGCTAAGTTACGTGTTTATGGAAAAAGATAGCCTGCAAAAATACTGACGTGAGCGTAGCAAACCGGCACAAATGAGTGCAGTACAACAGTATTTTTATTGCGGCGTGTCAGGATATGAAAAAAACTAAAAAAATAAAAAAATGCTAGAGTTTTAAGCGCCAAAACCACGGTCTGATTATGGGGCACGGCGTAGCGGGGGACTCCCGTTTAGTTTCGACCACCTGGAGGTCTTTAGCGCATACTTATATTTAAGCACATGAGTGTCTTTGCATATCGCCCCCATCGAAATGCAGCCGCCGCTGCCGGAAACGAGTCGAGCAGCGCAACGCCATAGACCCTAAGTTACCGCGACGGATTATCAGGATATCTGCCACGTATTGACTGCGGGGGGTATTCTGTAGGAGTCCACCTAGTAGATTGCCCATTTCAACCGCCGCTGATTGGCTGGAGCCGCTCGTCTCCTCCTCGCTCGCACAGCTCCATCCAATCAGTACATGAGCAGCGGCCAAAATGGACGGTCCACTGGGTGGCCTCTTACAGAATACCCCTCCGTGTCTTTGTCTTGCGGGTGCTGGCTCGTTGCCAGTGGATAATATTGAGCGATTGGGCTGCGAGAAGTTCGCAAATCTATATTTAGAGAAGTATAGGACGTGAGCACGAATCCGGCTGCGTGAGGAAGGGGAGAGAGAAACGGGAATTTAAGCTGGCCTAGAAATAACGGAGTAACGTGTCTCAGTATGCGCACTTTAATCTGCTATATTAGCGTCGCCAATAACCGTTGTTGCACATTAGTCTTTCTTTTATAGTAATGTTTCTAATCTGTATTTTCTTACTGTGACAGACCCAGATGTCTCAGACGCGGTATGTGTAGAAAGGTCACAGAAGAAAAATACTAGTTTTAATAAAAACTGCAGACACTTATCCCGTAGTCACAAGTCTGTAGTGCTTTCGGAAGTCAAGCATGAAAGATGAAACGACGCACACAGCTGTGAAGACTTGCAAGTCAAATGCGCTCACTCACTCAGTCGCTCGCTCGCTCGCTCGCTCGCTCACTCACTCACTCACTCACTCACTCACTCACTCACTCACTCACTCACTCACTCACTCACTCACTCACTCACTCACTCACTCACTCACTCACTCACTCACACTTTTTTAGCTGCCAAGTGTCACTAAGGGTAGCCCTATAGAGGTGCTCGTTTTAACGAGCAGCGCAGGTATGCAAACTTTTGCGAATTTCACCTTAGTTGCGGTAGTGCCACTTGGTAAACAGAAAGAACAATAAGAGTATCCCGCTGTCATGGACGCCAAGGTGGTAAAAGGCAACTAAGTGCAGCACATGTTCTTCCTGTATTGCTCGTGTAGCTCTTCTTTTTCTTCCTCTCTCCCGTTTTTCTTGCGCAGCGTTCAGCCAGGACGAGAAGGACACGAGTGGCATTTGACGACTGTATAGTCACAAAGTTAAGACGAAACAAGACACACTCGCTGACGAGCCAAGAGGGCGAAAACAAAGGCACGACACACGCCGGAGACGGAATGTATGGTCCGCCACGACGACGAAAAGCACGAGTGCGAGGCCGCCTAGCGGAGCACCGTTGAAATGGACGGTCGGCCGGGTCGTGTTTCGCTTGCTCTCGATAGGATCGTCGAGGAGCCCGAGGGAGCGTTTGCGTCCACGTCCGGAGGCACGAGGCATCGCGTCCGATTCCAGGAGCTCCAGCATCTTCTTCAAGGTCAGATAACTTTGTGCACCACTGGCGAGCGGCATCGTCGCATTTTTGCAGACCGCTCCCCGGTGGCAATAAGGGGACGTACGCGGGAGGCTTCCATCCTGACAGCCATATATATATATATATATATATATATATATATATATATATATATATATATATATATATATATATATATAGACAACCGCGCCACAGCACGCGCTCGGCCTTTCGGGCGGGGGACACGTCTTTCTGGCAAGAAGTCATGCAAGACGCTTTCCATCGCTGCGTCTTTCATAGCCCAGATGTTGCTTTGACATTAAAACGCATCAGTGAACGTTCTGTGGCATGGCTCGAGCCAACAGTGCCCAGATGCTGCCAAAGGCACGAATCTTCACGTGCCCTGAATGAAGCTGGGCACGCGGACGGCGCTCGAACGCGGTAGCACGAGCGCTGCCATGTTCGACGCCGATCGCTGGCTGAGCAAACTATACGCGTCTCTTTTGTGCAAAGTATTTGTCGATGTCCAAGTCTCTGGCGTCGGCAGTTGCGCTAGCGACCTGAGACAGTCGCAGCGCCCTCTGGCCAGTGAAGGGTGACAGCGAGGCGTGCGTTTGACACGTCTGGCGGAGGCCAACGTATGCGTCAAAATTAGCTGTGTGCTATGCTGACGTGTGAATGTCTCCTTGCTGCGCTCGTGCTGGGATCACTGTTGTGTCGATAATGTCGATAGTATCGCCCGGCTGTAAAATCTCGTGCAGTTTGTTGTTCGTGTTCTTTATCGATTTTCATACTGTACCCTTTTCGGCGATTATACTATAGTACACAGACAACTAAAGCAGCAGTGAAAACACTGTGCAGCGGATGAGGTGAGCGCCATTTGAGGTATTACATAAGCTCAGTTGCTCAAGTTATTTCCTCGTGGTGTCAGGTTACGAAAAAGAACTGGCTTCTCATGTCCGTGGTCGTGTCTGACCGTTCTGATGAATAGCGCTGAAAGATCGCGGAATGCATGCGAAGCCGCCCTTTTTGTGGCATGGAGTGAATGATGTGGCCGGTGCACTAAGATGCAAGGTCCCGAAGCACTTGAGTGCTCGCTACCGCTTCAATATACGGTCCCAAACATTCGAGTTCGTGCTAACACTGCCTTGGAAGTAACCAAGTGTCACTAGCGGTATTTCGAATCATTGCAGCTAAGAAACCAATAAGCGGTAGTACAATAACTGCAGTGGCTTCGTACTGCAGCTTGACACAAGTGTATTGTTGAATTACATCTTAACGAAACGCTGGAGGATGTTTATATTTGAATGCATGTACCAGGATGATATATCACTGGAGCCTGTTTGTTAGGCGTATGTCTGCTGAAAAACCTAAATGAGCCAAGAGCGAAAACGGTGAATGTCATGCTTGTTCTAGAGGGGATACGAGAGGCGTGCAAGGCTATTGCAAGTTACAATAATATTATAACGCCGGACATGGACGAAGCCTCGGCAGCATGTCACACTCCTGTAACGCGTGAAAGCGAGAGCCTGCTGCTCACGGGGTAATGCATTAAGTTATACGATAGGAGGGGCCAGCCTTCTTGCGAGACATAACGAGCCGCAGTGCGAAGTACACGTATAGGGCTGTAGGTCGACCTCCTCAACGACACATGCGGGCACCTAATGCACTACCTAAAGGTTCTTTCGTTCTTTGTTTCGTTGCCTCTTTCTTTCTGTCTTTCTTTCTATCTTTCGTTCTTTCTTTCTTCGCTCTGTTTCTCTTTGTTCTTTCGTTCGTTCTTTCTTTCATTCTTTCTTTCGTTCTTTCCTTCGTTCTTTCTTTCGTATCTTCATTTATATTCAGCCGTTCCATCTTTGCTTGCTTACGCGGGTATGGGCCATTCCTGATGATGATAATTTTTGCATCACTGGACTAAACGCCGCTTTTTTCGGGTTTGAGCCATTGCAACGAGCCATTGAAGGTTTTCGCCTTAAAAACAAACGTTGGAGGTTAAAGAAAAACTGCAGTTTTTCTTTAACCTCCTTGGGGCCACCACCACTTCCATGCTGTTCCGTGTGCGACGGCGCATGCGCGGCCACGCTGGACCCGCGTAGCGGAGAGCATGCGCCGCCCGCGCATCGACTGTTGGAAATCATGTGATCTGCTTCGGTGGCCAGGGCGATCATGCGTGGACGCATGCGAGGACTTGTCGAGAAGGCTGGCCCCTTGATGCGCGCTAAAGGAACTTAATGAACGCTGTGTTCCCGCGCTCCAAGTGTTGGAGGAATGGTGGTAAATGGTGAAGGTGCCGGTAACACTTTCGTTTTGGGACACGCACGTGCGCTCGCCACTGCCGGCGCTCCTCATAACGCCAGCGTTATGACGGTCTTTGAGCGAACTCTGTTTGTGGGTGCAGTTGGGCGAGTGTTTAGCTAATAAGCGAATGTTTACGGCAATTTATACTGCACATAAATCTACGAACCTACATCATGTAACAACATAATATTTTGATATCGCTGTCCATGCTTCGCCCTTCGGGCGTAAATGCGACTTTTCTTATTTCATTTCATTTATTTCCTGCTTCAAAGAGCAGTGGACCTAGGGAAAAATATCCGTAGCTTGACAAGCTCCCGAGACCCACAAGGTTCGTTGACAAGGACACTATCGAGCGTGCGGCACAAAGACGGCATGCAGAAACATGAAGCATCTCTCGAAGCAGTCAAATGCTGCACGAATAAATGCCTAAGAATTGCGCTGTCGCCCTGGACGCTGGTTAGAACACGCACTTTAATGTTTACCACATTTCTATACAATGTCAAGAATTTGAGAAAAAGAGAGAGAGAGATGCAAATGAGAGAAAGGCAGGGAGGTTAACCAGCGTTAAAGCCTCCGGTTTGCTACCCTGCACTACGGGACGGGAAAGGGGAAGTAAAGACAGAAAGAAGAGCGGGGACAAAAAGAAAGGCGTGGGGAAAAAAAAGCGGGGGACGGCATGGGATCATTATAGTCTGTATAATAGGCCACCGCCATGTAAAAATGTCAACAGAGCCTTGACCGACTTTCGGTGCGATGACAGTTCATGTCATCATCCCCGTGTACTTAGATTTAGAAACACCCGTGTACTTAGATTTAGGTGCACGTTCAAGATCCCCAGGTGGTCGAAATTTCCGGAGTCGTCCACTACGGCGTTCCTCATAATCAGAAAGTGGTTTTGGCATGTAAAACCCCATAATTTTTCATCGACATGTTCATTGCGCATTATGCCACAATGGCTTGGAATCCACTGTAACGTGGCGTCCTGTCCTTGCTCGAACCAGCTCGAACTACTTCCTCGAACTACTTCCTCGAACTGTCCTTCTAGAACTAGTTGTTCGTGGGGTCTGCGGCGTAAGGTAGGAACCAAACAATGAAGAGCAGCATTGGAGTTACTGAACACGCTCCATTTCTTGGGCAGTCCATCAGAAATTACGCTAAGTGCACAACGAATAGCAGCGAGTACCGCGGCAGTCGATGTTGTCTGGTGAGGCAGTCGAAACTTTATGGGGGAGGTTTTTCCAGGAAAGATCGCCGATCCTGCAGACCCATTCACCGTGGTTGAAACATCAGTATATAGATGATGATGCACGTTGTATGTCTCGTACAGCAAGAGCAGTGAAAGCTGCTTGAGTGCTGGACGTTACTCCTTCTCCTATGTTATCGAAATTTGTACAATTCGCACGCGCACTGACAAAAAAAAATCTAAGTCTATCTTGCGATTCATGTTGTATTTTTTAATATTGTAATTACTTTGCATTCGCCGCTGTTTCAACACTGCATCACTAAGATTGTGGAATGTTCAGTCCGCATTCTTTATCCGTGCACCAATGCTGATGCAATCTCTTTAAAAGCATTAAGTTGGATGCCATGGCCAGCTCCGACTTTCTGTTGCCTCGACGTCTAAGTAGACTTGGCACAGGAAGAATGTAAGTGCGCTGAGGCGACGGAACAGTGCACCTTCGTGGCGCGCCAGATTGCGCGACAGCTACGCTCGCGTCTTCCAGCAGCATTGCGTCTGCGTCGTCCTAACAGATTACTCATTTCTTCTTCTTGTCTTACGACGGAGCGTCAATTTTGCCCTCGCGGCTAGAAAAGATCGAAAAAGGAGACTGCGCCTGCAAATGCGTAAAGGAGCGAAGAGGGGAGCGGAGATATGTGGAGCCAGACAGAGTGTGAAAGAGAGAGAAGAAAAAACAGACCGCTGTTGAGGGACACTAAAGCATAACATCGGCGCTACCCGTTAATGGTTGTAGCTGTTCGGCCGCTTTGTTTTTGTAACGACTATTTTTTTTAATGGCTCATTGCTATCACTTATCGCTATACCTACCCTGTTGCTATGGCGATTTTGGGTAACAGCTTCTGATGTTGACGAGTGCATCGAAATCCTGCTTTTCTGGGCGTTTATCGTTTTTAATGCGAAACAGTTTTTGCCTCATTCTTGGCACTTTGCGGCAGGTAGGTTGTTTACTGTCTCGACTCGCTTTAATAAAAAGAAAATAATGTGTCACAGGTGGTGCAATCGAACCTCTTTCGAAGGGCACAGCAGCCCGGTGCTCTTACCACTTAACTACTATTTTTTTTTCTTCATTGCCGTATAAGCGAGTTCACTCGTTATAGCACGCACACTTCTCGCGTTCCAAAGTCGGCCACCTCTTTGAAGCACTCGGCGCGTGCGCCACGTGCCACTTGCTCGTCTTCTTTCCCTGTGAGAGCTGGCGCTTCGAGTAGCCGTGTTAGGCTGCACTATCTCCGGGACCGGCCCACCTTCCCCATCACTTTCCTCGTAGCAGTTTACGCCGCGCAGAAATTGCGACGTTGTACAAACTTCAATATCGCCCTAGTTATGCATGTTTTAGCACTTCTTCGCCGGAATACAAATGCCACCGTCCTTTTAACGTGCACCACATGACTTAGCCAAAGGTACGTACGATCGTATAACAAGTAGTTGCCGATCACGTCACAATCCGTGTTTCTCTCGCTTTTGCTCGTCCACTACCCAACAGTCGTCACGTCGTGAGCTCGCGTCGAACGGCCGGCGTAGAAATACCTTCGCTGCCTTACGATCGTCTTCGACTTGGTCGTCGTCGTGCTGCTGTCGTCACACGCACGTGCGATGGCGACCCACACACATAACTACTAAATTTACACAGACACATTGGTTCATCTGGTAATGGGTTGCTGGATAGTCAACGCTGGATAGTCAGGTACCTGCAGAAATGTTTCGCATTATATCGATTCCCACAGTGCGTGGGATCAGCACTTTTTTTTTTTCTAAGCTGGCGTCAAACATTGCACTTACGTCGTATTGTCGGTGTGCCTTACCAAAGTTCACTGCTATATAGTCGCATTTAGAGATGGGGCCCTATAACGTAAAACTGTTCCAATATGTTTTTATTCCGATCTCCTGACGTCAAATTTGCGTAACCACCGACGCAAGCACCGGGCGGTCACCCGCAGGGTTGTCTGAATAGACCAATCAAACGCTCTCTTCGTTCATAGGAAGTCACTCTTGATTGCTTGAAAAACGAATAACATTGCCTACACTGAGCGGCTTGTCTTATCTAATTGGCTCACAAGAGGCGAGGAGCACGCTCAAGTGGAGAGGGATTCCATAGGGCCGAGCCACTGCAGTGAAAATCGATAACCGGATGAAGAGGGTGGTGCCGGCGTCTGCGATTGGTCGGCTTTCCCTTACTTAGCTTGTGGTGGCTGGTCGAAAATCACGGCGGCATGAAACGGAAGCTTAAGAATGACGCTAAAACTGACCCTCAGCAAAGAAGAGTTGGCAAAATGAGGTGGTAAACGTGCCGAAAGGGCTCGAAAACGTTACACGGTACGCAAGAAGTTTTATTATACGCGAATACACCCATGCTCTCCGGCAGGTGCGAGTAGCCAGCGTCTCAGCGATCGGCGGCAGCCATCCTTTAGTCCTTTCGGATCGGGGCAGCCTGCGGCTATTCCGAAAGAAATTCAGTTTTGTTCGGCATATTAATGAATCTTTATCGCGTACACGTCACTTTGACGCAGTGAGTTCCTGCGGTTTTGTGACGTCGCGTGACAGGCAGGTGAAGTGGGTGCAGCCCGAAAACTTTTTACCAATAGCCGAGGGCTAATGGCGAAAAGGGGTCGAATCAGAAATAATTGTTTTTCTTTTTTCTGTCAAATCATGCATGCATAATCAGTGTCTACACATCATATCAGATGGGGAGGTATCGCGGTTTTCGTGACGTCGCGTGAGAGACAGGTAAAGTGGGGGGGTGGTCGAAAAACGTTTTTGACCAATCGCGGAGTGCTGATAGCAGAATTGGAATAGAAAAGTTTGGAATAGTTCTACGTTATAGCGCCGATGGACGCGTTCACTCGCTTCTGTTTAATCGCTTCTAGGAGCCATTACGTTGGAGTCGCCCGTTATAGCACCCTTTTTGAACCACGTTTACGGCGATAGTGCTGCTTATAATATCGAACAGAGATCCGAACATTGTGGTAACGGCGATCTCAAGTTTAAAAAAAAATACTGTCACACTATAATTTTTTGTTGGTGCAGTTGTGTTTTGCGAATTTGTCGAATGTCGATGAAGCTTCATACAACGCATACTTTAAACAGCTGCCGAGCTTGTCGAAAGTAGCTAGCTCGTTGCAAAAATTGTCGGGCGAGTTGGTGCTTCATGCCGTAGCAGATGGGGCGCGAAACTACTCGCACCTACATGCGACAGATAAACAAGAAGAAGCATCTATTCGCTTGTGTGTACATGGTGTTTCGTGCTCGAACAGCTATACCTCGAACAGATCCGGGGCGCGATCAATAGCCCGCAAATGGGAGTAGGGGCACGTCAACAGGTAAGAAAAAAAAATTCAATAGTTATTGCTGTAAAAAAAAAATGAAAAGAGAGAGATAAAGAAGGAAAGACTGGGACGTTTGACCAGTGCCACGCCTAGTTGGCTACTTTGCACGTGGGGAAGGAAGAAAGGATCAGTGCGTACGCATATGGATATGGACGTTGATTAACGCATTAAATGCGCTAGTGGAAGCGAGTTGCTTTCAAAAAGCCTTCTATCGTTCTAATGGCTTTCTCCGTATACATGAGCTGCGTGGTCGGGTTCCCAGAATATCTATAGAACGGTCCGTTCTTGGGCTAGGAGTCGCGTGGAGCGAAACTCCTTGCCGTCTTCAGCGTAGGAACGTAGGAAGCCAGGCACAGTAGAAAAACTGGCGCCTTATGTCATCATGGCGTTAAAGGCGCAAGCTTGTTTGGGAGCGAAGTCAGCGCTGTTGTGTCTCCTTGGCTTCCCTGTTTATAGGGTCCTTGCAACGTGTCCGAAAAGACTTAGGTGACATCGATCGTACTGCCGCATTGCGTAACGGTCAGCTTATAGAGCGAAGTAAGAGAAGCGAAGCCGCAACTTGGGGGGCAGCTGAGAGTTCCTGCAACTTGCTTATGTTTTGCAGTTTCTTGACGGAGTAACTTCGTTTTGCTTGCTCAAGCTTTAGTAGTTCTTGGTGTTTTCTCCCTGACATGCTGGAGATTATTCATCGAAATTAATCATGCCGGTATAAAACTGGTGAAAGAAAGCCCGAAACTCCAGTGACTGATTGCCTTAACTCATTTACTGTGGACGTACATCAGTTTTGAGCCCTGTTATCAGACCCATGCGACTTTTAAAGGACCATTCGTGAAAAACCAGCGAAATTGTGCCGCTTTCACTCCAGAGGAGACCGTTACGCGCCACACCCTCTGGACACTATGTCGTTCCAAGGATACGCGCTGCTTACGTGATATCTCGTGCTTTTTCGCCGCCGCCGCGCTCTCATTAACGCGCTGAATTCAATGTTTACGATTTCATAAATAAATTCTCACTGCTTTAATGTCGGCTGCTACGTATACTAGAAGGTTTGCGAAGTTTAGTCCGAGGCCTTCACTCCCGTGCTTACAGGATACATTTTAATATTATTTCGCTCGTTTACTAAGTGTTTTAATGACCCCAGCAGCACTTTGTTAATTTATTGTGTCTCCTCTAACTTCTTCATGCAGTTTAAATTTGCACCATAAATGCCTTGGCATGGCTCCCATGTCGTTGAAGCGCATAGTACAGATCAATGTTTCTTTTTTTTTTTCCTTTTTTTTTACGCGGCTGCTGGTTCCGTTTCTTCGTAGTTTCCGTGGTGCGGTCCAATTAGCGCGAATTTGATTATTTCTTCTGACTCGCTCCATCACAATATTTCGCGATTCCGTCGGAATACTCTGCAAAGCACTCCCTTTCTTAATTTAACGTTTCCGTGCGATTCGATTTTTACTTCTCTTAAAGGAATATTTTTTTTTTACACATCCCGGTTGGTGCCATTTGACCTGGGTAATTTGTTGCGGCTACCACCGTTAACGCAGATCTTTATGATCTCGCATGCACGCATTATTCGACGCCATCCGTTTCCTTGCAACGTTTTGTTCTTGCCTTACTTCAAGTTATGCAGCGATATATGCGGGTGCTTACGGTCACCAAAATTTGACGAGCGAACGCGTACGATCGACCCATTTCCCGTAGCTTGTAACTGCTATTTGCAGCAAAATGGTAGCTTTGAGAAGCTGCTTCTGGCTTCCTTGGAGACATGCTGATTTCACGCCCCGACGCTTCTACGTATATTGTCGTGCGTTATTGTCCACGCTTGAGTGCTTATGTTTTAACACGTACGCATGTTGGTGGCATCCTTGGGAAGAAAACCGTTACAAGGGGACATCGAGGAAAGATCTTCATGCAATTCAAATATGATTTGACATTGCAGCAAGCTTGATTTCTGAGGAATTTTTTAAAGGTTTTCGTGAAATAAATCTCGCGTAAGTTTGAGGACGGAAATGTGAAGCGGTTAGATAGGTGGATAATTAATTTATTCGTGCAGCAACATACAGTCGGTATGCTAGTAGCTGAAAAAAAAAAGTATTCCGTTTGACGACACTGGACGAGCCATGTTTCTCATCTTAATATACGGCTGTCTTGGACTTGCGCCACAGACGCGCGCGCCGGCGGTTGTGCTCAGGTCTTTCGAGCGCCTCCAATATTACCGCCATCAATCGTCATTACTCGCGCTTGCGCGCCGTCGATGGACAGCGAATGAACAGTTCAAGTGCCTTTTCGTTAACCCGGGCGTAAGTTATTTGACGTCGGACTTGTACGCACGCGCCTTTCTATTATGCATTGTGGGGGAAATGCGGATACACACGTGTCGTGGTCTTC
Organism: Dermacentor variabilis; assembly: GCF_050947875.1. Taxonomy (NCBI): domain Eukaryota; kingdom Metazoa; phylum Arthropoda; class Arachnida; order Ixodida; family Ixodidae; genus Dermacentor; species Dermacentor variabilis. The sequence goes on from NC_134568.1 coordinate 215,872,983, forward strand.
GTCCCGAACTCGCGACGCGGGCCTTCCCTGGTCGCTCTCTCAACGGGTCTCCATCCCAACGCAACCGCCGCTCCTGGCCGAAGCGATGGCTTTCGTACTTGGCGGTGCATTTCGTATACACGGGGTTACAACCGCACAGTTAAAAGAAAAGGCAGTCGCGGCCGCTCCGTGATGACGCGGGTTGCCGATGCCCCGTGCTTGCGTTTTGAGCCATCACGGCTGACGAAGGGACCGATATCAGCGTTCAGGGGGAGAAGAAAGGGTAGACGTTGAAGTAAGACGCAAATGCAATCGGAAGACACGGATAAAAGCAGCGCGCGGACCGTCGAGAAGAGGGCGGTGAAAGCGGTTCGTTTCCGCGAATGGTGAACCCTCGAGATGGACGGCAGCGCGATGGCCGAGCGATACGAGCTCGCGTGCGGATCGCACATAGGGCTCGCGGGATGGGCGCCTCCTCCCGCAGCGCCGCGAAGGACAAACTCGATCTCCTGCCGCCAGGTGCACCCTCGTGCGCAATTTATTGCGGGGCCGCTGTGTCCCCGTCTTTGCCCATGTCATTAAGGGAGGAAGGAACGATTTATCTGGCCCCACCGAGGTGCCTGTGGCGCGTCCCTAGCGTCGGTCCTGTAGGTGCCCGAGGAACGAATCCATCTTTGAGCGAAAAGTGCGCCCTGGGTTCGCTCAGGAGTCCCGTACGATGAGCAGCAGGCCTGCGCACTCGCGTCGAAGACAACTGCGTAGAGTGCTCGATGACTTTGACGAAGAATGACCGTGATGTGCACGGCAGACAAGGAAAGACATGACAAGTGTCATTTTGCGCGTTATAGCCGGTATTAAGCAAAAGTCAGCGTGAGTTTTGAAGGGTGCATGTAAATCCGTATTCCTTTAAGAGACGTGTAAAAATAATGCACCTTAAGGAGCTCCTATAAATGCGCTGGCTTCAGTACCTGACCCCCGTGTCTATAGGTTTCGGAGCCAGCGTATCAAGTCAGTCGACTTACTGTGGAGCCGAAATTTCTTTTTCTGTCTTCGACATCTTTTCTTTTTTTTCTACGAAGTGCAGGTTTCTTTGTGTAAAATGCTTTTAATCGGTAACAGTAACTTGCGCACATTAGGGCTGTATTTTGGCGCGCTTCTTAATTGACTCGAGAGTGCGTTTAAGAAAAGTTATTTACTGAGTGGTACGATACGTTAAACACAGGAAGAGAGCGGTGTGAATCTGAAAGCAAACGGGGATAGCCGACATACCAGTTCGCATTATGAGAGAAAAAAAATGGAGCTGGGCAGACCATGTAATGCGTAGGTTAGATAACTGGTGGACCATTAGGGTTACACAATGGGTGCCAAGAGAAGGGAAGCGCAGTCGAAGACGGCAGCAAACTAGATGGGGTGATGAAATCAGAAAATTTGCAGCCGGAAGATATAATCAGGTAGCGCAAGGCAGGGGTAATTGGAGATCGCAGGCAGAGGCCTTTGTCCCGCACTGGACACAAAAAGATGATGACGACGACGACGACGACGACGACGATGATTATGATGATGATGATGATGATGATGCAGAAGAACCCGGAAACGTTACCAAAAAGCAATGACGAAAAATTAGGGAAGAGTGCGACGCCTTAAGAATAAATAAAAGGAAATAAAGGTTATCTTAACCGCTTGTGTTTGGGTCTCAGTTCCTTGGCACAAAAAGCAAACGACGACCACTGCAGACTACATGGGCGTGCATATAGCATGGTTCCTCCGTTAACAGAGAGGGCGTGCGATTTTTTCCCGTACATTTATGATATTCACAAAACGAATGCGGCCTCTGAAGCTCAAAGATAAACCGTCACGCTGTCTCATGCCTCTGTTTCTTTTATTGCAACTGCCTCGGGGGGGGGGGGGGGGGGGGGGAGCACTCGCTTGTCGGGAAAATTCCGCAAAAATGTGTTTGCTTCAGATTGGAGGTACTACCTGTAGCTCTTTATGTGCCAAAAGCTGCTGTGTTCGCCAGACGTGCCATTCTATATACGCCGTGTAAAACGCGCTTCTGGACGTTCCCCGCAGCATCGACTGCCAACTGTTTGCTGTAAAATGTGCAGGCGTCCCTGATTTCATTTCATAGCAGTGCAATAACGCGCAATCGTATTTACAGGAATGTACTATAAAATATACGTGAATCTGTAATTTCATTCCATGGCACCGCAGTAACAGGCTGACATATTTGCAGCAATTTGCTAACATATATTGGCTTGTCTAATTTTATTGCACGGGACCACAAGGACATGGCGTCATATTTACAATGATTTCAGCAGTCTTTCCATAAACTCTCCAACTGTGCTTTTCGATAAAAAACGAACTTGCTACATTTATTATTTATCTTCTTTAGAATATCCCGTTTGATGTAAAAGTGTCCGTTATTACCCTTGCTGCAGACTCTTCCTGCTTTACCGGACACAAGTTATATATGATAGTTTGCTCGTTATACATTCATTTTAAACAGCGCCAAAACACACACACACACACACGCACAAGGAAGAGCACAGGACCAGCGCTGACTGCCAACATCTTTGTTGAAGCCCGCACAGAGAAAGAGAGAGAGAGAGACAGAAGAAAGGGGAAAGGCAGGGAGGTTAACCAGATGGGTAGATCCGGTTTGCTGCCCTGCGCTGGGGACAAAGGGGAGCTAAAGGGATAGCAAAGTAGAGATAAAGAAACAAAGGAGCCCGCACAAATATATATTATTCGCAACGGGCTGAAAGAGAGAAAGGAAAAAAGGGAGGCGAGTCATCGTCATTCAACTCCTGCTTCGCATGCGTCAAACGTGAAATTATACAAATGTAAAATACACAATATGTACACAATCGAAACTGCTTAACTTATAAGGAACTTAAGCTCCTTATCGCAAAGATCTATAGAAAGGACGCTTGCACAATTGGCTCCTAACTCACAAATTGAAAAGGCCTTAAAGATTTCCCTGGCCAACTGATCTCTGTATCCTCTCAGCACAGGTGTGTCTTTTAGGCGGGTTTAACAGCCACACTTTGCACAATTGTGTGCTGGAGGTCCCGGTACCTCAAGAAAGAAGACAGGAAGCAGTCTAAGCAAATGAAGAAGGCAAATTGATAGAGAAAAAAGAACCGAACAAGTGTAATTGTCTGGTGTTAGGCGACAGTGTACCACTAAATATTAATATCTCCGATGGGCAAGCAATATCTGTGTATGTATTTAGAACGATGTGTATTGTGTCCAGCAATAAACTGGAACCATGTAGTACCAAAGTATCTTAGTGTATTGCTCTATCTTGGCATTAATACTAAATTTTTCAGGTCCTACAACCTACACAAGAGAAATTGTGTACAGCACGCTTTTTGTATACGCCCTTCATACTATCTACAGTATATGTATGCTATTCTCGTTCTAATACGCGTGCAAGTTACGGAGACGTGCTTCTTATAGTCTACTAGCGTGTACAGTTTAGAACACCGAAACATGTGATGCTGGTTGTTGTTGCACCTGCTACTGGGAATGCTACTTATGGGGACCAACCATCTGTTAATTCGTCTGAGCATGGCTTTTCTATTGGTTTCCTTTTCACGTTAACGTCGGAGAAAAAAAAACGTTGCTAAATATACGTTGATGCGTAACCAGCACGCTTTAGTCACAAGCATCAGAGAAGAGAGAGAGGATACATAGAAAGACAGGGAGGTTAACCAGAGTTAGCTTCGGTTGGCTACCCTGCTCGGGGAGGAGTAGCAGGCATAAAGAGAGAGAGAGAGAGAGACGAGCACAAACAACCGCGTACACTATAGAGTGGTAGGGGGCGGCGTTCTTAAAGTCTATCGTGAAGGCCCGTAGACCGCAGGAATCTTCGTAGTGCCAATATTACTTGCCCATTCATTGTATTTAAAGAATAATAAACTGAAACTGAAACTGAATAATTCATTGAGCGCGGATGTTCTTTGGGAGCACTGGCCTAGAGCTTTCAGTTCTGATAACGGACGATTGTCCATTTGGTCCAGCACTCTGCACATCGCTTGCCTCTCGGCACTATAGCGCGAACAGACACAGATAACGTGTGCGAGCGTCTTTTCACAGCTACATGTGTCCCACGTGCGGCTATTGGCAATTCCAACAAGTCATCAGAGTTGGTACATCGAACGCTTAGCCACAGACGGTACAGCATTGTCTGCTCACGTCATAATAACCGTGACGGTAGGTGCATCTGTATATCCGGAGAGAACGAACGCAAGCGGCACATGGTGAGAATGTTCGAGTCCCGCAGGGGTATCAGAGAACGTTCATGTCGTGTTACTGCACGCCAGCTCATTGCTTCTTTTCCTGTGTGACATGCGCCCCGACACGTTAGGCAACCAGTTACCTAACGGGAAATTCGGCTTGTCCATGTATATGTAGAGGCCAGATGTTAATGGGCACATCCTTACGACCGCCGCATGTGTCTGTCATGAGCTTCTTTTTCTTTTAGCACGAAGAAAGGAAGCCATACGCTAATACAAGAACCCCAATCGCAGCATATATATTCCCGAATGCCGGCTGCGGTCATATTAAGGACCTCGGCGCCTTTAGCGTATGGTACGAGAGCCAATTTTTATTTCGTTTTATTACTGTGACACAGTTCTACAACCTCCCTCCCGTGAGCACCGAATGCGTAAAGAATGCTAAAATCACGGCAAGACGAGAAAGTAATTAAGAAAGAAAGAAATCGCAAGTAGAAAAGTGAAATACGAGGAACTATGAAAATTAAATCCGAATGTTCACGAGACCGAGCTAATGGAATTCTTGCTGAAGTGCTAGGGATGAACGTAAAATTGGCAGAACGGCGCCCCTCGCACTGATTAAGAGGACGGCTAGCTTCGGTTGTATTTTCCATTTTTCTTTTTCGGCTGTTTATCTTAACCATATGCGGGACAGTGTTTTGCAAAAGCAGTTATATTGTGTGCTTTCTAGTTCTCCCGAACGCCACAACCTCTTCGAGCTGCAGCAATTTAGTTTCTCGTGCGGCGAACCGTGTGCATTGAAAGTTTCGTTATTTTCTTGTTTTCTTCGTAGGCAGCGCGAGTAGCTGAAATGAAGCATACATCTTATCGCGATTTGTTTGAGATGAATCTTGCTCACGGACGATTGTCGGCTCTTATTTATTTATTTATTTCTTCTTTGCCCAGACAGAATGCCTGCAAATATCCGCGCTGTGTCCTCTACCAGCTGTCGTGTCTTTATAGCCTTCGCAGTGCTTTGTGTGCTCCGTCGCGTAATTGCACTTAATAGTTAATCGCAATTAGCCTTCTCACAGCCTTTATTCGAAGACTAATTGGCTCATGCGAGTCTTCTTCCGGTGTTTATTGTGTTTCGATGTCTTTCTGTTCCATGTTAACATATGGTATGTATTTGATCATTGAAAGTCCTTAGCACTATTGGGAGTTGCGTAATATATACAAAAGAAAACGTAAAATGTTGTTTTCTGCTCGCTGAATACCGGCGGTGGGACGTGTTTTCTTTTTTTTTCTATTGCATAGCTGGGGGCTAAGCAGAGTAAATGATTAGTGGTTTCGTACAATGAGGCAGGGCAAGTGCACGTGTCCTAACTGCCCCTATGTACAAGTGCATGGTGCGTTTGTAAAGAAGGAAGGCGCTTGAGATATATTTTATAGTGTACGTAAGAACACACGCGTACTCTGACTCTTCGTTTTTGTTTCTATCTCCGCGCTTTGAACATCAATCTTGACAAGGAAGCTTCTGCAAAGCTTGTATCAAAGTCTCTAAAATACGACTTTAAATCCTGCTTTTTCATTAAGCTATTGCCAGTCAGATTGTCATACTGGCGCTAATTAGGCGCACAAGCTTACTCGCGCAACGGGGCGACCATCTCTACCTCTGAAATCATTTTTTTATTGCGATAGCAATTATGTGGACACTCCAGGCCGCATTTCTGCTGTCGCCGTCGCCGTGATGTTCAGTATAAAGTTCAAGAGCGATAACGTCGCCGCCGCGCGCCGTAGCCTGTATGTGCGAATGAAAGCGTGCGAGGTTGAGCCGACGACAGTGGCTCAAACTTGCAAGCGCAAGGGAGGAAAGCGGGGAGAAAGCGCGCCGTGTTTCGTCGCGCGCAAGGTACCGGGGCAACGGAAGGAAGGGGGGGGGGGCTTCTACTCGGGCGGTGGCTGCGTATGGCGCAGCTGCGTGGGCGCTATCTTGGAAGCGATCTGCAATGGGGGCTGAGTGCGCCGAGTGCTGACAGCTTCGTGTGCGCTGCGTTCTCGCCGCTTAGTTCGCGTTGAAGCGAGACGCAGCACGAAGGTCAATTCGCTCGCTGCTGCTGCCGGGCTTTCTCAGTCCAGCGTTTTCACAGCAAGTGTGCGCGGTGATCGAGTGAGATGTGTTCGTGTTTGCTTGTGCGCGCGTGACACCATGCTTCTTGATTTAGTTAGTAAGATAACGTTTACAAGCATATACGGCCCACAAAACTACTATTCTTCGTATAGCTAATTTGCTATCACAATCAATGCTTCGCCTTCCGGGTGAAAATGCGACTTTTTTCTGGTAGAGGAAGAGGAAATAACGACGGTTCCCTCGGACCGTTGTGATGTGCTGTTTTGCAGCTTCTGTGCCCTCGAAACACTTTGAACGAATATTTTTGGTACTTACATAGATGTCTGCCGACTAAAGAGTGCCATCACTCGGCTCTCTTTGGCGAGAGTCGATTACTATCTTTATCAGTGATCAAAATTCTTAGTTTCCTGTCATTCTTTCTGTTGTAGTTATCCTTTCGACTGTCGTGCGCTAATCACATATATTTCAGGATTGCGTCCATTTGAGCGGCGACGAGTGTGTCGGAGTCGTAAACGTTTAACAAGCGGCATGCGCGCCAGTATAGAACGCATCAGATGAGATTTGCAGCGAACATGTTTCGATCAGTTTCCGGGTGAAGGAGAAGCGAAGCGGGTACCGCAAGAACAAACGCTTACTGTAACCAATCCGCCATCTCGTCCACTCCATCTGAGAGGCGCCCTGCTGTCACTAAACAACAGCTGCGAGTTCCGTGTGTGTACTCGCGCTCTAACTCAGAGAAAACGGCCGTGCTGCACACCGGCTGACTGCACAAAGGAAAAACTGCAGTAGCTCGCGAGGCGGTAGGGAATGGGGCAGGGGCGCACCTTTTTTTTACCGCAGAGAGGCAACGCCGAAGAGCGCTGTTCGAAGCAGGTTGGAGCGTTTTGTTGCTCCGATCCTTCTTCCTCGTGCGTCGAGGTGCACTCGCCGCTTGTTTGGCGTGCCGTACGCGCCTGCCGCTGGCACCGCGGAGCACGAGAGGTAAGGCGTCGGCCACCGTTTTTAGAGGCAAATCGAGAGAAATGATTGGGACTGCACAAATTTGGACATCATTAAAGGGAAAAGGTGAAGGCGAGCCACGTAGGAAGCCAACGTAAAGAACGGGATCGGAAAGGAGCCGCGGAAGGTAACAACGAGGGCACGGCGGCGCACTTCCGATTGAAAGATGAGCTATTAACGGTATGCGTAGTATACGGCTTTACACATGTACATAAACCTGTGAGAAAAAGTACGCGGACCAAAGGGTCAGGGAAAAAAGCGAATCTATTCTTTATTCGGAGGCACATGAAATTTACGAGGCCATTGGAAAGTTCGCAATCCGAAGTTCTGACTACAGTTATGTATATAAAGTTATGTTCATAGGCGGAGAAGAAAATCGCCTTTATCGTAGAATTCCCTTGTCCTGGTCATCTATTTTTGCTTAATAGAGCACATGTGCACAGACAGACAGACAGACAGACAGACAGACAGACAGACAGACAGACAGACAGACAGACAGACAGACAGACAGACATACAGACATACAGACAGACAGACAGACAGACAGACAGACAGACAGACACCGATTGTGACCCTCCCAACTAAGCCGTTTTCCCCAAACAGGGGGCTCAGCAGAGTACGTCATTCCGTCATCCTTTGCCTCTTTCGAAGCCGCGTCTGCGCTTATCGCTCGCTTCTACCCCATAAGGGAGGAACGAATCCAGTGATACGCTTGGAGGAGCCAGCACAAATAATAGGGACCTGCCTGTTTGCGCTGCCAGCAGCGGAGAACTGCGCCGCGCCACGGGGAGGGAGCCCGAGCTCTTTCGTTTTCGGGACCACGCGGGTGCCGCCCGCTGCGATTCATCGAACTTCCCTCCACACCATCATCGGTGGTCTTCTCTCCTTCCCCGCACAGCTTTCTTGCCCTTTCATCATGATCTTCCTTCTCTGCTGCTGGTTGCCTTCCGTTCTTTTTCCATCCCTTTCCCCACTCTTCCCTCCTTGCTGCGATCTTTTTCTCCTTTCATGAGCCCCAAATCACTCCTGGGAGCGCTGTCTCCTTCGGCGGTCGTTTCGTGTCAGCTGTCTGCCTCTTTCTTGTTCCTTTCTGCTGCGTCTTCATTCCGCCTTACTCGATCAGCTGCGGCATAGTGAATGCGTGGACGGCGAAAGTAGGGCACGGCGCCATCCGATTTCAAAGCGGACGGGGAAAGTGCAACGTCGCGAATGGGAGTCAAGTCGCGCGTGTCACTCGCTGCACCAGTTTTGTGCGGCTACGCGGGTGCGTCGCCACGCGTCTCGTTTTGTTCTTTTTTGTCGTCTGTCTTCTTTTCTCGTGCAAAGACTCGCTGCGAAAACATTCTCGTTCTTGGTTTTTTGCGTCTTTCTTGGTGTGAAGGCGCTAGAGAGACTCTCTTGTTATTTTGATGTCATCATGAGAAGCTTTCTGAGCCATCACTATGAAAGTAACTATATAGGTTTCGGAACGTCTTACGCGAAAAGCGTCAGCTACACCTGTCGAGGCCGACTTTTCGTTTCTCCTGGCAACTGCAAAAAAAACTCGCATGTCTCGCTTTCGCGTTGTGATGTCTGTTGGCCTGAATTTTCGTATTCATCGCACTCTTCAACTGGGGTCGACAATTACGAATGTTGGGGTTTTAAAACACGCGGATCGAACGCAATGTTGGGATCTAAATGACACGAAGCTTGTTCGAGTTAGCCAGGTAGCAGCAGCAGCGGATGATGCGAGCACACCCTCGTCGCCCGTAGCTCTAGCTGCATGCGTCACGAAAACGATGTGTGATGCTTGTGGAGGCAAGAATGTTGATGACACGGAGAAGTACGAAACATATCGAAACACGTTTAAGGCTCCATAGTTCTTCTGTAACTGTAGCGCACCCATTCTGGGGGATTCGCCAAGAGCGAGCGCATACTCAGTGAGGGTGGTTGTCACCTTGGCAAGGCAGCTGCTCGGCTGCCCAAATTGTCCACAAATATATCCGGCGCGGAAACGACGACGAATGCCAAATGCCAGGGAAGAGGCAAAGAAAGCTTCATTTTAAAAAAACGCTCCAGACTACTCCGCTACAACACATTGGAATTAATTTTGACGGGATTAATTTTGACCACCAGGGGTTCTTCGACGTGAACCCAATGCACGGTACACCCGCGACCTCGAGCTCAGCAATACAATGGCAGCCACGGGGATAGGGCGGCGGGTCACACAGATGTGGCAAAGCTGTGACAGGCATCAGAAAGCGCCGTGTGCACAAGGATGTGCACTTCAATGGGAAAAGGGTTAGCCATGAATGGGGCCCGATCAAGCGCTCCGTTCAAGCTTTGAATCAGCCACGGCCTAAGCGACACTTGTACGAGTAAGGTGGCGTCTGACCGAATACTTTGTCGATCCATAAGCCCTTTTCCCAGAGCACATTGACTGGGCGGTCTTATTAGCACAGGAGAGAGGTTGATAGGGAAGGAAATTCATGAGGCCAGAAAGAAGGAAGGAAGGAAAAACTTTATTGCTCTATTTACAGCTTTCAGTGGCTAACAGAGGTCTTCATCTTTTACTGAAGTCTCCGTCGTCTCGAGTGGTCGGCGCCCCTATTCCAGAGCACCGCTGAGCCTGGCCACTTTGAGAGCGTGTTGCACCAATCCCTTTTGGCCTGTGAGCACGCCGCTGGTGAGCAGGTCCTCCCACTGTTCCGCACTGGGTTTCTTTTTCTTTGTGGAAATGAGGCCGGACTCGCACTCTTTGGGGTAGATGCTGTGGCACAGGCGGTGAGTGGGAAAAGGGACGAATGTCTTTCAAAAGGTAAATGTCCCGCACAAATGGAACAAACGGCAAAAGTTCCAGAAACCTGCACTCCACAACCCACCCATGGTCCGCGTGAAGAAGTTGCGCTTAGCTTTAACGGCTAGCTTTGGCGATTTGTTGGGGTCATGAATATCAAAGAAGTTATATAACGCAAGTTTTCTTGGACACAATGGTCATGTATACCAAAAGACACAACTGAGAATCGTGCGCGCGCGCGCGCGTGTGTGTGTGTGTGTGTGTGTGTGTGCGTGCGTGTGTGTGTGTGTGTGTGTGCGTGCGTGTGTGTGTGTGTGTGTGTGTGTGTGTGTGTGTGTGTGTGTGTGTGTGTGTGTGTGTGTGTGTGTGTGTGTGTGTGTGTGTGTGTGTGTGTGTGCGCGTGCGTGTGTGTGTGTGTGTGTGTGTGTGTGTGTGTGTGTGTGTGTGTGTGTGTGTGTGTGTTTCGGAGAATAACTTTAAATATCTTCGTGGCGCATTCTCAGGCCGTGCCTTCGAACAGATGGTTTCTATTGGCCAGCGTGCGCTTGCCGGCCGTAAGTTCAACGCTGTAGCAACGGTGCTCAAGACGACATCTTTGGAGCTGTTTTCAACAAAGTATTCAGGACTGTTAAAGCCATAAGTAGCTGTATTTCACTTTAGCCGCTTCCGTAAAGCGCCCTCGCAACGGCCTAACCAGTAATATTATAGTTTTAGTTTTTCTTCCCAGAGTCGTTACTACGGACACCACGAGACACGTCTGGTCTACCCGGTTCAGGTAGACATATGGTTCAGATATTTAAAAAAAGGGAAAAGAAAAAGAGAGAGACAGAAAACACTTTCTTGGCATAATAAGACTGTCGAGTTTAACCTTTAAGGGCGAAATCACCTCTTGCATTTAGTCTACAATCGACCATTATAATCCCTCTTTGAAGAGAACACACCACAACAAATGACCTCCCTATTCGTGCATCAAGAGCCACGTTAGCATTGAGCGAACTACTTGCGAAGGAACCCTCTTCGTGGGCGGGCCAGGACCTTCTTGAGGAATTTGTCGCAGAGCACACTCACTCTGGATATATTCTGGTTGCTCCGAGTCTCTCGTGGGACAGGTGTGTTGCCGCGTAGAAGTATAAATTGGGATGAATAGGAAGTCGCACGGCAGTGTCTATGAAACCATCTTTCTTTGTTTTCTTTTACATCGTCTTCAATGCTCCGTGGTTTAATGTTGCGGACGCACGCGCGAGAAGATCCGGCGCAGTTTGCCGTTAACGCTGTGTGTAAGTCTCGATGTGTGTTTACGTCGTAATCCCCTGGCTGTTGGGTCTGCCTGATATGTAATACACGTATTCCATTTCAATGTGGCTTTGGTGATGATATGTAGTGTTTAATGGCGCAAGGGCCAGCTATGGCCAAAGAGCGCCATGGCCATTTCTATGTGGCGTAAAGCGTGTAGTTTAAGCTTATTAATCGTTCTTGTTACTGCCTTTTTTTTTCTTCTTGCACGCAAAGTAGTTCTACACTCTATCAAAATCATGTTGTGCATTTTCGTTGTCGGAAACCCCGTGTTCTATGTACCGTTCGTATGCTGCGCAGAAAACATTTACGTGTTCACAACTTGTTACATCCTGTGGCCGCACGGAAAAGCCAGCGAAGCTTATGCACGTCGAGCTGTCAACGATCTGTCACCAGCGAAATGTCATTTCTTCCCTCAGGTGACGTGTTTTCGTTAAACGTTTTGTCTATTTTTCATTCGACGCTGCGTTATGCGCATGCGAACTGAAAGTCTAAAGGCCACAAGTAGATTTGAAACGCTACGAGGAGCTTTCACTCGTGCCATCATGGCACAAAACTGCGTCAGGACAGTCATGGACGCCGTGGCCTACAGGCCTGTCCTTGCCGCCTATTGATATTTATTCTTTCTTCGATGGATGGCGATTGGCTGAGTGGCGGAAGTGCCGGCACAAATATTGATGCGTCTCGCTTTTGTATATTCGTCTAGCTGCGTGGCGCTGGTACCGCGGGAAAGGCATCCGGGCAAAGTACAGGAAATAAACGTCGATATAGCTACATGTACTTACGGACGTATACTTGCTCTCGCTTACGAGCCTGTTGTTCTCCTTTTTCCTTCCTTTGTGCCGACGAGCATTTTACTCGAACCACGCGTTGTCGATAGCGCTGGTACGTGTACTATTGTCCTCGGAATGTTTACTCGGAGTGGAAACCATGGAAAAGCTGCATTTCTGCGAAGCCTCGACACGCAGCCTGAAATTCGGTCTTTGTTATTATTAAAAACTAATACAGTGCTCTATCTGCTCTTTCACAAGTGGTAAGCCCAAACTGAGCGTGACTTCAACTTTATTGGTATACGGTGCCGATATGCAATGCTACTTCGGCTACACTTTGTCATCGAAGATTCAATTTCGAGAGCTAGTCGAAACCGAGAAACCGGGGCGCGCACTAGCTAAGTAAAGCTGACCCAATTTTTACAAGCGTGCTCTCATCAGTTGGAGAGAGCTTCTTTTTCCCAAACTTTCGCCCTATGTGTGCACGTACAGCCCTTGACCGGCAACAACGTCTTGTTTTTTCGTAGTGCTGATGCCTTTTACGACACAGAGAGATAGAAGCATCATTTCAGACTGGGGAGATTGGTTCTTCCCATAGGCTATGACTACTACCAAACCTCTGCTCTTCCATAGCAAGCTGAGTACTTGTAAGGGCAAAAGGTAAGCTATAGAAGAAAAGCCCGCGTAAGTATCTAAGCAGCACTCTATGAGGCAGTCAATATTGTGAACACCTTTAAGAATTCACGCAGCTGACTTACGATGCCAACAGTCGTCCGCGTGAGTGGGCCTCTTCTTTACATTGATTTTTGTTACTCGTCTTAAAGCATTGATAGACAGTATGACATCGCATTACTTCCATTGATTCATTCAAATTCTGGCTTATGTCGTCGCTACGCCCATAGAGCCCTACATATACTACAACCGAGACAGCATATTATATTTCGGTTACTTCTTCTGGGAGGGTTGTGTCGTTTCTGGGACGGCCTCTCCAGCGGTGCCGAAGATATCCTCGGGTCGAATTCGCCAGGTATTTCCATTTGGTTTTGCGCGAACGGTGATTCGACTGTCACTGCTTCTTGTGCCATTCTCTGCAATTTTACCCGCATCTGGATAACCGGTGATGTCTCTGCTTTCATGATCATTTTGCAGTAGGCTTAGTGGAAGTCGCAATCGTGTACACTGGAGCACGTACTGTTTAAACGAAGCTGAACTGTTCACGAATCGTATTGTGACGACGTGCTGCTCTCTCCTGAGGGCGAGTATTCGTTCAGCCAATTAAAATTCAACGCTTGGTCCACTGCGCAGGCATTTTTTCTCAGTGCGCCTTTTTATTTGCTGCTATTCAACGAACTTCGAGTTAATTAGGCAGGACAACGTTTCGAGTTAGGACTGCTGCGTCTCTGGGGACAGGTAAAATGGGAAATGCTTCGGGGGGCGAGCCTAGAAATGCTCGCTCTTTGGAGCCGAGCTAACACTTGACCCTTTTGGGAAAAAGTATGTCCCTATGCTGTGCTCTTCTGCAAATGAGAGGAAGTACATGTCGGCACGTGGTTGCACAGTCGCGCATGGCACTTTCGAAGCAGCATTCACTGTTCATACAAGCCGGCTGCACCTGTGGGATTCTTTTTCGTGCGTGCTTGTGGCGTAGCACAAAGGCAGAATTGGAGTGCTATCAATCGCGAACCTTTTGTTGAAAATGTTCTTTACAAAACTACAGGCTCCACCAGCTGGCTCGCATAATCTGCTTCTTTGTTTTCGCATTACACTCGTTGTTTGCAGTAGTACGCGTGCAAAACCGGAAGTGGTTCTGAGGAAAGCAGCTATATTTTATTTTGCCTGCATAGATGGAGAGTATTGTCTGCATGAGTTGCAAAAAGTGGTCATTTTCTCTCGTGTTCCAGCAGCCCCGGCACCTTACAAGGCCGCCAGAAAAAGCCTGCCGAGACTAGGCCATTGATAACGTAGGCATGTGAATTTTGGCGCTGTTCTGAAAACGCCTGCCTCTAAACTGCTCGTCAAAGTTGGTTTCACCACAACAACAGGCTGCGTGAGCAGAAGACCGCTTCGCCAGTTCCTTTCACTTTACTGGGAAGAATAGCCTGTAACTAGGAAGCATTTTTTGGAAGCCTGTAAATTGGAAGCACTTTCATGGAACGGTAACGTCATCATTGATAAACATAGGCCATAAGTGTATCGCTGAAGTGGATAAAAATGAGAGGATAAAATTCCGAGGACACCTAAGCACTTCGTATGAGTTGTGAATGCGAAAGCATTAATCCGATTGAACGCCGCTGAGCGGTGCTTCCACTTTTGCGCTGCGAGTAATGTACCATACCGATACGTGCTGCCCGAGCCAGCAAGCAGCAGCAGCAGCCTGCGGTACCAACGCCGCATGCCACCGACGCCCTACGCGACGAGAGACTCTCCCCTCACGCAACACCTAGCGCGCGAATGCCGTCGCAGGTGGTCCCTTTCGCCCGCTCTGCTCCTTCGAGGCGCGCTCGTAACCAATGGAATTCCGTGGAGCCGCACTCGTGGCGTGGAGTCGCAGCCAATGGGAATTCTGGTGCCGTTTCGCTGCTCCGAGGATAGACGCCGGCCTTTTAGCTTAGTCAGCCATTTGACGCTTTCGCATCAATAAACTCGCCGGGATCTCGCCTTAATATTCTCGATTCTGAGAGAATAGCTCAACAGAGCACCCGTTCAGACCATCGGGCACCTGCATACGTTAACGAGACCTAACGGCTATAGCGGCGGCGCTTGCGCTATGCGTGCCAAAGCTCAACGTTGATGATAATTACAGCCTTCTGTAGCCTGTGACAAATTAAGCCCATCGAATACATAGCTTCTGGAGTACTTATTGTGGTGCTAAAGGAAGCTTGAAGTTTCTTCGGACTAAGAGACGACTCGCGAGCTCATCGAAAGCAATACCGAGGTGTTCAAAGATGAGATAAAGGCACTTGTAGGCTACTTTTTTGTCGTTGCACAATAGTGGAAGGTTATCGACGGCAACTGAAAGGAGGACTGTACGCGATAATTTGTTTTCAAGGGCTGTTGGTGGTCGTCCGTCCATTCTAATGGAACGTTGCAAGAAATCGCGCAGATTTGTTGTTGTCGTCGTCGTCGTTGTTGTTGTTTAGTTTTCGTGCACGAAAATAAGGAGGGTGACAATAAAAAGTTGACTACGCGCCGTGTTCACTTCGTGTCCCAGCTAACGTGAGCCAGGCTGTTCAACGAATAAAAAGATCAGAAAACACGGTGCAGCATACGATTATGAGACCTAGGGTGTTCGGTCGTCAGAGGTCGGACGATCGAACTCCATAGGTCTTAAAATTGTGTCTTGCGCCACGTTTTTTATTTATTGCTTTCTTTCGTTGAACAGCTTGGCTCACGTTAGCTGCGACACCTTATAAATAAAGCCCGTCTTGTTCATTTCTTAGCAAATTTGTTTCATACAAACTAACTTTTAAATTCTGATAAAGTGTACTGAAGTCGTACATATATTGATGTTTCTGCATTTGCCCTGTCTTCCCCCTTTCTTTCCCCCTGCCTGCGCAAAAATATGAGCACGCCGCGGCCGGCAACGGGAATCAAGTAGAAAGGTTTCTGCTTTTCCAGAGAACGCTGTTGCCTCTCAACCACTACGACTAGCGCAGTCCTGAAGCAATCGTCTGTGCCATAGTCGCTTACATGTTTGTCTATGCCTTCTTTTGGGTTAGCTCAGCAACGTGCCAACTTCAAAAGACAACTTTGCAGTGGTTACCTGGACACTGCGGAATCAAAGGAAACGCCACGTCAGACGCCATTAGCAAGGACGCCCATTTTGTGCAAATCAGTACACCGATTCCATGTTCCCGTGAGGACATCGGAGCGCTTGTCTTGCGCATTGGATGGCGAGTGAAAGTTGCTGGTTGGTGAAACTATTGACAGCGCGAAACGGTACGAACTATAGGCACGGACAAGCGCTTGTCTGTGTATCTTTCTTGTGTAGTTCATGCCGTTTCGCGTTGTCAGGAGTTTCAGTATGGAATAGCAATGTGCCCAATGTACCGTCCTTTTCCTTTTTAGACCGACCCTGATTGCCAGTGTGCGCCTTTCTTTGTCGCACCCAGTCACCCTCAGTGCACCTACAGCGGTGACTGCGCCAGCACGTTGAGGGTGCCATTTATCGGTGGAGATTTCATGTAGCCTACACCAGTGATTATTTTCTTTAAGATACGGCGACTCATTTCACCGATGTGCAACGAGTGCAAACTGTACGTGATGACAGTGAGCACGTGTTGTGTTACTGCAGTGTCGCTGCTGTTCCACCACGCGGTTAGCAGCAAGGACTTGTTCTTTTGATATACGAGGACAAATACGCACTAGTGATTTCTTAGGGCCCTGAGGCAAACATGGTGAGGCAGCTCAAGCCCTGAAGGTCCTGCTGTTATATACGTGCTTCCACCATTCAGCTCTTACAAGCATTTTTTGACCTTTTGCTAGTCATGTGGGCTCGATTTGTTTACTTGTTCCTAGAGTTACTTATTTATTTTGATTTGTGGTGTTTCCTTATGTTCTTGTCATGTTTATGTCATCTGAAACGCCGACAGCTGACGTAGCAAGCCATGCATATAGCAGGGCTGACATCTTCAGCTTCCATTAAGCTCTCTCTCTCTCTCTATCGGGGTTCTTTGCCAGAGGCGTGTAGTATAGGGATTCGACATAGCACAACTCCATAATTTGGAGGACGCCTTTTCTACACTTTCGTTTGTAAAGTGAGACTCAATTGACAAGGCCACTTCATCACCGTCTCTCGGCATGGAGATAGCGTCATTGTTTGTGAATGGCAGTGTCATGGCTGCAGTGACTACCCCAACCGGTTCCTCTCAGTCTTTGAAGGCATGGTTGCGCAGCTTGTCCCCGTTTCTTTCTAATTAAACAATGTTCTGCGCTGTAGCTGCCATCTTTGCTTTTCGTTGTTGCACTGGCGTCATTGATTTTAGGTTTCCTCCAATGTAGCGCGGTTCACTTTTCCAGCAAGACGGGTTCTTGCGCGAGCTGATGCTTTAAAGCGGTAGTGCAGATTTGATGGCCGCACCGGCCTGCGCGTGTTGCTGTTTCTGCGTTGTGTGCGTATAATTTCGCGTCCACTCTACGCATGCATTCACAGTTTCGCTTTTTAGTGCTAAAGAACGCAAGAAGCACAGGCTGACGAAATTGAGGAATACAGTTTGAGTTCTGGCTTACGTGTCTAATAGTGGTGTCATATCCTTGGCTGAGTATTTTTGTGCCATAATATTCTTAATCTTTCTTTTCTTTTACTAAAGACCAGCGTCCATTATACGCCAGGTTAGTGCGCTGCCATTGAATCTACGTGTATGTACCTGTCTCGCATTCTGGAAAACGTTCAAACGTTACACCATCAGCGCGCATTCCGTGCCGTAGTTTGCACCGGGAGGTTTAGCATCATGTTACCATATTTTTCACCCTCTGTCTTTCCAACCATTCCGTGGCAGTTTGCACCGCTCTCTCTCTCTCTCTCTCTCTCTCTCTCTCTCTCTCTCTCTCTCTCTCTCTCTCACTTACTTCTCACGCGTTCGGTTGGCATCTACAGGGGAGCGGCGCTGCTTGTTTTATTATCACGATGCGTCGTGCACAGTTAGCAGGCGCTCTGTGCGACGTCTTTCCTGCTTTTCGTTCGTTTCTCTCTTCTCTATTTTTTTTTTCTCGCGCTCAGGGTGGCTGCGTGCCGCTCGTCTGTTCTGGACCGCGCGTGGCCTTGGCACTGGCGCGGTCTCTCCACCTCGCGATTGTGTCGTCTTGGCCGCGCCGCAGCAGCTGCCAACAGGGGCTTCTCGTGCGGCTAAATATATCCCTCAAAGAAGGAAGAATAATGCACCAGTGCCCCGGGCTATCACTGCGGCGAGTCCGGCTTAAAGTGGATCAGACGCCGCCGCCCGCTCGGCCCCATCCGGCGGTCGATACTGCGCGAACCTCCCCTTCAGATCCCTGAAGTGCACCCGCTGTCTCACGCGGCTTTGCTTTGGTCGTGATCAAAGGCCTTCGATTTTCAGTAATTTTATGCAGTCAGAAAAAAAATAATAATAACCGTGCATACTGGCTGTTGGTGCACAATTATGCGTGGAACGGGATGTCTCCTTCGGGCTGTAGTATGCAGCGTGTGTGTTGGAGCACTAACAACTGTGGCTGATAGAAGTTACTGTGACGTGCACGAAGGAGACATATTAAGTGCCAGTCACTGTATTAAGTAATAGCAATTAATTAATGATTGGTTTGCTGAGCTTACCATAAGTTCAAGCTGCAAGTCGCGATGGCTTTAAAAACTTGGGAGAAACAAAATCTGTGCTTCCAGTCCTGCCCTACAAAGAACTGTGGTACACGAAATGAGAACCTCGCTCGTCGAGGGCGGGGCTCACAAGATTTCTCTTCCGCAACACCGCTTCGTAATTGGCGTTCTTCAATCACGTGGTGTACTTACGTGCCACAGATAATAATAATAATAATAATAATAATAATAATAATAATAATAATAATAATAATAATAATAATAATAATAATAATAACAATAATAATAATGGGTGAACGAGGGAATCCTTAGCCTGGAGCCAAATTTTCGACAAAGGTACTTCCATAACGCCTCCCCCCATGACGAAGTCCCCATGTAGAAACGTTGGTGTCGGGCTGAGGCTTTCCTTGCTCGCCCAGATTTAGTACATTGAAGTCCCCGTTACCTTACTGCTCTTACGTACGACGAGCGTTGCCAATCTTGCCCTATCCGCGTCCAAAGGAGGCTTGATCTGATGGTTTGCTTCGGAAGACCACCTTTACACGGCACGTACACTGGAGATTCAATATTTCTGGAAGGCAGCGAGCGATTTTCTTCGTAGAGCTGCGCATATTTTACTCCCTCACATGCACTGACATTCATTCCGTGCGTGGGAAAGGCAACCACGGGTTCGAGCCGTGCCCGCTGCGCTCCATACAGCCAGTTCACAGGACCAAACAAAATAACTTATTCATTCTCTCGTTTACGTACTGGCCGAAGAACTTGTTTTCCACGCTACGTTGCCGCACAGTGCACGGCTGTGTTTACGTATCCCTGCGCAACCCGCAAGCGAAGTTCAATCGGTTCACCTTATCTGCAGCGGCAAGCGGTAGCCGAGGCCGCTCCCGTGCCGCCGGTGTACATGACGTCGGAACACAGCGCGCGCACACTGGAGGAGGGGCTGTTTGCTCTGGGAGAATGGTTGCGGCATTCCGTGCCTCAGTGAAGTGATGCAATAGTCTACCACGGCGGCTTACACAAGCGGCTGCGGCGCACACGTATACTTGGGTCGGCGCCGCGCCCTTTCCTTGTACAGTGCTCTCCCCTACGCTTTGATCGATCCTGTGCCGCCGAACCCTTTCTTTCCGCTTGTCTTGCTCTGGTGAGTTGAAAGACAACAAATGAGTGGAGAGTGTGAGTGAACCCAGGAACATGGGCGCTTCCTTTTTCGTGCTTGTTCGCCGCTCGGCCTTGGCACGAAGGAAAAGCCGAAGAAGCACCCAGCATCGCACGGATGTAGCGCGTCCTTTCATCTGCACGCAGATAAGAACAAAAAAATTTCGGTGGCCGAGAGACCTGGAAGCTGGAAGCTGGAGAGAGCTGGTGGCCGAGAGAGCTGGTGTGTGAGAGAGCTGGAAATTACAATTATTCTTTTACTCGCTGTAGAAATGGGAACTCTAATTGTTACGTAATTTCTTATTAGGAATATTGGGCAGTGCCACTGAGACTGCAGCAGAATGCGATGCAGTCATAATTGCTGCAACATATTAAAAAAGAAAGAGTGCACTTGCCAGCGAAAGAAGAAGAGAAAACTGAACGAGAGAGAGAGAAATGTGTCTGTCTAACAGCATCTATAGGCACGGTGATAGCAGCTGCAAATCCTAACACAAATGCCCCAATGTACCGTGTATTCACTACACGCAACACTAGAATGCGCACCTGCATCCGTTAATGGCAAAGTGACGTCACCATCGTGGTGACTAAAACAGGCGTTTCCCGCCTCCATTCGCGAGAAGTAAGTTTCGGGGCTGCAAATGAATGACCAGGAAGCGCTGCACAGTAGCTCGTTTAACTCGTCTAAGGAAGGTCACGCAAGTTTGTTGACAACGCGAATGATTCGCGTGAATCGCGTAACGCCCACGTGCGCTCGCAGCGACTTGCATTCCGGCGCGAGACGCGATGCTCAATCGCCCGCTCCCGATATGGATTTTCCTACGTCAGCGACGACGCGGAGCCTGCGAAAGTGTGCGTCGCCACGTCCGGCTCCGGTGCTCCCGACACGCCGGCGAGGTCATTTTTGTCCGCTTGATGCGACGGCCCTACGACGATCGCTTCGCGGTTTGCGTAAACTGGCGCCAAATAGATGCCCGTTCGCGGGCGTTTATTCGGCACCTATGCTTTGTATGAGAAGGCGATGACATCTCGCCTCCTCATATTGCTGACATATCGATGACATATCGCCTCATATGGCGATGACAGTAACGGGCGTCACTTTACCCCTCCAGATGTCATACCCTTCGAACCGCAGACCTGAAAAGAGAAAGAAAGAAGGGCTGCTGTTCAATGCAAATGACAGCAGCCAAGAATAACAGGGTGGAGTACCGCAGTTTAGGGCGCCTCGATGTATTATAGGATGCCTCGATATAGGGTCCCTCGCTGTATGCACGGTAAGTACATGCAATCTGCGCGGAGTGCTTAAAACTAAGGACCATCAGTTGTGGTTGGCGAAGTTGTGGAATCTTGTCAGCTTAGAAGTCGGTAGCTGGTTGCTTTAACTCAAATTGCGGAATACCTGCAAGCAGTGCTTTCAGTCTGCAATGTGATAGTGCGGAGGTAATTATAGGCGTGGACTACTCTGAATATTAACCAATCTGCGCCAATTTTCTGCTCATACTTGATGACTTCAAGACTGAAACTAGCTTTGCAGGTAAAGCTATAACATGGTGCGTATGACCTTGCTGCTTATTGCTTTCGGCCACTCACGGCCTTTTGGTAAACCTCGAACATTACCTGGGAATTAGTGCTATTTATTTATTTATTTATTTATTTATTTATTTATTTATTTTATTTCAATACCCTAAAGGCCCAACGCGGGCATTACATAGGGTGGGATTCATCAAAGAAAACGTAACAATATACAACACAGCATATAAATGGCTGAAGACAGAAATAAACAAGTTAAGAAGCCAGGTACAAGTTAATAGGGGACAAAAATTGCTAGGAACAGGTACTGAAAAAATGCACATGTAGCAAATCTCACAAAACGAAACAAAAATCACACCTTCAGATGTTACAATACATGGCATCTAACATTTCACGGAACGTTACGGCCGACACGCACGCACTGAAAAGAAAAAAAAAACGCACATCATTCTACATTGGAATTTTCTAAGTATGACCAAAGAGCTGTTTGAAATGATGATGTTGCAAGCGATAGCCGCAATGCTAGAAGGAAGCGAATTCCACTCTTCAATAGCCAGGAACAAAGGTGAGTATTTGTATCGTTCTGTCCGAGCGAAAATGGGTTTAGTCTTCTTCAGATGATCTACACGAGCCGATGTGTGCGGCGCCGGGAGAAGATGTGAACTTGCAAATGGTGTGTGGCTGTGGTAGAGAGTATGTAAAAAAGATAAACGGCTGAATTTCCTACGCATGATCAGATGCGGGAGATGGAGCGATATTTTCAGTGCTGTTACACTTTGATACTGAGAGTAACGGGAAAGAATGAATCGAGCAGCCTTGTTTTGTTTAAATTCCAACATGTTAATAAGATGGGTATAATGAGGGTTCCAGATCACTGACGCGTATTCTATCACAGGCCTGATTAGCATGTTGAATGCGTGTAGTTTTGTGTCCTGGTTAGCTTGGTGTTGTCGGCGTTTAAGAAGACGAAGTTTTTTTTAAGGCTTTGGTAGTAATCAGTTCAGTATGAGGGCTCCAGGATAAATTAGAGCTAAAATTTACACCGAGGTATTTTACCGACGCTGCAGTTTCAATGATAGTACTATTAACTGTGTAGGCATTAGGACTCGTGTTAGCAGCGGAAGTAAACTTGAGGTGTTTAGTTTTACCTGCGTTAATTACCATTTGCCACCTGCCGCACCAATGAGTTATCTCATCAAGAAACGTCTGGAGAGCAATGATGTCGCAAGGGCTCGATATTACTCGGTAAATTGCGCAGTCGTCTGCAAATAATCCTATTGGTGACGATATGTTCGACGTGATGTCATTAATATATATTACGAAAAGCAGTGGATCCAGCACCGAACGCTGGGGTACTCCTGAAGCAACACCTGTACGTTTTGATAAGGAGCCCGCTAACTTAACTGACTCAAAGCGGTTTGTTAGAAATGCGTTGATCCACTGCGTAGTACGTTGAGCCAGCTGCAGGTTGCGTATCTTTGTAATCAGGCGGTTATGAGGCACGCGATCAAAGGCTTTAGAGAAATCAATAAAGATGGAGTCAATGTAGAGGGAAGAGTCGATTGCTTGATGAAGGTCCGTTATTAACTCAAATAACTGTCCGACATGATAAATGTTTGCGGAAGCCATGTTGGTTGTTATGAAGCAAGTTGTTCTGCTTAAGATGAGTCACAATTTTAGTGTATAATATATGTTCGAGTACCCTGCAACATATCTAGGTTAGTGAAATTGGCCTGTAATTATTAGGAACGGATCTGTCTCCACATTTAAATACCGGGATTACATAAGCGGGCCTCCAATCTTCTGGCACACATGTCGTATCGGGTGACTGTTGGAAAATGAGAGATAGCAGGAAAGCGGTGTGTTGGCAGGTAATTTTTAACAGTTTTGCGTTGATACCGTCGGGTCCTGGGCTAGTGCGGTGATGTAGGCGTTCAATTGCACGAGCCACTCCAAGCGCAGATATGTGAATGGGTGAAAAGGGAATCTGGATATCAGCCTCAGGAAGTAACAGTGGATTGTAAATTTGCAATTCGTCCGTAAAAACTTGTGAGAAGTGGCTATTGAATTGTTCTGCACACTGTTCTGTAGGTAGGATGCTGCCGTGTACACCCAGAAGAACAGGAACCGTACTAGCGCTTTTAGGATTATCAGTGTTCCAAAATTTATCAGGGTCGGTTTTTATCAAGCTAGGAAGTGTAAAATTAAAATATTTGTTTTTGGCTTCAGAAATTTGTTTTTCAGCTATTTTGGAAATGCTTTTGTAGTTTTCCCAGTCTCTAGCTTCCTTTGATTGAACCGCTTTCCTAAATGCTCTTTTTTTCCTATTTAGTGCCCTGTTGACATCTATGGTAAACCAAGTATCGTTAGTACGTGTGCTTACCATTCATTTTGGCACGCAGGAATCTTCAATTTTTTTGAGGTTGTCACGAAACAACTTCCAATTTTCCTTAGTCGTACGGTTATGAAAATGGTCCTGAAACCTATTTGTGAAAGTTTCCAGCAACATGTTCATTTTTCAACATCCGCACGTGCGTAATTGTAGATAAGCTTTTTGGTTTTTGTTTTGTCGGTCCGTAGAAGTAGAAGAGAACAGTGTACAACTTTGTGGTCACTTATTTCTTCTAAGTCGTGGATGTCTGAGAGCTCAGGATGGGTTGTTAGGATGAGGTCCAGGATATGTTTACCGCGAGTGGGCTCGTGAACGATTTGGGTGAGCTGATGATATTGAAGTAAATGAAGAAAGTTAATGTTCCACTCTCGGTTACTATCGGAGCCAACAGTTAGCGTCATCCAGTTAATCGGGGGAAAATTAAGGTCACCTACTAAAAATAGGAGGCAATTCGGGTGCTTTACAAGGATCTGCTCGATAGCGTCATTTAACAGTTCAATCAATTCAGGCTGGCTACTTGGTGGCCTATAACAGGCGCCGATAATGTAAAACATATGACCAAGTTGAGCAGAAACCCAGACTATTTCTAAGGGAGAGTCGATAGGGGTAAGAGATGCATGGAGCGCATTGTTAATCGCAATGAGCACTCCTCCTCCTCGTCGAGAATCAGCCCTATCGTTCCTAAATAAAACGAACGATGATGGAAGCAAGATGTCGCGACATGCAACGTCTTCGGTTAGCCGCGTTTCTGTACCCACGATGATATCAGCTGAGCAGGTATGTGCAATAGCTTTAAGTGCGTCTACTTTGTTATGTATGCTGCGGAAGTTTGCCAAGACCAAAGAGATTGATTTGGTTTTGTTACGGTTGGGGGGGGGGGGGGGGCTTTCTTTGTGGTAGACTGTCGATTCTCGGCGGGCGAGTGCCTGGAAGGAAGTTTTTTCACGCTATCTGTTGCCGAGTCCTACTGGTAAACACCATTTTTCATGTGAAGCTTATCAAATCTTACAGAATAACGCTCGTTTTCTCTGATATTCGCTTTGGCGAAGTCGCGCAGCTTTTTCCGTGCGTTGTTAGATACGGGACCGTTTCCTGAGCCTACTTCGAGTTCACCAGACCACATCGAATCGCGCCACAGCTAATTAAGAAGCGAAGAAGCACGGATACCACATTCCAGAGGCGCGGCACGTGCAAACAAGTTGGCGGCCCCCACCTCGTGTGCCGCAGGTGGAGCTATTCACTGCTTGACTCTTCCCGAAAGTAAAGCGAGAGCCTGGCACTGTTCCAGGTAACTGGGGTCCAAGAGGCAAGACGGGTGTAATGCACCGTGAAACCCTGGCAGCGTCGCCCCCACCCGCCTATTGTGAAGGTGCATTGCAAGTCAGCAAGGCAAGACCGCAGGGAGAAGTAAGCCCTCGGACAATTGGGGACCAAGCAGCGACACTCTTCGCCGGGTGTGACACTCGCACGGGCGCCTACCATTGGCCAAAAATGACGACACCTGAGCGGGCTCGCCGATTGGCCGAAAATGGCGTCACCTGAGCGGGCTCGCCCATTGGCCGAACGTGACGTGTCTTCGAGACACCGAAGGGCTTAAAAAGACACAGACCGAGAGAATTCCTAGAGCATTCCTTGATTCATCTCTTTCGAGCTTCGTGCCTCAGGCCGCAGCGTCCGAGTTGCTGCTGGCCCGTAATGACTGCTATGACTGTTAATTGACTCTCACTGTAAATAATGTAAATAAACCTCCCGAGTTTTCATCCCGAAGTCCTCCTCAACTCTTACAACTGGTTGCCAGCGGTGGGATCGCCTCCAAATGCAACAACTGGTGGCAGCGCTACGGATCAACCTTCGTCGAGAGAAATTCTGAGGAACCCGGAACAACGAAAAAGAGCCTTCGTCCAAAGGAGTCCCGAGAAATTTGGAACAGCGAAGAAGAGAGAGCCTTCGTCCAATGTAGTCCTGAGGAACTGGGAGTAGCGAAGAAGAGCGAGCCTTCGACCCAGGGAGTCCTGAGGAACCGGGAACAGCGGACCAATGAACCAGATGGCAGGGTGCTGCAACCGTAAGTCAGCGCGTGGTTTTTTTCCTTTTGATTCGCCAGACTTCAAATGTTGTGTGTTTATTTTGATAGTTCTAGGTATCGGGAATTTGTTGCATTGCGTGTTTGCACAAATTAATTAAAGAAAACCGTTCTAACCACCAGTCGGGGCAGCTGCCATGGATCTTAGAAGGTTGACGAGGTTAGAGTTGTAGTTCGTGTGCGACGATTTGGGAGTTGAGGCGGACGAACAGATGAAAACGCCAGCTATCATAAGGGCGATTCAAGATAGTGGCAATGATGATGAAAGCATTAAGATTACTTGGGAGGTGATACAAGAACCACGGGAGCGTGAGCGTCGTGAACGTAAGCGTGAGAGTCACGAACGTAAGCAAAAGCACGAGAAAGAGATAGCAGCATTGAAAAAACAGATACAATATTTTCAGCACTTAAAGGAACAAAGACAACGCCTGTCTGAAAATTCTGTAGGCAGTACAGAGCACAAGAATGAGGAAGTATCTAGCGGATTTTCGCCTAAAGCCGACGAGAAGAGTAGTGCCTGTGAGATTGGCTGCACATTCATAGGTGAAGGGAAACGGCTAGCTGCTAACGATGCCTTAGTGGCAACCGAGGCCGTTAAAGGCCGTAGTGAAAGCGACGAGGTGCTCTGCCAACAGAGCACTGTAGAAACAGCTAGGCCAGCTGTGAATGAATTGGCACAGTCACCGCGCGTGTGCGTCGCAGGTAATGTTAACGAGTTAGTTAACGAAGTACAGAGTACCGCTGACCCGACAGACGCGAGCACCCATGTCGAGTCAGATCTGCGTGCCGAAGTGCAGCGCCAGCTGGACGATGCAGTTGAGGGCAGCTCTCAGGATAGCGAGCTGCGTAGCTCAAGAGAAGACAACTGCATTGTTCAGGGATCGGTGCAGCTCTCCGCCAGTCTAGGTAGCCAAGAGAGGGATGATTTAGTTAAGGATCATTCAGACTGTGCGGGTAAGAGACCGATCCGGGCTGACGAGATGTGTAACGGCCAGCACGAGGCGCGAGAGCGGGAACTAAAATTTTCAATAATGAAGCAGCAAGCCCTTCTCACCAATTGTCTGAAGAGAAAATGGTCGTATGTTTTTAAAGAATCCAAAAGGGAGCAGTGAGTTGGCGACATGAAAGTGAATTCAAAGAAAAAGCGCCGCAGAAAGAAGCACCGTAAAGATCGGAATGCGGTGGCTAATGTAGCGAAGCCAAAGACGGCGACAGGCGCGAAAAGGCAGGGCGCGAAGAAAAGAAAGGTGCGGTCGTCATTGACGATGTTGACGCACCCAACACGTTCGAGCCACCGGTCAAAAGGAGACCGAGAAGCATGTTCTACACGGACGCGGACAAAGGGCACGGGGCAGTTAAATTCCTCGTCGTTCCGTCGTTCTTTTCGAAGCTCAGCGTATAGTACAAAGAAGCGCAACGTGGCAAGACGAGACCAGGTGGGGAGTAGCGACGCGGTCAATCGAGGTCGTGATGAAAGCGGGGCGCCAGGACGCAAATTGGCAGGGGACTGTAACGTCTTGGGGGAGCTGATGGTGAGTCAGCCCTTTTGTTGTTCCTCGGTAGCCAGAGTAGCTTTCGGACCGCGACCACCTCGGGTACGGCTCAAAGTATGAGTCAGACGTAAGCATTCGGAACGGGAGGCCAAGAGAGCTTCCTTAGAAGTAAAACGATCTGTTTTGTTTTATTTTTTGACCATCGGATAATTTTCGCGATTTAAGCTTCTTTCAATATGTAAAAGTATGAGCTTTGTTTGTGTTTTTGTTCGAGAAGCTCCGAGATTTGAAAGACGCGTTTTTTTTTTGTAAACATGTAGTATCGCGAGGTGTTCATTAATAAATAGATAGGCTTTCTTTTTTTGTGTGTGAGTAACCTGAATGTCAAGGTTATCGGTGAGAGGCCTATCGTAGCGCGCGTGTGCTTTAGTTAACCTTCTTTTTTTTATAAGCGTTTTTTTATTTTCTAAGGTTAACCGCGTAGGTTTTCAGTAAGTGCATCATTTGCACTGAGAAGCGTTCTTAGTTCCATTAGCGCGTGTCCTGTGTGGACGGAAGGTAGCAGATTTATGACTGGGTTGCTCGTGTGTGTTGAGGGCAGCCGTATTCTGACTTCTCTAATAAGCATGCGTGGAACGAGTTATTAGGAGACGCATCATTTTAAGGTTTCTGCGGAGTGCGTAAGCCCCGCAAGTTTAATTGCTCGCGTAAGTTACGTGTCCTGTAGGGACTAAAGGAAGAAACGTGAGTAAGCGTAATAAAAAGTTTGCCTACGACGCAAGTACGCGTTCTGATTAGTGACCTTAAGGCTAGCGCGCTTGTGATTACGTACTTGTGAAGTTGACCAGACTGTTCAGTGGCACCAATACGTGCGATAAGTACGCCACTGTGATAGGTTGGCAACATGCTGTTCGAGTAGTCAGGCCACTTAAGTTATGTTCGGCTGTTTTCATTGTTTGTTTGCAACGGCAACGACCCATTGTTTTACTACAACAATGACACTCTGGTCTTGTCGGCATTCGGGGAGAAATGGATAGCGGTTTGGAAAGGTGGTTGGAACTGCTTTGTCAAAATTGGGGAAATAAAAGATCAGGGTTCATTTTTGACTCAGTAATAGCCTGGCGAGTCAGGGGTGAAGAGCCTGCGCTTACACGTGGTGCAGCGCTGTGGTGTTTTGTTTGTTTGACGTACGTTCTCCAGGGCCCAGGATCCCTAAGTTCGTCAAACGAGGCTCCACACCAGTACCATGCAGGTTCTTTCAGCGTTCCTCATGGCCAGCGAATTGAGTTCACCGGCCATTCCGAACTTCAGGGGCGAGGACGAGCTGTCAGATACGGGACCGTTCCCTGAGCCTACTTCGAGTTCACCAGACCACATCAAATCGCGCCACAGGTAATTAAGAAGCGCAGAAGCACGGATACCACATTCCAGAGGCGCGGCACGTGCAAACAAGTTGGCGGCTCCCACCTCGTGTGCCGCAGGTGGAGCTATTCATTGCTTGACTCTTCCCGAAAGTGAAGCGAGAGCCTGGCACTGTTCCATGTAACTTGGGTCCAAGAGGCAAGACGGGTGTAATGCACCGTCAAACCCTGGCAACGTCGCCCCCACCCGCCTATTGTGACGGCGCATTGAAAGTTAGCAAGGCAAGACCGCACGGAGAAGTAAGCCCTCGGACAATTGGGGACCAAGCAGCGACTCTCTTCGCCGGGTGTGACACAATCGCACGGGCGCCTACCATTGGCCGAAAATGACGACACCTGAGTGGGCGCGCCGATTGGCCGAAAATGGCGTCACCTGAGCGGGCTCGCCCATTGGCCGAACGTGACGTGTCTTCGAGACACCGAAGGGCTTAAAAAGACACAGACCGAGAGCATTCCTAGAGCATTCCTTGATTCATCTATTTCGAGCTTCTTGCCACGGGCCGCAGCGTCCGAGTTACTACCGGCCCGTAATGACTGCTATGACTGTTAATTGACTCTCACTGTAAATAAATGTAAATAAACCTCCAAGTTTTTCATCCCGACGTCCTCCTCAACTCTTACAGCGTGTAGAACCATCGGGGAGAAGTCTTCGTCTAGCCAAACTTTTGGTTTCACATGCGCGTTGCACTGTTGCCACTAGCAGCATTATAGCGTAGGCGGAAAGCAATAATGCTCTAGTGGAAGTAGGATGCCGCTCTGTCTAGTAGATCGGAAGCAGCGACCTCCTCTAGGTCACGACAGTAGTTCCGCTACCTTGACCCTCCGCACCACGTGGAAAAGTTGATCCTTTCCCTGCTTTCTGCTACGTGACGAGGTAATGACAAAATAAATGATTGACTACTCAAACCCAGAGAGCGAGAGAGAGAAAGAGAGAAGGGAAGAAGGAAACGCAGAGAGGTTAACCAGACTGAGTCCAGTTTGCTACCCTACACTTGGAGAGGAGAATGGGGAGTGAAAGACAGAGAGAGAGGAAAAACATGAGTCTATACCGCACTTTCACATGCACTATAAGTTAGGTGTAGGATGTCTATAGTCGGGCACTCAAGTCTGTTGCCTTCAGGTAGTGAAGAAGCGCTCGAACTGCTTTCTGGGCAAATGAACTGTGAGGCCAGGCTCCTAAGACCTTCGCTTCTGTAAATGGCCTGTCATCCAGTCTATTCAAGGCAGACTGGAGAGTCTTACGTTGGTTATCAAAGCGAGAACAGTGGCACAGAAGATGACTGATGGCCTCTTCAAACTTGCACTTAGGGCACACTGGTGAGTCCGCCATTCCAATACGATAGCTGTAGGAGTTGGTGAATGCTACTCCTAACCAAAGCCGACACAGCAGTGTTGCGTCACGTCGAGGAAGGTTTGCTGGTAATTTAAATTTTAGTGATGGGTCGAGGTTGTATAAACGACACTTAGAGTTTTGTGGTCAATGCCAGTAACTTAACGTGATGGTACGAGCGAGACTGTGAAGCTCTCTTGCAGCGTCATCTCTCGATAAAGATATAAGGAGTGTCGGTGCGGAAGCCAGGGCACGTCGGGCAGCGTCATCGGCAAGGTGATTACAAACGATCCCACAATGTCCCGGCAGCCACTGAAAGATGATATCATGTCCTCGCTCAGAAGCGCAATGGCAAGTTTCGTTGATTTTATACACCAGCTGTTTATAACTGCCACGTCGCAAACCTCGCAAGCTCTGGAGGCCTGCTTTCGAATCGCAACATATTGCCCATTTGTTAGGCGGTTCCTCTTCAATGTATTCGACAGCAGCGCGAAGAGCAGCCAGTTCGGAACCTGTAGATCTCGTTACGTGTGAAGTCTTAAACTTGATGACGACTGATTGAGATGGTATAACAATGGCGCCCGTCCAATTTTCCGAGATGAAACCGTCCGTGTAAACATGGATTCGGTTAGCGTATGAACAATGCAAAAGTTCCAATGTGATCTACTTGGGAGCCGCGGTGGACAGGCTAGCTTTCTTCACTCCTCCTGGAACAGCAAGGTACACAGGAGGCTTTTTCAAGTACCACACAGGAGATGGCGTTCTGGTTGCGGGTGAGTGCCTCAATGACAAAGAGTGCCGGTTAGCCGCAACTGATTTGGAGAACGCTGCCTTGGGTCTTTTCTCAGGCAAGCGAGCGAGAGGGTGGTCAGGGACTCTGGATATATGGCGAACATGCGCCCGGAGTGCGTCGATAGCTATATAGGTCATTATAGGGTGGTCTCTTGTGGTGGCAATTGTTGCTACGGTTGAAGCACTTCGAGGTAGCCCCAGACATGTTCGAAGGGCTTGTCCTTGAATGCTCTGTAGGACATGGATGTTAGTTTTGTTAGCATTGGAGAGCACTGGTGTGCTATATCGCAAGTATCCTAGGAAGGGCGTCCTGTATAAGAAACCTTAGTATATGGGCGATAGAAGTAAGCCTCTTCTTCAAGTATGAGATGTGGGGGCTCCATGAAAGGTCTCTGTCGATAATGACGCCTAGCAATCGGTGAGATTTTGCGTATGAAATTGTTTGGTGGTCAATAGAAATTGGATACCAGGTCATGGGCTTGTGGGTAAAAACGACTAAGGCGCACTTCTCGGTCGAAATGCTGAGGCCTTGAGCACGCAGGTACGACGATGTTAGGGTAACTGCTTTTTGGAGCCGTGCATGCACCTGGAGACGTGTAACTGCCAAGGCCCATATGCATTTGTCGTCAACATATATGGAAAGGTTTGCTGTATGTGGTAGAACGTCGGCAAGTCCAAGGATTGCAAGGTTAACCAAAGTGGCGCTAAGAACCCCACCCTGCGGGACGCCACGGCAAGTGGAATGGTCAGCGGTTCGGCCATCTGCATTGTGCACAAAGAAGGATCTTTTGAATAGATAGCTCTGAATCCACCGAAACATGCGTCCACCAATTCCATTATTTTCCAGGGCATCAATGATGGCTTCATGCGTTACATTATCATAGGCACTTTTCACGTCGAGGAAAACTGCAAACGATATACGCTTGCGGTGTTTTTCATGTTGTAGAGACGTCACGAGGTCGATGACGTTGTCAATAGAGGAACGGCCTCTTCTAAACCCAGCCATGGTCTCGGGTTATATGTTTTGGCGCTCAAGATACAACTCTAGGCGTGTGAGAATAATTCTTTCCCTGACCTTCCCAGCACAGGTGGACAGTGCAATGGGTCGGTAGGACGTTAAGTCAAATGGCGACTTTCCAGGCTTCAGGAGTGGTACCAAGCGGCTGGACTTCCACCGCTCAGGAACGACGCCATCATCTCATGACTGGTTGTAACATTCCAGAAGGCTACCTCGGCCATCTTCACCTAGGTGGCATAAAGCAGCGTAGGTGATGCCGTCTGGTCCTGGCGACGATGAGCGCCTGCATGTGGCCAGAGCAGCGTCCAGTTCTTCAAGTGAGAAGGTCACATTCAATTTTGGGAAGCGTGTCACAGAAACCTTACCCAGAATTGCGCTATTGATGGTGACCACTCTGCCCGCAATCTTCACAGAGAAATCTTCGGGTATATCAACTTGTGAGTGGCTTTGATGGAGGGCTAGCGCTGAGAATGGGTGTCGTTGCTGTGGAGACGAGCCAAGGCCGCGCTCCGTCCTCTGTATGATAGACAGTAGCTTGCGGGGGTCAAATTATTCGCAGAACGTCTTCCACCGTTGTTCCTCCAGCCTGTCCATACGGTGTTGGATGTTGTTCTGTATACGTCGAGCGACTCTAAGGCCATGAATTGACTTGGTGCGCCTGTATTGCCTCTCGGCCCTTTGCGAATCGTTCGAAGTCGCTCAAGTTCTATGTCGAAATCCGTACGTTTTTTAGCTTTTGTAAAGGTGTACTTAGAGGATTCCAGTACGCTTGTAATAATGTTCTCAATGGTGCAGGTAAATCTTTCTTAGCACGCCTCTTCCACCTTTGTCTTATATGATGACCACCTTACTTGTCGGGAAGTAGAAAAGGAGAAGCTTCCAAATGCAGTGATTCTCAAGTAGGTGGGAATATGGGCACTGCCACGAGTCTCGATGTCAGAGAACCACCGAAAATTTTGACCAACATGCCGTGACACCAAAGTCAAATCTAAGCAACTGCTATAAGTCGAACCACGCAAGTACGTTGGAATGCCATCGTTCATAATGCTGAATTCGGGGTCGGAAGCAAATTTCACAAGCTTCCGCCCCTTGTAGTCTATTCTGGAGCTTCCTCAAACCAAGTGATGAGAATTAAAGTCTCCCGCGATAATCGAGGTCCAGAAGTCGCCGTCAGGATGTCTCACAGTCGGTCGCCGTCGAACCGACTAGATGGAGAGATGTAAGCGCCGGTAATGGTAAAGGCCACTTTATTCCTTGTATAATGCGGAAAAACACGTATTGGTTTCCATCATGAGGCTGCTCCGAGTGGGGAATGTAAGTTAGTCCTGTACGGATGTAAACTATTATTTTGCTGGATTGCCCTCACGTCGACGCCATAGAGGCTTCGTATCCAGAGAGTCTTAGCGCTTTTGACACGTCCGGTGCACATATTACCACTATAGGAAATCGGTTCGTAAAAACGTATTGGAAGAAACATGAAATCCGTGATTTAAGTTTTCTGGCATTCCACTGGAAAATCGTCGCACTACGCACTTCATCACGGAGTGAAGGCAGTGGAAGAGCCATTGTGCTTGCGCAAGATTTGCAAGCTCTGGGCATCCAACACTTGCACTGCGATCGTGCTGTTGGCGTATTCGAGTTGCCCACAAGCGTGCGAATCGCATTTATCATGTACTTGAGCATTGTTACGATTCGGCGGTCATGCTCTGTCAGCTCATCTGGGTGAGGAGTGGAGCATTGTGGTGCCACTCCTTGTTGGCGTTTTTCCACAGGGCTTATCCTTGGCAGTGGTGGCCATGCTTCATCTACGGCATTCTTTTCAGCTGCTCCATTATCAATGCGAGGTTTGGACACGTTCTGCACTGGGGTTGGAGCGGATTCAACAGCAAGAGGCTTTGCGACACGCGTATTGTGTGTGCGAAGAGCAGAATTTTTTGATGAGCGTCTGCGACGAGAACGACGTCGCCTGACCTCAGCTGCTGCTTCACGATGAGTCGACCGGTCCCTCACCATTTTCTTCAAGATGGTGAGTTCTCTCGTAACTCTTGGACATTCCTTTGATGAGGCGTCGTGGGGCCCTTGACAGTTTGGACACTTATAAGTTTTAGCCTGGCAGTTGTCTGCAGAGTGTTGTACTGCACAGCGGAAACATATCGTAGACTTTCCACTGACGGCGCTTATGTGACCGAATTTCTGGCAGTTTCTGCACTGAAGCGGCTTGGGAACAAAGGGCCGAACAGCATGTCGGAAATGGCCTACCTTCACATGCCAGGGAAGGCAGTCACCTTTAAAGACAATTTTTACGCATATGGAATTTCCGAGACGGGCCACCTGCAGTATTTGGGTCCCATGATTGGCAGGTTTTATGAAAAGTGGTAAAGCCTCGCCTGAGATGGCCGCATCAATGTCATATATGACGCCTGTAGTAGCCTCTTTGCCCATCGGGATGATGGTACGAACGTTCATGCCACCGAGGACATTGACAGCTCGCAAAGAACCTAGCGCCGACGCTTGAGCGACGTCTACCGCAACAACATTCTTCCGAGGGTTGACTCAGAAGTTCTCAATGCCATTTGGCAACAGTCTCTCGAGTTCAACCGATGCAACTTGCCTGTTGAGGAACCTCATGTTGTCGGAGGGTAGCACAGGTAAAAAAAGGATGGTGTACTTCGGCGAACTCTGCGGAGTCCTCATAGCAGACGTGTTCACAGAGGCCCTAAGCATCCGCCGCTTTGCTTTCTGACTCAGGACAGTCACGTAGTCGTCGTCGGAGCTGTCGTCGCTCTCGGTCGAGTCTATCAGGGTAGCCTCGCTATCGCTCGAGAGGCAGTTCCACTTCCTTGAGGCTGCCGACGCTGGCGCCGCTAAATCAGGTGGGAGTGCGGGTGGCTCCACTTTCGAGCAGGGAACAGTGTTCCCCGAAAGAAAGCGAGAATTGCCAGAAAATACTGGTGACGGAGAACAAACACTCAGCAATAAGGTCACTTCGTCGTCTTCTACTCAAAACCAGTGCTCTACCAGGCTAACGCGTTTCCGTTGGTTAAATTTTCTTAACTCACTGAAACAACGTAAATGTGTAGATTTCTTCGTAAGCGCAGTTGTGATTTCAGGTATGTGTGATTGGTATATATGGCTAATAGCACCTCGCGTACACACTTCCCGCGAATTTCTTTGTGGCCTACGATTGGCGACAGGGTGGATATCCACTATGCGCAAGTATAGTATTGACGCGGATATTTTCAAAAGAGTGAACGCACCCCTATATTTCAACGCTCCTCCCCTCCCCCTTCTATTGTTTCTGAATTGGTTTTCTTCCTAGAACAAAGGCGTATTTCTTCATCGTAAATTGTTGCTGTCGCAACGAACGTCGCCGTGTCAGCCTCGTTCAAGGATGTGCGCGGACCATTTGTGTGTGGACCCGACAGCTCTTTCTTATTCTTCTGTTTGTCTTTTTTTTTTCGTCCTAAACCCTGTCTCGAAGAGCGGTGAAAGCACTCGGGGTGCCGTTTACGACACTGCCCATAATTCGTTGCGTCAGCAGCTTCGCCAAAACTTGTAGTCGTGGTCCGCGAAGAAAGCGGGATCTCCGAGAGCTCCGAAGTGCATCACATAACCGTTGCAGTGTATATGCGGGCAAGCGTAGTTGTTGTTGTTGTTGTAGCCTGTGGCACGTGTGGCTCCTACCCACGGTGGGGGATTGGCCAAGAAATGGGTGGATTATACCAAAATAATATAGAGCATAAATTTCCTAATATCTATTGGAATAGCATTGAATAGGGTTGAAATACCGGTTAAAATGTAAGCAGGAAGGTGCTGTTGAATGAGGAATAATTAATTTAAAATTAATAAAAATAGAATTTAGCAGGGCATTCGTTTAGATTCTGTAAGGAATGTTTGGACAGCGAAGCATGCATCCCTGTGGCTGAATCCCAAAGTGGACGCCCCGAACGAAAGAATTGCAGGTTCTGTCAAGTCCAGGCCAAGTCTTCGAAAAGGTATCTCCAACAATCTTTTTCTTAACGCAGCAAAGCGGCGACAAGATAGAAGAAAGTGCTGTATCGTCTCCTCCTCCTCACAAAAAGAACAAAGGGGAGAGGGAACCAAACCCGACCTGTGTAAATAGAAGTTTAGGGAGGGAATGCGGCAGCGTAATTTGGTGAGGCAGACCTCAAGCATCTTTGTGTAACAAGATTCGCTATGCCAGGGAAATGCCAGGTGTTTATACTCTGGAGAAGCTGTCAAATGTGGGTTTGATAAGGCTGATCTAATTGATCGCATCCGAAATCTTGCCGCCGTGATCTGTGCTGTCACTGGTAGAATAGGAAGAACAGGGCCCGCTAGTGATGCATGTGCCAGTGAATCGGCAGTTTCATGAAAAAACAAACCTTTATGACCAGGCACCCAAATCAAATGAAGACATTGCACATGAGCAGGAACTAGTAAGTGGAAGAGTTTTAGCATGGGTGACTCATTAGTAGCGGTAAGGCAAGAGCATACAGAAAGGGAGTCAGTAAGAATAACAGCCGTTGTAATCATGTGGTCTAACTTACGTAAAGCTAGGATTACTGCTAACAACTCGGCCAGAAAAATAGGCACAAAATCAGGCAATCTTAAAGAAAAAGACCAGTCGAGCGCAGGACAAAAGATTCCAATGCCAGCTTTTTCCTCGCACTGTGAGGCATCTGTTGCAATGATAATGTTTGTTTCTAGGGTGCTTAGGTGGTCTTGCAACATGGCGTTTAAGATGCCGCAAGGGAGTAGTTTCGTGTGGTTCGGGAAAATGTCGTCGAACCTGATCTCTGGGTAATTTGAATGCGTATTATTAGGAAGCACATCACGAATTTGCACATTTAGTGGTTCAAGTAATGTTTGCACAAATATAATCTGTGGTCTATGAAACCTGGGCCAATGAACAGGAAAAAATAATTCTGGATCGGAGATGAAAATAATTTGAGGACGGTTGAATGATGATTCATATAGCCTTAAGAAGGTCTGAACGGTCAGAAGGTCAAATCGGCATAATATGGGTGGGATTCTTGCTTCCGTGTATAATACGGCATTTGCAACGTATTTTGGAAGGCCTAAGCACAGACGTAGGGCCTCTCGTTCTAACAAAACTAGCGGCCGAAGCTTGTGTGATGGAACACCTGAGAATAAAACACATCCAAATTCTAACACCGGACGAACGTACATTTTATATACCATCAAGAGGGATTTTCTGCGAATACCTGTTCTTCGATTGCTTAACTTGCGCAAAATGCCCATTGTACGAGCTCCTTTTGTCGCAATATATTCAATATGTGGCCGCCAGTTTAGATTACCGTTGTAAATAACTCCAAGGTACTTTAATGACTCTACTTGTGGGATGTGTTCGAGATGGTAGTTCAGCGATATGTATACTGGGTCATTAACAGGAAAAACAAGTATGGCACACTTATTAGCATTCAGGTTTAAGTGTAAGCTATCCAGCCAGTGTTCCAGTTCCCGTAGATACGACTGCAAAGTTTCGTAAAGAGAGTATATGTCACTAGCCATACCAAAAAAGGCAACGTCATCAGCATAAACGTACGTACTAACTCCTGGGTGAACGGGGATTCAGCTCAGTAAAATATTAAATAATACTGGTGAGAGTACCGATCCCTGAGGCACACCTCTTGTTTGCTTATGTTTTCTAGAAGAATAGCCGCTTCGAAAACAATAGAATTGCCTGTCTTTTAAAAATTCATGCACCCATGCTACAATATAGCCTGGAAAACAATGGCTCTGTAACCGATTTGTTAAAATTGTGTGTTCAATGCTGTCATAGGCTTTACATATATCTAAGGTAACTAAAGCCGCGTATTGCTTTGTCTGTCTGGCGATGTTAATTTGACTTTCAAGGTCTACATGCGCGTGCCATATTGAATAGCCAGATCGAAATCCAATTTGGCAAGGACTCAACAATTGATTTTCGACAATAAACTCTATTATGTGTCCGAGAAGCACTCTTTCAATAAGTTTCACTATGTTTGATGTCAACGCAATTGGTCTGATGTTGTCGATAGTGTACCCTGCCCCTTGCTTTTTAAGTAACGGAATAATTTTGGCAATCTTCCATTCTTGTGGAATCCATGCATTGCTAACAGAGTAGTTTACCAAGTTCAGAAGCTCACGTGGAGCTTCTTGAAAGAAAATGTTTAACATTGCATTTGTTATTCCGTCCGGGCCAGGCGCTGTAGTTGGCAACCGTAACATAACTTGTGCTACTTCCGAATAGGATATCTCTTTGTAGTGCGACAATGCAGGAGTAAAAACAGAAGCTTGAAGGCGCTCGCGAACCGGCTCTCCAATCCTTTAGCCAATAGCTCTAAGGACTCCTGCATTTCCTGTGAGGTATAGACGATTGAGTCTACATTAACGCTTATTGGGAGTCTGTTTCTAGACCGAAGGTAATTAAATAAAGCACGTTTGTTTTTGGATTGAGATAGATAATCGAAATGGTTTTTATCGTACTCATCTTTTGCGTGTTTAATAGCACGTTTGAAGGTTGCCGAAATAAATTGATAATCTTTCCAATTTTTTGGGCTCTGATTATGTAGAAGTTTTTTCCA
Source organism: Dermacentor variabilis (assembly GCF_050947875.1). Lineage (NCBI taxonomy): Eukaryota > Metazoa > Arthropoda > Arachnida > Ixodida > Ixodidae > Dermacentor > Dermacentor variabilis. The sequence goes on from NC_134568.1 coordinate 215,911,241, forward strand.
AGCAGCTTTCCTTCTTCGATAAACTCGTGTGCACTCACTGTTCCACCAAGGATTAGATGGGGAACGCTTAGCGGTCTGAATTACAAATTCAGACTTTTGTCGAAACATCTGTAACGCTGAACAAATATTCAAGCCAATTTCTTCGTTATTACTGTTAGGTAATGATGCAAGGTGGAGCGCAAGCAGTCTTTAAATTTTTTGCAATTCACAAATATTCTGCCGTGTCGATCAACTGATGTTAAAGGGCATGCAATTTCAAAGTATACCGGAAGATGATCACTGTTTGTACCGAAATCAATCGTAGTCCAAGATGTCACGGCGACGCTTGTGCTAGAAAACGTCAAATCTAACACTGAGCCCACGGATAAAAGTAGGTCGTCTGACATTAAGGCATGAAAGATTTTTATCTATGGTCCTGGCTTTTTTCTTCTTCCTTTTCTTTCTTTCGCGTTCATTTCGCTAGAGTTATTTCCTGTGTCTCTTCAGAAAGGCCAGCCGGACCACTTTTGCAAGCCCTTGCGATATGTCTAGACGATGCTTTGTCTGCGAACAAAGGAGTTGTCCACATAGCCAGGTAAAAGATTAAAAAACTCCGCGATGCGAGCACTATGCCGTGAAAGGTCATTCGACGGTTTCTAAGCAGACTGTATATATGCACTGGTGCAAAGAAGAGTGCGGTAGGGACCGCAAAATCGCTTTTAACGATTCAGTCAGTGGCCGTAGTTCGTGATTTCTTTCATTTTGCGTAAACATCAAGATGGTGTTGCATAGAACGGCGATGCCGTATAGTGTCCCTTAAGATCTCTCATCGTCAGGCGCTGTAAGATTTTCAGAATATAGCGTGCCTTTAGCTTGCTCGTTTCTCGGCACATGTAGCTACCGCCGAAAGTTGCTGTGGTCGCGCCTGTGTGGGACTATGCATGCTGACCCATTTTGCAATGCCTCTTATCTGAAACACTTAGCACATTGCAGGGGATCGGTGCCTATTGCCTAAAATCTTTTCTGCCGCAGACGATGACGTGGGTTCGCATCCCTCCTCCTGCGGCCAGTTGTTTTTTTATCCACTTTCGTTTCCACTATATTTCATTTCCTTTATTTACAATCCAGGCCTTTCGGCGTTACTGAGAGGAGTGAGTAATAGACAAGAATACATGTGTAGAAGGCAGATTAATTAAGATAATCATATACAGTAGACTTGAAGGCTTCGGGTACTGTGATGGACACGACGGATGCGGGAAGGTGGTTACAGTCCGCGCTAGTCTTCGGAACAAACGAATCAAAATAAAGATCAGTCCTGCAGCTTGGCACGCCAACCTTGAACCACTGGTCCATGCGGGATATTAGAGTTGAAGAGGTCGATCCCACCGCTGGCATCCAGATGTAAGAGTTTGGAGGACGATCCTACCGCTGGCATACCAGTTGTAAGGGTTGAAGGTCGTAGAGAGGAACTCGGGAGGAACTAGGCGTACAGGGTCTATTTACAGTATTTACATTTTAAACAAGAGATACATTGACAGTCTAGCGTGGCTCCCAAATGGAGCACGCAAGCATACAGCAGACGAGCACACAGCTCACGAGTACGAACACGAGCACAGAGCACGACGACGAGCACACTCTAGCAGCGACAAACAGCCGCTTATAAACACTCCGTGCTCCCTAGATCCCTAGGTGAGGAAAAAACGGCAATTCACCGCCGATTCGCAGCGTCAAACGTCAACGCAGTCGACCCGCCGGTTCTCCATTATCTTGAGTCTTGAAAGGTGCGTCGGTTCCCAGAGCTGACCCCCGCTGCGTGGTCGCCGGTTGCCCATTCTCTTGCGCCTCTAAATTCCAGAGCTGCCTTTCTCCTGTAGTCGCCACGAGTGTCAGCAGACTGTGACGAATCCTGGGGCCCACGTACCGCAAAGTCCCCTTTTGTTATGTAAGCTCTTCTTGCTGCCGAGAGAGACCATGAAGACCCGGCGAATCAACCAACAATACGTTGGTTGCCAAACGTGGCCCGCCCTGCTGTCGCGACCGATTCTCCGACCGAGGCGCACGGTGGATTAACGCAGCCGTAGTCCGCAGTTCTCTGAAGGAAGTTCATGGTCGGTTAGCGCTGTCGTCCTCGCTGGTTTAGGGCGCCTCGATGCGCGCGCCCTCTCGAAGGGTGGAATCATTCTGTGAAGGGGTCAGTGCCGCCTTCCGACCGCCGGCCGCCATTGCGCTCCCCACATTTCGTTCTGGTCGGTCGAGAGAGAAACGTGCACGGCGTTTTCTGGTCCGAAATGCCCGGGTGTTGCGTGCCCCAGTGCACGAACCACTCACGGGAATGACTTGAATAAGCAGTGACTTCGGTTGAGTGCAGCATTTTGACCATATTGGTGGCTTTCTTGTGAAAGGGATTTCGAAAAAAAACTGCAAGCAGTGCAGGGCTGCAATGCTGGGCTCGACGAGCCATGAGCATGCATATTTAACTGCACTAAATGAGTATGTTCATGATGGTAAGAAGTTATGTTATCCGAGCGGTGAAGTTATGAGCTTGCTCACATCCTGCGAAGAGCACTTTAAAGGAATCACATCCTGGACTGACAACCTGTTCACCCTGAAGTCTACCCGCCGTGGTTGCTCAGTGGCTGTGGTGTTGGGCTGCTGAGCATGAGGTTGCGGGATCGAATCCCGGACGCGGCGGCCGCATTTCGATGGGGGCGAAATGCGAAAACACCCGTGTATTTTGGTTTCGGTGCACGTTAAAGAACCCCAGGTGGTCAAAATTTCCGGAGTCCCCCACTACGGCGTGCCTCATAATCAGAAAGTGATTTTGGCACGTAAAACCCCATAATGTAACCCTAAAGTCTCCTCCAAAGGCTGGGACATAATATTTAATCAAGAGGGCTCAGTGCAGTCCGGAGGCATGCCAGCGACACAAGGATTCTCTGGAACACATGCTGGTATCAAGTTATGCAAGGGTAAGGCTACACATTCACCTGCGCCAGCTCGAAGCTGCGAGAATTAGTCGGCACGGAAGCAAGACATGCGCTGCGGTTAATTTGCAGTGAGTTGTAGCGCTTGTTGTTTTTGAAACCCTTAAAGTTCCCGACCAAATAAACAATCTATCACATTGGAAATTGCTATTTATTGAATGCACTTTTTCTCAGTGTTGAGAAGCCGTGTGGCCACTTTATTTTAGCAGCATCGATGACCGGTTTATAGCAATTACCAGTTGACAATATATTCGTGCAGAAAATATGCTAAACAGGGCTTTATAGCCAATTACTACGTGAGAGTCATGATTTAGTGCTATATAAGCCACATGTAAGGCACCAAATAATCCGGTTCGCATTCAATATTTTGTTTTACCGTCATCTGCATATGTACAGTAAGGTAAAAGAATTCAAAACAAAATTAAGAATAACTATGGAAGCACTGCTGAACAGAATACGGCCATAATATAAAACATTCAATGAAAGCGCATGCTATATACTCAAGCTAAACAAAGAATGCGCCAGAAATGGTTCATTTCGTAGTATTTTAGTGTGCAATATCCCACAGAACAAATATAAATTACGTTTCGAACTACAATGAAGCAATAAAAGCGGCCCGGATGTATAGGCTCCGTAGTTATCGCGCTCGACTGCTGATCCTGAGGACGTGGGAGCCACCCAGCCGCGGCGGCCGAGTTTCTATAGAGATTAAGCGCATGGTGCTGTGTACTAGTTCGGTATCGGTGCATGTTAATAAAACTTCAGGTGGTCGAAATTTCCGATGCCCTCTACCACGGATCCATCACACCTGATGCTACGAAATCACTAAGAAAGGCCGTGGATGTGATATTGGTTGAAATATGTGACGTTAAAAAATTCGCTAATGTGAGCACAGGTAACACAAACACAAATTAAAAGCTGCCACATTCACTGCAGTTTCTGTGACCCCGAAACAACCATTCAACGTTAGTAGAACATCACTTACACACGGCCTCGTTTCAACCGCACAGTGGTTATTTGACTATTACGATCATTGCTTTCTACTCAGCGTTGCAGCATTCCGCCCGTAAATGGTCTAACTGATGACTGATTCGAAAACAAGATTTGGAAGTAGGGTTTGCGATGACAATTATTCTTTTGTCCCGTGGCGGCAAGCGGTTTGTTAAACAAATTCGGGTTTCAGCTGGCAGCCAAATGGTCTTTACGGTTTGGTTAAAGGCACGAAACTCAAACACAGACACAGCGAAAGACGGTGGGACTCGTGCCTGCGTATGTTTCGTGCCTTTAACCAAGGTGAACAGTCACCAGCTAGCCCAACAAGACGTTCTTTTAAGGCCTGCGCGGCTGGCGTGGACGGCAGTTTTCTGCTGCCAGCAAGTCCAGTTGGAAATTCCGCTTTAAATATAAAAATGACAGAATATTAACTTGATACCTTCACACTGCTGATGCGAAAATTTCGTGTTCTCGACATATCATTAAAGCATCACACGCTATCAAAGCGAACTGTACATGCAGCTGCGCGACGCCCGTTGACTGCCTACGGAGCGGGCATCATAATGGCGGACGCCGTAGCAGACGACGCGGTTGTCTTCACCCTCCACGGCGGCGGAGGGGAGCGCGTGCATCGAGGCACGCTGGTTCTCTTAAGGGCGCCAGCACCGCGGGTCGATCGAAGCACGTGCAGCGGGCTGAGATAGCTTTGCAGAGCAGTACCCCTGCAGGCCGATCCTAACAGTTCCTCCATGGCCCGGAAAATCTCGCCTGGCCAGTGCTGACAACCGCTGGGCAGGAAGAGAATGGCTGGCGAGCAAGAGGATGGCTTTGCTCTCTGCAACCCCTGCGCACTTGGAATGCCTTCAACCATGTCACAACAACTGGCACAGAAGAGTCGATCCCGGCAACACAATACCACTCAGTGTGCAAACGCCCGCAATCAGCTGTTAACCCACCAGGCTTCCTATGAAAATTTCCATGCAAGCCATTAAACTGGGAACCCCAAACTTTGCCCCAAAATTTTGTGCCGCCAAAGCGAGCGTTCACGTTCCCCTTGAGTTCGACCAAACGTGACCGTCGTGCTGCACAAGAGTAAAGGTTTACGCAGAACCGTGGCAGAACTAAACCGAAGCCTCTCAAATACCAATACCCAAACATAACTTAAGTAGCCTAAGTTCACGAACAGCCTGTTCTTACCCTATCGCAGTGGCGTACTTATTGCACGTACTGGTGCCGCTGAACAGTCTGGTGAACTCCACAGGTACGTAATTACAATCGCGCTAGCTTTGTGGTCTCTATTCCGAATACGTGCTTGCGTCGCACGCGAACGTTCCATCACGCTTAGTCACGTGTCTTTCTCTAGTCCATACAGGGCACGTACTTTAAACGAACAACTAAACTTGCGTAACTTATGCACACCGCAGAACCCTTTAAAAAAATGCGTCTTCTAACAACTAGTTCCACGCACGCTCACTAGAGAAGTCAGAACACGGCCGCCCTAAACACACACGAGCAACCCAGTCGTAAACCTGCTTCCTTCCGTCCGCACAGGACTCGCGCTAATGGAACTACGAACTCTTCTCAGTGCAAATGATGCACTAAGTGAAAATCTACGCGTTTAATCTCAGAAAATTCTAAAACACTTACATAAAAAAAGGTTAACTAATACACACACGCGTTACCATAGGCATCTCACCGATAACCTTGACATTCACACACACACACAAAATGAAAGCCTATCTACTCATTGACTAACACCTCGCGAAACTACAGGTTTACATAAAACGCGTCTTTCAAATCTCGGAGCTTCTCAAACAAAACATAAACAATGCTCATACCTTACATATTGAAAGAAACTTTAGTCTTACATCGCGAAAATTTCCAAGTGCTCAAAAATAAAACAAAACAATACCTTTCACTTCTACGGTAGCTCTCTTGGCCTCCCGTTCCAAATGCTTACGTCTGACTCATACTTTGAGCCGTACCCGAGGTGGTCGCGGTCCGAAAGCTACTCTGGCTACCGAGGAACAACAAGAGGGCTGACACACTATCAGCTCCTCCAAGACATTACAGTCTCCTGCCAATTTGCGTCCTGGCGCCCCGCTTTCATCATGACCTCGATTGACCGCGTCACTATCCCCACCTGGTGTCGTCTTGCCACGTTGCGCTTCTTTGTACTACACGCTGAGCTTCGAAAAGAACGACGGAACGACGAGGAATTTAACTGCCCCGTGCCCTTTGTCCGCGTCCGTGTAGAACATGCTTCTCGGTCTCCTTTTGACCGGTGGCTCGAACGTGTTTGATGCGCCAACATCGTCAACGACGACCGCACCTTTTTTTTCCTCGCGCCCTGCCTTTTTGCGCCTGTCGCCGACTTTGGCTGCGCTACATTATTCGCCGCATTCCGATTTTTACGGCGCTTCTTTGAATTTCGCGCTTTTCTTTCTTTCTCTTGAATTCCGCTTTCTCTTTGAATTCCCTTTTATGCCGTCCTCTGGTGCCTCGTGCTGGCCGGTACACATCTCTTCGGCCCGGATCGGTCTCGTACCCTCACAGTCTGAGTGATTTTCATTTAAATCTGCTCTCTCTTGGCTACCTAGACTGGCGGAGAGCTGCACCGATCCCTGAATAATGCAGTTGTCTTCTCTTGAGCTACGCAGCTCGCAATCCTGACAGCTGCCCTCAACTGCATCGTCCAGCTGGCACTGCACTGCGGCACGCAGATCCGACTCTACAGTTATCTCGACCTGGGTGCTCGTGTCTGCTGGTTCAGCAGTAAACGACCTCGCTAACATTACGAGCGACGCACACGCGCAGTAACTGTGCCAATTCATTCGCAGCTGGCCTAGCTGTCTCTACAGTCCTCTGTTGGCACAGCACCTCGTCGCTCTCACTCTGGCCCTTAACGGCCTCTGTTGCCACTAAGGCATCGTTAGCTGCTAGCACTTCTAGTTCACTTATGAACGTGCTGCTAATCTCGCAGGTGCTACTACTTTCCTCGGCTTTCGACTGAAATCTGCTATCGACTTCCTCCCATTTTCGCTGCGTCCAGCCTACAGATTTCTCAAGCCGCTGTTGACTTAGTTCGATTGACTGCTCAAAACCTTGAATCTCATTGTTCAATGCAGCAGCGTACTATCTCGTTACTTCTCTTAGGCCTTTCTCCTGCGAAATGCTTTTCAATTTCTGCCTAGCTTCTTCCCGTTTTTGCCTAAATTATTGCTGTTCTTGCCTCATGGCATCCTGTTCCCGTTTTTTGCTTAGAATTCGTTTACCTTTGTTCTACGAATTTCAAATCATTTCCACTTTGCAAAATTGTTTTACGAATTTCTGCTTCCGTCAAGTCCTCCTCTGCGTCTACCATGAGCTCTTCAGACAACCACAACAGCTCAGCTCCCGTCAAACACAATAGGACCATGGTCGCTACTTTAAGCTTTGGCTCTGCTGTCACACAATACTTGCTGCGATATCCACGCAAATCTGAATACAAGTAAAAGATCCCAGCGAATCAAATCCACAAACACAGAGAAATTGAAGCCTGGTAAATCTTACAGCCAAAACCAAACGCTTACCCACTGAAGCAGCACCATATCACCAGTCCTTCTCCGCCGTATCCAGTCAGTTGCAAGAGGTGGTCAATCCCAAGTCGCCTCCAACTTGATCAGGATACCGGTCGGTCACCATGTGCCAAAGTCCGTGAGCTGCCGTTGCTGTCTACGAGCCGTAGGCCCATCTACGAGCCGTAGGCCGATCTCACCGCTGCCATTCAGTTATTAGAGTTGAAGAGCTCGATCCCACCGCTGGCATACCAGTTGTAAGGGTTGAAGGTCGTAGAGAGGAACTTGGGAGGAACTAGGCGTACAGGGTTTATTTAGAGTATTTACATTTTAAACAAGAGATACATCGACAGTCTAGCCTGGCTCCCAAATGGAGCACGCAAGCATACAGCAAACGAGCACACAGTTCACGAGTACGAACACGAGCACAGAGCACGACGACGAGCACACTCTAGCAGCGATAAACAGCCGCTTATAAACACTCCGTGCTCCCTAGATCCCTAGGTGAGGGAAAAACGGCAGTTCACCGCCGATTCGCAGCGTCAAACATCAACGCAGTCGACCCGCCGGTTCTCCATTATCTTGAGTCTTGAAAGGTGCGTCGGTTCCCAGAGCTGACCCCCGCCGCGCGATCGCCAGTTGCCCATTGTCTTGCGCCTCTAAATTCCAGAGCTGCCTTTGTCCTGTAGTCGCCACTAGTGTGAGAAGACTGTGACGAATCCTGGGGCCCACGTACCGCAAAGCCCCCTTTTGTTATGGAAGCGTTTCTTGCTGCCGAGAGAGACGATGAAGGCCCGGAAAATCAACCAACAATACGTTGAGGGCCAAACGTGGCCCGCCCAGCTGTCGTCACCGATTCTCCGAACGAGGCGCATGGTGGATTAATGCTGCCGTAGTCCGCAGTTCTCTGAAGGAAGTTCATGGTCGGTTAGCGCTGTCGTCCTCGCTGGTTCTCTGAAGGGCGCCACCACCGCGGGTCGATCGAAGCACGTGCAGCGGGCTGAAATAGCTTTGTAAAGCAGTACCCCTGCAGGCCGATCCTAATAGGGATGAAAAGTGGTAGTAATAAAAAGTGATTGCTTAAGAGATTTATTGGTGAAACACATTTTATGAAAGAGGCATAAACGAGAAACACGACGGCGTAAGGAAAGGTCAAAAATATCTAATGTGTTGTTTTTAAATATAAGCGTTACACTGGCTCAACGAAAATAATTAGAAAGTATAAAACGAACGCAGCAATTTCACACGGATTCGAGGACTTGTATGAGTAATTTGGTGTGGGGTTCCGAAACGGAAGAGGCATACTCTTCTTTCCGGCGCACAAGAGTGTTATGTAGAAGCAGTTTTAGGGACACAGGAGCCAGCTGGGAAAATTTGCGGCGAATGAAACCATGTGTTCGGAAAGCATTATTCGCGATATGGTCAACGTGCGTTTTCCATGATTGGTTGGCGGTAATGTATACGCGAAGATATTTATAATCAGAGACGGAAGTTAAAGGAGAGTTATTAAGGAAGTAAGTGCATGATGACTGGTGAGGCGTACGCGTTGTTCTCGTTGCTTTGAACTTACCAGTAGTTAATTTCATAGACCAGGTGTGACACCAAGTGGAGATGTTATCCAGATCAGATTGAAAAGTGACTGCATCAGAAGGTTTAGATATTTGTCCATGTAATACACAATCATCAGTTACAGGGCATACAGGTGAGTCACAGTCATTAATTGTAACGTACTGGGTGCGGCTCTGCAAAAAGCACTCGATCCACTTCATCCGACTAGTATCAATATTTCGTTTATTAACCTTGAAAAGTAGTAGTTGATGTGGCACAGTATAAAATGCCTTCGCAAAATCTATAAAAATGCAGTCTACAAATGATGAACGATCCAAAACTGAAAACAAATCATTGGTAAAAGCGAGTAGTTGAGTTTCGCAGGAGTGGTGTTTGCGAAAACCATGCTGATTAGGTCTGAAGAAACAGTTCTATTCGAGATGTGTCATTAGGCTGGAATATATTACGTGTTCAAGCAACTTGCATAGAACTGCCGATAATGAAATGGGTCTGTAGTTTTGGGGCTATGAATGTCACCAGATTTGTGCACGGGAACCACTTTTCCCACCGTCCAGTCGTCCGGCAACGTGACACTCTGCAATGACTGCGAAAAGACATACGATCGTATAATGAATGAATAAGTCTGGGTGCTCTTCAGAAACTTGTAGTTGATACCATCGGTACCAGCTGACGATGAAATTTTCGCAACTTGAATGAGTTTGGAAATGCCTACGCAGTCGCTAAGAATAAGGTCCATATGTAAGAAGTCAGGTGAAGAAATAATAGGAAAGGATGTTGGTGCAACATGGAAAAAAAACATGATGAAAATGTGTTATTGAGTAGGATACTGCACTGTTTATTTGGGACAAAGAATCCTCGATCGTTCTTCAAGCGAAATTCATCGGATTCACGCATGCCGATAACATTCCAAAACTTGCGTGGATTTGAAGTAAGTAAAGAAGGAAGGGTTGAATGAAAATAATCGTGTTTGGCATGGATGAAGGCACCTTTATACTCCGCAGTGGTAGATTTATAAGCCAACCTTGCTCTGTCAGGGTTATGTTTCTTGCAACGGTGGAACATGCGGCTTTTCTTATTTAATAGGCATATTAAGGATAGGTTGAACCAGGGCGAACATCTCTTGCTAGATATTCGTCGCAGAGGAATATATTTCTCGATGAGCGCTTTCACTTTCGTTTGAAATAACCGCCAGTTCTTATGCACTGTGCGTTCCCAGAACTGCGGGAAGAACTCGCCAACAAACTTTTCCAAAGCAGTGTTAATGACTTGAAAGGCTTCTATCCCGCAATCACGGATTATCTTTTACTGTTATAGCGCCGTGTTCGTTGTTTCTTCGTCTTGTGTTCAGTCTATTTTGCGCTGTCGCCCTGCTTTCGCGTTTTGATTGTTATTGTTAATTTATAATTTCTTTAACTCAGTAAGTACAAGTAATTTCCCCTATTTTGTCCTTGATGTCCTTGTTTGTTGGCTTCTTATGATATGATTAATAAAAATCAAGCCCCTCGGTTCCCTTTCTTCTCGTTAATTACATAACGAGGGTATCGAATCCCGCAACACTGATACCTTCAGGTAGCATACGTGGGTGTATTGACCGGCTTGCCTTCACCCAAAAAGATCACGTACTCGTGACGCCCGCACCAGGAAAGATGTTCCACGTCTGCCGCCAAGGTTCGTGAGTGGTGGCGCTGGCTAACACTCCCGGGGTTAATTCTAGTAGGAAAACATAAATACCCCAGATGTGGATGGGAAGTGATGCTATGATTAATAAAAATCGGCCCCTTCGGTTCTCTTTCTTCTCGTACAATATACTGAATGTTGCTCCTTTCAGCCTGTTGCTTTTCCCGTGTATGCGTGGGTGGTTATGGGCTTATTTTGCTTTTTTGCTCATCCAATTTTGCATGTTTCTTAAAATTATCCTTTTTTTCAGTCTATTACTTATTGGCCTCTTTGACGTTTCATGTCCTGATGTGGGGCAAGACTCTGTGTGTTTGTGTGTGTGTGTGTGTGTGTGTGTGTGTGTGTGTGTGTGTGTGTGTGTGTGTGTGTGTGTGTGTGTGTGTGTGTGTGTGTGTGTGTGTGTGTGTGTGTGTGTGTGTGTGTGTGTGTGTGTGTGTGTGTGTGTGTGTGTGCTTGTGTGTGTGCTTGTGTGTGTGTTCCTCCTCTGTGTTATAATGATGCACGAGTCCCCTGATTACAAGCCAGTGCTTCGCGTTGTAATAACACAAGCACAGAATTTCATCTATCTATCTATCTATCTATCTATCTATCTATCTATCTATCTATCTATCTATCTATCTATCTATCTATCTATCTATCTATCTATCTATCTATCTATCTATCTATCTATCAGATCCCAGTGTGATAGAGATTGCTTAATGAGGGTCAAATGAAGGTAACAGGGAATCGGGTACAGGGTGGGAGGTGGGAGAAGTAAAGCTTTCCATTTATAGGAATTGTGTAATTCGCTACGCGTCACATGTTTCGAATTCCGGGAACACCGATTGGCTGAAAACGTGGCAGTCTGCTGATTGTCGCAGCATGGCTGAGCGAAAATACTACGTAAAATTTGCCTTCGTGCCTCCAAAATAAAATAAAAGGAATAAAAATACTGAGAAGCGGCCAGTAAGCAAAAAAAAAGAAAGAAGAAAAAACTATGAATTAAAGAAACAAGCAAATGGCACTTTCATCCAGTACATTTTCTTTTTCTCTTCAGGTGTAATTTCTGTTTGGAGCCTTCTTTAGCGCCATTAGCGAACGACGCACCGCAGCGAAGTCGCATTTTGTCGCTCGGCGTTGGCGTACTACTAAACTAAACCGCGAATACTGGCCGCCAGAGTGTGAAACGGAATTTGGGAACTCGTGTGCAGTGGCGTAGCTAGGTCGTCTGGCACCCGGGGCCCATAGGTCTTCTGTCACCCCCCTCCCCGGGTGTAGCCGGCGGAAAGAGGGGTGTCTTCAGACGTATATGACACCCCCCCCCCCCTCACTGGCCCCTTGCACCCGGGGCCCACGGCCCCCCGGCCCCCCCTGTTGCTACGCCACTGCTCGTGTGACTGAGATATTCCGACAGGGTGGTATTCATAAGACGAAAAATTTATTGTGCACGTTAAATAACCGCAAGTGGTCCAAATTTCCGGAGTCCCCCACTACGGGTTGCCTCATATTCAGATCGTGGTTTTGGCACGGAAAACCCCATAAACTTTTTTTGAAATTTTTTTCGCGTTAAATGCCGTGTGCTTGCGATAATTCATTTGAAACAAAACTCTGGGCTGTTAATAGTGCTGCGGCTCTCGTTTCACGACGTTGTTGCGGAACATATACTAAACGGACACATGACTGTATATACGGGTGAGACAACGTTTTTGCGGTACGCTGGTTTTCCTACGCAGTGTTGTGCAACCAGGCAGTGGAAGGTATTGTGAACAAATTTTAGAATTGCAAACAAACGCTAGAATTGACAGTTCATTCTCTGTGAAGGGTTCGCCTGTGCTTCGTCGCTCTAGCCTGCTTCCCCGCATTACGGCGAGAGAGATGGGAAATGAAAGATATAAGGTTCGGTATCATGATGACAGTGGAACAATTTATTGCGTTGCTTCGTGCACCTCAGGATGCTTCTGCATGGTCTGCCGACAAGTGGACCTTATGCTACGAAATCATAGGTAGCAGTATATCATGCGATGTTCATATTTTCTACAGTTACTTCACCCGCGGGCACGCTTCAAGTATCAAGCGGTGGCTTCAAGGCTTTACTTACCTGCTCTAATACGGCTGCAATTTCACAATGCGACGCCGTCGAACCATTGGTGCATTGCGATTGTTTCAGTTGAAAGAAGACGGACATGGGTCATTTTGTTAAAAGTAATAAAGGGCATAATTTAAATCAGCTTTCTGAACTATACCATTACCACTATGTGATGATACCAAAGGTAAATCTACTACTACCTTGTTGTCTAACTGCATTTGTGGGCCGTCGGATCAAGTTCTGCACTCAATCTACTGAGTGCAGAAGTTTCAGACAACTGCACCAGGCCTTCTAATTTGATTGTGTCGTGCATCAATGCAGTCAGACTGCAACGTATGTTTTGTTTACTTCTTTTTTATATATTTGATTGCTGGCGCACGTCTGAGAAGTCAAATATACGTTTTGAGCACATCCCTGACCCGCTGTCATGAAAGAGGTTTTGTGTCCCATGTAGCAGGATTTATTTTCCACTGTCAAAGAGCGCAATGAGGACAAAGGTCTTTATCGAATGCGGCGCAAAAGCTATGCCGCTTAGCTGAGGTTTTTTATTATTTTTGCGTGGGCGTTTTAAATCAATGCTTCTGATTAAGATCAGCAACCTTGGTTCAAGACAGAAGGAATGAACCCAGGGTACTGAGGGTAATGTCAGCCGTCTCTGGCGCATGCGTTTCTCGGTCCAAACAAGGGAGCCGCGCCTGACCCAAAGCTTTTCTGAGCGTTATCAATGGCTTGAGTTATTTAGTTGGTTATTAAGTCGGCTTCAACTCGCCCAACAAGCAAGATACTCCTTCATGAGCGTCTGCCGCGACCCGGCTGGCTCCCACGTACACAACCTCAAGTAATTGGACGTTAAACCAGCAACCATAGCACCGCGCGCATTGGAAGCAAGACTAATGAACAGGGCGGTTGAAGATTGTGCCACAGAGAAGAAAGTGTTTCTTTTTCAGCGATGCGTTGAGCTCAAGACGCAGGGAGGACTTCTGCTCCCGTTCGCGCCCGCAGTCCCCTCGTTACCGTCCTGTGCGGCGGCGTGCCTTTTGAGTCCGCGATTTTGCAGAGCCCCAGGTTGGCTTCTCGGTCGGCACGGCGCACCCGACAGAAAGAACACCAGAAGCAAGGCCGACGCACCTGTTAGTGGCGCTGTGGCAACGATGGTGCGCGCGAACCCGAGCTACCGTTAACCTGGCCGGATTCCTTTTATGAACAAATCACTCGTACAGTGCGCAAGCGTATTGTGGCTTGTTATGTAAATTACGCTTCTGCGTCGATTCAGTCATCCGTCGTTCCGAAGGACGAAAGTAAGCACCTCCAATTGTGTCGCCCACATCTCTTTCTCACACACACACACACACACACACACACACACACACACACACACACACACACACACACACACACACACACACACACACACACACACACATATATATATATATATATATATATATATATATATATATATATATTGCTTCTTTATCTTTGTCCGATCTTCTATTGTTTCTTCATTACTTCCCTTCAGTAGGCTTAGAAAAGCTGTCGATGCGCAGCCACTAGCAGAGAGTCCTCAAAGAAACACGGGACAACGCTGAGGAATTCATTCTCTTTTCTGTACTTCGGTTTTGTGCTCGTTTCCCTGGAAAGAAGGCAATGAAGCTGAGAGGTTCAGGAGTATCGCCTACGAGAAGGGAATAGAAGAGAAAAAGACGGGAACGAGTCGGGCATCTAATTATTTAAGTATGAAGCAAGCAAATATATACACAGGAAATAAACGCTCTAGTAAATGATGCACTTGTGGATTTTTACATTTTTGCTCTCACGACAACGAAATCTTAGTGTGTGGGTCACGGCCCACTTGCCACTGCGAGACGGCTGCCCAGTCATCGCTGGCTCAGAGATCGCTGGCTCAGAGGTAGTGGCTCCTCTTCTAGATGCCATCGCTGCCAAAGGTAATGCACCGCTGAAAGACGGCATTGCAATAGGTAAGACAAGGATTAACATGGAACACCAAATTGCAGCATATTATTTAGTCTTACATCTGCTCCAAGCCGCAAGTCAGCTACGCAGCAGCTGAGGAGGAGGCGCTTGGGGTTCTCATGGCGCTTAGCTATGTTAAAAGCTACTTACAAGGTCGGAGCTTTGAATTTTCAGGGTCTGTAAGTGTCTATCTTGCTCAGCCTAACTAGGCTTAACGATTTCTTGCTTCCACAAGGCCGTACTTGAACTCGTTATGAGGCGCACAAAGCTGTGCTTTAACGCTTGACAACCGCGGAACTAAACCCTCGTCTGTAGTGCTTGTACTCTGTCTGGGACTGTGCGATATGTTGTGGCGTGCCTTCCTGTTTCTGGTTGCTTCTTTTATCTTTCTCCTTTTTGCTTTTTTCTCCTCTTCAAACGGATGGGCGTGGTGTTCCTTTTAGGAGACAATTACTAGTCCGTTATTATTTCTCCTTGTGGTGTTGGTATATGTTTAGATGATTAGTAATTATAATAATACGCCTAAATGGGGTGTGACGAGATGGACAAGTGAAGTCGGCCAGTTTGCTTTTGATGTGACTCGGGAATAAAGCACAGTGACGTGGAGGTGGTATCAAGACTGAGTGGATACCAAGGAAGAAGTTCAGATATTTGATCATCACCGCAAACCCAGCACCAAGTTTCGAGAATGTAAACATGGTCCTATTGGAGGGCACACAAGAATTGCAAATGAAGAACGGTCGATATAAGACAAGCAGTAGGGTGGAACCATAATAGTCCAGAATCTTGAGGCCATCACAGCTTCCTAAATACGAACCGGAAATTGTGTGAAATGTTTGTATAAAAATGGAAAGACCGGCATGGATAGATAAGTGAAACTTGCCAGAATACCAGCTCTACAAAGTGAGGGTCAGGTTTTTGAGTGAAACAGACGGTTTTGCCAGTATATTCTGACGTGCCGCTATAGATTATTCACTTCGACTCCGCCGGGGTTAAAAGAAAGGCTGGTGGCGTCAGAAGGCCCAATCATTCCTTGTGGTAGTCTATGACTACACACGTTTTGTCGTTGATACACTTGATGGAGGAGAAGCGAGCTGTGTGATATCGCGCCTTGAGAAAAACTTATTCAGGAAAGTGAAAGTTGCGGCTGCCTATAATGTACCAGCATTCTGAAGCGAGAATATGCGCCTTTGGGCGGCGAAAGGATGTGTTGAAGTGTGGTTTCCCGCTTCATTTGTCATCCTGTAATGAACTCTCCCGCCGAAAGAACAATACGCGACCTGAATATTGTTCCTAGCTTCTTATATTGTTCCTTATCTCCTTTAGTTCCTGAATATTGTTCCTTATCAAGACTTCAATAGATGGATGGAAATGCGCATTGGAAGCCGCAGTTCGCCATCACAATGTTTCTTACACAGGTGGCCTGAGATGCGGATCATGCCTTGCAATGTTTACACAAGTACCGTATTATTTCTCGCTGCAGACAAGGAAGTCGGCATTGCTGTTAAATTTGTCCTTTGTGGAACTCGATTGTTTGCGGAACAACGCCAAAACTACCAGAGTACAATGAAGCGGAACTTTGACAAACGGCACAAGAGAATCTGGATATTGAATCTTGAGGCATTGATTTGATACCAAATGGCCTGTATTCTAATGCCCATTTTTCTATAAACCACATATGGTTATAAAAACCTTAATGCAGCAGGGGACCGTGAAATGCATTATACGCTACTGGGGATCAACAGAGAGAAATTATTGAAGAGGCATCAGTCAGAAACGTCATCCCCTGTCTTCTGAGGAGGGTTGTGGATAGAAGTATTGTTGAACATACGATGTAAGGACCTCGCTTGGAGAGAGGACAATGAAGCTGAGAAATAATGGAGCGTCCCCTACTCGGAGGGAAGAGAAGAAGGAAGTACAGGGGGCGAACAAGATGGTTTTTAATTGCTAGAATGGACACTGAAAGGTGTATTGCACTTGTTTATTTTGAATTTGCACCGGTCGGACTTAACTTTCGGCATACGACGAGTTCCTATTGACCTCCTCTGTACCATTTTCCCAAGTCATATGTAAGACTATAAGGCGTGGTGCTTTCAACGCGGTCACTCTATTGGCCTCGAGCTCCACCACTGGAAAAGCTGGCGCCACCGTCGGCGTGACGTGCTAGGAGGGATCACGTGGACATAGCGGCCGCGTCGGCTGCTTCGGGAGCGCCGAAGCAAGCTGAAAACGAGTTTGAATTCCCTCGTACGCTCCTCTCCTTTACAACGCTTGAAAGCACTATAATAGGTAGTGGCTGCCTTTGAAGGCGCTCAACATGGTAGGCTACTACTCGGTGCCGCAGGGCTGGACGCACGTAACGGAGGCCGGTGTCAGCCTTATTCACACGTAGCCGCAGGACAGGAAGCTGCGTGAAGCTTGGCTCGCGAAACATAAAACCGGCAAACAGGCATCGGCTACAACTCGGGTATGCAGCAAGCACAGACGCGAGGAAGATTTCTGCTACGGCGCCCCGTCTGCGATGGTCTGAAAACGCGCACTGAGACGCTCGCCCGTGTCTGCTGCACGATTAATTTTATGACGGTTTGGTCTATCAACTTGTCGATGCTATAGATACTGGCAAGTTCAGTGGAGTGCAAAGGCAGCGGTAAGAAGCACATTTAAAGAAGCATGGCATATGGTCATGTTTGTGTTATGAATTAATGCACTGGATTACAAAAAAGGAGCAGCGGGAAATTGCATGCTGAGAACACCGATAAATATACAGAGCGACGCAACTCGAAAAATAATACTGAAAAGTCAAAGAATTTAGAAGAAAAAAAAGATTGAATCGTGGCGACGGCACATCATAGTCCCTGTAGGCGTCGAAGTCTCTACAATGAAGTTATTTTTGAACAGCTCTGATAGCTACCGCGCAACAATGGTTGCTTGTATACTGTCAAATGTTCATATTCTGCGGCCTAAAGCTCATGACACGGTGCGAGAACGCGCGCGCGGAGAAAGCGAAACAGTGCGCGGACAAGCATGCAGACGCGCAGTCGGTCGCTGCGAATCTGCGCGATCGCTGCATTGAGGCTTCTTTATATTACGCTCCATTTAGTTGTACAAACACTATAAGAACATATTTCACATAGCTTGCTCTCAGCGTTTACCTACCTTTCACGCAAGAAGCCGGTTCGGGAGACTCCATCGCGGCGACCGCGCGCAGTGGCGTTCACTGTACGTATTCGGTAAAGAGATAGCGTCTGTAAACGATTGTGTGCTTTCAGTTTGCCCAAGATTATTATTTAGACAGTAAACAACTTCTCTCGTTTCGAAAGTACTTACAGAAATGTCCGGGAGAGCTCGCGCGTGGTGTTTTCAGTGAGCGCTGACAGCAAAGCCTATGAGGAGCGCGCCGCGTGATCCCTCATACTGCGCCAGCGAGGCGCTTCCGATAGATGGCGACTCCGTACCTCCTCGCCGCCAATATTATCACAGTGTTATTGCATCCGAGACCATGTAAGGGGCCCCACTGATAGGCGGCTTTTGCCACGCCTACTTTGGCAGTGATTGATATTCAGGATGTTTTGTTTTACTTTGCTTTTGTAGCGGCACCAAAGGTTTAACATTGTAGCGTTAGAAATCACGGTTGCATTACGTTTACTATACAGGATGTCAGTTTCAATTCCCTTAGATAAATAGGAAATGCGAAGTTATGTCGATAATTAATGAAGTTATTTTCAGAATCAGAATGGGCTTTATTGGAACAATAAGAGGGACTGCAATATGTATATGTATAGGATGAGGTTCCGTAATCAATGATGTTAATGGAACCTCCTCTACCTTAACTGACCTCTTCATTATTGTTCGTAGATGGCTAATAAATTCCAGCGATTCCATCTCGCCACATTATCTAGCCGAACGATAGAAATTTCAATAAGCAAGTTCTTCTGAGAGCTGTGTAAGCGAACAATTATGCCACCTTCAGAGGCTTGCCGAAATAAATGGAAACCCGGAAACGGAGCGCCTATGACGTCGACCTCGCCGTCTTCGCATTTCGTCGTGCTGTCACCACGGCACTGACCCGTGAGGAAGTGCCTTGCGATTTGCCTTCATCGTCTCTTTGCTTTCGACATCAGCGTGGAGTGTTGATGCCGGTGGTGCGCTCCATCTGCGCCATCATTTCACCGGAATCTGTTCGGTGCCGCAGCAAGTTTTCGGCTGTCGGCGTTCGCCGCTGCCGGCATTGAAACTATTGGCTGCTCGCCCTCGACGTAAGATTCCCGGCCGCAAGGTTCGTGGAAGCGTGATTGGTGGCAGTGGAAACGTGATGAAAGATGGGGGGACGGTGAGCTCGGCGTCGTAGACAATCTTTTTCCAAACCTCTATCGCTTTCAGAGAGCGTATGAAAGTGAAATATTTTTTTTTTGGCATAGCTAGCTTTCCCAAGAGCTTTTTTATTGAACGTTTCATCGTTCAGTTAGACGACGTCGAGGGCTGGCTTCCAAAATGTTTAAATGAATTAGTCACGTAACATCACTTATTAAAAAATTAACTTCGCGATCCCATTAATTGTGCATATAACTGCACAATTTACTGCGTGTCTAAAGGCTACTAATCTGGTCACCCTAATGGTGAACATAACGTCACGATGATTTAAATATTCTATAATTTTTAAAAATTTGCAACTAGAAAAGAACGCTTTTTATGTACGTGTACTAATACTTCCACTTGAACATTTTTTCGGCCGTAATATACTACTACTACTACTACTACTACTACTACTACTACTACTACTACTACTACTACTACTACTACTACTACTGCTGCTGCTGCTGCTGCTGCTGCTGCTGCTGCTGCAGCTGCTGCTGCTGCTGCTGCTACTACTACTACAAACCAAGTACCAAACAGAAACAGCGCTCCACCTCTCTGTTCGCCTGGTGCATAGGTCAGTTTTGCCGCAAGATACGCAAGAAGTGTTACATGGAGCTGGAGGAATGCATGCAGGACGCTACTGAAATTTCGCTTCATAGAGTGGAAGTTCTCTGTTGCCTTCTTTCTTCCTTTCCTGTTTTTTTTTTTTTTTCAACTCTGATATTAAGTGTCAAGGGGCCAATGGGCGTAGCGTCAGCACGCGTTCCTATGCAACCGCGATGGTGGCCTGTTTAGGAATAAAAATAGTGCGTTCGGATTGACCTTCACCTGAGTTTGTTTGTTTGTTTGTTTGTTTGTTTGTGAGCGCAGCTACTACGTCCAAAGTGTCGATCGCTAACTGCCGCAACGAATTCGCGCGTCCCCCACAGCAGCGAATCTTTTGCGGGGAAAAGAGAGAAAAGCAGTCGACTGGCGCGTGCAGTCGAAGAGATCGAAGACGTGCAGGTTGGGAATTCTCCCCCGAGATTCCTGCGTCTGGCCAGCTGCGGCGAGCCCATTAATT
The DNA here is from genome assembly GCF_050947875.1 of Dermacentor variabilis. Classification (NCBI taxonomy): domain Eukaryota; kingdom Metazoa; phylum Arthropoda; class Arachnida; order Ixodida; family Ixodidae; genus Dermacentor; species Dermacentor variabilis. The sequence goes on from NC_134568.1 coordinate 215,931,458, forward strand.
AGGCCAGTCTCGAGAGCGAGCTCCGCTGCACGCGGCCGCGCAGACCCGGGGAACGTGTGCGGCGCAAATCTTGTTCCCGCGTGGGCGAGTCTCGCGCAGCGTCCGAGCGCCTGGCGAGGCTGTTTGTTTTCCCCAGCACACGCGCGTGTTTACTCTCCGGCGTCACCTTGATCCAATTGCGCAGAGGAGAGCATGTGGGGCACTTTGTTGTGCACGGCGAAGACGCACACCTCGGGCGCTGCGACGACGACCGAGGCGTGTCTTCCCCCCTCACTTTTCTGTCATCTTTTGTCCCCTACCCAGTGACAAGGTAAGCAAGGCACGCTGTCGCAATAAAAAAAAACTATATAGTGCGGGTCCTGGTGAACCTCCCTGTATACTTTCTTCTCTCCCAGCCTTCAACTGCGCCTCCACTGCAAAATGGGAAATGGGGCACGCGAAAGACAACGCACGTAGTCGCACATTTTCTCAGTTTTCCGCCGTCGTCCTCGTCGCCGCTGTCATTATCTTCAGCCTAATTATGTACGCAGCAGGATAAAGAACTGCTTCAGTCGATGCCACTCTTTAGTGGTGATCTCATCATTATACCTTTTTCTTTCGTCCCCTCGACTGAATTTGCCTTTTCTTGGTTTTTACATGTTACGCTGTTTTTTACACTCCACCGTCTCTTTGTTCAGAGCATTACGCGACATGCTGAATTCGGCTTCTTCACTGTCCATCTGTGGCCGAATTCACAAAGCTTTTCGATCGCCAGTCTCCTTTGTAGTAAGCCGGCCGTCTTCGCTAATAATATTTCTAGCGTCAGGATTGACTGGAATTTGCTCTTGCGAATAGTTCTAGCGTAAGAGCTCTTTGTGAATACTGGCCCTTGTGCTTGACTAGTAATACATTTTGCTGTGTTTATATCTCTTCCAAATATACCTGTCGCATCTTATCGGCCGACAATTAATTCTTACGAACAAAAAGATTTAATCACTAAAAAAAAATATGCAGAAGTACTTGCCTATAGTACTATTGCCAATATGCCCGTCTTTTTTCTTCTTTTTGACGTGAAAACACTATTTTGTGATTTCTCTTTTTTTTTCGCATTAGCACTGGTTCCATTGAGATATAATTGGCGTTTTGTTCGTTGTTGCGTTTGTTTTTTAGAAGTTTTGATTACTGTCGTTACTTCCTGTCTCCTATGGTGTATAGGTTAAGTTTTGGGCATGGTTTAATCTCATCTTACTGCGCTAATCGTTGTTTTATTTTGTTAAGGTGTTTACGTATTTTGATCTTGACGTATCTATTTACTGTACTGCCCCCCCCCCCCCCTACACTATGCACCACGAGGGCTCCCCCCTCGTATCCGTAAATAAATACCTTACAGAGCTTGAATACTGAATTCCGCCCCGTATTCACGCAGGCATTCCTAGAGAGTTCTAAAGTAAGCATGTGTGAAAAAGGGCCCTACTTGTCTATCTTTCACCGCCCAAAGGCGCGTTAAGCGCATATGATATTTAGAATGTTTTCTGGCATTTGTACTCAGGCGCGATGCTAATACAACAACGGCGTACGACGGTGAAACGTTGTGAAACGACGGTGGCGATGTTCGAGAAGGACGTCAAGAGACGCTTTCTTTACGTTGTGCTTGCTTCTTTTTTGCAAGGTATTTTCCAAGCATGTTAACACCGAGCTCGTGTTGGGCGATTTGCTTTCCCTGTCGCTAATAAACTGCTCTTGAACGCTCTCTCATAATACGGGTACGTATCCAGCAGTTTGTTTCAGCTCGCAGTCGACACCCACTTCACGTTCAATGCGCTCAGAAGTTCTGTTCCTTCTCATGGCCGCAGCTTCTTTCACTGCGCTCCATGTCCTATCGCATCAACGAAAGCTTGCTTTTAGGTCGGAATCACGTGCAGTTCGCCAGTATTTGGCGGCTCTTCCGTCTCTTTGCTTCGTCTCAGCTTTCCGCAGCCGCTCCTTTTGCGAAGCGGCGCACAAGCAGCGAGTTCAAACAGAAGAGCCCGAGAGGCGAAAATGCCCCCTATTTTTTTTTTTTTTTCGCGCCTGTGCCACGAGTCGCCCTGCCGGAAGTGTTTGCGCAAATGGGACTCGGGAGAGAAATACAGGTTCGTGCGCGTCGTTTTGTTTCTTCGTCTGACCGAATCACCCGCATGCCGTGTGCGTGCACCTCGGGGCGGTCGTGTCCGTGTGCGCCACTGGGTTCCCACTTGTTAATCTTTGTATTTTTTGTCTTTCTTGTTATTATTTTGCCGACTGCTTGGAACGCGAGTGGTTGCAGCCAGAACGGCAGGTACTCAAGGTAACGGAAAGTCGAGACGTTGTCGTCCGTGTGCCTCAGCAGTAGCATGCAATGCATTGCTCTGTGTGGCTGCATGTGTAGCGCTGTCGTTTTCTCGCGCAGTTGCACACTCGTGCACTGACTGACTGAGCGATTTATTTACTTATTCATGGAGCGTTACTTTCCAAAGCAGTAGCAGTCAGGGCCGCCTGTGTACAGCCACGCTATATCGATGTGCCAAAGAGTCGAAACGTAGTAATGAATGTACACCGACCAGTACACCGACCGATTTTGGTAGCGATATGACCGCGCCCAGCGGCTCTTGTGCCTTGTTTGCCAATTTTTATGTTTTAATACTTTTCCTGGTGTTTCCCGCGTGTGCGTATTTCGCTTGTATTCTGACTAATTCCTGAATATTTGTTAGGCAAGACAAAAAAACACCCTGCGCAGTGACCTAATAGCCGTGTTCTTCAATTCCGCAGATGAATACGCTTGGTATATAGCTAAAGCTGGCCGTGCAATCCTAGACTATAATCATATAAATATACTGCTGAATAAGCTGTATCACGCGATAAATGTAAACACTTAAGGTATTTTCTTTCTCTGATGTGCAAACTTCACGTCGCTTGATTCGAGTTATATGGAACCTGACAAGGAGTGGCTTGATGTCTTCGTTCATATCCTGCAGCGACCACTTCATAGACATGAAACGCCTTCTGTTATGTGCTTCAACCAATGAGCAGCCATTAAACGTATGTGGCCAACGTACGGCGTGCTGATGACGCAAGTCGTCCTCGACAAGTACAATGACTTATCGTGCTCAAAGACAACCTAGCATGAGTGCGCTACAATCATGGAACAAACAGCTTGCATAATATACACACCGTACACGCATGCGTGCCCATTACTACGTATAGGCGACAACGCGAGGAGAAATCCAAATGAACTAACGTGGCTCCGCCGGAGTCCGACAGGGAGCGACTCCTTTTGATCTCGTGGCAAATACAGCATAACGTATTAAAACGTTTAAGCACGATTGCGAGGCCACGTCGCTCTTAGCCGCACTATTTCCGACACCAGAAAGAAAGTGCGTGCCAACTTCAGAACCTCCGATAAAAGAAAAGAACACTCATTCACATAGGAAAAGCTAACAATAAGAAATAAAACGTCATCCAAGAAAGGTTAGAATACTGTGACTGTACTGTGGTATCACCCATCGCATGCAAACTGGAAGCGCTGCGAAAAGTTGTAAACATCTATTCTCGGCTAATAATATCATTACAAAATGGAATACGTAGACGTCGTTCCGATTCGCTGTCTGAAAGAAGACAAGTTGCGCAAAAGCATCGTCGTCCAAGGCCTACAACGTGCCAAGGCAGCGAATGAGGCTCCTTAGTTGTACGTCAGAAATGCACATCGTCTCTACGCGTGGGCCATCGTGTGCCGACTTGCACTGGGAAACACGAGGCGTCATTAGGGGCTCGACACATCCTGCGCAGGCTCCCACACTCGAAGCTGTTCGCATCCTGCTCAGTCTGCCCGGTGGAGCAGATGGCCACGTGGCTGTTGCCACCGGAGCGCAGACGATGGAGTCCAAGTGCGCCCCTCCGGAAAGCGCATAATGGCGGACGATGTATGGAAATGAACGGCTGTAGCGGAAAACAGTGGCGCTCGCTGCCTCCGCCAGTGGCGCTGACCTTTTCCAAGGCATGGCGCGCGCCTGTCGCTCCTCCTGCCTGGCGGCATGCAAACGACCCGTAACCGCAGGAGGCCCCGCCACCACCGCTCGACGTGGCTTCTCTTGGGCCTCGTGCGGCTGGGCGCTCGAGTGGCGGCGCGAATTGAATTTGGGCACCGGTGTCCGTGGCTCGAGGAGAGCGCGCTACTCGCCCTAATTGATCGCCGGACGGCCATCGCGCCCCGTCTGGGCATTCATATTCTCCTCGCACGCCCTGCTTGAGAGAAGCACCCTTGCCTTCCACGTGGCGCTGTTTTAATTAACGACTGTCCTTCATCGGAGGCCCAGATGCGCCTCTCGAAGCGCTCTTTCTTTTCTGCCTGCGGCACGCGAAAGTTATGCGAAAAGGAAAGTGACATTAATCGCATAACCAAATATGGGGAAGGGAGAAGGAGGGGAGGTACGCTTTCTTTTTTCTTTCCGCTTTCCTTTTCTTTATCTTTTTCTCACGCGTCGTCGAACAGAATTGTCTCTCGCCCGTTTCCCGCTGCTTGGCTCCACTGCTCGTCGCTTGCGCAATATGGGGAGCAAAACGCGCGCTACGGAACTACGCGGCTAGCTACATAGCTCCGAAGACGGCACTGCGGGAACGAGGAGCCGCTGCCTTTCCGCCCGACAACGCCCGGGTGGGTGATCGCCGAGACGGTGGGCTGCGGCGACGGCACGTTCGAGCTGCGGCGAAGCCGACTCGCGCGCCCGTTTCTTCTATGCCGCTTGCTTTGTTTCTGTGTCGCGCTCGATCAGTGGTAACTTTGCCGCCACATTCTTGGGCTTGCGGGGAAAATTAAAAGGAAAGGCAGTGCGTTCATGCATTTAAAGGCCCTAGTGCGCGGGGGCTGGAGTGGGCGGGTCTGAAGAAAGCAAGCGTTGCGGCTCTTCCAAGGAAAGACGAACTGGGTTTTCATTTCTATTTGTTTGTTTATTTTTTTCTTTCCTTCTCTTTGAAGAAAATTAGGGTGGGTAACATGACCGAGACATCTCGTTCGTACTCGGCTGTTTCGTAGTGTTCCTATGCCCAAAATTATTGGGGCGAGCGGGAGCTTTTGACTGCAGATTGAATCAAATGGCTGAGGTAAAAAAAAAAAAAAAACAAAGAACGTATATGACTCGAACAATTACTTACGCTCTGGCAGTCATCTCGGCGGTCGTGATTGAGCTTGCTCCGCCTGCTCTGGAAAGTCTTTTTATTTCTTTCTATTCTATTTCTTTTAATTTCCTTCTGCGTGATTTACCGGCCGTTACGCGTGCGTTTGTAATAACAATGCCGTGTATAATGCATACTTTTGCATGCCATGCATACGCTTCGATTCCGTTATTTCGGCGCGCTCTGGCGCGCCCTTGGCAGCGCAGTCTGTAATGTCGTTCTGTAATATATGCGTATAGAATGGCAATTTTTTTTCCTTGCAATAAATCTTTCTTCGTTCTTATTATTTTTAATGTGCACGTGGCTTGTGGTGGTTGAGTTGCGGGGCTATTTTGATTTAATTAATTTTTAGCTGCGTCATGTGTCGTACCGGTGTTCCGGGCGGTGGCTTTTTGCTATTGTAATGCGGGTTCAACTAGTTTATTGGAGCTTTACTCAACTGCGTGTAAGTGCGTTGTTACCAGCTCTAAGAATGCTGACATTTTAAGGTCCTTGCTCCGATTTCTTTCAATGGTTTCGTACCCGACGCGAAACAATCGCCGTTCAGTTTTGGTCTGTAATTTTTTAGATGTTCTATATACTCGAGGGGTGAGGTGACGTCACACCTCCATCGAAATAAGATGTACCCATGACATTGCATGACACCCTCATTTCTCCTTGTGAAATGAAGGTTATTTGTGTTCAGCCAACCGTTGCCTGCGTGGCACTGCCATTCAAACCCCGTGAAGCTTTTCCATGCCTAATATTTGTTTAACTTGTATGAATGACTGTATTGAATTATCTCAAGTGAGAATTTTAGTTCCCAGTGCACTGAACCAAGCTGTAAAAGGGTATATTGACGTTTTGGCTTGATCGCGATGTTTGTCCTTCGCTTCTCCCTTCTGAGTCAATTCCTTGCGTTAGACATTTAGAGAAAACACCGCTCGAGGGCCACTTTCAAGAAGAACCAAATAAAGGGGCGAAGTTTGGTCAGGGGGTCCCGCAGACGCAGACATCGGCGCCTGTTCTGGTGTGCCGTCTTAGCGATTCTCTCTCGTTTTGTGCCGACTTAGTGCAAGAATTGCGAAGTTTTTAAAACAGAAAGAAGATAACCGGCGCTACAGACCCCTTTGGCTGCAAAACATCATTGGGCGAAGTGGAAGCTGTCTCCGTCATTGACCGCCTGTCTCACCAATGTACGCACATCTTCGATGCCGCTGCTCTTTCGAGACGAACGAAGGTTTGTGTGAACTCGCACAGGCGAATTACGTGCTCGAAGGCACGAAACACCTGGCCTCTATGGAGTCGTGTTAATTGCTTACCTAGCGCTGTACAAATAACAGTTAGATCGGCTCGTTTCGTGTTTAGCTAGCTCTTTTTTTACATGACCACTCTACCACGTGACTCTCTTTGATTTCTTTTCTATTTTTCGAGGGCTACGCGTTAATTGAGTATGCCTGGCAGCGTGGGACCCTGAAGACTTCTTGGCCTTAACGAATAAATTTTCAACACCCATGAGTTATTTTACTTTTTGATTACCGCTAAACACAAGGGCGGTGGAAAGAAACGCTCATTTTCGTGTTTTCTTCTATAGCTGAATAGCAGCTACTAAATAGTAGCTGCGCTCGATGAGGGGGTGCGAGGAACTTGGGAAGCAGTAATGGGGCCAGCGTTGAGATTAATTAATGCCATTGTGGGCCTAAAATCAGAGATCTTGTATTTGTTTGAGGTAATAACCAAAGGTCGCTGGGCCGGTTGGCACTAGGGGTCCACGGTAAAACCACAAATGAGGCATTCCAGGTTAACATGGCTTTGGCTTCTTTTAATGTCAGGGAGACTCAGGAACGTGGATGAAAAGAAGTTAGTGGTTAAAGTGCACATCCGTCGAGAAAGTTGGCAACCAAGTACAAAGTAATTGAAAGTGTAAATGTAAAATCACGAGTCGTCAAAAAGAAAGTGCGAGAAACAGAGCAAATTCGATACCAAGGATGCAAACAGAAATGACAGTCATGATTTACAAATACGACAAGAAAGAAATCGGGAGGGAATATCTGTATGATAATACGAAGCCCAAACTGAAGCCCACACTGGCTGCCTGAGGAGAAAAATGTGCCGGAGAAAATATTCGCAACAGGGTGAGGCATGTACCTGCTGCAGCAAAATTTCCGAAACGATTCAGCACATCATTACGGAATGCCAAGATATTCACCGAGCAAGACCGGTATGGAACGTTCACCTTCCAGAAGCGTTGGGATTCAAAGCGGATGGAAGCATTAACTGGTCAGCAGTGGAGATAACCAGGAGATGTTTATGTGAAAAGGAAGCAGGGAAGATATTGGTGGAACTGGAGTCGTTACGGGTATAGGTATCGCTATACAACATAGAGATAGAGGTTTTTATGAAGAGAAAAAAGATCAAGAAGAGATAGACGAAATGCTAGACTGCTATACATGTATACAATACTGATGAGCTGAAGAAGGCTAGGGGACTATTTGTCGCTGCCGCGTTTCGGAGAAGTTAGCAATAATAATAATAATAATAATAATAATAATAATAATAATAATAATAATAATAATAATAATAATAATAATAATAATAATAATAATGTGTTTGTAGCGCCCGCCGAATGACTCACCCACGCTGAGGAAAGACTGACGCTGTGAAAGGCAAGTGCGGTGGTGTCGTAAATTACGAGTTAGCGGGGGAGTTAAAACTTTGGTGGCCGGAGAGCTTCGACCCCGGCAGTGACAATATCAAACGGGGTTCTTTTGCTAGGAAGTTTACACGACCATCACTCTTTGCTCTTCCCAGTGCTTAAATAAAATCAATTGACACTCGTACTGAACGCACCTTCAGACCTTTACTGTGTCTTCGCTTGCATTCGTAAGTTTTCTGAGCGAAATTCAACGGACAGACTGGTCAATATGCTCTTAGGCTCCCGAGGACTGGCGACATGTTCCGTGTGACTGCGGCTGCTACTTGCCTGAGAGACAACCTTTAACACGGCACTATGCTTGAAGGGTGATTTCAACTTGTAGCAGCGGCACATTTCCGGTGCGTAGAAACGCACCACTTGCGCGTTACGCGCCACGAAATATTCAGTTAGTGAATATCTCTACCACGCGTGTGTCTGTGTGCTGTTTATGTGATCACTGTATACTTATAGCTGTATTGTATGCAGCTAAAAGGGAAATCCATACAGGTTTCTCAGAAAAGAAAGCCTTGCAGTTGAAGAAAAATTCGTCCTGGTCCGGGACTCGAACCCGGGACCAACGCCGTCCCTGGGTGGTAGCTCTACCATCTGACCTAAACAGGAGGTTAGCTGATCGCAGAGTAAGGGCCAATTAATCGACAACTCGAGAGACTTCCTTACTACTTGAACCGTTGTATATCGGGAATAATGAAACGTCGCCATCGATTGCTTTCTCTGTATACTCTTTACAACATGCAACCTTTACCTGGACGACTCAAACGAGTGAATCAGCCGCCCTTTCACGACCTTGAGTGGCACTAATGTAGTGATCGGCGAATATTATCTATGCAGTATACGTAGAATAGCTGACAGCTTTGCACAATTATGTGTATATTAACTCGAACTATACCACGCACATGTACAAACGTAACTAGTACTCACTAGCTTATTTTCACCCTATTTCCTTGCGGTGTACTACTAACAAGACAATTTAGTGAGGCTGTACATTTTAATGCGTAAACATTCTCTGCCGCGTACCCCGCAAAATCTGCCTGCCACGCGAAAAGGGTAATGCCTTGTATCGCATAACTTGCGAAGTGAAGACATTTCGTCGTTACACTAGTGTAAATGTAGATGATTGGTACCTTTATTGGCGATAAGAAACGACTAAAAAATGGCAGTGGCTTAATCCGGCTATGCCAGGATATACGTAGCTAAGGCATAGAACGGTTAGCCTTGGTTAATCTTGATTGCAAGTGCAGGTTGGTCTGGTTGTCCCAGCTATGTTGCGGCGTTTAGCCAGTCGTTCGGCGCGCTGTTCGTCTGTTTCCTCGGCGATTCGTTTCCTCTTCATCTCGTTCCGATGTCGATTCCAGGCCTCCTCCTGCTTATCAGAAATGTCACCGTCCATACTGCCGCCTCAACTGTGGTTGCGTCGCACGCGAGCTTTCCCTTTCAATGATCCGACATGTTATCAGGCATGCGACGCAGCTGGCGAAGCGAGCGGAGGTGAGCGCAACGTCGAGGAACGCGGTGTGACGTCATACCAAACGGCGGCGCGGAAAGGCGCGGCGCTGCGCAGCGGCGGAACACCTGTGGCTCGGTGCTACTAGTGGCGCATGCGCAGTAGTGATTAGGGTGCGAGAAAGAGAGAGAGAGAGAGAAATATCCGTGGCGAGGCGCGCGTTGTGACGCCATGTGCCTCCTCGGAGCACCGTCATGGCGAAATCGCAAGTCCGCGGCCAGTAAAGCTTTCGCTTTAAAAATTTATAACAGAGAAAACAGTTTCCGGCAGGCCGCCTTGAATGCTTACCTTCCCGCAGTGCGGCCGTGTGTGCAGAGAAACCTGCTGTGGAACTGCTTAGGATCAATATAACCGACTAGTACATGCGATAACTGTATAATAATAATAATAATAATAATAATAATAATAATAATAATAATAATAATAATAATAATAATAATAATAATAATAATAATAATAATAATAAATGATCGGTGGCGTTAAAAGGCTTGTGACTTCACCGTCGCCACGTCAAGGTCGTAATAAAGAAGGAAAGAAGAGAAAATAAATGAAAAAACAAGAAAAATACAGCTGTGGTAAAACCGGTTGTGACGACGTTCCGGCTCATTTGATATGATCGCTTTGAAGGGGCTATGCAGCGTCCTGGCAACTCATCTCCACACCCTTCATTACATTAATTTCATTTGTTTGGCACCGCAAAAGCGATAGGTGGACATGCATTAGCTAGGAAAAGCAAGTAAGCAAAAGCGAAGTAACAGCCTGGTCAAAGAATGCTTACGCATTAGTAGACAATTGGTCAGAATTTGTGTGGCATTTTTTTACTCTTCCAGGACATCGGCTTTCCTTTTTCTTCTTGCAAACCGAAACAATATTACCTCCACACGGTCAGTCCTGCAGTACGACACCCTCTCGCTAAACTTCACTTCATCATCTGATCCAGACGCCGCGGTGGCTTAGCGGCTATGGTGTTGCGCTACTGAGCACGCGATCACGATATCGAATCCCGGCCGCGGCGGCCGCATTTCGATGGGGGCGAAGTGGAAAAACGCCCGTGTCCCGTGCAATGGGGGCACGTTCAAGACCCCTTGGTAGTAAAAATTAATCCGGACTCCCCACTACGGCGTGTCTCATGATCAAATCGTGCTTTTCGGAACGTAAAACCCTAGAATTCAATTCATCTGATCTAACGAGCAGGTTTTCACCTTGTAAAATAGAATGTGCATAGGGAATTTAATATTGCTGTCGACATTCTATTTAATTTCAATTGTTTTGCTTCGTAACTTTCCGTACGTCTGTAGGAGATTTATAAGTGCTAGCAGAGAATAAATGAAGCCCTCCGTCGAGCGGGCAACTTTACGCGTGAATGTTGAAGACATAAGCTTGCGCTCTCCGTGCGTCGACCTCTGAGAATGTAACGAAGTTTTTCTCGATCGCAAACGGCGCCAGTATATCGTAACTGCTCGCGCCGTACGGCGCTGCGCGGCGGAAACAATTCATCCTTGCTGTCTTGCCGATTGGCTTTATTTGAAAGTGTATGAAATTTTCTCGAAAGATTGTGCTCCTATTGAAAATGGAACCTTTACAACATTGGTCTGACAACGAACGGAATGAGATAAGTGTGTACACCTCAATAATGCTCTGTCTTCGCAGAGAGTGACCGCACCTGTCGAAGCAACGACACGAGTCGAAGGCTCTGAAAACAATGAAGCGTTATTGACGCGACAACGTTAAGGAGCCCGTGTCAAGAAAGATGCGGCGTCGGGCGTCATGACAGCAAAAACATTTTCGAACCACACATGCCCAGGTCGTTCATGTGACGCAAGGAATTCATTGAACTAATTGAATTTCTCAAGCTAAAATACATGGAAAAATTGTAAACTATAACTTACACACAACATACAGACAAAGTAGCTCCCGCATTGTAATTTGAATATACGAGAAAACATAATTTTGTACGCGAAAGCTCAAACAAAGCCCTTTTCCAGCGTTTCTCCAATGAACAGACCGGAGACGGCGTCCACCATTAGCGCACGCCGGCGCGTAAATATCTCACGAGACCACAGAGCGGCGCGCCCGCTTCTTTGAAAGACTTCCAGATGGCGCTCGCCTCCGCCGCATCGTCGTAGTTGGGAAAGAGAGCAAGGATTGCAAGATATCAAGTCCAAATTCGAACGCTGAACAAATAGCAAATATAGTCACTAGAGTCGAGGAAGAACTTGCCAAATGACCATGTAAAGAGAGGGGATATGGTGAGCTTCTAAGTGTAATAACGACAGAAATACGGAAAGAGAAACAACATGTTCGTTGGAAAGCAAAAAAGAGACCGAAAAGCTGGTGGAACACGGAGATACGAGAAGCGATCGCCGAACGACAGAAAGCATCCCAAGAGCACAGGCAGGCAAAGAAGGCGCAGTTGCCGCAGGATGAAGTAGCCAGTAAATGTGAAATATACAGGGAGAAAAAGTCTATGGTTCAAATACTGGTGCTAGAAAAATTAAAAGGTGAAAGTGAACGTTGGTTGTCAGCAATACGTGAGAAAAAGAAGGCCGCACCTAGAATATTCTGGAACCACACAACATTATTAGGCAGGAAGTCAACAACAATACACCAACATATCCTAGCCGAAGATGGAAACAAACTGGAAGGCGAAGCGGCAATAAATGACATCCGAAAAATAACAATTTTTCCAAGGCAATGACGAGGTTGTATTTGAAGAAAAAAGAGCATGAAAGAGACCCAGGTGGAAAAGGAGCTGGTGCTGACAAATTTCAACTGGAAGAAAGCCGAAGAGAAAATTCCTAAGCGTACAGCCACGGGGCTAGATGAGGTTCCCGTTAGGCTGATTAATGAACTAGGACTAAAAAGTAAAGAAGCTCTGGTGAAATCAGTGGAAATACTTTAAAAGATAGACGAATACCAGACAGCTGGCGATAAAGTAGAATGAATTTAATTTATAAAGCTAAGGGGTAGAAAGATAGAATTCACTCGTATAGACCGTTGACCATTACATCGGTAATATACAGGCTAACAATGCAGGCAATCAAATTACAGCTTCAAACATGGGCAGAGAATAATGGCATTTTGGGAGAACTTCAGAATGGCTTCAGAATAGGTAGGCGTTTAGATGATAACTTATTTGTTCTTACTCAGTGTAGTGAAATATCAAAAGTAGGGAGCAGACCGTTATTTGTGACCTTTTTAGACATTACAGGAGCCTATGACAACGCAGACCGAAACATTTTGTGGGATATTCTGGAAGGGGATGTCTTAGGTGACGATTGTCTACAGCTTTTGAGAGGGATTTACGTAGAAAATACCGTTTGCGTTGAATGGGAAGGGATGAGGAGCGAGGAGAAGGTTCATATCAACAAGGGACTGAGGCAGGGGTGCCGTTTATCCCCACTGCTGTTTATGATGTACATGGTGAGGATGGAGAGGGCGCTAGAAGGAAGTGATATCGGGTTTAATCTCTCAAACAAACAGGCGGCTACAGTAGTAGAGCAGCAGCTTCCATGTTTATTTCATTCGGACGACATTGTGTTTCTAGCTAACAAGCAAAGCGATATGCACCGTCTGGCTAATATCTGTGGACACGAAGGCAACAGTTTGGGTTTGAAGTTTAGTGTTAGAAAATCAGGTGTTACGGTATTCAATGAAAACAGTGAACAGACAGTGGCGATACATTGCCAGGAAATACCTCGGGTAACAGAGTATAAATACCTTGGTAATGTGGATAAACGAAGGCAATAGATATAAGGAAACAGAGGAAAAAACAATAACAGTGAAGGGGAAAAGAAATGCTGCCATAATGAAGCACAGAGCGCCATGGGGATACAATAGGTACGAGGCGCTCCGAGGTATGTGGAAAGGTGAAATGGTTCCAGGACTTACTTTTGGAAATGCGGTTGTTTGCTTTAAATCAGGGGTACAATCAGGACTCGATGGGAACCAAAGGTCAGTGGGACGCCTCTCATAGGGCGTTCACGGGAAGACTACAGATGAAGCTGTGCAGGGTGATATGGGTGGGACTAGTTTTGAAGTGAGGGAAGCTCGCAGTAAAATCAAGTATGAAGAATGACTGAGGAATATGGAAGAAAGTAAATGGGCTGGGAGAGTGTTGAGGTATCTGTACAGGAAAAACATTGATTCGCAGTGGAGGAAAATAACTAGGAAGCTTACCAGCAAGTATGCAGCCTGTAAGGTGGGCAACACAGCAACAAAGAACGTCAAGCGGAAAGTCAGAGAGGCTGAAATGATCTCGTGGGTGGCGGCAATGGAAAAGAAACCTGCCATGAGTAACTACTTAAGAGGAAAAAACGAAATCAGGAAAGAAACAATTTATGATAGCTCAAAGGGAAGCTCAGTACTCTTCGAAGTGAGATCGGGATGCCTTAGAACATGCACCTATAAAGCGAGATATAAGAAGGAAGAAGAAGCATGTGCTTGCTTCTAGGGAAACGATGGAGCATGTTTTATAAGAATGTGAAAACGTCTCCCCAGCGGTCTATTTAGGCACCACTGGCCTCCTTGAAGCCCTTTGGTTCAGCGAGAGCAGTGGAAAAGTAAACATGCCCGTAATAGGGATTAGTAGGAGGCGATCGGAGGATTGGTGGAAGAAAAGTATGGAAACGACAAAAAACGGAGACGTGCAAAAGCACAGTTCGCAATAGGGGATAAGAAAATGTGGTTTTGGAAGTTCCTGGTGTTTTTTTTTCTTTTTTATTGTTTAACCTAGGTAGGACATTAGGCAGTATATAGCAAGAGCTTGGTGGCGCAAGCCACCGCCCCGTTCCGAAGGGGACGCTCATAACGTCCATCTATCCATCGTCCGCATCGCGGCCCATGCAAGCGGCCGAGTTTCGACCAGAAAGCCCGCCTTCGTGCACAGCGTTCGCCTCAAGAGTTTCCCGGCAAACATTATGGTTACATACGCTGCAGTTGCCGTGAAGCGTGAGAAGCAGTTAGGGATCTTGGGAATGTTCTCGCGTTCCACTCTTAAAGGCGAAGCTTAAGCGTCCTCCAAATTTTCTTTGGCGGCTATCTTGTATAGCCACCCGTCAAGCTAAAGGACAAGTGCAATTGTCCCACCTTACTGCAAGAAGCGCGCCGACGCACTCGCACTGGTGGCGGCCTTGCTAAGTGCGCCCGAGAAGGAGGAAGCCGTCCACCATAGATTTCTGCCTCGCCGCTCGTGCAGCTCTGATTAGCATTTTTGGAGTGAAATAAGCAACACACGCTCGTGTGGTGGCCGAAGCTTGAAGGCATGCCGAAAAACAGCTGTTGTGTGGTGGGGTGCTCAAACACCTACGAAAACTCGCGGGCAACGTGGTTCTACGCATGTACCGCGAGGCCACATGTACGGGAGCGACGGCAACAACAGATCGGGGAAGTTTTTGTTCCCACGCGTTCCTTCTGTCATCTCGGTGTTTGTCGCAGTCGATCATGTTTACACGGCTAAACGTCGATTTGATCGCGGCTTTGCCGTGGTTTGGTTAGGTTTTTCCGCCGTGCAGCAGGCAGGTTAACGGCATTTCGCTGAGGGTACGAATACCACTTGCCGCTTCTACCGTTTGCACACTTCTTTACCGTGTTGCTGTAGCTAGGATGCACGACTGCACGAATGCATCGCGTTGTGTGCTAAAGCTGCGGCGGCTTGCAAGCACTTATTTTGTCCGTTTTATGCGGCCCATTAAATAGTCGCACCAGCTGTCGCGCAGTTCCGGTTCTTGGATCTATTTTATGCGTGGCTTCGCTAATATGTTAGACTTTTGCTAGTGCCTTCACGCAAAACTATTGTTTTTTTTTGTAAGTACGAGGTTTTCGCCTTGCCTCGTTTGCAGTTGCTTCTTATGCATCTTTCCAGCTTGATTCTTTTCGACCGAGCACATCTTCGCTATTGTGGTTGTCCGGAAATTGATTTAGAAAAGACGTAGCCAAGGCGAGGATTGCTGTCAGCTGCTGCGTATGATATTGCTGTTCCATTTGCGTTGAAAAATTCGCGTCATGTTCACGAAGTCATTAACGCTTGCTGCTGTATGAGCGCACTTACCACGAAGAGTCCTTTGTTTGTTTCGAAGCTTCAAGTCTTTCTTTATGTGCATTTTGTAATTTTGTTAATATATTTTCCGGCACATGAGTGCAATGTTTACACCGTAAAAGACGAAACCCGGCCTTGTCGCCAGCTCCCATCTTACCTTGGTCGGCGCTGTTTCACCTTCAAATATATTATCACGTTGTAGTGACGGTGAAGAACACAGTATAGCAAAACTGTATATCGCGAAACTAACTTTTTTATTGGGTGCAACCTATGCCCACGAGGGCAAGTGACCCTCGAAGAACAACGATAGCGGCCATCACAGTTTATGATGCTCAGTCCTATATGCTTTACGGGTGACGCACCCAGCACTAAAGCCCCTCTTTTCCCAGCACTAATGGCTCCCAAGAGGAAGCTTTAGCTCCGGCCCAACTCCGACGCGTCCTATTCAAATAAATGTCAAACGCAAAAACGCTTTTCTGAGACAACCCCTTGACCGATTTCAATGAAATTCGTTGCATTTGAGAGAGAAAGTTAAATTCTAGTGACTATTTGAAGCAAAATTTCGATTTAGGGCCCGGATGTTGTGAAAAGAATTTTCATGTATTCGAAAGTTCGAGAAAAAAAAACGAAGTTTATAAATTATTAGCTCTGCATCAAAAACAGACATCGCGGTTCTGTAAACGGCGTCCATTAGATCATTCGAAGCGGACAAATTCAATATGTCAATTTATATCTTACGTGAATTTGTTACGTTGTGTACAAGGGTTCTGCAAAGGCTGTATTTCCATATTACTGCATTTTTTCATATTTATATGTAACATATCAATTTTGTCCGATTTAGATCTACTATTAGATTCAATTCACGGAATTGCGATATCATTTTTCCTTGCCGAGTTAGAGAGTTGTAAATTTGATAGTTTCGCTTCCTGAATTTTTTTTTAATATTTGCTAATTTTTAATAAAGAATGAACGATCTAAATAACAAATTGGAAAGCAGAAGTCACTATTTTTTCAGTTTTTCTTTTAAATGCAACAAACCTCGTCAAATTCGGTGCAGTGGTTGCCGAGAAAAATGAATTCTCCTTTTACGTGTATTTAGATAGGAGCACCCGAGCTAAGTGCCTTGCTCAAAGAAACGGGGAAGGGTCACCAACCTTCAACAAGCTATGGTTTGCTAACCAGATGGAATGCGACGTGGGATACGTACGCCGCATGCCCCACCTTGTTCTGCGGGACGATGAATCGGCAAGACTGCGTCGGCAAGGACGTTTAAGGCCGGACCGGCCCATTGTCAGATGCGAGAGAGTCGCCACCAGCCACCCCGTCAGTCTCGTGCGCTCTTACCGCTACATGTACGCTATTTTCTCCTATGTCTGTACATATTGTGTAAAGTTCTTCCTTTCCTATTCGTCGGCTCCAAGAGTCCGTCTCTCGAAGTCACAACACCTAAATATGCCGCGTTTTCGCATATAATATATAACCCGCTAGCGAGCTTTCTACAGCGGCTTCGTAGTTTGTTTCTTACGGTTCGCGCTGTTTTATAGATTAGAGGTATACGTGTTGCAAGAGAGTTACCCAAAAAGAAAATTGTGAACTTTTTCGACAGCCACGAAGCCAGTAAACAGTGAAGACAAAGAAGGCATAGATTAAATCAACTGTTCCTTTAAGTGTAATACAGAAACAATACGGAAAGGGAAAATGAAGGAGGACGAAAACACGACTTCCGCTGGTGTAGGAGTCGAACACACACCCTTCGCATTTCGCGTGCGAATTGAGCGACTGCGGTGGCCGTTCTTCCCGCCCATTTTCTGTGTGTGAGTGCTATAGACCTAGCCTTGGCAATGTTTGCTAGCTCCACTAACGAACACGGCGGTGAATAGGCGTCGTGTATAGAACGTGAACTTTAGCAGCGGGCAACCGGTTAATGAACCTCGGAGTCTATCTCATTGTTTCAAGGGTGCCAAACACGAGTCTTCTTGTTCCTTGTTATTCTTATTAGACCCTCGTTTCTCTCGCTTTTGAACAGGGAGTGACAGCTGCAGCTACACGTATAGTACTTTATTTTTATACCCCCACAGAATGCTGTTTTTTTCATTTGTTCAAGTTGGTGTTGCTGTTGACCGTCTCAACGTACCCGTCTACATTTCTTTTTCTTTTTTCGCACGGCGCGGGTTTTAACTGCTCTAAAATATGGTGTTGCGGGCCCACGCAGTAAGCTATACACGAGCCGTGAAATGCCCTTACAAGCGATAAAAGACGAACACCGAGCTCCTGGGCGCACAAGAATACATTTCAACCATACCGTTCGGCGACTTAGGTGTGAAGTAAGAAACTTGGTATTGCTCTATCTCTCTCCACGGCAACTTTCACAGTTGGTTCGATGTCGTTGCGAGACCCTCGGCTCGTCTAGAAATTGTGACATTTCGACCTGCAATATTTTTAGAAGATTCCGCGTAAGCCTTTTTGTCTCCAAGGTGCACGCTTTTATGTGTTTTTCTGCTTGACGTGCATTTCTGTGCATCCCATGTGTATATTGCACAATCGCCTTACGTGTCAAATGGCCTGTTCAAGAATTTTCGTGCGCAGTTTGCCATCCATCTTGGGTTACACGAGCAGCTAGTGTACGAAATAAAGCACGCTCGTAATCACGCGCTCGAGAAAGGCCACGACATTGCATTTCAATGGTCGCCAAGCCATTGCGCAATTGTCGGCAACGACAGCGCAGAGGAAGCTGCGCGTTCGGCTCACCAAAAACATCAGCGGGTTCCTACACCCCCTTCAGGAACTGATGCTGCGCGACAACTTCGATCACTTGCTCGCCACGCCACACTTCTATACGATGGAATTCACCGGGTTTCACCAACTCACGCTTGCACTCTCTCGACCCTAACTTGCGACTTCGCCTGTCACCTGCACTTTCCCGTCGCGAAACTACTGTGTCGCATATGGTTGGGTGTCGCATTGACAAATTCCCATTCGTTCCTGATAGGAATGCCCAACAGTGCGGCGTGCAATTTGCACGGGTGCGATGAGACTCTAGAGCACCTTCTGTGTCACTGCCCAGCCTTTGACACTCAACGACGTACTTTACAAGCGAAACTCAACCTGCTAGACAATATAGCCCTCCCAGAAGAAATGATCCGTGGACGGTGGCCTATGCTTTCTTGCAGGCGAAAGGCCACAAAAGCCCTTCTGCGTTTCTTGAAGGCCACCGGATTGTATGAACGCTTCTGAGATTCCTCTATGACTGACTGTGAATGACTATCATTTTTCTTTTCTCTCCTTATCTCTTCTTCCCTCTTTCCCCTCCCCAACTGTAGGGTAGCCAACCGGGCACGTCCTTGGTTAACCTCCCTACCTTTCCCTCTTTGTTTCTCTCTCTCTCTCTCTCTCAAGTGCGCAGTACTGCCCAAGTAGATTTTGCATACAAGTCCGGGATAATTTGCGACTTATTATCCTGCTTAAATCGGCGCTTTCTTTTTCTGGACCTTAAGATGTCGCTGGCAGGATTTACCATTTTGCTTTTGTGATGCCAGTTTATCAGACTTTAGGCATAACTTTATGCCTTTCAAGCAAACGAAATTTACTCTTGCTTCTCCCAGTAGCCATAATAGCCGGATAGTTTTCTCTTCTGTAGCTTCACATGCGTGCTAAAGGATTATTATTAGTTTTTTTCAAACTGTTTTCTACGTGCATTTTCCGACGCTCTTTAGCCCTGTTGTTTTGATTTCGTTTTTCTGCGTTTATTGCCGAGATATTTTCTTTTCTTCTATTTTAACACCCAACATTCTAAACCTATTGAAGCCTGTAACTGGTAAATATGCTAACAACCTCGGTTTATAAGCAGTGCAGTAACGTTCAGCTGCTTTCTATTGCTTCGAGAAATGCAAATTTTTTTTTTCGGGGGGGGGGGGGGGTTAAGATCAACGTAATATAAAGGTCGTTTCTGTCGCTGCGCTAAGCTATCATCAGATGACTCGATTGATTGATTGATTGATTGGATTTGACGTCGCAAGCAAAACTAGAACTATGAGCGGGGCGGCAGTGAAAGGCTTAGAACTAATTTGATCCCATCAGTTCTTTATCGTGCGCTCAAAGCACTGTACACACTAGCTATTTTCCAGCCGCTTTGCGTTCAAATGATATTTAAACTGATAATGTAGCTTGCCGATATATATATATATATATATATATATATATATATATATATATATATATATATATATATATATATATATATATATATCCAGTTTGCTACCCTGTGATGGGGAAGGGCAAAAGGGGTATGCAGGATGATCGACTGCAGCGCAGTCCACATCGTGAGCTTAGGCGATGCTGGATCAATCATCATTATTCATTTACTTGGGGAAACAATGCTCCGTATAGAGAGGGTGTGCGTTTGTCCCGTCGGCCTTAAACGGTGCTTCGTTTATATATATATATATATATATATATATATATATATATATATATATATATATATATATATATATATATATATATGTGTGTGTGTGTGTGTGTGTGTGTGTGTGTGTGTGTGTGTGTGTGTGTGTGTGTGTGTGTGTGTGTGTGTGTCAAATAGAGCGTCCTATGTTTGAGCGATGCTTGCATCAGACAAATCTATTCGCATTGCTGTGTGTTTCTGCATCGTTCGCGTCCCTTGCAGTGTGCAGCTCGAGTTTATTTATTATAGCACCCGCCGTGGTGGCTCAGTGGCTATGGTGTTGGGCTGCTGAGCACGAGGTCGCGGGATCGAATCCCGGCCACGGCGGCCGCATTTCGATGGGGGCGAAATGCGAAAACACCCGTGTGCTTAGATTTAGGTGCACGTTAAAGAACCCCAGGTGGTCAAAATTTCCGGAGTCCTCCACTACGGCGTGCCTCATAATCAGAAAGTGGTTTTGGCACGTAAAACCCCAAATATTATTATTATTTATTATAGCCACGTGGCACATGCTTCGAGCTTCGTCTACGGCGGTACCATGGATGTCATAGCGTCCTGACGTGCTTACGAATCTTCGTTGAACACGGACGTACCGTACGAATTAAGGGTAGATTAGGCCACTTTGTTGCCTACCGACTTTTGTCTAGTTCACTCAGGAGCGCTTTCATGAATTTAATAGAGGGTTCGGGAAAATTTTGGAGAGCCCTGAGTTCTAAATGTTACGTTATATGAGTGCGCTTCCCTTCACCATTGCTGCTGCTTCTTAACACGGGGTATGATTTGCGCGCTTTCTCTGTAGTCCATGAACCCGTCAGTGTCTGCAACGTCCTTCTGGTCAGCACGGGGTAGCGGATTCGATTCCCAGCCACGGTGGTGGCATTTTGATGTGGGGGTAATGGCAAAAACGTTTTATATTGGTGGGAGTCCACGTTATGGAACCCCAAGTGGCAGAACTTAGTGCGGAGCCCCCCCCCCCCCCTTCCCCCACTACGGCCTCTCTCAAAGCTGGTGTGTTGCTTCGGGTAGTTAAACCCAATCGTTTCGTTTGATTTGATATTGCTAGTTCAAAAAAAAAAACGTCTTGAGTGTAACTGAGTTCATGATAAGCAGGACATATACGATCACGTCGCGTGCTATTCTGTGTGCACTCGTGACCAACTCAGACTCACTTCTGAATGAACGACACCGAGCTCTTGCTCAGCATATAATGGCTACATCGCTGCTACTCTATATGTGTGTGACATCGGCATGTTATACGAAGGCTAAACAAACGAAGAACTCGCACCTGGTGTAATTAGTAGCTTCAGTGGGTATAGATTTTTTTGTCTCTTCTTTTTGCTGTACTAAGCTTCATGTTGATTCGGTTCCAGCCATTCTTCCAATGTGCGGAAAACAGAATTAACTGTACGTTTCAATAGCTGACTGTGGGAGTGCACTATGCGTGTCAATTAGTTTGCCGCAGAGGAAGCTGAACAATAGCTGGAATAGAACAATAGAAGGTGGCAAGTTGGTTAGGTGATCATCTTGGCATATTTGGTACCTGTCAAAACGAATGGCAAACCAAAGACGCAGGGATAACCCATGCACTACTAAGCGCGAGTATCAACTGTTTATGAATTCTCACAGACACTATTCCGGGAATTCTGGGAAACGGCTGGGAAAACGATACAACAGCGCATAGCGACGGTATGTGTATAGGTTCGACCACAGCCCAACATTCTTAGCCAACTTCTGTAGTACCGCAATTATAAAATCGAGCCCATGGCCAAACACCAAGTGTAATTATGTTCTTCAGGTATGTTGATTGGATGGATGGACGGACGGACGGGTGGATGAATGGATTTATTGGCTGCATCGTTTATTATCCGCCCCCTTAGGATCCGTTGTTTCAGACCATCTAATCTTAAGCATCTTTCTGCCCCTCCCCCCCCCCCCCCCGCCAAAAAAAAAAAGAAAAAAGAAACTCTTGAACATCGGCGTTGAACCGACACACCGTGGCCTTTTATCCGATGAGACCCTCCGGCGTCACTGATTCCCAGGGATGTGCACTTTATATCAGTAATTTCTAAGCCACAGCACGAGCAACAACCGCCGTCGACTGGCCTCGTGAGACGAGCATGGCGCTCCACATTTTACGTCGGCCAGGAGCGCAGTTATCCTCGTGTTCTAATGTTCCGCCACCGAGCACTTCGGCTCAACACAAGAAGGCGTGTATGGTAACACCGCCCTTCGACTGAAGTGGTTACTGCGCTTCAATGAAAACTTTCTAAACAGATGCTGCTGGCGTCTAACTCTAATGCCCTGGAGTGATGGTGTATTTGCCAAGCAACTCCTCTTCCTAGAAATCGCCTTACAGGCGTCGAAAGGCAGCCCCGTGCCCCACTTGGTGGAGTGGAGATAGATTATAGAGAAAGGATGAATGAATCTGCGGCGGAGATGGTAAAAGACGGCTGGAATATTGGTGGCGTTTAAAGTACGGCGAACGCGACATCGAGTTTCTATTCGGCTCCCGCTACAGGTGAGACGCCAGCTGTAGTTCTCAAGCGCAATTCCGTCTTCAGATCACCGCAGACGCTCGATGAATTCGCCAAATTTAGAGCGGCTTGTTACCACTTGTTCTGTGTACATAAGCTTGCCTTTCCAGTGTAAATAAACCCCCTGTTCCGTTCCTCATCCTTTCGACCTCGTACTTCTTCACGAAAGAAGCAACCCTCTTCAAGTAATCTCGGCCGACGGCGTGCGCCCGCTTAGCCTCCGTTACGAGACGGTGGTATATAGGCTAGAGAGAGACCTTCTGTGTGACGCCAGACTGCCGTCTCCTACAGGCTTCAGAATATTCGAAATACGTGGACACACTTTTGCTCTTCAAACTCTTCATGGTTAATGAGCCAAGGCTGTGGTAGGTGTTCTTTGGTATGTGACAAGTATTCACGTAGAAAATACTCGCCGCTGCTCACTATATTAGCTCCAACCCGAGATCTTGCCGAATGTTATGCAGCCTGCCGGCAGAGAGGGGATTCTTCCAAAGGAAGAGTGCGCAACTTCGTCCAATGCAGAGGGGAAAAAATAATAAAGGAAGAAACATCGGGACATTCCATCGCTGTTCTTTCACAGCTGTGTTTCTTATTTTTTTCCGTGCTCCATACATGCTGCGCCTGGCAGGGGATTCTTCCTCATGCGTCACCCCGCCTCAGACGTCGCGAACCAAAAGTAGTGCGGTCGTTCCATTACGCTGGATGAATGCGGAAAGAAGTTCACTGTCGGTGTTTTTGAAAATACGTCTCCGTGTTTAGGGCAAACTCGGAGCGTCTGAGTGCGGGCTTCGAAATTTGGCAGTTGACCGTCCATTTAACAAAAAAAAAACGTGCTGTTGTCTTCCTAAATCTGTCGTCCTCGGCAGGGTACTCGACTTGAGAGAGCCGTTGGAGCATCTGACTCTATCGTTGCTACCTGCGGCGTGCGCAGCATCGCACGGCGCCGGTGGCTCTTGCGAAATTGAATTACGCGGGAGTGCCGTCGCCGTGGGCGCGCACCGTTGTTTCCTTGCGGCAGTTCCCTTGAGGCTCTGTCGTACGGCTGAGACCCCTGTTCGCATGTCGCAACACCCGCCGTTTTATTCAAGATCGAGAAATTGCTGCTTTTTTTGGAAGTGTTAAAATGGAGCGAAGGTTTTTCTTGAACCTTATTCGCTGTCCTTTCACTTTGCCGAAGTGCCTAAATGGTAGAAAATACATCCTCCCTTGTTCTAAGCTGGGAACACGCCTAAATACTCCCATATCTGTCGCCCATTAGACCTAGTTGACCAACATTTCTCTTTAAAAAAAAAAAAGAAGAAAGAAAGATGATTGGGAAAGAGAGGAGGAAAGAATATACGTACGGTTAAAACCAAGTACATCAGCTGTGCAAAGATGATAGCGCTATACAGTTACTATCGCTCATGAATTAAGAGACGGACACGTTTATTGTGGTTTCCAACTTCGTATCACTACTGTCCATGAACGAATCGAAAGAGAAAACCACATTGTCACACTTGCACCACATGTACTTTCTGAAGACGTGGCCATTACCATCGATCTTTTCGGGATGCTGATTTCTCACATGTTCACCTTGTGAACTCAAGAATATGGTAACCATTCATTGCCTTACTCGCCAGTCAGTATGACAACTTTAGTTTTAAATGTCAGAAACAAGTATATATATATATATATATATATATATATATATATATATATATATATATATTATGGTGGGGGCGCATTTTTTGTCCTTTCAGAGTTTTAAGAGATATTCTTGCCTACTTGAAACTTGAACCATAATGAACGCTCCTCTTCTTCGTATTTCACCTTCGCACCTGCAGTGGATGTTCAACTTTCTTATGTTGAATTCCAATGGCGGAGTCGGAGCAAGTTTTTCTGCTCATTTCGGAGCAAGTTTGTTCCAATGACAGAGTGAGGGCGGGAGTAAGGTGTTCTAATGAGAGAGTCGGAGGGGATTCAGAGCAGGAGTCACTCAGTGGAGCAGAAAAAGGTGCTCCGCCAAAATCGGCGGAGTGGACCGGAACTCTGCGTGACGTATTTCCTTTACCACGTTTGTCTGCTGGGAGGCGCCACCGGTCACGACTCGCGAGGAAGCAAAAGCTGCTGCACGCTTGGCGAGATATCCATTCCGCACTTTTAAATAAACAACAGGTGAACGGCGCAGAAGAGAGAAGTTACCGGTGCGGTGGTGCTGGGAGCAAACAGCGGAAGGAGATGACAACACGCAAGGTATCCTGGGTGACTCGGTGATAGAACTTCCGCTTCCGCCTTGCTCCGGCGGCGCAGGTTGTGTTCCACTCGCGGATCTGTAGGCGTTGCTCTACGCCAGGGTCGAGTGCTCGCTCGCGGAGTCCATCCACTGCTCCGACTCCGCTATTGGAATTCAACATTAGTGTTTTACCTTTTATACCGCTCTTTCGTTAGCTTTCTTTATATGCGGGAGCATGCCTAACTTTCTTTGCTACTTTGGGTCAGTTTGTTTTTGTTTGGAGGTATTGTACTGAAAGAAGTTATATCAAAACCATCCAATCTTCTAGACGCGCAGGTATTGCAAGGTTCAATATCCGTATTTTTACAGCTAAGCTGTAAAGCTTTTACAGCAAAGCTGTCTATGGCTAGGATCTGGAAAAAGTGTGTCTTAGATGTTGACAAAAAACAAATCATCGTGTGGCCGATCCTGGTGATAGTGCAGAAAGGGTCCAAGCTCAGGGGCACATAGCCCTGGGGGCTCGGGGATCTGTAACGCGCCCTTGAACTACCCTTGCCACACATGGGACCCAAAGAGGTCTCAGGCAGAAGGGTAAGGACAGATGTTTTTGGGAAATTCAGTGCCTTTCCACTCTGTGAATAAGGATGACCAGCGAAGCTGTGCATGTGGGCACCTTATTGGCGAATTGCACCTCCGCCGTTGGTCGGCCCGGCATTGCACTATCTTCGGGATCGGCCCACGTATGGAGAGTGATTAAGGCCTTCTTCACCTCCGCCACGGGTCGACGCGGCATTGCACGTCTTCGGGATCGGCACACGTATGGGGAGTTTTGTGCCTACACACGGTCACGATCCCGGGGAAACAAGCCCTTAACAGCTTCGCTGTAACAATGTTCTGTACAACTTTTCAAAAAGGACTGTTGAAAAATTCTCGGTGCCAACCACGCAAACCCGCTAGTTTACGGCTCGCGCGTTCATCTTCGTTCTCTTCTTCTACAGCTGGCTGCGTTGCCGCGCTCATCATTCTAGCGTAGAATGTCGCTTCTCTTTTGTTGTCGTAATGGGGCGGCCGCGTTTATGGGGGTATGAGCATTGCTTAAGGAGGTATGAGCCATGCATTCAATTACGTGACGCACACATTTAATAACAGAGGTGATACGCGAATGTGTGTCCGTACCTCTATCGCCACGATGACCACAGCTTAGGACAATAAATATATTCCTACCTGTGTTCAGTATTCTGGGTCCCCTATGTGTCGTGCGCTAAACGCTTCTCTGGTCATCCACCTTTATACAGTGAAATGGCACTGAATTGCAAATAAAGTTTATTCCTCTTCCTCCTATTTTAATATTCGTTACTTCTGTAAAACAGGATAGCTCATAGCTGTCTTGCTGAACAGAACACGACGCGCGGCTGCGAAGTTTCAGTGTACGGTTGAGCGACTATGGGAGCTACGTCGAATGCGTTAGCGGTGCATAGCCAAATGAAACACTGCAACGTAGGCCTGTGCGAATGAGTTTGTCACTTCGGAAGAATTAGATAACATAGGAAGGTTGAACCAAGCCATCTGCTCCTTCAAACTTTGGCTGCTAAAGGAAAACCGGTGGCAAAAGCGTTGACTAGCACAGTAGTCGGCATATAACCTATCCGTTCTTGGATAAGAGCGGTGACGCCAGTTCTTCTATTGACACACGGAAGGGAAAAAGAAAGAGGATTCCCCAACCGGGCGCAAACGTGAACGAACAAAAACAGGGAGGGGGCCGCGTCGTCTGCTTCGCGCCCAGCTAAAAAAAGCAGCCGATTTCAAGAGCACTTGTGATGTGGCGCCACCAAACGTGGACCTCGGCGTAGCTCTAGGAGCGAGAGTATCCGCCTCTCCCATTCAAAGAAAAGGAGAACAAAACGAAGGCGGGGCCCAGGGTCTGAGCCTCCACTTCGGCCTAGCGGCGCTGCGTCGTCTGCTCGGAAAGGCCTGAGGCATTGATTTGAAAGGGAAAAAAATAGCTGTGGTCTTAACGTCCTGCGTCTACTACTGTAGCGAATATGTACACTTGGAGCCCTGAGATGCTTTTAGTTCCCTTTTAGAGGTGTTTACATCCAGAAATAATATTTAGTGTTAGGGAAACGAGCCTCGAACGGACGGACTCGTTTTCCCGCGCGGACAGACCACGGGGCGAGGAGGCCGAATGCGGAGCGACACGGTCGCGCGTGCGCGGTGCATTGCAGCAGCGGTTCGGGCGCCGGTGAGGCAGATCGCGCGAGCACTGCGACGAGGCTGCAGGTCGCTGTTGGCCGCTGGTTTCGTCGTTTTTTCGGTGTGTTCTGGGACGCGTGTCTGACTCGGCGTGCGCTGCGCGTTCTGACTTGTTTCCGGTGCGATCTGACACGCCGGTGGGCGCCATGCCCGTGGTAAGTTAAGCCGGCGTGCACGGTCGACGAAGCTTCGCGTTCAACATGGAAGCTACATCGACGACAACCGGCAAGTTCGAAGTGACCCAAGTCACAACACCCGACTCGCTGGCCGGTCAAAATTCGACGCCACTGTCCCCCTCGATCGGTGATCAGGACTCGGACCCGTCCACTGTGCGTTTGATCCCAGGTAAATGCACGTCGCTCATGCTGGGGCGACTTCGTGGTTGCGCGCTTTTATTTCGCGCCCGGTCGCTCCTTTGTTTCACGCGTTAACTTTAAAGCGCTTGCTTGCAGTGTTGCACACGTCGTTCTTGAAGTACTGCGAGGTGTCTTCATTGCATTTTGCGTCTGATCTGTGGATCAAGTGCAGCTACAGAAACTCGATCGGATATATTTTGGGAGGGAAAAGTGACGTTTCAGTGAAGCTTTTTTACTTTCCTATTACTCTTTCGTACGGGGCTGCTTGTTATGCTCGAGCATAACAATGCTCGAGCATTGCACTGCAGCAGGTTGCGCTCTTAATCCTCTTACCGATTGCGTCCGCCTGATAGCGACATAAGATGCCACACCCTCATTATGAAGTCGTTCTACATGTGTGCTCAGAGAGAGAAAAGGTAGCTGTCGTGGGCGCTTGAGGGCCGTTCTAGGTACCACGGCTTGCTTTAGAAAATGCGGCCAGGCGAGAACCACTTAGTATATGTGTGAAGACGCTGTAAACTCGTTAAACGTCAACCGTGCCTACATTGATACGTGTATGAAAATTCAATGTAATTCTATCAGCTGATCGCGCACGTGAATGAAAGCGAGCCTGATTGGTCTGCGTTGATGCGTTGAGTACGATGTAATTCATTTGAAAACGATGTCACGGGTGTCCGGATGTTTTAAAGTTGTCATATTTTATTCCAACTTGAGTTTACATCGACGATGTGTCGTTCCAGATATTCGGGTTTCCTTCCACTTCACGATTTTGTCTGATTTTGGGCTGATGTGCTACTGCTTTGTAGAGGCAGATGAGTGCAGTCCGTTTGAGACAGCGTAGCCGCTTTCTTGCCAGAATTTTTCCTTCGGCAGCCTACTGTACTATAATGTTTAATACACCGTGCTTTTGTTTCCTAAAGGAGGTAGTAAAGTGATTCTTGTTGGAGGTTTACGAAGATGAGCTATGACGCTTAGAACTTTCGATGGAGGGAGTCCTCAGGAGAGCTCTCTTGTTTTCTATTGGACGCTGGCTGGGTGTCGAACCGGAACTGAAACGAAAACCGATATTTTTTCGACGTCCGGAACTGGATCGGAACGTTAAATCTTTCTTCAATTTTTTTCACGTTGGAATTCAACCGAGAAGGAAACAATAAATACGTTTATCAGTTCAGGTTGACTTTCGGAGCTTTTTATCGATGCATTGTCTGTACTTGTGGCTAAGCCGCGCTATCACATTTGTATATTCACGTATGCCTGTTATCATTTTAGAAGAAGTGTGGTCGTTCTTGCTGTTTTCAACGCGGCTTGCCTGGAGACAGGCGTGTTAGCAATACAACCGTGAACATCAATTCGCCAGCGGCCAACGCTCAGGCGGCGGTGGTGAGAGACCTATGATCGCTGATAAACGGAAAGACTTTGTGGCTTCAGGTGGTTGATTTCTATCACAGTCGTAGGCAAAATAAAGCGTAGATGCGAGAAAAGGTCAAACTCGGAAACCGACCCAAGTAACCGCTAGGGAAGCACACATACTATTATATTTTTTAAAATATTCAGATAAGTCACCCTTCGCATATACCTTGTTGTTTAACGTGAATATTCACCGCAAACAGCAGCAATTACTTGCGACGAGGGCGGCATATCATGCACTTAAGGAGTGAGATAAATATTGTACGAAAGGTGGTACGCGCTCCATGAGGTGCAGGGGAGGATGTCACGTCGGTATTCTCGAGGGACACGTAAGAAAAAGCAGCATTGCGTTATCCACCCTAGTCAGTTGTATTCGAGAGAAAGATGCCGGGGTGAAGCCGTTGGGCCTGTGCCGATATGCGCGCGCTTCTAGTGGCCCCTCTGCGTTAATTGACCCCGCATGAAAGCTGCCGTGCTCGCACAGCTTTCTCGAAGTATAGAATGGCGCAGCGATTTAAAAGGCAGCCCCAGTGCGTCGGGAGAGCTGATGTAGCAATAGACTGCACGTACAGTGCGCGTCACCCTTGTGTAGAGCGCGGGAACAGTGGCCGCCGGGGCGCTCCCGAGCCAGCTATAGCAACGTCTAACGATAGTGTCTGGGCTCGAGATAAGATGCGTCCGGGCACGTTTGGATACACATAAAGCCCGTACCACACGTACGCCTGCGGACGCACGCAAGCTCGCGTCTACGCGAGGAATGGCGGTTTGCATCCACAAAGGCGCGCGACAGCGCGCGCTCACGCGACACACTCGTAGACGTCTTGGCAGACGCCGCTTCGTACGTTGTTATTGACAGTGTTTCAAGTTGCTTCAATATCTATAAACGTAATTGTTATATTTTTATGGCTGTTAGATCAGCACAAAAAGGAAAGATGCGCTTGCATGTTATAAATTGCCTTCACTGAGAGTTGATTGTACCGCGCCGTAGCTGCGTAGCCAGGCGCGCCGACGCGAGGCAGCGCAAGCGCCCGATAACAGAGAGGAGCTGTTCCCCGAGATCACGCCGCCTTTCGACGCGTACGTGGGGTCTAAGCTTAAGGCGCGTTAATAGACCGACGTTATCGGCGCGCGGGCCAGCGTCGCTCGACGCCAGGCGCGTCGGAGCGCGTTGGCCCCCGGTTACGTTGGCTGCGCCAGTGCGTCGAACCATCGGTCGAACTATAGACGCTGTTCTCGCCAACGTGACGTAGCGCGTGCGCGCGCTCACGCTACGTCGGACTATATTGAGCCCTTTACAGAAGAGTCTTGCTGTTTCACCGACCGCGGAAGCGTCAGTGAAAAGGCACTTTTCATGAAACTAACCACGGTATCGGTTCGCGCTGCTTTGCTCTGCGCAAAAGCGGAGCTGCCGCGGAAGCAAGTAGCAGTGGCAAGACGAAGGCGCTGCGTAAGCATCCGCTCGCGCGGGCGCTGAAAGAGCAAGGCTTGTCTGTCTGTGGGGCCAAACCTGCCCAGACGCATCTGATCTCGAGCTCAGCAACTGCCGTTATACGTCTCTTGCTGTCTCCTGAGTGCCCCGGTGGCCGCCGTTCGCACGCTCTACACAAGGGTGACGCGCACTGTACTATGCGCTTCTATTGTTGCGAAGAGCCTGCCGCCAACTCTGCAAAAACACGAAACGCCATGCGAGAGTTGTAGATGGAGTAATATGAAAGCGAAAAAAAGAAAGAAATCCGTAAGTTGCTGAGATTCTTTCGCAAGTCTAAGCTAGTGTACCTCGGGGTTCCGACAATTGCTGTAATAATATGGCTTTAGCTGAATTCAACAGAGAGTCACAAATAAGAAAGGGTAACTGGGCCAGCTTCCGCTACTCTGCGCCCGTGGTCGCTGTTCGTAAGCGTTTGCGAGTCTTAACTCTCTGCGTACTTTCTTTCACTGCGGGTAGGTGAGGTCGTTGCTGGGTCTCTCATTCTCTCCTCATTGTCACTTACTGATCCCAGTAGTTGAGCTTTTGTGTGTAATAAATTTAGGCTCGTTTCCTGTAGTTGTTTTTCCGTTACGTAGTCAAATCTAAACCTTTTACAACTGGTCGTAGCGCGGTTACATTTCTGTGCTCCGAAAATAACCAAAACCGAACCGTTTGCTCTAAACCGGAGTAAAAAATCGAACCTAAAGAAGAAATTTGGTTGGAAACCCTAAACTCGGGAGTGTGTCCAACGCCTGAGTCTGTGGTTACTGTGGCATGCATTTCACTTCCGAGCACAATATCGCGGGTTCGAGTCCCTGTTGCGGTGGCCGCATTCCGACGCTGAAAGTGTTTGTAACTTCACGGTGAGCCGTAAAGAACCCCACGTGTAGTAATTGCTCTGGAGCTCACCACTACGACGCCCTTGTGCCAGACGTAGCTTCGAAACGGAAAACCCCGACAAAAGACTGAAAGTGAACCACGTGTCTATCAACAAAAGCATGCCCGCAGAAGCGTATTTTCTGCGGAGTAGGGGTAATTCATACCGGCGTAACGGTTATTTTTTTTTGTTTCCATTGTTGTTTCGATTCAAGTCTTCAGTATTTACATAAGCGCGCCGTATAATGAGTCGTTATATTGCGCAGCGCGCACACGGTGAAGAGAAGCTGCGGTGAGTAAAAAGCGGCATGGTGCGATTGCTAGCCTAGAGCAAGTGCGGCAAGGGCTTACGCAATGCGTATATTGTTTTGCAGCGGTGCGGTATCTTTTGAGATAGTAGTCCTCCTGGAACTGTTCGCGTATAACGTCGATGCCAACCGTAGGGCATGCACATTAATGGTTGTACATTGTTCCTGATACGACTCAAAGCTTCTCAGTGGGTGGGGCTGCACTTGGGGATGAATACGCCTCTGTCATGGTTGGGTGGGCGCCGGTTGTTCCACGCACCGTTGGGCTGGCTGTGCGCGATTGTAAATGTTGCCGACAAGCATGACAGCGCATTCGATAGGCTATAACTTCGTGACTCATCCTGTGTGCTAGATCCCCGTGCAATCCCTCAACTGTTCGCTGTTAACGCATAGCTCGCGCTAAGATTCATTCACGCGCTGTGCGCTTTGTGGTGTCTCTCTATGGTTAGACAGACTATCGGCAACACTTGCACGTGATCAGCCGGTATGCGGGTGGCTGTCGATAGACGGCACTGCCAGAGTCCAAGGCAATGACGAGGTTGTATCTGAAGAAGAAAAGAGCGTGAAAAAGAACCAGATAGAAAAGGAGCTGGTGCACCTTTTCCATTGATTACTGTCTGATGACAGAAGGAATTCATGATAAGTTGGGAGGAATGTTGAGAAAAATGTCATGATAAGTTGAGACAGCATATGGAGGGACCAAAAGGCATCATTTTGAAAATGGGATATGTAGTTGGGAAAGAGAGCAAGGAGTGCAAAATGACCAGTCCAAATTCGAACGCTGAACAAATAACAAATATAGTCACTACAGTCGAGGAAGAACTTGGCAAATGGCTAAGTAAAGAGTGGGAATATAGTGAGCTTTTAAGTGTAATAACGACAGCAATACGGGTAAGACGAACAACATGTTCGTTGGAAATGAAAAAAAGAAACCGAAAAGCTGGTGGAACAGGGAGATACGAGAAGCGATCGCCGAACGACAGAAAGCATCCCGAGAGCACAGGCAGGCAAAGAAGGCGCAGTTGCCGCAGGATGAAGTAGCCAGTAAATGGGAAATGCACCGGGATAGAAAGTCTATGGTTCAAATACTGGTGCAAGCAAAGATAAAAGGTGAAACTGAACGTTGTTGTCAGAAATACGCAAGAAAAAGAAGGTCCGATCTAGAATATTTTGGAACCACTTAAAATTATTAGGCACGAAGTCACCAACAATACAACAACGTATCCTAGACGAAGCTGGAAACAAACCGTAAGGCGAAGCGGCATTAAACTACATCCGAAAAATAACAGCCGAATCTTTCCAAGGCAATGACGAGGTTGTATTCGGAAAGAAAAAAAGAGCATGAAAGAGGACCAGGTGGAAAAAAGAGCTGGTGCTGAAAAATTTCAACTGAAAGAAAGCCAAATAGAAAATTCCTAAGCGCACAGCCACGGGGCTAGACGAGGTCCCCGTTAGGCTGATTAATGAACTAGGACCAAAAAGTAATAAGGAAGCTCTGGTGAAAGCAGTGAAAAAAACTTTAAAAGATAGACAAGTACCAGACAGTTGGCCACAAAGTAGAATGAATTTATAAAAGTAAGGGGGAGAAAGATAGAATTCACTCTTATAGACCGTTGACCATTACATCGGTAATATACAGCTTAGCAATGTAGGCAATAAATTAAAATTGCAAGCATCATCATCCTGGTTACGCCCACTGCAGGGCAAAGGCCTCTCCCATACTTCTCCAATGACCCCGGTCACTTTCTGATTATGAGGCACGCCGTAGTGGAGGACTCCGGAAATTTCGACCACCTGGGGTTCTTTAACGTGCACCTAAGTCTAAGCACACGGGTGTTTTCGCATTTCGCCCCCATCGAAATGCGGCCGCCATGGCCGGGATTCGATCCCGCGACCTCGTGCTTAGCAGCCGAACACCATAGCCACTGAGCAACCACGGCGGGTTTCTGTAGGTTATATCTAGGAATTCATGAATGGGACGACGGTACTAGTACGTGTGCGTTAAGATCTCTAGTATTGGATTGGATTGGAGAAACTTTATTTATGCCTGCAGTTGGGCGCTCGCGCGCCCCGACGAGGGCCTACGTCATCCTCGAAGGTGCCGTTACTCGGCGCGGGTCTCCGCTCGCCGTTGCCGGCTCGTTGGTCCGTGCCTTTCGAGCGCCTCGAGAACCTGCTGGACGGCCCAGAGCTGATCGTCTCGGTCGTAGCTCTTCGCGGCTGCCTCGAGCCGCGGTGGGAGTGTTCTGATCTCTAGTAATTTGCTTCGAAGCTCATTTAAATGCCGCAGCTCTAAGCAACTTCACGCACTATAGAGCTGTGCGATTAATCATTCGTTGAGGTCTTGCGCTAAACGCCACTATCTTCCATCCAGCAGTAATAAACTATTAATGATGAAAAAAATAAGAAAGACAAACTTTGGGGACACCTAACCAATTCTAATGATGCGTAAATATCACAGTGTTACTTGTCGCTGAGTTATGTCGCCGAGTTATGTCGCCGAGTTATGTCGCTGAGTTCAGTGTTGCGGCAGAACGTTGCTTAGTTTAGTGCTACTGTGTTATGTTTTCAAGTGTAATGTTGCTGCGTATGAGGTCGCAAGACGACAAACCGGCCAGGTTGCGATCTCTCAGCTAAGTTTTATTTGCGGAGTTCTCATTAGTGTTCCACGCACGTAGCGTTGAGTGTTCTATCTCGATGACACCATTTTTCAGCACGATGACACCACTTTGCCGAGAGATGACAGTACTTTTCCAAACGGCACCATGGTGTTGACACTAGAGATCTTTTCATCGGGTTCGTAGGCTAACTCCACCTCATACTCTGGGGGGATGTCGTAGTCGTCGTCCATCGGGTACCTGCAGCGCGTTCCATCTCATCCGTCGTCATCCATGGGCTCCGGAGAAGGCATCTGCGGGAAGTTGATCGACGGTAGCATTGCCTTGTAAGCATGGCCATCGGAAGTGGTATGTCGATGCGTACCTTACTTTGTGCACTGTGCGCGTCATGTTCTTGAATTCCTAAGTCGATTCCGGCGCCTCGCGAAGTAGTGATTGCATTTATTGGAGAGGTGATCATTAAGTTGAGATCGGCAGGCATCGCGCCCGATGAACGCTGGCGTTGATCGTCGGCAGTAGTACTTGGTCGGCAGTGAACTGGCGCCTCCGGCTGCGTTTTGCTGTCTCGCCTGATGATGTAGACTCCACAGCGCCGACAGTGGCGCCACTCCTATCATGCGCCATCTAGTGAAACGCCCGCCAGGTAGAGCCCAACCACGTACGCAGCCTCGAAGATATTCATCACTGTCGCATGTTGGAACGGTGGTGCAGTGCAACGGTGGCGCAGTGGTTAGCGCGCTTGGCTACGGAGCGGTAGCAGTGGCGTTGGCCACGGCGAGGATTGAATCCTTGCCGTGGCCACCTTTATTTCGATACCAATTATATGGACACTCCAGGCGCGTTTCTGTTGTCGGCGTCGCCATGATGTTCCGTATAGACCCGCCGTGGTTACTCAGTGGCTATGGTGTTGGGCTGCTGAGCACGAGGTCGCGGGATCGAATCCCGGCCACGGCGGCCGCATTTCGATGGGGGCGAAATGCGAAAACACCCGTGTGCTTAGATTTAGGTGCACGTTAAAGAATCCAAGGTGGTCAAAATTTCCGGAGTCCTCCACTACGGCGTGCCTCATAATCAGAAAGTGGTTTTGGCACGTAAAACCCCAAATATTATTATTATGTTCCGTATAAAATCCAAGGGCGATAACACCGTCGCCTACACCGGCAGAAACTGCGTGTGTGGCGGTCGCGCGCCGTCGCTCGGCCGTGTCTTGAGAGCGATCTGCGTTGGGGCAGAGCTTATGTGCGTCGACGGCTCGTAGCTTTGTGCGTGTTGTATGTTCTCAGAGCTCAGTTTGCGTTGTCAGAATGAAGGTAATCTCACTCGCTGCGGCTGCCGCGCCTGCTCACGCCAGCGTTCCTACATCAAGCGCCCGCGATCATCAAGTGTGATGTGTGCATGTCTGCTTTGCGCACTGCACCGTGCTTGTTAATTTAGTTAGCGAGCGAATGATTACAAGCTGATACGGCCGATAAAAGTGCTATGCTTACTTCGTATGGTATCTGCTAATTTACTGTCGCAATCGATGCTTCGCCTTTCTGGCGAAACTGTGACTTTCTTTAAAAAAATGCGTAAGTATTCATATGCCTACCGAACGAGAAATTTATCCGTCCGTCAAGTAAAACGAATGCAATGGCTCATGACCTCCTAAACAATGGCTCATACCCCCTTAAGAAAGCAAAAAAAAATACGATGGCTCATACCCAAGTAAGGCAGAGGCTACAAGCGCTCAGCAAAGTGAAGCGAACAGTGCATACATTCATTGAGATCACCCATACAACACACGGAACAGCATACGTTTCAATAAAGAACAAGCTCAAAACAAGCATCCCCACCATCAATGAAGCATTGCATACCCCCCTCGGCAATTGTAGGGGTGTTTTTGCGACAGCTTCGCTGGACATCGTTTGATGAGGACTGAGGAGAGTCGATAAGGGTCTAGTCATGTTTTCTGAGGTTTATAACTACCTATAGACCGATCAGCTTACTGTCCGTTGCCTACAAAGTATTTACTAAGGTAATCGCAAATAGAATCAGGAACACCTTAGACTTCTGTCAACCAAAGGACCAGGCAGGATTCCGTAAAGGCTACTCAACAATAGACCATATTCACACTATCAATCAAGTGATAGAGAAATGTGCAGAATATAACCAACCCTTATATATAGCTTTCATTGATTACGAGAAAACGTTTGATTCAGTCGAAACCTCAGCAGTCATGGAGGCACTACGGAATCAGGGTGTAGAGGAGCCATATGTAAAGATACTGGAAGATATCTATAGCGGCTCCACAGCCACCGTAGTCCTCCACAAAGAAAGCAACAAAATCCCTATAAAGAAAGGCGTCAGACAGGGAGATACGATATCTCCAATGCTATTCACAGCATGTTTACAGGAGGTATTCAGAGGCCTGGAGTGGGAAGAATTGGGGATAAAAGTTGATGGAGAATACCTTAGCAACTTGCGATTCGCTGATGATATTACCTTGCTTAGTAACTCAGGAGACCAATTGCAATGCATGCTCACTGACCTGGAGAGGCAAAGCAGAAGGGTGGGTCTGAAAATTAATCTGCAGAAAACTAAAGTATTGTTTAACAGTCTCGGAAGAGAACAGCAGTTTACAATAGGTAGCGAAGCACTGGAAGTGGTAAGGGAATACATCTACTTAGGGCAGGTAGTGACCACGGATCCGGATCATGAGACTGAAATACCCAGAAGAATAAGAATGGGCTGGGGTGCGTTTGGCAGGCATTCTCAAATCATGAACAGCAGGTTGCCACTATCCCTCAAAAGGAAAGTGTATAACAGCTGTGTGTTACCAGTACTCACAAATGGGCAGAAACCTGGAGGCTTACGAAAAGGGTTCTGCTGAAATTGAGGACGACGCAACGAGCTATGGAAAGAAGAATGATGGGTGTAACGTTAAGGAATAAGAAAAGAGCAGATTGGGTGAGGCAACAAACGCGGGTAAACGACATCTTAGTTGAAATCAAGAAAAAGAAATGGCATGGGCCGGACATGTAATGAGGAGGTAAGATAACCGATGGTCACTAAGGGTTACGGACTGGATTCCAAGGGAAGGGATGCGTAGCAGGGGGCGGCAGAAAGTTAGGTGGGCGGATGACATTAAGACGTTTGCAGGGACAACATGGCCAAAATTAGTACATGACCGGGGTAGTTGGAGAAGTATGGGAGAGGCCTTTGCCCTGCAGTGGGCGTAACTAGGCTGATGATGATGATGATGATGAGGGTTGATAAGGGTTTATGGGGATCGAATCAAGTTTCACAACTTTGATAATGACCCCGGGCTGCGTGGATATCAGCAAGTGGCACAATGCTTACGCATACTGAGGCAACTCCCAGAGGAGTTTCTGCGTGAATTTTAGCGCGCAGTTCTTAGGCATCTGTCTCTGCGGTGATTGTCGGCGTTGTCCGACAGCGTCGGCGTAACCGAGCGAACGAGCGCCGCGAAGAGCGAATGCGGAGCTCGGCGGGAGATGAAAGAAATGCGATAGCGCAGGCCATGAAAGAAGGAAAAAAGGTAGGAGAGTCCCTACCCACTCCGCGCGCTCGGAGAAAAGTGTGGAGGAAGTCACGTCGTATTTTCTCACTTTCGTCTTTATTTATTGTTTTACGTTCTCTGTAGCGGCCATCTTCTAGGGCCACAGTGGCTGCTTTGCTATGGTTGTGTGCGCTCATGCACGTGTTGCTCCGTGGGTTTAGTTCCGTGGCAAAGGCGCGTGTGCTCTGGATTGCGCTAGTCTCTGTGTTTTGTACCGCCGTGTTATCTAGATTGTGCTATCCAGCTCTGAGGTGGAGTTACTCGGGCTCTGCAGGCCGCGTTTTCATTTTAAGTCCGTTGTGACCCATCCGGTTGTCCTTGTGCCTGAGTCCTGCTTCGTTTATGCAGATGATACAGCCGAAATTATGCACTGATAAATTGAAACATACAAAATCACAAGTTCACCTGACGTTATATCTTTACCCAATAGCGTCCAACTGCCCCCATTAAAATAAGCCTAAAAAATGTGAAGGAAATTATTTGAGGATTTAGGCTAGAAAGCTCTGACGCAAGAATAGCGAAAAAAATCACCGACGATTACGATACTGCCTAATGCGAAATTTGAGCGCAGCTCTATACGTGTTTTAATTTCGCGGATCGCGAGAGCCAGCGCGCGGGTGACGCCTGGGCTAGATCACCCGCCGCCGCCGACAGACCTCCCAGACGATGCGCGCCACTCTGGCCCCATCTCGAAGCCATCGTCTCCGCACTGCTCTTCTCACCCTTTCGCCATAATCTCCTCCTCCGCTTTCATCCTCGGGTCTTTCACCCTCACCTGTGCTCCGCGTTTGCTTTTTCATCTTTCGCTGTGCTCTTTCGCTCGGTTACGCCGCCGACGCCGACGCTTGCCTCAGGAACGGGCGCATAAGAGCTACACTCTAAAAGGACCATCGCAATAGTGAACTTTGAACTTGACGGTCGCACAGTGGCGAGAAGGAACGAAGACGAGAAAAACTATCTTCGCATGCTCTGGAGAAGGCAGTTCTAAGGCGAACTCGCCTATCATGTATGCGCGCGCGCATTCCTGAAAAGTATCGATTCAGGCATGACAATTCTTTATGAAAGATCATTGGAGGCTGGCTTACGCAAGCGCTACAGCCGTTACTGATACAGAACGCCTACGCCCTAAGACACACTTCTTTATTCCTGTGTCCCAATAGAACATCACTACAGTGGGTTCTCTTTAAAGGAACATCAAGGGACCAGGGAAATATGTTCCGTTTGTTAGGAGTTCTATTTGAGCTAAAGTGTACCCAGGATGCTCGTGTGAAAAGTGCAGATGCTTTATTGCTAAAACAGATAATAGGCGTTGCAGATCAGATTACAAAGCTTCTTACTAAATTTCTGCGTGTACGCAGCCGCTAGACCGGAGCTACCGACCCGAAACGCAATAAAAAGAAGAAAGTCATTTAGTAAAAAAAAAAAAAGCTGTTTTAGTGAAGCAATCACTCGCGAAGCTATGGGGGCGTTTCTGTCCCGCCAACGGCGTCTCTCATCGCCTATCTGTGCAGCTTCAGGACGTTAAAGACCGTAATCTAACTGCGCAGTTAGCAAACGCGTCGTTCTTGCTTTTATTTCTGCGGTTATCATTCTGCGCACTGCATGGCAGCTTGCAAACAATCTTAAATGCGTGCGGGATACGCGTCGGGTAAAGCTTTCGACTTTTTCAACCCAGATTTCAAATCAAAATGCGATTTTGATTCTTGCAGCAAAGGAGGAAAGCTGCGCTAGCAAAATAATTACGCCGGCCAGCAAGAGGGATACTCGCGCGCAGCCATTTCGACTGGGCGTTTCAAAAAAGACAAAAAAAAAAAGAGTAACTTCGCATAAAATTGAATACAAAGAGAATAGCTGAGAATAAACATATGTAAGGACTAAAATGTGTTTAGCGTTTTTCTTTTTTTTTTTTTTTAGATGTGGCTTAGAAAGGCTTCACGGCTAGAGCTTATGGAAACACTAGCGCTGTAGGGTTCAAGTGGGAAGCGAAAATATAAGGAGCACGAAGAAGCAGATCTTCAGGCATATTTTAAATTTATTTATTTATTTATTTATTTATTTATTTAGCCTCTGAGAACGCCAAAAATTGTCGATGAAAAATTTACAGGCCGAGACTTCTGTAGGTACTGCCAGCTAATACTGCGAACTCTTCATACGACATGTTCATATGGCAGCATCCGGTGAGGTGACAGCTGGGACTAGATGCGTACTATTCGTAATATGCGGATTACCTAAGGAGTACCTGAAGCTAACGGACACGCCGCGTTCTCCGTCGTCAAGGCGCCAAGTGACAACTCGTTGAATATCTACAAACAACGCACTCTGTTTCACAAATGGTACCGGTTGTGGGATTTGAGAAGTGTACGGACATAGTTTAAGCAAAATATAAGTGTGCCTGCCGTTAACAAAGATATAGTGTGCATCGATCGACTATATCGAAAGCACAACTTCCAAGGGCGCACTGACTTTCGATGTAAAATTTAAAAGTTCGAAATTTCCTGCCCAGCCTCGAGGAGGCGGAGAGACGTCACCTCAAGGCAGGAGACTCAAATTGGCACCGGCACAAAGGTTTTGCCTGTGTTTTGATCTTTGGAAAAGTCGCGTGCGTAATAACCTATCGTATGCCAGATCACAGATGCCAGCACGCAACAATTGTTACAGCATAATTTTGCGGCAGCATTGTGACGCCATAGTTTCGGTTTCTGGCAATGAAAACATACCGCACTCGATAGCAGCCTGACGTTAAAAGCTACTCACAGTTAGAATGTTGGGATGTGGGTACCTCATCATGAAATTTATAGCATAGCGCAACGGCCACAACGACACCAGAGGAATACAGGATGGCACGCAAATACGTTTCCAACATTTCTATTGTCGAGAATAGAGCAATGCTTACGCCTCCCCCCAGTGACGTCATGGAACAGGCGTACAAGGAAACGAATAAAGTTTACTTTATTCGGGAAGGGATGGGTGTGTGGCCTATTTTGGGTTAAAGATGACTTGCTTTGCGCATCCATACCCCGATGTCGTTAAGCGCTAGGTTTCCATTACTAGACGGGACACTTCCCACTTGCTGCTAAATTACCATTATTCTACAGCGTCCTCGTTCGCATCGCACTAAGATAACGATTGCACGATGGCTGCCACAGGAGTAGAAATTATATTACACCCACGGGAGTTAGTCAACTCTGCGTGCTTGGGACGCGAAGATAGTCGCAGTGCGTCCCGCAGAGAAGCACAAGAAGGGAGGGAAAACAAGAGGTGAAAGGCAGAGAGGTTAATCAGAGTAAGTGTCCGGTTCCCTACTCTTCATAGGGGGATGGGATAAGGGGCAAAAAAGGTAAGAAACCAAGAGAAGGTTAAAAAAATCGGCCGAGACACTTAAGACTGCTTGCGTGTGGGAATGCGCAAGCATTATCGTCGCTTTCATGACATGTTTTTTTTTTTTTCTTTACGTTCCTTGTCCGCGCAAACTCTCGCCTGCGTTTTAACTGCGCCTCGGTAAGGCCAAATGAAAACGCGCCAAGCGTCTCAACGCGCTAGCTTGCCCACGAGGAGTTCATAGCTCGAAGGCCGCTCAGCGGCATTCACTTGGACGTTATTGCTTTTTTATTTTACACACGCATTTTGTACACTCGGGACGTGGCGCCACCTGTTGGCTGCGTCCTCACGCACCCAACGACGCACGCACTATGCCACACGTTTAGTCAGCCACATGGCTGCGACGTGACGTGCGCATTGACGCACGCACTGTGGGCACAGTCGACCAGAACCATGGAGCCGCCGTGGCGTCGGGGAAGCTTGCTTGTCTCCCGCCCCGGAGGCCCGGTTTCGAGTGCCGTCCAGACAGAAATGTACCTAGTATTCTTTTCAAAGGCATTAATTTACGTTGTTTGCAGGAACCTCTTTGAGAAATCTGACGTCAGTTCG
Source organism: Dermacentor variabilis (assembly GCF_050947875.1). Classification (NCBI taxonomy): domain Eukaryota; kingdom Metazoa; phylum Arthropoda; class Arachnida; order Ixodida; family Ixodidae; genus Dermacentor; species Dermacentor variabilis. The sequence goes on from NC_134568.1 coordinate 215,972,819, forward strand.
AGTGTGTGTGTGTGTATATATATATATATATATATATATATATATATATATATATATAATAATATGGGTTTTACTCCTTGCTGTCGGCCATTCTTGAAAGCTGAATTCAATTATGGCGTCTTACGTGCCAAAATCACGATCTGATTATGAGGCACGCCGTAGGGGCCGACTCCGGAGATTTGGACCACCTGGGGTTCTTTAACCTGCACCATATTCTGAGTACACAGGCGGGCCATTTTTGGTACCATCGTTCGGTCACGCCGCCGACTACAACGCCGAATTTTCGTGTAACTGGGCATATAATGTTTTAAAATGAAGGAGAAAAGCTTCAGCGGTTAGAATGGATGGGTAAACGTTTATTGAATTCAATAGATATTAGGAGAGCAAAAAGTCAAGGGTGGGTTCCAAATTCCAGGACTACAGTAGCCGCCGCTGCTCGCCCGGCTTGATCCAGGAGACCCGTTTGGGTCTCCAGGTCCGCTCGGGCGAGGACGGCTTCTCAAGGATCTCCCAACATCGTGAGTATCAGAGGTGATTGTGCCTCCATTGGCTTGTTCTGGCATTCCCATGTTACGTGCTTTATTGTTATTATTATTTTTGGTCAGATTCGGTAGGGGTTCAGGCACCGTCCAAGAATATCGGTTCAGGTTCGGGTTCAATTCCGGCCAAAATTCCTGTTCGGGTACCTCTTTCGGTTCGACACCCAGCCTTATTGACGAATGTTTCGTACAAACAACACACAATATTTTTTTTTCTTGACGAGTTTTGGTATTCAGTTCGAAGTTTTTGGCTGAATGTCTTCAGACAAGACTGAATAACAGGCAGTAAGCATCACTTGTTGGTTTAGAGCAGGAACTTAGGACGAGGTAGAAGTTCAGAACGGCGACTCGCTTTCTTTCGAAAGCACGCTCAGTGGAGCAAGATCTCCGGCTGCAGTGTTGTCGTACACGTGGTGTAGAGCAAATGAAATTTGAACGTATGGTTCGCAAATGACTAGAGCTGTCTAAAAATTTCATATGAAGCCATAGGTGGCTTGTGGTGAAGCCCACTTCCAGATTTCTGCCTGGTGTTTCACCCTGCTGTTGAAAAAACCTCCTCAGATATTTTTTCTTTCATTAATTGTGCGTATTCTCGACATGTTTTGCACATTTAGATAGAAAGTAAACGTTCCTTAGAGTATTTATATGTGCCGTCATTGAAGGGCTAAAAGAACCAAAGTCTGGATTTGAGAAGTTTCGATAACTTTTACTGGACCACATCGGCAAAATTGTGAAAAAAACAATGCGTGACATCACACTGAAGTCCCAGCCCTGCGGTGCCGGCGCGAAATTAAAAAAAAAAATGAAGCTTTTACTCTCATTATCGCTTCTAATAACCTATTACCGCGAAATCAATAAAAGTGGAGTTCTTGAAGAACACTTTTTCTAAACTGCCTCAGTGTTTCTCTTTAGTGTCCCTTTAAGGGTCCCAGGATATACATAAGTATTTGTCGCTTTTTTTTTTTTTTACCTTCTCTCGTATAGCTCGCAGGCTGCGGACTCGTTCAAGTGCGCTCGCTGTTGTTGCGGTATATGGCATCACACTGTAGGCTCAATCGCGACGTTGCCACATGTGCTTCGCCTATACTTTGCGGGCTTCCCTTCGGCTTCGCGCTCTCCGTATCGTGCTTCCCGTAGGTGCGGCGCGCTCTTGAAGCCCCTGTGCCAACAAATTTCGTCTTTTGGATCGATGTGACGCCAACCTTGAACCTCTTCGGCGGTCGTCGTCGCTTATGGCACGAGGGCATGCATTCGACGTCCGCTATACACAAACGTCCGCCGATCGAATCTTGCGCTCGACGAGACGGCCTGCCTCGGCGAATGCGCCCGACTCGGAGCGATCGAGATTGCGACGACGGCACCGGTGTGCGACGTCGCCCGAGTTGCCGTCGGGCGCTCTCTGCACGCGTTGAGTCGCGCTCGCAAACGAGAGCCCGCAAATGATGACCAGACGTCATCACGACTTCGGCATGGCTGGCTGGTTGGCAGCCTTTTGCGACGTATCGGCGTTTTATCGATTCACTCCCCCAGCTAAAGGAGACCGTACACGCTTCGCTAACTGCGGGGCTGGATGGGCGCGGACGATATAATTGCGATCGACCAGCCACGGGCATGTGCTGATCGCCGAAGTCATGCAGGCGGATTCCCGTACGTTGAGGTCTGATTCTGCAGTCACCTGTGACATCGCCCAGCCAGATTAAGTTTCAGTTTATTCAGGTTGGTCAGTGGTGTGCTGCGTTCATAATGGAATATGGCAGGAGGAGGACTCAGAAGGAGGTGAAGCTGTATGGGGGACCTCCTTTCCGCAAACATATAGAAAGCAGGAAGGAAATCAATACAAATTTACAGCATACACTAGCATTGGAAGTGTGTTGTTACAATAAAGATAGCACCAAGAAACTGCAAACTAAATATAAAATATTTCAGTGCTAAGGCGACTCGTAAAAATACCTAAAATAATGGCTGCACTCAATATGAATATGGCAAAACAAAATAATGCACCATATATCACATGTTACCTGTCTAACAGAAAAGAAAATGGTACTTGTTTAAAAGCACGTAACGAGGAAGACAACTTAATATCTAACGTGAAATTATTCCCAAATGATAATGCTGAAAAGTATACAGTGTGTTTTTCGTAATTAGTTTGTATCACCGGTAAAAGTAAGTTGTTATGAGCAGCCAATCTGGTATGATTTGTGTTAACGAGAGATGGCTTGCGAAAAATGTTTGCAGGAAGGTGGTCGTTAAGTAAGTGCCTTGAACAAATAGATAAAAAAATAATTTTTCCGAGGTTGATAATTGGCAGTATTCTGTGAAGCAGCACAGAAGCATGACTACGGAATGGGCTAAAGGTAAAGATTCTGGTAGCTTGGTTTTGTAAATGTTTTAGCGGAGCTAAATGCTTCAGATAAGTATTACCCCCTTTTTTTTCCCACTCATCAATGTGGCTTGAATAAATTCTTAGAAGAGTGTATGCAAATTTGACGTATTAAGATACAATCGGACGTTCAGTAATTGTCAGATGTTAGGGGTTAACTTACGTTTTAAATAAGTGCTATGACTTGGGTATGTTAAAAGTTCGAGCCCAATGTTACTTCAAGAAATGCGTGCTCAGAAACAGCATGAACGATATGGTGGTTGAAATGAGTTGACCGAATGGATGACAAAGACTTCTGACTGGAATGAAACAACATCAATGAACATTTAGAAGTGCTAATATCACGAGAGTTACGTCGGCACCTGTTTAAAGTATTCTGTAAGTCCCTGTTTAATTTAGTGGTCAAATAATTGATAGACCAGTCGATAGCAAGGATTCTGGTGTCGTCTGTGTACAAGAGAGCTTCACTTTGAGTAATGCAGTTAGGGAGGTAATATATATGAAGTAAGCATAACAGAGGGCCAACTGTTGAACCTCGAGACAGTCCTTTGTTAGTTGTAGTGATTTTTTGAGAGCGTTGGATTAATGTAGATGGCTCGTTGCCGATTAGATAAATAGCTTTTAATGAGTGGTAAGGCGGGGTCAACAATGCCAGTTGCAGACAATTTGACTAATAAGATAATGTGACTGATCGAGTCGAATACTTTAGAAAGCTCAATGACAACGGATCCAGTGTATTTGCCTTCGTCAATGGCACTTTTAATTTTGTGGGTAAAAGAAAGCAAGACAAGGTCAGTAAAGTATCCCCTCCCGAAACCAAACTGATTAGGGGATAAAATGTCAAATTTGGAGAAGTATTCGATTAGGTGTTTCTCGGTGCATTTTCTAGTACTTTGTTATATAATAGTAGTATTGATATTGGACTGTAATTCGCAATACTACTACGCCCACGGTCCCCCCTTTTAAAACACCGGAATTATTTTAGCTGTCTTAAGTTGCGTCGGGAATATTCCAGTTTTAAACATTATATTTATTATGCGAGACAGAGGCACATCAATGTGATGAGCTACTAGTTTTATATTGACTGAATGGATATAATCGAGACCGAGGCTGGATGCCTTTAAATGCTATATAATATAAATAACTTCATCTGGCCCAGATGGCAAAAGATCAAATGACTGCAAAGAACGCTGAAAAGATGGGTCGAGAGTGACTGGAGAACTTGAGCTGTTAGAGCAAGAAAATTTGCTAAAAGTGCCAAAAAATGTCTAGGGGTTCATTATATATATCATATATGACTCCACGGGATCTTAGTTCCTTTGCTGTTGAATCCAGAGTGTTTCTATTTAGGAAAGAGTTAATAATTTTTTATTGTTTGAGTCCTTACCAATTTACAAGATTTTTACTCATAATATTTCCGCTTAGTATCCTTAAGTAGTCTGCTAAGTATGTGAGAGTAAACTTAGTGGCGAGTTTTTAGTCTAATATTAAAAGGTGGCTGCTTGATTTATCTGTGAAAGTTTCCCTTTTTGCACATGCTTTTAAGCGAGAGAGATAGCAAAGAGAGGAAAGGCAGGGATGTCAACCAAACTGAATTAACACAGCGAGCTGATGACTGAACAGGTTGGGGTGGGCAGCGCAACCCAGACGAAAGACAAAAAGTGGACGATTCAAAAACTTCGTTTCTTTATCATGCAGAGGGATAGAAGTCTGGCTGACCCATGCACCTGACGCATGCGTCAGCCAGACTTCTATCCCTCTGCATGATAAAGAAACGAAGTTTTTGAATGGCAAGATATAATGACACCCTTTCACCACTTGTACGCGTCGCATCATTTCGTGATCCCTTTCTCTATCTATTTCATCACTTGTTCGAAAAAAATAAACCAGTTGTTAGTCTGCGCTCGTATCGTCCACTTCCTTTTGTCTTTCGTCAAGGTTGCGCTGCCCACCCCTGGGAAGTCAACCAGACGAGCGTCCGGTTTGCTACCCTACACTGAAGTAAGCGAAAGGGGAATAAAAAGGAAAAAGCAAGTGATCATTGTGTGTTCAGCGGAGCGTCGTGACACCAAATTCTCAAAGCTGGTGATTAGCGTTGAAAAAGTTTTAAGTAGAAATTATGCGAGGCAGGAATATCTATGTTGCATTTCACGATGCAAGTGGAGTCGACTACACATCTTTTTAATTGAAGAGGCAAATTCGTCAAAAGCAATGTTAGCGTCGCTGTGGGAACTTACTCTGAATCAATCTAAATTGGCAGTGCGGGTAATGAACTCATCATTGTTGACTGTTTTGATATGAAAGCGTCAAATAGCCTATTGAGCGATAAAGCCTCGCGTCTGTCGTCTGTAGCAGCGAAACAGCACCCAAGCTTCCCTTGCCATTGGGTGCGATGCGACGTCACGAGCGCGCCTCGACGCAGCAGAGCGTGCGATAGGGAGCACCTGCTGACGTGGCGTCGCCGCGACGCCACGTCACCCTCGCTCTCGAAAGCCTGCGTAATCCGCGCGTTCCTTGTCCGCGCAAGCTCTCGCCTGCGTTGTAACTGCGCCTCGGTATGGCCACAGTCCTTTCTGGTAAGGCCAAATCAAAGCGCGTCAAGCGTCTCAACATGCTCGCTTGTCCGCGAGAAGTTCGCAACTCGAAGGACCGCTCAGCGGCGTTCAATTGGACATTAATGCTTTCGCATGCACAACTCATAAGAAGTGCTGGTGTCCTCGGATTTTTTTATGGAATTATTTTGGGGCTTTCGGAACGTGGCAGGGAATTGAAAAGAAAATGGGATGGTGGTAAGGAATTTTAACTCCTAAGATACCACATTTCGGATGAAATAGTTGATTGGAAAAAGTATGGTCGATTTGTGTGTCATTAGATGCAGCAGTACATCTGGTTGGAAGAGTAATGAGCAATTCAAATCCTATACCGTGAAGGCGATTGGTGTAATTCTATAGAAGAAGTATTGTTACGGTCCAATATGTTTATTTTAATGTCGTCTAATGTTACTGTTCTTATATTCAAGACAGAGGGTATTGAGGACGCTGTTCAGTTGATTACGAAACGCTGGTACTGATAACGATGGTGATCGATGAACACAACATATAACAGTGTTATTATCATGTTGTGGCAATGACGTATCATCAACTCAATTCCCACTGATTCAGTTTTGCACAGAAATATTAATATCAAAGTTGATATTAAAATGCGCTGTGGCTTGGAGCATGAAATTATTCGAAGGCAAAGTCGCCATGTGTAAACGTTACTACCACGTGGTAGGAAACGAAGCTCTCTACCTGTTGGTCCTGATGTGTGCTCTAGCTCACCTTCCTCCCATTTTTTCGAATGTTCTTTTTTTTTTAATCCGCGAATGCATCTGAAACGGGTCCCGTGGCAAAAAAAGAATACTACAAACGACGAACTTCACATAAATATGTGCACACACACACACACACACACACACACACACACACACACACACACACACACACACACACACACACACACACACACACACACACACACACACACACACACACACACACACACATATATATATATATATATATATATATATATATATATATATATATATATATATATATATATATATATTCATTCTTTCGGACAGGTACATAGAATTACCCGCTGGTCAGGAGGACAAAAGGAGGTTACTGCATGCATGCGCTCCTGACGGGGTTAGGAGACATATGATGCGTAATGAGCTACTTATGCTGAAATAGTTCACTGCTTATCACAAGGCAACGCCACTGATCCACCATGGCTGTCCTTCGTATTTCTTTATCTCCTCCCCGAACCCCGACTGCATGTTTTCCTTTAATCATTTATTAATGGATCGCGCTTTCATCAGCCGGCGAAGTGCCTGACTTAGGCAAAACATATGACTTAGGCAAAAGCTGCCGGAGTGCCTCGTGAAAAACGAAGCTGTAACATTTGCGTTTATTCATTTTTCTTTTTAACAGTGTACGAGGTGTAGGCGGCTCAACCGCGTGGCGTAGAAGTTGTGCGCGTCTGTAAGCTGCCCGACAAAACCGTCTAGACAACCGACAAGTCCTATCCCAGTAAATGAGTTCAGATCCAGGAGGGAGCGCCCGAGGTATATGTGCCTTAATTCTTGAAGATGCGTCGCAAGATGCGCGACCCCTCGCAGGCGAGCAGGTTGGGCGCTCCTTCGCCCTGGCCGCGGCGCGCGTGTCCAGCGTTCCTCTCGGATGCTCGACGAGCAGTCGTTCAATTTGCGCTGAAAATAGACGGGCCTCCAAGCCTCGGCGGGGAGACATTGGCCGAGACTACCGCGCTTTCTGCCGGTCTTGCCCAAGGGCCACGTTTTCCTCCGCCGTGCGCCTCTCGCCGCGTATATATATGGGTAACAGAAGCGAACGGGGTGCAGAAGTGCACGAGAACCTGCTGAGGGGTGTGTTAGGCTCTGATGTAAACCGATATGTCACTGCGTCCACCGTGGTGTTGTCGCTATACCTCGGAGCAGTCACGGAGTGAGCTGGATGCTGGCATCGCGGCGCGAACTGCACGACCCTGGGTGCGCAGCAAGCTCCGACGGCGCAGGATTGGACAGAGTCGCCGGCTCTTGCGAAAGGCGCGCGTGTTTGGAAAACCGAGCGTCGGTGCCGGCGAGCGTCGAATTTCGGATTGGAGCGTATACGGTTTGAGTTGCACTGTTTATCGTCTACGCAGCCGGGAATAGAAAAGTCGGCTGGCTCTGCGCGTTCCTGTTTTGCGCCTGATCCACGCATTTGGCGAAGGTGAATGGCTTGCATGGTGAAAGGGTCATTTACTAGCGAAGCTGGCCCGGATCCCGGCCACGGCGGCCGCATTTCGATGGGGGCGAAATGCGAAAACACCCGTGTGCTTAGATTTAGGTGCACGTTAAAGAACCCCAGGTGGTCAAAATTTCCGGAGTCCTCCACTACGGCGTGCCTCATAATCAGAAAGTGGTTTTGGCACGTAAAACCCCAAATATTATTAGCGAAGCTGGCCATTTCGGTACTACCTGTAGTACGATAGCGGCGCTATCGGCACGTTTTTTTTTTCTTTAGCACTTACCAAAACTTTCGTCGCATTGAATGTGGAGCGATCGTTGGAGAGCGGTAATTTTAACATTTGCGCCAAGACAAGCTAATTCTTGCCTTTTTCGTGTCGCTTTATAAGTTGTTATGGTAGCATAAACACAATGGAAGCTCAGTTTCTTTATATTCGGGTTTCTCACTCGTAAAAGACAGGCTTCCTCGTGATCGATATCTAGAAGTGACAATATTTTCGCGACAAATGCCTGCATCTCGGACTGTGTAAAAGCGGTCAGAGATCCGGCTACGCCTCAAGACAGAGACACGACCTCGCAGTAACGCCTTTATGTGCTGCACGCAATTCTTTCAAATGTTGTTTTCTTCCCCGAACTGTCAACGAATGGAATTCACTAACAAGGAGTCAGGTCTTACAACCCTACACTCTAAAAGAAGTTTGCACCCTTTGGGGTCTATATCTGCCACACAACAGTAATCGTCATCTGCCTTGATGCGTTTCCTTTCTTAAACGCTGCGAGCCCGGTACTTTCCAGTAACGAACGGCATGCGCGTGATCAGCATGACGTAGCATTCTCGACAGGAGAGTAGCGGGCGCGGCGTTTTCAAGAAAAGAAACGCATTAAGGCAGATGACGATTATCGTTGTGTGGCAGATATACACCTCAAAGGGTGCAAACTATTTTTAGAGTGTATCACTATATTATTTCTGGCTCATTTGGTGGGATATTCAGGTGATATTATAGCGTCCTATCATGTTACCTAATGTGTTTTTTTTTTCTTCTGAAATTTGAGCTTCCGTTCGCTTTCAACTATTTATATATACCATGTATCCCACGTAATAGTTGTGCCGAAATTAAAAAATATGCAAGTGTCACCTAGCTGGACACAAACAAGGTAGTGTTGTTTGCTGTCGCTTGGAGCAAGTCAGGCTATTTTTTTTTTTGTAATTCGCGTAATTGCATATTTAGTCTCAATTAATGAACTTCTGAAATATTCAGAGAAGAAGAGTTCATGTGCGTGCGACAAGTTACGTGCGACACATAGTATAAGACTTGTCTATGTATTTCTACCCTGTTAATGTCCCGTGTGAGAATTGCGGTATAAAATAAATAAATAAATAAATAAATAGCATGACATTAAGCCTGAAAATTTATGGCATGTGAGCGAACAAGAATCATAATATTGTTGATAGTTCGTGCAACAGGTACGTGATGCATATAGTGCACGTAACAGGCATACAGTTGTCGGGAACCTTGGTATATGCGGGTGCACGCTTAATATTGCCCCGCCTTCTCACGAGAGTGTGCTGAACGCACAAAGAGAACACAACACAATGGCAGCCGTTGCAGTGTAAAGCAGCCCATCCCTTGGGATGGGCTGCTGTACGCTCGCTCGTAATCATTAGTGTTGACACACACTAGTGATTAATGCACCTGTTAAAATACCCGCCTATACCATGAGCCAGTGATTCTTCAGTCCAGACGAGTTCATGAACTCCTCTGGACTTCAAGTGTGTGAGTTCAAGCGTGTGAGTCCGACAGTGCTTGAACCCGCGTGCGTCAGTTTCGGCGGCAGTGCGAATAATGTTTCTTCCCCCTGGCTCTATTTGCCTTTCTCTGTATACATTTATCTCCCTCTGTCAAATTATGGAAGAAAGCGCTGTTGCGCTGGTAGTCTTCAGCCAACAAAGGACGCGGGTTGCGTGCGAGTTGTTATTATTATTCTTATTGGTAGTAGTAGTAATAGTAGTAGCAGTACTTGTTATGCAGGTCGCAACATCGTTTTCATGAAACCTGATAATTTTGTTGCGATCTAATTGCGCCAGTTAGCGTTTAAGCCCTAAATTGCATGCACAATAGCGAGTTCTAATCTGCAGCGCGGCTCCGTATGTGTTAGCAAAGTCGTTCAGTATCGCTCGCGCGAATGACGACGTTGAACGTCCCGTGTATGTCTTTTGATACGCTGTGTCAGTGTCTTACATTGGTTCGCGTACCTTTTGTTTAGTCATAGAGCCCAGGCTTATGCCAGCCCAGCGCTTTGTTTAGCCTGCCAAGTTCAGTTTTAGGGAAGTTTGAATTGGTATAACGAATCGCGTTTGTCGGTGCATTTTATTTTCTTAATGAAGCGTGCGTAGTTAATAGCGAATGCCGCGCGTTTGAAAGCAAACTGGCTGGTTCAATGTTACCGTCGCTTTTTCTCCCCTCGTTTCATGCCGATGATACCGGGGAAGCTTCGCGCTTTGTCTAGGCCTGATGGAGCGCGCGGACACCCTTCTGTCGCCGTGCAGTCAACTCCCCCCCCCCCCCCCCCCTTCCCCAGCAGCCTTTGCGCCGTCGTCGCTTTGCGTTTTCCATCTTGCCGCTTTGGCAGAGTGCCTCCTTGCAGCTCGCCTTTGTATCGCGTTCTGCCTCTAGCGTGTAGTATTTTTCCCCCTTTTTTTGTCCCGCAGATTTAGTTTGGCCTTTAAAGCAGAGATGCCACGGCGCCCGCACTTCTCCTCCGCGGCCGGCCTGCCGAAGAGCACGGCATCGAGTCTCATTACCATGCGTACTGCATGGTAATGAAACTCGAGAAAGAACGGCTGGGGTGGGAGGGGAAAGGAAAAGCTCTCTCGTGGGGTAAGACGGGAACGCGTATCAAGAGTGCAAGGGGAACGCACAGTAGAGCACCCCTGCGGGTGGCTGTGTGCTCCCATTTAGCTTTCAAGGCCCAATTTACTCCTTTCGCTCACGTTTATTTCGTTGTTCTTCTTCTTTATTTAATTTCTTTTTCTTTTCTTTAGTCTTTTTGCAGGAGGCCAGGCTGCGAGGACGCGTTGCGCATTGCAGCTGCGGCGCCCGGTGCGCTAGTGGTGCCGCAGGGCGCCACGCGGCATCAAAGGCCGCGGGGAGCTCCTCCTGCCGTCCATCGCGTTGAAAGCCCGCTAATTAACGCGGTTCTCTCCTTACGTCGCGTATGTGACCAGCCCCGAGATCCCCGCTTTCTTTTCCTTATTCTGGCGCTGCTTTCTTGCGTGCCTGTACTTAGGACGTTGGCGTCTGCGGTCGTCCGCAGAAAGCCAGGAGGATGTCGTGGCTCGCCTCCATAGATGCTGTGAAACGACGCGAAACAAGTTCTCGGAGGGAGTTTCTTTTAAACTAACATTACGAAGCTCAGGAACGCGTCGCGGTTAGCGCACTGCTAGGCCGTGAAAGTCTCGTGCCTACCGGGCAATCTTCTGGGGGTTCGGCCGTTTCCTGGTCCACGCTTTGGTAGCCGTTCTTTCGGTTTGCTTATTTTGCGTGCTTTCACTTTCATTGCAGCACTTGCTTTCATTTTTTTCCTTCCCAGATGCCCTCCGACCACTTTCTTGCCCCAACTTTGTTTGTTTTATATGTGGGTAACAAATGGAGGCGGTATAAAATAAAAGCTCAACTTACTTCTTTCCAGGGAGTTTGCTTACTTGCTTTACACTGACCATGGTACATCAAGCCGTATTGCTGTTTGCTATTTCTTTCTCTCGTTCCTTTCTGTTCCTTCCCCCCATGGTCTCTGTCCGTCTCGTATTCCACGGCCTCCTTCCTTATGGTGCTGCGTGTAGCGCAATTTTTTACACAACCTTACCCAGATTTTCTAACCGCAACGTGTGCTCTATTGTTCGTGTAGTAGCTAGCTGGGACTGTCAGGGAAACCGACGCTAAAATTTCTGCTCTGTAGCCTGTTATCTTTCTATTTTGTTCGATAAGAGACGTTACCGCATGCCTGCTGTCACTGTATACGCTGTTGTAATCGCACCGCTGGTACGAGTTGTTGGGAACTCGGCGCTGACGCCCGTTGTTGCACCTGGGTCGCAAGCCCCAAGGGTAGCGTTGGCCTGGCGGCCTGGGGCACAACTGGAAGCATCCGAAGGTCCCGGCAAAGCATGAGTCGACTGGTAACAACAAAACAACTTGTTTATTCTAACATCGCAAAGAGTTGGCGGTCAGGTTGACCGAAGTAGAGAGACGGGAGTGCACTTTACTCAACAGAAGAAATCGGAGCCCTCCTTTTGGCGTCCGGGGGCAGATGTTTTTATACTCTCGCAGTTGAGGGCAAGAAGGAACCCCTCTATAGACGAGCACGTGACGGTGCCGCTCGGGGACAATGGGATAAGGTGGCGCAGCGTCGTGTCGGCGCCACTCGGACCCCCCTTGCTTCACAGTTGTTGGGAGCTCCTCTCCCCGGCTGCCGCGCTTCGACAAGCGTGGGCACAATGGGAAGAGAAGGAGGAGCAGCCGTCGTGTCGGCGCCGCTCGGACCCCCTTGCTTCACAGTTGTTGGGAGCTCCTCTCCCCGGCTGCCGCGTTAGTCTTCTGTTCACGAGAAACGCACCGGTTCGTCGCGGATCGTCCAACGTTTGTCATTCCTTTGTCGTCCTGGACAAAAATTTGTCGCCAGTCGTCGATGAAGTCGCGTGAGAGGCGCTACATTAATAATAAGCCTGTTAACTAAATAACAGCGATTAGTGCTCAAATGTCCGGCTGTGACATTCCGCGACCATTACGCGTACTCAATGATGTGGCAGCGACGGCTCGGCACTCTACGTGAAAGAATACATATCCGACAATATTTCAGCGTATAGGCAAAATTTAGCGTTTCTCGAGGCTGACAAATTGCGCAAGCAACGGCGATACTTTGGAAACACGAACCGGCGGCAAACCCAGCGGTCATTTTCCCGCTGTGTCTGTGGAAAACGTGGGCAGGCACTGTCGGTTCAGTTTCTGCGCGTTTCCGCGCGTTTCCGCGCGTCGGACATCACCGGACAGGCTTTATGGCCTCATGACCGCGGCAGACCTTTTTAGTATCCCTAAACCATTTAGTGAAGTGAACGGGAACCTGTGGGCTAGCAGGAAAAGGGCGGAGCAGGGGTTCACGGCGCTTCGTCGGTCCGCCGAAGCTTCAGGCACTGATTGTGCGCCCAGCTGCGCCCGAGCGCTGTTGCACTCGTCCTCGACTTTCGGCAGATGAATTTCGGCCACGGCACGACAGCGCTGACGCGTGCGTGACGTCACCCGCGCGAGTTTCCCCCGCGGTGGTCGGCGGAAGAGGGGAAAGGCCGCCAGAGAGCGGCTCTATTTTTACGCGTGCCCCAGAGACCGCCGTGTCTGCCGCTATTCCGCTGAAAAGAAAGACGCGAGAAGCAAGAGATGAGATGCGTAGTGAATCACACGGCCGTAAGTGCTGGCGGCCGGGATTCCGCAGCTTTCGATGTCGCGCTCGCCGGAGGCGTGCGCCCGGCCGGAAACGTTGGCCGTGGTGCGTGCGGTGCGCGCTGCCGTACGTCGGCACGGATTGCGGCTAATTATGATCTTTTACTTTTTATTTCATTGTTTCTTTTTTATGAGTCGTGGGATGCAAAACCCGCTTAACACTTCAGAATGTTCTCAGGGCGCCATTGCACGAGCAGTGACACTGTAAGCGTTCGAGAGAAAGGCGAGGAAGAATACAAGTACACAGGGAATTTGAATTTATTGCGATCACCAGCCGTAATGCTGATCATGTATGTTGTACAGTACACCGAAAAGTCGATAAGTATGATCTAGTCTTGTCACTGGCGTGAATATAAAGTCTGGTTGATCTTGCGAGGGCGTTGGACACTTCTACTTTCGTGCTGCTTGTAACACGTCGCCTACGAACATTGTCCGTTCGTGTGTTTTGCTACAGATAGCAGTGTCTGCAGAAGGGGACAACTGGCAGGCTGTACAGTAGCTTTTCCCGTTCATGTGACTCATGCCCAAGAGACCTGCTTCCGTAGTGCAAGCTAAATAGCGCGATAAACTAGCTTCGTGCTGTCATTCTGTGTTGTACGTATTTTTGTTGTTGTTGGAGTCTTCAGGGGCGACACAGATGCCAAAAAGTCTCTGAGCGGCGTAATTTGATCGCCGTCGAAGCGGGCGCCCTTATTTTTATACGATGGTGTCATAAAACTAAAGAACATAGTTAAAGCTAGCCTACGACTTTTTGAAATTTCAGATATGAATCAAATAGTTTCTGCTATTCGGTCCCATTCGAGAATTCACTATACGAAAGTGTCAGATATTTGTTTCTTTCGCATATTGGAGCCTCGATGGAGAGAGAAAGAAGAAAGCGAGCACCGTTCCGGAATGTTTCCACTGCAGAATAGCTGCAGTTTGCTGCGCAGACGCCAGTTTCTGAGCGAACGCACTGAACCACTATAATCAGATCAATAATTTCCAGTAATTAAATAAGAATTCTTCACTTTTGGGCAACCTATAACCGAATTTGCTGTTTCGATTTCCTGCTTGGCCATTCTCACTATGTTTGCCTTCGCTTTAACTTAGTTTCTGAGGCTGTAGCGTCGCACTTCTCTCCTTCAACAAACGCAACAGTGTACGTGCGTGCGGTGACGTGCTGGCCCCATGTTTTATTACTGCCATTGTTATGGTGCCCTTGAAAACTGAAAGCAGTTGCAATACATTTACAATCTTCTCAGCTGTGCGGACGCCCAGTTGCGAACGATATTGAATGCGTCGAATAATTTATATAAGCTTTCTTTCCTTTTTTTTTTTTTTCAGCAAGACCACGCTCCGCGCGAACTTCATATTTCACTTTCTTTTGAAATGAGAAACTGTTCCATATTCGAAAGTTGTTTTTCTCGAATATTCGTATTCAGTTCGAGTCGGAAATTTCATTATTCGAGCGCCCCTAGAAAATAGAGAACCTAGAGGTTATCGCAGGAGGGCACAGGTAAGATTTTAATAAAATGGATGTACAAAGTCCTGATGCCAGGTAAGCACCTACAGAACCCCTTATGTTACAAAAGAAAACACTATCACCGTAAATATCAAGAGTAACCATAGGCTCATTCCAACGCCTCCATTTCGTGAAGTAATTTCCACACTGAAACGCGTGTTCCATACTTCTTTGTTTGCTTATTTTCTTATAATACGTTTTTTTATAGGAGAGAAAAAAGATATAGCAAATAGTGTTACTATAATAACTTGCATTATAAAGCAGGTCACGAAAACGATGCAGTGGCGATAATCTTTAGCTTAATGAACACGCCGCAGCAATATTTTTGTAAGATTTTGATTTCTTAAATCACTTTATACTAAAAAATAAATTGCTTCGTTGCAAAATTACTGGAATACCTTTAACGTTAATTCCCAGTTCCATAGAATGTCGGCAACAGATTGTTCAACTTAGGGGTGTTCAGTCAAACAGCACCTTTAGTAACCTTGGCTTTCGCCACGGGTTTGGATCTTTATGTTTTTCCATTTATATAAGTGACTTGTCTCCCAGATTGTGTATGCTATCGCAGTACTTTGTGCAGACGATACTAACCTTTTAATTGCGGATCGCGAGGAATGCAACTTAATTAATAAGCTGAACTCTGAATGAGAAATATTGTGCCGTTGGTGCATATTGAATGCCCTTCAGCTTAACGCAACGAAGACATATTTTTTGTTTTCGTTTTATTTCACCCTTAAAAGACGAAAACGATGACCCATTCACATGTCAATTACAATAACTATATTATAAAGCAATCTAGTGAGACAAAATTTGTTGGCGTTATTATTGATAGTCATTTCAATGTTTCCCTTCCAAGTGCGCTCTGTAGTTAATAAATAAGGCTTCATATGGTTTGTACATGCTGTCAAAATGCTGAAATTTTATCATTCCCTACATATACTTATGAACCTTTAAAACAAGTTTGTTCACTCTCACAATAATTACTACATAGCGATCTGGGGTTGCACAAACAAAACGCATTTTTCATCCGTGTTTACACATCAAAAAGAAAAAGAGCGCTTGGCATACACTCTAAAATACACAGAGTAAGAGCGAAAATTTATTGAAAGCTCTTAACATCCTCAGTGTTTACGATCTGACAACATCGAATATGGTCTCGCTTCGCGCCTCATTTAGTATTGTCGGAAGCGCATAGCGTTGTCGTTTTTATGGTTAATGTAAGTGCGATCGAACTACATTAGTTTGCAGGCGCTTAGTTTGGAACAGCCTTGAGAGTATAGCCAGACTGCTAAAGCATTGTGTACATTCCTAAAAAATTAAAGCAATTACTCATGACAATGCGTAACACTGCGCATGCATGTATACAAACAACCTTTCTTTTTTCTCTCGAAGATTGTGTTGACAATGTAAAAGAAAATCGTTCGAAAATTAGGATTTCGTGTGTAAAATTTTGTCTGCTACTGTACCTTTTTGATCGACTTATTATAGCATGATTTGGTTTTATGTAATTTCGCTATATAAATAGCAGTCACCATAAAAGTGTTTTAATAACTATCGGTAGGGCCCTTTTAGAAATTTGTTGGGTCACAAGAGTGTTTGCTTTGTAATTGTACAACTATTTATGCTAAATAAACGTTTCAAACATTTAAAGCGCTCTCCAAGAGCTGCGATAAATTTATGCGGCGCATAGCAGAGGCGAGCAAGGATGTATGTTCGTCACGGCGTGCTTCTGAACGCTGTCGTTAATACCTTGCTGCGTTGCAACAGCTGACGCTGTTCACAGGGGGGGGGGGGGGGGGGGGGCGAATCGTCGGAGGTGGCAAGACAGCGATGTGCCGATCCAAGCAGCTCTTCTCGCTTACATTCAACATTATGGCCTTCGCCTCCCACGATCACCCGTCGACAACTTTAACTTCCACAGCGCTGCGTTATATTTATATGACGAAGAGACGTCGCCGTGTTGGCGTGAGCCTTCCTGCGGTCTGAACGAAGGGTTCGTAAAAGGAGGGTGACGTTAAGGAAGCTGCTAATATAAGCAAGGGAGTGCGAGGTTCGCGGCATTTCTGTAGCTCTACCCCTTGTAATTTGCATACGAAATGGATTTGGAGCTGCGTGAAACGTCGAAGTATTTCGTAACCGTTGTAAGCCCGCATTGTTCCACCTAAGACGGACTAGCGCGTGTTCAGAGGTACTTTGAAGCACAGCACGAGCTCCTTCGATCGAAGTCGACGAACTTCGCTCTTCCGAGTCTGCGGTTGGATAGGTTCACTGAACTTTCGCGTGCAACTTGAAACAATTTGCCTTTCTTTTTTCGTTCCTTTCTTTTTTTCTGAATCTCTTCCTGCTGCTTTCGCGCGAATTATTATGACACGTGCTACATTGTTTCGCTCCAGCCAATAGGTTTGAGCCTTTCCTCGAGGCGCTCGCATATTAACGATGGGTGCATTGTCCGCGCCCCAGTGTAGATAACCGGAGCTGCGTAGAGGAGCGCGCAGCTGGGCTCCTCGGCGGCGCAGAATTAGTGCAGGTGTGGCCAGGCATGCGGGCCGCCGTTGGGGCGCTGACGTTGATGAACCGCACAATGCAAGCCGCGCCCTGGCTGCGCGCTTCGAGGCCACCTTTCTGAAGCTCCCGCCTGTCGCTTCTAGGAGACGCCGGCGAGAGATCCTCTTCTACCTGCACCGAAGCGTCAAGCCGCCAGTTACTCTTGGTCACGCTCGGAAGTGCCCGTGAACTGGCTAATCCAGTTTACAACGGTGTCCCGACTTCCGTGTAGGAAGATCGAAAAGGCGCACGCGAGTGCGTGCTGTCAGTTGACCTTGAGCTTCGCCAGTTCGTTTTGTGTCCTTTGCTTGCGCGCACGAAGTTAATCTAGATACTTTGCGGAAGACGCCCTTCGCTGCCTGTGGTCCCTCGGAGACTCGGCTGGCCACGAGGGTGCAACGAGAAGTGACGCGGTCCCCTCGGCTCGTCTCGTGGGACACGCTTTTTCCATTGTCGCGCTCCCGCTGCCATCTCTCGGATGAGCCGCAAGCATTGCACGTAAGCCTTGGACAGGGTGCAGCAAGGAAAACAACGATCGTGGCGAAGACGTTATCACTGTTTCCTTTATTCTTTTTCCTCTTTTTGCATTCGGGACGACATCGGATTTTCTTCGCGACTCCTGGATGTCCACTTTGTTTCGGTAACAGAAGAGGGAACATTGAAATTGGCTTTTTTTCGAAATTGCCTTTTTCGTTCTGCTGAGTCATGGCACGGCCTTCTTGATCTGCTTATACTCACCGCTGGGCTGATTTCTTTTATGTTGCTACAATAGCGAAGAGAGCACTTCTCAGGGTTTTCTCGATTTGGTATATATGGGCGAACACAGGCAATTGTTTGGCCTATTTAAGTTACAGAAATCGAATTTTTTCATCAATTTTTAGATTTTGGTTGAAGTTCTATTTCGAATAAAAAATACAGGCGTTTTTTTTTCAACCGAAAGACTGCGAAATGACTTTAATTAATGGATAGGGGGGGGGGGGGTAGCGGTAGAGGTTTCATTTTTGATTCGTGCGTGACCGATGAGCATTACAAGCACAAGTTTTGCCTAGATGGTGAGCTTTCCTAGTGTAAGTACAAGCAAGCACTAACCCTGGCTGAGCCATGCTCAAGCGAAGGCCATGCGTCTTACATATGAGAAGCTGGCAGATGAAAACATGTTGCATTGCTGTGTTCCAAGCAAAACGCAAAATCACGCAGAAAAAAGATAATCATGCAGAAACTCTTCTGCGAGTTGTCTAAGTACGCCTAAGCCATGGGCCACTTGCTCATCTCCACGCAGCCCGGAGTCATAATCAATGTTATGAAACTTGTTCCGACCAGTATAAACGACAGCGATGCGGCGATACGAATTGCTGCGGATGGCGGTGCAAGGTAAATTGATGACGCAAGTAAACTACTGCGTTGATGACGTTCCGATCATAATAAGCCGTTATCGCTCTTTAGCGCCTTATCGATACGCGTCGAACCATTAGATAGATTTAGTTACACGTACGTAGAGGCTTCACGTACGCAAACGTGAAAAGCCTACGTACCTTACGTGCACGCCATCTGAAACGCTTTTAGCTACACGTAGCGACGCACGCCAAGAGGGACCCCGTAGCTCCATCTATCGGGAAATGTGAACACGGCGGTAGCCAATTCAATCCTGTCGCCGTGTTTCGATGCGAGCCGTCTGCGCGCGCGCGGCCCGCTATCGCTTGTTCGTCATCTTGCGGGACTCCCGCGCGAAGCAGTCTACGTGCGCAAGAAACGCACGCAAAGAATTGAATCTCACGTACGTCCGTGAGACGCGCCCGCGCCCGCTGCGTTCTACGCATGCGCACTGCTCACACGTCGAAGCTCTACGTACGTGTAACTAAAACTCTCTATTATGAACCGTGATCAGCCGTACTCTGCGTATGGCACGGCCGTGCGGGCCGTATCTTGAACTCGATCTGCAATGGGGACGTAAAGCACCGACTATTGATGGCTTCGCGTGATCTGTGTTCGCGCCGCTTAGTTGGCGTCGAAAAGAGACACGCAGGCCCCTATCTTGAAAGCGACCGTCTTACGTGATGGACGGACAGACGGATAGACCGGCAGTTTCCCGCGTTTTGTAAGCATGAAGATGCTTACGCATTTAAAGGGATATTAAACTCTATACCCTGCATAAATTTCGTTGTTACCTATATTATTAACGAAAATTGATCTTTGAGGTGCATTTCCCTTAGAAAAATTGTTGTCGCAACCATGCAGTATTTGAACCATCTTCCCGCAAGTCGAAATGCCACCACGCCACTTTTTACAGCGAAGCTGTATATGGCTAGCCGCTTCGTCCGTCGCCTGTACGCCGAAAACCCATGCGCATGCCCGGAAAAAAGAAGAGAGAAAGAGGGGCGCGCGACTAGGCAACACCACCTAGATAGCACAAGCCCTGTTTACTTCGATCCATGATGTCAGCTACCTGGCCCGAAATTTTCATTGACAAGCCTGGCGCGATGAAAGCGGTGACGTCGAAATCACTGTTGTCTACTCGTGAGCATCCCCATTAGATTTTATGGTAGTCGGGCCAGGTAACATGACGGATGGATCGGAGTGAAAAGGGCTTACGCTATCTAGGGGGTGTTGAAGTAGGGACCTGTTGCTTTCAGTCGCAACCGAGTGCGCGCGCGCAGCAGTTTCTCTCCGGCTCCGAAATGGGTAGGCCACACATCATACGTACTCCTTAGGAACAGGCAGCTTGCGATCAGCAACGCCGCGAGTAGAACCGCGAACGAGCTCGTCTACGCTGTGGCGATGCTGCAGCCCGGGAGCGCAAGCAGCAACTGCGTAGCGAGGATCCGGCAGCCTACCAAGCCGTCGTTTAATGAACCGTCGGGATTAACCCAGTGATAAACACCAGGGCCGCACGTTTCAGCTTCGCTGGTTATCTGTACGGAGTGCTTGGGCGGTGATTTTTTTTACTCTTCTTTTTTATAGACAACACTATTCACGTAACTAGTACAAATCAAATGGCAGGAGTTTTCTATGCAATTTAACATAACTGGTGACAGCACTTAATCAGTTGCAATGCTTTGTGAATTCATACATGAATTAACTATCTGCTATTCTATTTATGACTAGTGCATTGAGAGGCCGTGCGTGAGTTTAAACGACCTGGATAGCAGCATTGCATTTCAACGGCTACATATTTGCTATCTTGCGTATAGCTCCTCCGATGGAGACTTTCGAGCGTTTTCCTTTTCCTTTCGTTGTTGTTGTTTTCGAATACACAAGCAACAAACAATCCGCATATCTGGCATCGTGCGGAAAGTAATAATCTACGGCGGCCGACACCGGTATGGGCCCAGCCCGAACTGTGGATCCCCTCCAGAGCCGCAGTGCGCTGTGAGGCCGTAGCGTTTGCGCGCTGTCGGGCAGACAGTTACTTGCCGCGGGTGCAGAGTTATTCTACAGTGCAGCTGATTCCAGGGCGCCGTATTTCAAGCCAGACGAAGAAGCCGAATATATGGTTGCAGCGCGGCTGGGCCAGGGTGGGCTGCTTGATGTCCTCGGCTGCGCTATATGCCCGGCGCGTAGCCTTCCCCCAGCACAGCTGGGGATATAAATGTGGTCTCCCACGCTAGTGGACGGGTTCAACTACACCGAGGGGCTGGATGCTGTTTCCTCAAGAGCTGATTCGCTGCGTGCACGATCCTTGCAGTCATTTGCAGCAATTTATTAAAAGCTCTCAGGTAGCTCCGGACATAATATGCCTTCAGAAGGTTGGGCCCAAACGGGCCCGACTACAGGGCTATTATGTTCTGAGCGACCCCCAAAATCCTAAAGTTGGCACGCTGGTGGACAATCACGGCACAAATGATATTCCTCCCCCAACGTAACGGGGAAACCAATTCCGTAACGATCAGCGTGCTACCGCGGAAGAGAGGCAAAGCACACAGCATCATAACAAACATTTACGGTCCTCCCAAAAGCAAAGGTCTGGACCTACCCCAAATTTTATCGGACACTAAGGCCATAGCGGGCACCAAAGACCGGATGGTGATATTGGGCGATTTCAACGCGCCACATACAATGTGGGGCTACGCGTCCACATCCCCTAAAGGAGCCCTACTTGAGCAGTCGGTTGAGAACCTCGGCATGCAGACAGCAAACCACATAGGCACGCCCACACGCACAGGTAACAGCGTGAGCAGGGACACAACACCCGATCGCGCGTACACGCTGAACATCAAAGACGCACAGTGGGTATCGCTAAACGAAAACTTGGGGAGTGATCATGATCCGATTCGTATTTCACTCTCGACCCCCAAATTACGTAGAACGATTGGCACAACGAAATTAACTGACTGATCAAAATACAAAGAGCTCCAACGGAACCTCGACACAGCAAAGACTCCCGACAGCATACAAGAATGGACAAAACTCATCCAGTCAACACACAAGGACACTACGAAAACCATAGAGCGCACGTCGGATGCCCCCGTGGTAGATTCCCACCCAGTAAACTTGTGGGACGAAAGACAGATTAGTTAAGCGTTGGAAAAAGCAACGCCTCAACAAACAGCTACGTTCCCGCATAACACTTCTGGCGGAGGAAGCGCAACGACACGCTGACGAATTAGCGAAAAACGAGTGGGCTACGTTCTGCGGGTCCCTCTCCGGGACCTTGGGAACGGCTGGCACGTGGCGCATCCTTCGTGGAATGCTTGACCCGGATAGCACACGCACGGAAAACAACAAACGACTCCAAATCATACCGGACAGTTTCCTAGGGACAGACGCGGAACTACTAGACAAACTGAAAGAACGATACATAGGACCACCACTAAACACAGACGCCCCAAACGAGACGCGACCATACCTTGGAAAGGCGAATTCCAAATTAGATGAACCTTTCACATATGCAGAAGTCTTTGAGGCAGCTCAAGCAGCCGCCAAAAACTCGGCTCCTGGCCCTGATGCCATCACGAACGCGATGCTTCGGTACCTGGACGCTAGAGTCCTGACTAAAATCACAGAACTGTTCAATGGCGAGAGCTGGCTCAAAGGCCAATTGCCCTCGGAATGGAAATACGCTAAAATTATTATAACCCCCAAACCTAAAAAGACCCCCTCAATAGGTGCTCTGAGGCCCGTTTCTCTCACGTCCTGCCTGGGTAAACTGTACGAACGAGTAGTACAAATAAGACTGCAGCGGTACCTTGAAAAAAATAAGATGGTTTCCAAACACCATGATAGGGTTCCGTACGGGGCTATCCTGTCAAGACGCATTCTTACTGATCAGAGAAGAAGTTATAGCTAACATCGCCCGCGGAGAGGAAAGTCTAGTGCTCGCTCTAGACCTCAAGGGAGCATTTGATAACGTTTCGCACAAAACAATATTGGAGGAACTCGAATTGACGGGATGCGGAGAACGAACGTACAACTACGTGCGGGCTTTTCTCACTAACCGCACCGCCACAATAGGAATCGGTCAGATCGCTTCCCAAAAGTTCAATATGCGCAGTAGAGAAACACCCCAAGGGGCAATAATATCACCTTTGCTGTTCAATATAGCGATGTGTCGCCTGGCGCGACAGCTGGACCAAATCCCCGATTTGGGTTACACACTGTACGCGGACGACATAACGCTGTGGGCAGCAAGGGGCTCTCTGGGACACAAAGAACAAGTACTACAACAAGCAGCCGAGGAAGTAGACAAATTCTCGAGGAGCAGTGGCCTCAAATGTGCCCCCGAAAAATCGCAGATCATTCGGGTACACTCGAGGGGCTACATATCCAACGGACCTGTCAACATTGTTGTGGAAGGACACACGGTCCAAGAAGTTAAGGTGATGCGGATCATGGGCTTCTGGCTCCAAAGTAGCGGGAACGCATCCCACACCATCAAAACATTAAAAACTACCGCAAATAACATTGCGCAAATGATCCGTTGCGTAACTTATAGGAAAGTGGGCATGCAAGAACACGACACGCTGAGGCTCGTCCAAGCACTATAGTGATAAGCCGAGTCACGTACGGCCTGCCCTACCACTTCCTTAGTCGCGAGGAGGAAAGGCAGGTCGACATCATAATAAGATCAGCATACTAAGCGGCGCTCGGTCTACCCAAGGGGACGTCCACAGATCGCCTGCTAGCCTTAGGAGTACACAACACATTCGAAGAACTAAAACAAGCCACACTAATCTCCCAGAGGGAACGCTTGAGCTACACTCACGCAGGACGGGCCCTACTGACAAGGGCACGTATTTCCCCACACTCACAATTTATCAGCGAACACGTATTACCACTACCAACCTCAACACGAGCTCGAATAACGGTGGCCCCCATACCCAAAAACATGCACCCCGAATACAATAAAGCAAGGCGAAAAGCACGCGCACAACATATTAGAACAATGTATGAAAATAATCCCAGGTACAACACAATACACACGGACGCAGCCGCGCATTCGAACTTACACTCGAACGCCAGTGATGCCCAAAAGAACATCAGGAGGTACGCAGTGGCAATTGTCGACACGAAAGTGCAGCAACAATTTACGGCATCCGTCAAGGCAGGTACTCCGGCGGCTGCTGAAACTTTCGCCGTGGAAGTGGCCCTCGCTCACGCGGAACGCACGCAAAAGAGCGTCACCATAATAACAGACTCTCAAGAAGCATGTCGCCTTTTTCTCAGCGGCCACGTGACCAAAACATGCCACTCAATAATACCGACGAAATTCGCCCATCATCACCGGATCCTATGGTGTCCAAGTCATACAGGCCTTGAGGGGAACGAACTGGCGGATTCGCTAGCCCGAGGTATTATTAACCGGGCCGACTCGACTGGGACGGTCCCAGGTAGCCACTGTAATGACCCCAATCCAACGAATGCCCGGGAGATTCTCGCTCATCAGCGTGCAACCAGAAAAAAATACCCTCCCCCTCACCCACAACTCAGTGGAGAGGAAGCCGCCAGCTGGCGCGAAATTCAGACTGGGGTATTCCCCCACCTTAAATTACAGAATGCCATGTTCCCCACTCGCTACAGGCCCAACTGCCCGTGATGCGGAGGCATACCAACACTACAGCACATTACTTGGGATTGTGAATCACACCCATTTGATAAAACACACCACACAATGGAGCAATGGGAGGCACAGTTAACCAGCTGAGACCTGGCGGGACAACAGTCCTTCATAAGACAGGTCAAGCGGGCGGCCGAGGCCAGCGGGGCCTTGGACTAAAGGTTCTCCTACCACCGCACGTAAATCGTTTAAGTCAATAAAAGTTTCTCTCTCTCTCTCTTCCGCTTCTTTTCCGCCGTTGGCGGATGATCGATGACGGTGCACGTATTTTAGGCCCACCCGTGGGCTCCTTTTGCGTCGCGGGGATTTATGGGTCTATTAAAATGTGCAATTTCAAAACATCTATACTCTTATCGCGAGACGAGGTTTGGTACGTACTATACAAAATAAGCAAAAATGAATGACGGGCGGCGACGCCATCCAGAAGGTCCTTCGACATGTCGCCGAGACGTCGCGTATTTTGACAGCGTCTACTCGGGTTTAGTTTGTCGCTAATTGAATGCTCCGCATTGCGTTCCAAACAAAGAATCGACTCGGGAAGTTTCGGTCGCTTTTTTCTGCATCAAAAGCGGGCCAAAATGCGAGAAAGTGCGTTTAAATCCGTGACGACGTCACACTGTACCATCGCGGATGCTTCGGCACAATTTGGCTATGGTGTTGGGCTCTAAGCACGAGGTAGCGGGATCGAATCCAGGCCACGGCGGGCGCATTTGGATGGACATTTGCAAGTAAAGACGGAAAGAAGAGCGGTGACAAAAATAAAGGCGTGAAAAAAAAAAAGACAAAGGGAACGGGAAAGGATCAGTCTTTCTAATAGGTGCGCTTTGTGGTACAGCCACTGCGATCGATGTTTTGTGTTTTATCGTCGTCTTCGTGGTAGTTTTGTAAATTGCTGTCTGATATAATAGCGTTTCACAAAGTCCTTCAAATCATAGGAACAAAAGACATTCCGTGCAGCTTATAAGCGCTGCAGAAAATCGAGCGCTCTATTTATATACTGTTGGATCGCAGCAAAGCGGCTATTGTATGCAGTTCGTGGCTTTCTTGGCTGCTCTGACAGAGCTTACATTTACAATCAGACTTAAAGCGATCGCTGCAGGAGCGCTTCTTGCGACGTTTCGTTTTGGCGGGTGCTGCAAAATACTATCATCTTCATGTTAGTATAAAACGCAACAAGCTATCACTTGCAAGGAGCTTTCAACGGAAAAACCGTGGCGTCGCACTGCAGAAGAAGCGACGCAGCACTAAGTTCTGAGTATTTCTCACTGCTGCCGCACACCAATCCCAATGGTTTCTCGTCGCATGGAATCCGAAGGGGGTGAGGAGGACGTGGCTTTTCGCGGAAGTCTCGAAGATTCTTTCGCTTTTTCAGCTTAGCCTGGAATTCAGAAAGGCTATGTTCAGGCCGCATGAGCAGGAGCGCAAGTGGTGACTTCGAAGATATTTCGTTTTTCCTGCGATAACAATTATATGGACACTGTAGGCGCATTTCTGTCGTCGCCGTGATGTTCCGTATAAAATCCAAGGGCGATAACACCGTCGCCGCGCGCCCTACGCTGTATGTGCGAGTGAAAGCGTGCGACGGGAGCCGATGATGGCGGCTCAATCTTGCCTGTGCGAGAGGGAAGAAAACGGGGAGGAAGCGCACTGGTCCTCCGTCGCGCGCGAGGCGCCCAACTTTGCGAGGCACCTGGGGCAAGGGAGGAAGGCGCTGGGCGCCGTCCTACCCCGGCTGCAACTGCGCTTGTGGCGGCTGCGCGCGGTCGCGCAGCCGTATCTTGAGAGCGATCTGCGTTGGGAGCAGACTCTAAGTGCGTCGGCAGCTGGTAGCTTTGTGCGTGCTGTGTGTTCTCGGCGCTCAGTTAGCGTTGAAGCGATGGACAGCACGAAGGCCACTTCACTCGCTGCTGCTGCCGCGTCTACTCGCGGGGCAGCACAAAGGCCACTACACTCGCTGCTGCTGCCGCGTTTACTCGCGCCAGCGTTTTGAGAACGAGTGTCCGCGGTCATTGAGTGTGATGTGTTCACGTTTGCTGTTCGCGCTGACACCACGCTTGTTAATTTATTTAGCAAGCGGGTGTTTACACGTTCATACGGTCGATAAAAGTAATGTCTTTACTTCATATGGCTGTCTGCTAATTCGCTGTCACAATCGATGCTTCGGGTTTCGGGCGAAACTGCGTCTAGATCTAGACTGTCACTTGAGCGGCCAATCGCGCGGCAATTTTGCGTGCATTCGCGGGCTTCTTTTACGCTCGGAAAAACACTTTTATGTGGCACGTATTGAGCAACAGAAAGCTGTATCGGGAGTTTTTCATGTCGCTCTACAATTTTCTCATTGACACTTTTAATCTAACTATAATATTTGAGTAGTTGATTAATTAATTAAGACTAATTATCTAATTAGGCGGGATGAAAAAGAGATCGTTTGAGTATCTCCAAGCGACGGCACACAACATAACCTTTGTTCTATCCAGCTGCGTGGCATTTGCATATTTTTAAGCTCTGGCTAAAGTTAGCTGGGGCACCCTGTATATGTCCACGGAGTAAGGCGTTTGGTTTGCTCGTGCGTTCGCGAGTGAAATGAGCCTGCGTCATGATAGCGAGGGACCCCGCGATTTTGGCAGAAAGCAATTCCTCTTAAATTTATTAGGACGGTGCCGAACAATCAGATTTATTTATTTTGCATTCACGACTTCCAGTCAGGTACGATCGTTTTTGCTAGGTGAGAAAGTGTAAAGGTGATAGGAGGATGGCCTAATCATGCCTGTTCAATCGCGTGAGTTTTATTTTACAACCACTGGCGCTCTTTGGCCGTAACTGGGCATTGCGCTGCTAAACACCACACACCATCACCAGTTTCTAACTACGATTAATATGTGCACCAATATTTCATATGTTAGTCTACCGCGTGAAACGAGCAGCGCTTCGCGCTAGAGGCTTCGCGTAAACGCTTTCTGTATGCACACGCACGCACAGAGAGAAGAGGAAAGAGGCTGATTGAGCAGTTCCTACTGATTGAGTGAGCCTCTTGAGCGACACGAGCCCCCACTTATGCTTGCCGACGTCCCCCTATAGCTCTGAGTATTGAGCAGCAACATGCGCTACCCCGTCTCCGATTTAGACTCGCTATTTTTGCATCA
The DNA here is from genome assembly GCF_050947875.1 of Dermacentor variabilis. Taxonomy (NCBI): domain Eukaryota; kingdom Metazoa; phylum Arthropoda; class Arachnida; order Ixodida; family Ixodidae; genus Dermacentor; species Dermacentor variabilis. The sequence goes on from NC_134568.1 coordinate 216,000,261, forward strand.
GCGGTAATCGCCTTCCATTGGGTAGGCATTTCTATGCCTACCCGACGAGGAAACCCCACCGTCCGTCTGTCACTTAAGACGACCGCTGTCAAGATAAGGCCCGCAGCAGCGAGCGAATTTACCTTCGTGCTGCCGCTCGCTTCAACGCGAACTAAGCGGCGAGAACACAGCGCTCACGAAGCCATCAGCACCCGGCGCACTGTCTCATCATCGCAGATCGCTTTCGAGATAGGGCCTGTGCGTTTTGCTTCAACGCGAGCTAAGGTTCGTGAACACAGATCCGCGCAGCCGCGCCATACGCAGCCGCTGCCGGAGTAGGGTTTCACCCGGTTGGTAACGCTTCAACGCGGATGGATATGGCGCTAAAGATCGAAACGGCTTATAATGATCGGAAAGTCATCATTGCACCTGGCGCCGGCACCTGCAGTAGTTTGCTTGCGTCATCAATCCACTTTGCGCCGCCGTCCGCAGTTGTTCGTGCCGCCGCAGCGCTGTCGTTTTACTGGTCGGATCCGGTTTCGTAACGTTGATTTTGACTCCGGCCTGCGTGGAACTGAGCAAGTGGCACATGGCTTACGCATACTTAGACAATTCCCAGAGGAGTTTCCGCGTGATCTGTATTTTCTTTTCCCTGCAAATGTAGGGGGTTGCGTCGAAATCTCCCTGCTCTGGCCCGCTCGGTGCTGCTCGCAGCACGCCGTCCGACGCGCTTATGAGAGCGAGCCGCCCCTGCCGCCGCTCGAAAGGCGGAAAATGTCTCCATAGAGTCGTGTTGATTCGTTTTGGTGTGATTTCATCTTGCGCCCTCCGTGCTTGCCCTTGCAGTCGCGGTTTTAACTCTGCGCCCGCGCGCTTCCTGCGGAACCGATACGCCATCGAGAGACGGAGATGAGCAAACACACAAGGGACACGATTACAGCGACGTACGGCGTGTCAACCGTGTGCTGTTGGGTTGTCTTTGAACGACGGATCGCGTGAAGCGCGAAGGGAAGACAGGCTGGTAAATACAACTTGCGATGTTGTGCGGCGAGCGGCCGAGCGTTTCGACTCCGGCCGCCACTTAGCGCGTCGTTCCCGTGCTCCTCGTTCTCGCCCGCCCCACTCCCGCCGTCGAGCGCATTCGTGGCCGATTGTCTGATGTCGTGTGCGTCTTTCTCTCTCTCCTTTTCGCTTCCTTTGTTCTTTTTTTTTCGCTCCCTCTTCCGCGCTTGGACGTCAAGGGGAAGAGGAAAAGCGAATGTCGAACGTATCGCGACTTTGCGCGCAGTCTTCAGAACTTGTTACATGCAATTCGGCCGCCGCGCCTAGTGTCAAATTGTAGCGCGCTACAGTATAGTAGTTCGTTTCTCGTGCTCCTTTCCTTTATCTTTTAGCTTTTTCGCTTCGCCCCATCTTGAAGAGCTGAGCTGAGCCCCGTCAAGCTCTATGAATGCCACCGTGCCGCACTTTCTGACCTCAACTTTTCTCCCACGGTTCTTCCACCGCTCCTTCCTTTATTCTTTTTTTTTTTTGTTTTCTTTTCACATGGATGATGGATGTTGCCTCATGGCCCGGTTATGGCTTCACGATTCCGGGAAGAAACTATAGCGCGCTTTTACTGTTCAGATTTTTTCACCTTTACATTTCCGCATGTCTCTACTTTCACGCTTGTTTGTTTTCTTGCTAGTAAAATGTTTGTGCTTCAGAATAGGGCAATGCGTGCTCGGTCCGCCGCACATCGGCCTTCCCGATGGACAGAACAGCGTTCTGCTAGTGTACATGGTGCCCCAGTGGCTCGTGCGTAAGTGTACTACACGCAGAGACTGTAGACTAATTCTTCGGAATCGTAGGCTAATTAAAATGCTGATTAATGCGGATATTGAGTCAGTCAACGAATTACTGTGCTCTTTGAACTGAAACGAAAGGAAGGAATGAGCCAGCTGTGAACATTGCGCAGTGTGTCAAATGCCTATAGGAGCTTATTGTTTTGTAGTTTAAGGTAAGCTTACTAATCTTGTTGCAAAGCAGCTTCGTCGTAGTGGTAGCTCACTTACACAATTAGACTTTCCTCTCTGTCCTCTTTCTAACCCCTATCTCCCACCCCCAGTGTAGGGTAGCAAACCGGAGACTGATATCTGTTTAACCTACGACGTTAAGTTTATTACTCTGTTGCCTTTTCTTTACCACCTGCCTTGCTGTCATTTACATTGTGCGGTGATATTATATACTATGACTGCGACTGAAGCTAATTAGCCTTATTTATTTATTATTTCATATCAGAAGGACGTCATGCTGTCCTTCTGATAAGCGCACAACAAAGGCTCCTTTCGGGAACTCTTGCATTCCACCTGCTATTCGACACACGTACGCTATAAGATGGGGGAAAATGCAATGGTATGTGATTGAGCAAGCATTGTACCCGTATTCTTTGTTCCTTGTGTACTGCTTAGTTAGAATAGAGTGTTCAATAACGATACCGCACTTTTTCGTCATTAGCTTACCGAGTCCTGCATTACGTTTTCCTGCATTTTCTTCTTGCCCTTTCTTTCTTAACTTCAGCGACGCCTTTCACCTCCGGCGTTTACCATTCAGTACTAATCGCACTGAATTGTAATCGCACCTTATTTATTTCTGCCTAACCTAATTATTCCGTCTTTGCACTTTGTACGACGGCTTGTACTATCGTGAGCAATATGAGCGGAAACACAGGAACGCGTGTCGGATAGCCTCGAACCTTGCTATGGGCGATACGCGGCTGCCGCCGCTGTCGGAAACAAAGAGGAAAGGAGGAGGCTGTTCCAATAACCGTTGGCACTCCCACCGTGCGTCTCTTTATGCAAAGTGCAGAACCTCACATCGCCAGCGCACATTTATAACGCTGTTTTATATTGCGGTTGCTGGTAAATTTGTGCCCCGAAGCGTGACCAATAGTTTCACTGTTTCGATGCGTAAGCATTCTAGAGCTATATTTCCCTGGGAAATCGGTCCGTCTGCATGTAATGCGTGACACGATGCGCTCCATAAGGTATACACGATGTCCTATTGGGGTATCTATGAAATCACCTTACGCTAAACGCAGGAACGGGCGCCTAAGAACTGCGCTCTAAAAATATAAAAAAAACATTCAAAAAAATGACTAGCTGTAAGTCATTGCGACACATAACCGTCTTATCGGCTATCCGCAGCCAGTGAAATGCTTTCAGCTACCGTGTTCGAAAAAAGCAGGCGCAGTAGGAGTGCCAGCAGTTAGCGGAAGAGCGCCCTTCTCTCCCCTCTGTTTTCTACAGAACCATCCGCTTATCGACTTGACTTGGTTTCCAGGCTATTTGCCACGCGTTCGCGTGTTCCCGCTCATATTGCTCACGATAGTACAGACGATCGAAATTGTTTTAACTATGGAAACGTCAAAGAAAAAAAAATTCACCGACGATTACGATGCTCCCTAATGCGAAATTTTAGCGCAGCTCTATACGTGTTTTCATTTCGCGATATATTGGCTGGCGCGGACAATTTGTCTCGTGCGGCGCGTTCCAAACGGAGCGAAGGGTGGCGCGTCTGCCTCGCTAATCTGGAGATCGCGAGAGCCAGCGCGTGGGTGTGATTCGCAGCAGCCTCCGCAGACAGACCTCCGCTCATGCAGCGCTTTGTTTCCATAGAGACGACGTGCGCTACTCTGGCGCCATATCGTAGCCATCGTCGCCGCACAGCCCGTCTTGCGCGGCACTGTGCTTTTCTTCTAACATTTTCGTTCCACCAACGGCGAGAGCGGCCCTTCGTCGCGGCGAAGTCGTGCCAGCGGTGTCAGCGGCGACAACAGCCGCTCGCCATGGCCCCATGCAGGAGCAGTGATCCTCGTCACACACTGGCCCTGCGGACTGACCTCGCAGCAGATGGCGCGCACGAGTGTAGCACTCCCCAACTCACGGCACCCTGCCCCCTCCCCTCGGAAGCGCAGATGATATCGCCCACACAGCTGCGGATGCCTAGGCCCCCCGCAACTCTGTGCACGCGCAGGTCTTTCTCCTCCGCTCTCCGCCTCATGGTTCCGCTGCACCCTCCTCCTGCGTTATCGCCTTCCTTACATCTCCCGCTGTGCTCCGCGTTTGCTTTCATTATTCGCGGCGCTCGTTCACTAGGTTACGCTGATGCCGTCGGACAAGGGTGACACTTGCCGTAGGAACGGGCGCGTAAGAGCTGTGCTCTAAAAATTGTGAACCTAATGTTAGCCCACGCGTCCAGCCTAAGAAGGTTCACTCTCTTGTAGGTTCCTTGTTCTAAACGGCTCTGAGTGAGAAAGAACTCACTTCGTCGTATGAACGTCCATGATAAATGCGAACGGGACTCCCTGGGTGTAACATGTAAGTTATAAGTTAACAAGTAAGTAAGGCGTAAGTAAAAACGTAAGTGAGGTGTAAGGAAAAGTATTTTCAACTGGCATGCTGTTTATACGGATGGATTATCTTCTTCGTGTACTTTTATCTGAAATGGCTTAGTCGTAGCTTCACTGTAAATCAGCTAAGCCGAACTCTGCTGCTTTCACTTTGTACTACACAATTGTTGCTCCGTACGCGCTCCCTAATAATTACACTGCCGCATTGACTGAATTGTTATTTGTGGTGTTAGCGTCACGCAGCGCTAACACCGAACTGTGATAGACCTCATAGGGTCTATCACCCTCCCATACGCACACACGCGCTTTTTTCCTGGCTCCTTCCTCTAATGATGGAAATATACAGCACAACTTTTACGCAGACCATAGGACAAGACACACAAGGGCTCATGTGTGACTTCTTGTCTTACAGCCTACGTAAAATTTGCGCTGTATAATTCCATCATGTATCTCTACCAACTCGCGCAAACGTCTGCCCTTCCTCTCATAGCCAGAACGATTTTTCAGGCCCGCTTTCAGTTTTCGTGAAAGTTGGTTTTTCCACAATAAGATATTTCGTGGGGAGAAGCCCGCCTCAGTGACTGGCTTCGCTTTACGTGCGATATCCAGGCATATTGTCCACTATCCTATCCAATACCTCCAGACGTATATTTGCGCTGACAATACTACTGTGGTCGCGGTAAGCCTCGGTATCTGCCGAGAGATCGACCTAGAAGTGGCAGCACTGTGTCGCTTACGCATGGCAATGTACACGGCGGCGCTTCGCTGTGCATGGTTTGGGCCAGCTTTCCACTAATGAAACGCCTTATTTCAGTGCAGTGGTAATATACCGAGCGCGTGCGGTATTTGTTACCATAGTAACGGCTTTCGGAACGGTAACGATATTTCAGGCGAGCATAGATATGTTTGCGCCAAGTTGTGTATACTACTTGTTTCGCTCTCGAGTTGTCTGCTCAGCAAAACGACCTTCAGCCTCACTAATTGACTAAGTGCAGCTTCTAGTACATGATCTGTTAAGGAAGCGCATTTGGATAATTTCTGCCACAATAACAGACTTCCATATTCTACTTCGTTTTCGTATTGCGGGCATGTTCAATAGTATAATATCGTATGGTAAAACTTAATTGAGGCCCTGCAGATCGTGGGTCATCACGAAGCTGGCTGCTGTCACGTGGAAACCGGAAGGCCAAGCCTCTGGGCCGCATCGTGGGCCTGCCAGACAGCCCATGGAGAGTTGGTCAGCCAGAAGAGGGCTGCAGAGAACCGCCTCCTGTCTGGCCGAGCTGTTATCGATGATAGAGCGTGACCGGGCACACTGCCAGAGCATGTGTTCTAACGTGGCTATTTCGCATCATCGGTGTAAGTATCCGGATAGATTGTGTGTGAGAGCGACGGATTGGGATACGTATTCGTTTGCAGTAGACGGAGCGTTAGTGCGTGAGCTCTATTGAACCGCCGATGAGCAACGAAGTAGGTTCTATGGCTGAGATAACAGTGTTTAGTAATCTCGTTGTAGGTGCGGGGCGTGTCCCTGTTCTCTGTGGAGTCGTCTTCCGATTGGTCCGGGGTAGCGCGGTGGGCAAGTTCGCGCGCAGCCCCATGAGCTTGGAGGAGCTCTCTCTATCTAACCCTGATGTGCAGGAAACCAGTCAACAAGGTGGGGCTTGATTTCCTTGCCCTCAAGAAGTCTGAGTGCCTGTTTGGAAATGGTGCCTTTTTCAAATAGTCTAACTGCTGACCTTGAATCGCTATAGACAAGATCCCGTGAGCTATCTAAGCATAGCAGGGCGAGTGCAATAGCCATTTGTTCAGCACTTTTCGAGCCCCTGGTGCAAACGGAGGCAGCATTGGTGATTCCTTGCCGACCATCGACAGTGACGATGTTGAACGCCCGACGTCCCTTACAAGAGGCGGCATCCACAAAGCTGACCTGTCTCTGATCACTGTTTATTTGCCTAAGGAGTTTGGCCGCCCACAGGACGATGCTTAATAGCGTCCCTATTTAATGACGCCTAGGACATAGCAGACTAGGAGGTTAAGGGTCGTAATGTATGCCTTATTTTTTTTTTATTTGCGCACCTAATAATAAAGTGATTGAGCTTCCGTGAAGCTTGCGGCGCCACACATAACGGCAATAGGAAATCAATGCCCGTGGGGCATTAACTGCTATAACGTCCAGCGTTTAAATCGTACTGTGTCACATGGTAGGCTTTAATCCACCTCCCCCTCTTCCCATAGAATGTAGGCGTCCCTATGACACGTAAAACCCCGACAGCGATTGCTGCTTATGCATGCGACCGCGAAACTATAGCTACTTAAAACATTTGACGGTTGCTCTGGTGGGATTTCAAAGCGCCGGAAGACACGAAACGCATTTCGTCAGAATAATCAGCGGTGACACGCATACCGCACGTATGAGTGAACGACGTTGTGTGATGGCGACACTGCGCGTATGTGGGAAGTTCCATAGTTGTTTCCTTCGTTATAGGACAGATATTCAAAGAACGGAGGGTAAATATCGTCCATTCGACGCGAACAAAGGGGTCGCCTGCGAGAGGTGCGTGTCGGTAACTACTGTTGTACTGTGTTATGACTGCAGTAGACAGTATGCTGTTTGTCACGCGCAAGAATGTAATGCGAGAACCAGGCTATAAAGATAGTCGGAGGACAGTTCCACGCGATGCTGGTCGCTGCTAACTTACCCGTAACGACCTCCCTTCGTCAGGGAAGATAATAATATTTGGGGTTTTACGTGCCAAAACCACTTTCTGATTATGAGGCACGCCGTAGTGGAGGATTCCGGAATTTTTAACCACCTGGGGTTCTTTAACGTGCACCTAAATCTAAGCACACGGGTGTTTTCGCATTTCGCCCCCGTCGAAATGCGGCCGCCGTGGCCGGGATTCGATCCCGCGACCTCGTGCTCAGCAGCCCAACACCATAGCCACTGAGCAACCACGGCGGGTGTCAGGGAAGAAAGAGTTGCAGCTCCGGGGGAGCCAGAGACGACGCGAAAGGCTCATGGACGGTCCCGGAAGAAAGCCGCCGCGAACTGGCGCCTGCCCTCTACTGAGAAGCAGCGGAGTAAAGCAGTTAGGAGTAAGAGATCTCCTCTCCCATTCCCACGGCCAGACACTCCCTCCGCGCCTTTGCGCACGCTGGAATTTTGTGGTGTCGCCCGTCCGATATTCCGTCTGGGACAGTGTTGTTTGTCCTTCTTGATTGACTGTCGTACTGATGGGTTGGGACCTGTGTTTGATTAGCTAGCGCCAATAGGGAGGGTTTAAGCAGAGGTGTTATAATGACGGAGCGGAGAGAGAGAAAGGTGATCTGGGCAGCGTAAACGCGGCTCATCCAGACCGTCGTTGCTAAAGAGCTAAACACTTGACCTTTTTCGGTTTTACCTATTAAACGATGTCAGTACGTTTTGTGCAAGTGCCAGTAAACCTGTTGGTTTTTCGTTTCCCCATTTTCCGAGCTTCTGATTTCTTCAACCCGAATCCTCCGCCACGCTACCATCTAGAACCAGATTCGAGACGTAACCTAGCGCCGCAACAACTGCATTACGGAAGCGGCGTACCGTGTGTGGTCCCGCAAAGTGACCTCGATTTGCATTGACAGACCGCCGAGTGCGCGTTCGTAACTAATCTTCTCGTTTGTCCGAGAACGGATATCATTCTAAGCTTCGTGTGGACTGCAAAGTAAATGACCACTTTGAGTCTAGGGGGGGTTCTTTAAGAAGGAAGCTTTAGATCGGGGGCTCCTGTCTAAATACATGGGACGTGCGAAACCATTTTTCTCGGCAACCACTGTACCAAATCTGATTCGGTTTTTGCATTTAAAGGAAAAAGTCTAGTGTCTGTTGGTTGCGAATTTTTTATTTATTAGTAAGCATTGGGTGGGGGGGGGTGGAAATTGCTAATTTTCAGAATACGATACTATCAAGCTTACAGCTCTCTCACTCAGCAATGAAGAATATCACAGTTCTGTAAATTGCACCTAATAGTAAATATTAGGCGGAAAAAATTGATATATTATATACGGCTCTAAACTAAACAGAGTGTCTACCAACCGGGAAAACCGGGAATTCTCAAGGAATTTGAATAGTCTGTAAATACTCGGGGAAAACTCAGGGAAATTGTGCTTCTATGAGGGAAAATTAGCTGCAGTTTTATTGAAAGTGAACGAAAGTCGCGCTAATGCTGGCTCTAGTAACAGAGGAATCGCAACAAATCGTATTTGACGCCGTGTCACCGGCTCGAGGAGTTTCCAGAATACAGTCAACGACAGATTTTCCAGATGCCCGATTTTTCTGATATGCCCGATAATACGCACGGCTTCGCGGCACTACCACGTACCCCATAGAGTTAATGTATAAGAACTTGTGAAATTTGGCATGCAAGAACACTTCGGCCGACCGATATTTCGGACATTTTGCCGTGACTGTAGGTCCGAAACGGCATTAATCAAAGCCACCAACACCGCCATTTTGTTCCGGCGCCCTAGCACGCAGATCCGCTGGCAGCCGTAGCCATCACCGTGGCAACGCCAGACCTAGCTTCTTTTACGTTTTCTCTTAAGCTTCTTACCGTGCGGTGCCGTGTTTTTTATTGAAAGGATTCGCCGCTGTCACCAGTGGCACCGACTCCGCCGTTGTAATCCTCCAGATTGGCTTCGAAGCTCGGAAAACGCAACGCATTGCTTGTTGCCGGTTTATGAAAGTCAGCTTCGCCTCAGTGCAGCATTGTTAGGCGGTGAAGCAATCTCAATCTATTGCGGTGAAGCTTAACAAGCGTGAGAAGGGGCAATTGTCACGGGGCACATTATGTATTCCTTAGTTATACATGCGTCCATCCCCGTCTCCTGTCGCACTATGAGCACCGATATGCCTAATAAGCTTACTGGCAGGCCTCCAGAGCTTTTTCGGACGTGCCTGTGGCGATTTGAGCCCATATAAGGGCAGCAAAAGACGCATTCATTTTTTCGGACTGCCCGATTTTTCGGACATTTTCGCGGCCCTTAGTGAGTCCGAAAAATTGGACGTTGACTGTAGAACTGACCAAGTGGATGCTTCAAATGGTCCGTGGGGCAAACGCCTGGTGGAAGGAGGACTGTCAGGATTGGGGGCTCAATCCCATCGCTCGTGATCCGTTGTCAAGATTGGAGTCCGGCATGAATTCGAAGGTACCTGGCCCATGCCGTCGTGCAACTTATCCACGCTGAGGTCGTTCATGAAGGCAAGGACTGCTTCTCATCGAGAACGAGGAATATGGGTTTATTTACAGCATTTACATGCAGTTCATCAGTCTAGCATGACTGCGAGAGAAAGTACGTCAGTCTAACACGACCGCTTGAGAGAGTGTCTCAGTCTAACATGACTGCTTAAGAAAGTGTTTCAGTCTAACATGACTGCTTAAGAAAGTGTCTCGAGCATCCGCACAACAGCAGTTTTTAAACACTCGGCCCTCTCGCGATACAAGGTGACGTGAACGTTCCTTTAGTCCCCGTAAACTAGCCGCCTCTCCGCGGGACGCTTTACACAAACGCATGCACGCACACACGTGTTCACCGTCCGAAACCGACACCACACGAATGTCGTAGAACTCGGAGCCCCCCCGGGTAGCGCGCCCGGGAAGCACATTGTCTTGCGTCTTGGTCGGTGCGTGGGAAGGAGCCCACGACGACGTTCCCGCGGCAACTCCCCCACCCGTAGCAGATCAGGTCCGCGTTGTCGTGTTGCGCACAAAGCCTGCTTCGTCGAACTCCTTCAGTCACAACGGCGACGAGGCTAGAGCGTAACGGTGGCGGTTTCAGCACAAAGCCTGCTTCGTCAAAAGCATCCTAGCTGAAGCGACGGAGAGTAAAGGACGTGCGTATTGTTCCTGACACAAAGTCGACTTAGTCACGCCGTGGCTAGAGTTTGGCGGCGGCATTCCAAAATGAGGTTGCCACCGCTGGCGTAAATGGCTGGCAAACTTGCACTGCAGCTGGCCGTTCTTAACAGGACGAGAACAGAAAGGATCCATGCATTGAGGAATGAACGGGAAATGAAGCGTGTCGCCGCCTCATTGAAGAAGCTTGAACTCAAAAAACAAAGTGTTCGCTGACGACAAGGTGCAGATGTCCCTCATCCGAACCAAAATAAAATATTTAAAGCAGTGAAACGCAACACTGAGGCGTTGTGCCGGGGCAGAGAGTATGTCAGGACAGTTGACGCTGACGTTCCAGCTTAGTTTCCAATCTTAGTTGTGACAAAGTTCAGGCCTCATACCAATGAGCTTGCTATCAGTTGATAGAAATAGCTGATATTAGAAAATATTTGCTTCCGTATGCATCTCGTTTTCATTGGTATTTGGAAATATTCGACTCAATTTGGAATGCGGTTTGCCATTTTTCAAGTATATTTTATGAATTATGCATTTTACTAACACCTTGCTTCTGTTTTCTTTTTGAATGAAATAAACATTACACCTTACTATTCAAACTGGATTAAGTAATGTTTTGTTTCAACATGCTTACTAAAGAGGGACAGGATCGGGCAACATGGTGTCAGCCCGTCTTGACGTATAACAAAGCTCTGTCTCATTCAGAAAATTTTTTCCAAAGCACTCGGGGAATTTGGAAATGTCAACTTGGTAGACACCCTGCTAAACCACTGATATGATAGTAGAACTATTGCAAAACCCTTGTACACAATGTAACAAATGCGCATGAGATATAAATTGACATATTAAATTCATCCGCTTTGAATATTCTTAGGGATGCAGTTTACAGAACAGCGATATCTGTTCTTGGCGCAGAGCTAGAAATTTGTAAACTTCGTGCTTCTGTATTTTGGAACTTACAAACTTATGAAATTTATTTATAAAAGTCAAGCCGTAAATCGAAATTTCGCTTCCAACAGTTACTAGAATTTAACGTGCTCCCTCAAATGCAACAAATTCCTTTAATATCGGCCCAGTGGTTATCTCAGAAAAGCGTTGCTGCCTTTTACATGTATTTGAATAGTTGGCATCGGAGTTGGGCCCGAGCTAAAGCTTCCTCTTAAGGCGTGACGAAACCTCGCTACACTCACGTTTTTGCGCAAAGTCCGCGTCAGAACGCGGCCTCCACGGACGAGCATCGAACCTGCGGCTTCGTGCTTTTAAGGAGCAAAATAGCAGTCACGCAGCCTCCGCGGTAGGCCGGCGCACCGAACGCATATTGGCGGAAACACGGGGCAAGAAGATTCGACGTGAGCTGATCACTGATGACTGCTCGATCACCGATGGCTCCTCGTGTAACTACGCGCTCTTCGCTGCGACGCCTTTCACCCTCCCTCCCACACCCCTTCGGTGAGTTTGGCAAGTGCTGTTTCTGCTGATGCCTGCGGTCGCCGTTCACGACACAGCCGCGGTGATACGTCAAGTTGCGAGCGCGTTGCGATCCATCACTGCGACCTCGCGCTTTTCTTCTTATCGCTGGTAAGGTCACGTGGGAGCCAATTTTATTTCTCTCTCACGTCCCTTTGCTGCCGGCGCAGAAGAGGCCGCCGCCAGTAGACACGCCCCATCACATTGTCTTTGACTATAGGTTTATTTCCCAGCTATTCATGTGCAACTAGAATGAAAATTAAATTCGTGCCTTTAACAACAAAAAAACAACATTGTTTCCGTGATGAATTTCTTACGCTCTTATCGCGCAGTCGGCTGGATTTGCCATCGCGAACATTTACTTCTCGCTCTCTGCGTACAGCTGCGTTCCGGAAAATCTGGTTATTTCTTTGAGTTTATTTTTTCTCTTATTTCGTTGGGGGAATTGGTGCGCAAGATTTGTCAGAGCGAGCCTGTAGCCGATGTACGTCTCAGCAGTGTCTGTTGCACGACAAAAATAAAACTCGAGCAAGACCTGGACAACAGAGTCGTGGCATGATTCGTACGTATGCCCTGCGCATGGTGCAACACCGGAATAGTGCTCCCAGTCCTCGTAGCGTAGCGCCAGCGTTTGCGCCTCTTCTTATAAGTGGACTTTCACCAGCTACGAGCTGGTACTTAGCTGATAGGCCCTGTCGAGGAATTTTGCCGGCAGATTTCAGTTTAATGACGCGCCTTCTATGCTCCCGACTTGGGTGTCGTGCCGGCTAAAGTGCGAGGTCACAAATGTTCGGAAATAGGCGGCGGCAGGCGATAATCGCAACGCCATTTGTTGTGCGCACCTTAAGTGCTCTGCTGCTGCATTTTCTGGACCCTTGGTTCGGGGTTGGATAACTTCAGGCCGTCACCCGATGACCGACTTTCAAGGCTACCACGAGACTTGCCGATTTCCTAAAGTGATCCGCACGCGTCATCGGACGCCAAATTGATAAGCTTCCATGGTGAAGCGTTTCTGTCGAGTGATTTCAAACTTCCGACTCCCATGTGTACGCATTAGGGCCTGGTAACTATGGCATCCCATGCCGTACGCATTAACGCTGGACCAACTCTTGTTCACTCTTCGGGAGCCGGTATGGTTTCTGCGTTAATGCGGGAATGTCGCGAGAGGCGTGCAATGAGCTGCCCCTGTGCCCTGACACTCTGCCGTGCGTATGTGTGCGGCGTCGCATACGAGTGATGCAGTGCAACGAACAGTGTGGTCTCTGCTCAATGCGAAGATTTCGGCTGCGGCGAGTGCTCTGTATTCGAAAGGCCGCTTCTGCTCAAGCCCGCTACATGAGACCCGCGGTCGACAAAGCGGCACCGCGCGAAGTATCAACAACTGAACACACGCTCACGCGTCTGCTGATCGGGCCTGCGCACCCCCCCCCCCCCCCCGCCCTTGACTTTCCCCCTATACCGCCATCGGCGCTGCGAAGAGCTACAGCGTCGCACATGGACACCATTGTCGTCGCTCTTACTTTGCATATACGAACATGATGATTTGAATTTCTTTTTGATGTGGACGAGAACCACCGCCACCTCATTTAAGACGCAAATTCTTAACTCTCTACCCCACAGTTATCCTGTTTAAGTGGCTTGAAAAAGCCAAATCAAGTTCACTAGAGTGAAGATTCGGGCCAGTTGTTTATTCACGATCATGTAATAACAGCGCATAAAATGAGGGACGTGCACTGTCTAATTTTGAGGGTTGAGCCGATGCTGAGTGTTTGGACCGTTGAGTCCCCTCGACGGAGGCAACACATCACTTTGCCCTCAGCTTCACGTAGACGGCACTCCCGGACTGGCCCATCCGGGAGAAACCGGTAGTTGCCTTTTCCTATCCTCCTCTCCAATATTCGTCTTTCTGTCTCACTTTCAATCTTTCCTGTCTTCTCCTCACTTCTGTATTACTTCTGATCTTCTGGGCAGAGAGGGTTAACCCTGTGTAAGTAGCTAACCTAGGTTACGTCATACTCGGTTATAATGCTAATGTACAGCACCTGTTTTACAGGTCCTGCAGCATCCCATTGCAGGGCTCCACGGTGGGTGGCTGGCGTTACTGCCGAAAAATACAGTTATGGCTAGTTCCTTCGCCCCACTGCCTGATCGCTCCCTGAAGAGGGGTGCACCGATGAAACGTTGAACTTCTTCATGAAACCAACAGAAACATTAACCACCTTAGAGAAATTAATGAGAAAAATAGAATAAGTTAACCAACTTCTGAAGCAACAAAGTTACGCGAAAAATTTCATTTTGAAAGTTGCAGAGTGGTTTACAAAACCTCCGAATAAACAGTTGCTGTCTTTCTATCAATAGTGTTTTTCAGCTTACTGCGGAAGCTCGCGAAAAAACAAAAAAAAAAAGAAAGAGATGCCCGCTTGCGCGTCGTGATTGCACTGGTCCTAAGCGTTCCGCGTACAAACGAACATAGCATTTAGCCGGGTGTACTGCCACTGCGTCTGCTTATCGCTATCATGAACCGCCGCGAGGGAAGCACTTCGCTGGCGAAAATCGGACAGCCAACGCCTTCGTCACTGCCCGTGTCGCTTTTAAGCGGCAGCACGCCCTGGTTGATGCTATTTTAGTCTGTACGCAGACAGTTTGGGAACGCTGCAATCACGGCGCGCAAGCGCGTATGTCACGTGGTACTTTTTTTTTTTATTTCGCGGGCATCCGCAGTAAGCTGAAAAACAGTAATACTTAATAGATAGAAAGTTAGAAACTATCTAATCGTACGTTTTGCAAAGTTCTCTACAACTTTCTAGTCGGAATTTGTTGCCTAACTGCGTTGCTTCAGAAGTTGGTTAATTAATTTTGACTAATTATCTAATTAAGCAAAATGCAAAAAATACTATGACACACTACATACAAAAGTGAGCAACATGCATTTGGTCGCGTCTGTTTAGAGGGCATCGGCATATTTTTAAACTCTGGTTAAAGTTAACTGAAACATAAGTACTTCGTTTAGCGCAAAACAACGGACACAAGAAAAGGCGACAGGACAAGGCGCTTGTCCTTGTCCTGTCGCCTTTTCTTGTGTCCGTTGTTTTGCGCTAAACGAAGTACTTATGGATCCGCACCAACTAGCCCGCCAACACATTGTGCTTAACTGAAACACTCTGTATACATACGCATTTTTTAACTTCAGGAGAAGTATTCCTGTGCTGAATTATTTACAGATGCTACAAAGTCTTCTGCTGGTGCTGCTTACACAACTCTAGGGCAAGCGTTTTTATTATCCAGGACATTGAACCCACATACAAATATTTTTACGGCAGAAGCATGCGCGATACTCTCTGCAGTCAAACGCATAAAGCAAATGAAACTCACTAGGGCTCTTGTATTCACGGACTCGCTGAGTTTAGTCCAAGCCCTAATGAGTTTACGAAAACGTAAAAACGCTGTCTTTAATGAACTATATGCATTGCTATGTTGAGCGTATATTGGTAAACAAGTCATCGTTTAACCGATGCTGGGTACCTGGCCACAGTGATATAGAAGGCAATGAATCTGCTGGCGAGAACCCTACCTGAGTAGCTTTTAGCGACACCGACACAAACGTACCCATTTCAGCCATGGACGTTAAAGCATGTTTACGGCATAATTTGAATAAGCATTGGTAAAAACAGCGGGATAGCCAGGTATCCAATAAACTACACTTCATCAAACCTAAATTAGGGTACTAGACATCGGAGAAAACAGTACGATGCAAGGAAGTGCTCCTTGTCGATTAAGAATAGGTCGTACCTTCGGCACTGACCCCTACCTACTGACTGGAGGTGATCATCCGTCATGTCGAAGGTGTGGCGACAGCCTTACAGTTCTCCGTGTGTCCTCGTCCAGTGCAGGGAACTAGACGATGAGCGTAAGAAGTACTTTCACTCTGCGTATCGTCCGCAAATTCCACTTCACTCACCATATTTTCCTTAGTCACGAACCGCTTTTTGACTTTAAAACAGTTTTTAGGTTCTTAGATTTACATATCAGAAATAATTTAGCTGAGGTCATGTGTAGCATAGCCTCGCCTTCGAGGCTGCAGCCGCAGTGACATGCGTTTTTGCAGCACGTGCCTCTCAGCCCTCAACTTCCGGAGCCCTACTGAGGCAGTAGTGCCTGTATACATTTTATTATATGACTTCTTACGTAGCGAACTTTTACGCTTATAGCTCACATCATGAGTCATGGTCATTATTTCGATGCTTGTATATTTTACGCAGTTTTCAGCAACTCTTGCAGCCTCGTTACGTCTACCATTTGCAACTCATTTGATCGTATTATACGTAATACATAAACAATTCATTACCATATGTCATGGCGCTCATTGGCTGTAGGTGGCCCTTGCGCCATTAAACACCACACATCATCAACGAGTGTCTGTGTGTAAATTAAGCTTAAATATTAAATTCCTTACTGAGCAAAACTTGTAATGTACGATGTTATATACAGGGTGTCCCACGTAACTTTAGCCAAACATGAAATATTAATGTTTGTTTACCGTCGCTTGTAGATACTCAGATTACTTTTTTGCAGTCCACCTAATTAAAATAGTCGTAATTTATTACTTAAACAATTAATTAATTTCTCAAATAAATAATTCGATGAAAAGTGGCAGCGAGAAAATTGTAGAGCGACATGGAAAACTCCCGATACAGTTTTGTGTTGCTCAATACGTGCTACCCAAAAGCGTTTTTCCGAGCGTGAAAGAAGCCCGCGAATACACGCAAAATTGCCACGCGACTGGCCGCTCGAGCCACTTTGCGTGTATTCGCGGGCTTCTTTCACCCTCGGAAAAACGCTTTTGGGTAGCGCTTCTATATGATGGCCATGTCGCTAGCGATAGGATAAAAATACCGAAATTCCTGTTTGAATCCTCATTGGAAGCGCTATCCACGAAGCGCATCTCGAATTCACGGCCGACATTCTTCGTCCTTGTTCGCTTTCTGATCACTCTCGAGTAGATCACATGTCTCAACTTTTGCGATAGAAAACTCAGGCTTGAAAAAAACGTCTCTGCGCTCTCGGCCAGATAACGAAACCTGACGCTGAGCGATACTTTCCTGCCGTAAAAAAAAAAAAGAGAATATATATATATATATATATATATATATATATATATATATATATATATATATATATATATATATATATATATATATATATATATATCCGATTTTGGAAGATATACATTCGCGTTTAAAACTGAAACTGAAGGAGGACAGGACAGAATCTGCGTATTGTCCATTCGTGCTGGTGTAAACGCGACATTCGGAAATAGCCGTGATCTTGGCTTCCCTGGAGTACTCCATGAGGCAATATCACCGGAGTTGCGTCACAGGTGTGCGCATTCTGTTCAAAGACGTCGCCTCGTCGTTTCGTGTCGGCTCGCTAAAACGCCGTTTGCAAAGATTTGAGGAACGACCCGAGTTCCACGATATGCTAATGAGCAGGCACATGCAACGACAGCTATAAGAAGTAAGCGTGTCGTCACATTTTCGTCATCCTTAGGCAGCGAACTTATTTTCATCAGTAATTATCAAAATGGTTACATTGCTCGCAACAGGAGTAAACTTGTGTCTTTAAAGTAATGTAGTTTCTCCTGCAAGTATTGTTATTTCGAGGGATCATTTCCAGAAAGAAATAAAACTTTCGACTTAAGTGATGATAGTTGAATTATTAGGAAATCATTCTTATTTTGTCACGAACTTGCTTTTACGGGTTTTTGTGCAGGTTTCACGATTAATTATGTCTGGCGTCATAAGAAGCTAGGAATTTTGCGACTTTTTAATTAACCGATCACTTAACGCAGGGCGGCACGTTGAAAGTTAATCACCTGCCTGACTAATTAACGGAGAGAACGACAGGTGGCAGCGCGGGCACTTGTTGCCTCCGGTAAGCGTCTGCTTCCGGAGCGCGCGTCGTTAATTGTGCGGTCGCCGCTTCTCTCTGCTGTCACTGACTTCTGTTTCGGGAGATAACGCGGCTGTTGGACGCTCAGCATTGCCAGGCCGAGTTCAAGGACAAACGCTCTGGCGCGCAGCTGTCGTTTGATGCATTCTGTCACTTGCGTCGTGCGACGACGTGAGCTCAGCAGACTACGAACGTGTGACGTGTTTTCGAGGCATTAATCTCGCTTTTCTGCGCTGGCGGCCGTACATTTACTGACGTGGGAAAATGTGCTGCTCGGTCAAGAGCGAAATGCCCGGCTCTTTCGCGGCTCTTCATTGAGCAGTAATAACAATAAAAAAAGTAAAAAAAGGGGGTTGCTTAATGATGCGAAGGCTAATCAAGAGTTTGTGGTGGTCCATAACGCACGTCACTACAACGCCACGCTATGCGGAAAAAAAAAATGGGAACGTTCTGAATAATGCCTTTGTGCGAATCGACCCTGTGACAGCCCTCAAGGTTCCGATATGCTCCGACTTAAACGCCTGCGCGCACACTGGTTGCAGTATAGCCCTGTCTCTCCGTAGAGCCGGCGGTGTTCGACGCTCTTCACGTTCGCGGGTGCGCTGAAAACGTGAGCTGTCGGTCTGAGCCTTGCACAATTCTAACACATTGGCAACCTAAAGTCCTTTGTAGTAAAGCCCTTACACATCAATGGTGGTTTCATCAATGACACTTCGTACGTCATGGTCTCCTTTATATGTTTTCTCCTGGACTGAAGACCTACCCACCAGTTTCCATAACCATATTTTTCCTCAATAAAGTTCTGTCTGTTTCTTTCTCTCTCTCTTTCTCTCTCTCTCTCTCTCTCTCTCTCTAGGCGACGCAGAATAAATGACAGCACTGATCGTTTAAACAGAAACTGGTGATAAGTTGAAAAAATTGTGTATTTGGTCAATTAAAAAAATACAAAACAATGTTTAATCGAATTTTAATATGTTGTCCCAGCATTGTAACAATGTGAATATTTGTGAAATGTCAGCGCCGGTTTTCCGCTCGTAGCGAAGTAGTTTCGTGTGAAGGCAACTGACAGTGGCTGCTTGGTGTGTGCGCCGCGATCTGCAGCTGGGTCCGCTTTTTTTTTTTTTTTAATGCCTGCACGCTGCCGGCGCCGCATTTGGCGCGTCCTTGCTATCCATACTGCGCATGCGCTAGCCCGCGTGGACAGAGAGAGCCAAAATTATACCACGCGAATCACGCTGCCGAAACAGAACGGGACTTAGGCGAAGCTTCGAGATACCAATGTGGTATACCGCGACGGTGTGGGTGGCCATGTATAGGGCGACGGGTGTGGCGGTGCCGCTTGCATTCGTTTCGATGCGATGAAAGCCTACTGCCAAACAAATTGCGTAGCTGGCACTTATAGGAACGTTTTTTTCGTTGGTTTTAATGCGCGAGCATTATATGCCTCATTGCGCCAAAATCCGTCGTCGTAGTCGGCGGCCCAAAAATGGTACCAAAAATGGCCGACGGCACAAAGACTAAGACCCGTAAAAGAAATGTTCTGATCGACGTCAAATTTCTCAGGGAGGTTCCTGTAAACAAAGTAACATGATACCTTTCAAAAGATAACTTGGTAAATTTCGGTCTTGCTGGAAATCGAAACCCGGGCTCCGGGTGGTGCGACGAGCACGCTTGTCCGGTGCCACGGCGACTGCACGGTTCTGGCTGACTAAATGTGTGGCCTAGTGCTTGCGTCGTTGGCACGCAATAGACCGCACGTTCGTTTTCTTCTTTCTTATTCTACTTCGAGGCTTTCTTTCTGAGAAACACGTAAGGGTTTCCATTGTAGATTCGTGCTACAATTCGGGTGGATGCCAATTTTTCCCTTTCAAAAAGCATTAATGTCCAATTGAACGTTGCTGAGCGGTCCTTCGAGTTACGAGCTGATCGCGGGCAAACACGCGCCTTGAGACGCTTGGCGCATTTTCATTAAGCCTTACCGAGGCGCAGTTAAAACGCAGGCGAGAGCTTGCGCGGACGAGGAACGCGCGGAAAAAAAACATTTCAGCAAAGGGACTGTAATGCTTTCCCATTGCCGCACGTAAGCAGTCTTAAGTGTCTCTGCCGATTTTCTTTAAGCATTGAAATTATTAAATGACGCGTTTTGATAGGTTTTCTGTTGCTGATGAGCTGGGCAGGATTCTACAGCTGCCGCTTAATGCTCTCAAAGGAGCTCCTTTCGCACGGATGGCAAGGTATCTGAAAGCTGTTCGCTCTCCGGTAAATGCTCCCGACTCTAAAGACTCGGAGTGCTCGTGTGCCAGGGGTATGTACGACGCTCGGCATGGGGGTAGTCTTTGTCGTGACGGCATTTGCACTGGCTTCGGGAGGGCACCGGACGCTTCTGCGCATGGTGAATCGTGCCAAAGTGACACAAAAAGCTGTCGTCGCAGTGTATGCGGTCCTACTTGTATAGTCACTGGGATCCGATCAGTTAAGGGCCATGGTTGCTGCGCATTGTTAATAATTCTATACTCTGTGCTTGGGTGGACATTGCAGAGAAGGTGCGAGTTCCGCTGAAGGCTGCCAGGCAACATGGACCCTTCCACGTTCCTGCCTCTTTCAGAAGACGCTCGTCTTTCCACAAAGTGCAATATCCGTACAACAGCCATTTTCTCCGCCTTGATGTCTTTCAAAATGGGTTGTCTTCTTTCCCCTTGAGCCTTTCTAGCTGCACTCCTCTCCTGTCCCTTCATGGTGTCCTTTTCCGTTCGTAATTATGTCACCTCATCGAATATGCACTTCTAGCCACCGACTTGTGTTCAAACGCTGTTCGTTGTCACCTATGGTGTGTGTCTGCAGTGTACTCTGTCATTCAAATTATTGTGATTGCAAAATTTTTGCTTCATACGTACTTGTTTACCCTGTTCTTTTCGTCCTATGTTTTATCCTATATTGTTTCGTCTTAGTTGTCTTACCTTTCTTTATTTATTTCTCTGTACACCAGTATTCTGACCTCTGGTTGTTCCTGGGCCTATAAAATAAATATTGAGTTATTGTTGTTGTTATTATTGTTCCTGGGCAACGGCAAGTAATTGATTGATTGCTTGCTTGATTGATTGAGTGATTTTAAACATTACTTCCTTGCGCCACTCTACTGATATTGCTTTTCCAAAAAAATAAAAAATGCTAGCTGTCTCGGGCATTCGCTTTGCACAGCTCCAAATTCTGATCGCGTTAACGGTTAGCGCGTGAGCAAAAAAGACTGGCCGCATCTCAGAACGGGCGTTCAACTGCTTCCGCATTCCTGTGCAGGCGAGAAATGTTTTCTGAGCAGCCTTGTGCGCATGTGCGGCGACATCGCACCGCCTAAGGGAGGGGAATGCTGCACCCGTTGAGTGGTGAGAACGATCACCCTTCGAAAAGACGCCTGGGCCAGGCAGCGGGGGCGGTGCTCCCCCCGCGCAGACAACCTTTGTCTTTTAAGACAGTGTGACCGACCCCATCGAGGTTGTCGCTCAGAAAGTGTGCCTGGCTTTGGCGTTCAACTCCGTCACTGGTGTCTCTGTTCTGGTCGCTGTGCAGAGACTCGGGTAGAGTTTATCTTTGGTTCGATGCGTTTTGAAAGTTTTGCAGCTGGAAATGCAGAAATAAATAACTATAAAATAAATAAAATCAATGAAAGCAAAATCAATGCAAGCAATAGAGATGACGCTGTGCACAACAGCGTAGCTTCTCTTCGCTATAGAGGGAACAGACTGCCGTGGCTCCCTGTAACTGCCGAGTCCGTGCTCTGCTCGTCCTAGCTGTTTGTACAAATATCGCCAAACACGGGCCGTATACTCACCCAGGCCAGAGATTCTCAGGCCAGATATTCTCAGGCCAGAGCTTCAAACTCTCGAACATATTCTTCGATTTCGTTATTATCTGTTAGATAATTACGCTCGAAACCTATGCGTATATTGTGGGAAAGTCAATTTTAGAGCAGTGTTTTTTATTAGTAGTAGTAGTAGTACGGCTCGATATACGAGATAGACCGTGCGTGTAATATATTTTTCGGATCCGGATATAACGTGGAAGTCTGTTAAAGCTCTAGAATGGGTGCACATGGAAGGAAAACGGAGTCGAGGAAGGACGCGAAATAGGTGGTGTTAGGTATAGTGCAACATGCTCTGAAGCGCACATAAAGTAGGCTGATAATGATGATTAGATATTGAATTTGCTGGAATAAAATAATTGGTTAACTTTAATTGGGCTCTTTCTTACTAAAAAAAACTAGGAAGGTAACGGCAGTCATAATATTGTTACGTTGTATTCGCTGTGAAGAACACAGTAGGAACAAAAAAATGCTGACAGTCACTTAAGTATCCTTACGTGGTTGGAATGCGAAAGCATAATAATAGTTATTATTATCAGCCTATTTTTGTCCACTGCAGGACGAACGCCTCTCCCTGCAGTCTCCAATTATCCCTGTCCTGCGCCAACCGAGTCCATCTTGTGCCTGCAAATTTCCTAGTTTCGTCACCCCACCTAGTTTTCTGCCGTCCTCAACTGAGCTTGCATTCTCTTGGCACCCATTCTGTAACTAAATGGTCCACCGGTCATCCATCCTGCGCATTACATGGCCCGCCCAGCTCCATTTCTTTTTCTTAATGTCAATTGGAATATCGGCTATCTCCGTTTGCTTTCTCATCCGCACCGCTCTCTTCCTGTCTCTTAGCGTTACGTCTAACATTTTCTATTCTATCACTCTTTGCGTGGTCCTCAACTTGTTGTAGAGCTTCTTTGTCAACCTCCAAGTTTCTGTCCCATATGTTAGCACCGGTAGAATGCATTGGTTACATACCTTTCTTTTCAGTGATAGTGGTAAGCTCCCAGTCAAGATCTGGCAGTGTCTTCCGTATGCACTCCAACCCATTTTTATTCTTCTGTAAATTTCGTTCTCATGATCAGGGTCCCCTGTGAGTAATTGACCTAGATAAACGTAGTCCTTCACGGACTCAAGAGGGTGACTGGCGATCTTGAGTACTTGTTCTCTTGCCAGGCTAATGGAGATTGTCTTTTTTAAGATCTTATATCATTTGTTGTAATTCGTCCCCGGTGCCTCTGAACAGGACAATGTCATCTGCAAACCGAAGGTTGCTGAGATATTCGCCGTTGATCCTCACTCCTATGCCTCCCCGGTTTAATAGCTTGAATACTTCTTCGAAGCATGAAGTGAATAGCATTGGAGAGATTGCGTCTCCTTGCCTGACCCCTTTCTTTCTTGGTATCTTTGTACTTTTTTTCTGGAGAACCAAGATAGCTGTGCAATCTTTGTAGATATTTCCCAAGATATTTAGGTATGTTTTCTGTACTCCTTGACGAGTTCCCTAATTAATCGGTTATGTCCATGATACGTGACGTCATACATTGTCACTTCTGCACAACTCTGCCTTAATCACCTTAATCCACGTTGCTCTGATTTGTACCAACCTTCATTCACCTTAGTCTAATTTGTACCAACCTTAATTCACCTTGCTCTAATTTGTACCAAACTTAATCCAACTAACTCCACTTTAATCCACCTTAATTCGCTTTAATTCACCTTCGTTCACGTTACGTCACCTTAATTCACTTTGCTACCCCTTAAGTC
The DNA here is from genome assembly GCF_050947875.1 of Dermacentor variabilis. Classification (NCBI taxonomy): domain Eukaryota; kingdom Metazoa; phylum Arthropoda; class Arachnida; order Ixodida; family Ixodidae; genus Dermacentor; species Dermacentor variabilis. The sequence goes on from NC_134568.1 coordinate 216,023,545, forward strand.
ACCTTAGTAACGTTAATTCACTCTAAGTCACCATGGATTTCGCAGTACGAGCCGCAGCAGGTTCAGCGCCGGAAACGTGACATGATCACTTGGTCACGTGGGTTTTGGTACCATCGGATGTTAACGCTGGATGCTCGCCGAATTTTCCACACCATGGGGCATAAAATGATTTCGCATTAAAACTGTATTACGAAGCTAACTCTTGATTGGGGGAACCGGTGCCCAGAAAAATAGGCTATACTCGCGGACAACTTTCTATGGCTATGAAAGGAAAGCTACGGGGGCACATGAGTTACCGCGCTAAGTAGTCCGCCAGCGTTTGACAGTGCTTTTGGTTGCTCGGAACAGACGCTGAATCGACGCAGCTTCTACGTGCGACGGCTTCGCGTTTGCCTAGACGCGGAAGGAAAAGCCGCAAAATAAGTAACCTTTTACATTCAGTGGTGTGTTTTGTCTTATTTAACTGTTGCTAATAAGGTGTTTATGTTTTCCCTTCCTCAGCTTAAGCTAACGTGGATGAAAACTCGGGATTCTTCTTAGAAGCGGTCTCACTTGTGCGCCGTTTTGGCTCTGTAGCTTTCTCTTTATAGCCACACAAAGTTGTCGGCGAGTATACACTCAAAGTGTCCGCGATTCGAAATTCTGATCTGCAGGTCAAGCGCGTCGGCTTTTAAACATGACTCGTCGAAAGTGCCACGGTAATCGCTGGTGCCCGCGTGCCTTCCAGAAACTACTGTACAATTCGTGTAGCGTATACAATCAAATTTATAAAGAATTGGCGAGAACATACACAACAGATAGAATCAACGATGACATTCAAGTAAGTTCCAAATCATGCAGACGCGTCTTGCGCTGAGCGATAACATTAAGTTAGCGTGTGAAATGCAGTCCCCGAGAAAAGGATGAGTTAGTACACGTGTCAATAGAAGGGCATTTCTTTTAGAGCACTTCTCTTACGCGCCGTTCCTGCCTTGAGCGTTGGCGTAACCGAGCGAACAAGCACAGCCAAGAATGAAAGAGCGAACGCGTATCCCATCGGTGGATGAAAGACGACGATAGTGAAGGACGCGCGTCGAGGAAAGCGGTGAAGGAGCGCATATGGTGAAAGCGTGATAAAAGCGCAGTGCCTCGCAAGACGGACTCTAGGTGCGGCGACGATCGCTACGAGATGGCGCCAAAGTAGCACGCTGTCTTCTGTTCACCGATAGCATGCGGCGAGCGCGTCCACCGATACCACTCATGGAAACAGAGCGCTGCATGAGCGGAGGTCTGCCTGCATGCGGCGGCTGCTGTGAATCGCGCCTACGCGTCACCCACGCGCTGCCTCTCGCGATCTCCCGATTAGCGAGGCAGTCGCGCCACACTTTGCTATACGTTTCCAATGTGCCGCACGAGACAGATGGTCCGCGCCAGCCACGCTACTCACAGCGTTCTCTTCCTTATATGAACCGTGTACAAATATAATCGTAACACAATATAGTGACGCGCATACCTGTTTCACGTATAGAGCTGGGCTCAAATTTCGTATTAGGGTGTATCGTAATCGTCGGTGAATTTTTGTTTTATTGTTCGAATTTTTTTAAACACTGTAAATGGTAGATAACACAGTTCTTCTTAAGCTGGATTACTCGAAGAGGCGGACATCACTTTCACGAGAAATCGAAATGCTTAATTGACGAAATAAATTATCTAAACTTTTCTATTAATCACGTTAGGGCACTGTTACGTATTCGGCGGCGGAACGACTACGTCTCTCTTTTATTTTCATTTCAATAATAAAAAAAAAACGGACGACCAGCACCGGTTGAGGTCCGAAAGACAATCCAATTTATTTTTGTGAAACGGGCTTTTTGGGCGTTTCCTGACCAATCACCTTGGCGCAAACATAAAAGGTAAAGCGAGTGTCGGCAAGCGTCGCATTCTTATCTGAAGGTGGAAGCGTGAACTAAAGGGAAGCACTGCAGACATAACAGCACATTGCAATTGATGGATTTGCAAGAAATATGTGCTTATTCTAAGTCTAGCACTAATTTTGAAGCATGCTTTCTAAAACTGTGCAACCGAATGCATTAGTGATCCAGTTAAATTTGTCCTGCACTTATTAAGATGGCTTTACGTTAAAGTAGAACCGTGCATTTCGTTAGTTTGACGGCGTTTTCTAAAAACTGGCTCTATATCTCTAAATTCGTCCCAAGTTGATGAGCTCTGAGATATTACCGGCTTCATTTAATCTTCATTTAAATCAGGGAGGGTGGTCAGGGCTGCTTGTGAAGAGGGCGCCACGAATAGCTACGACAAACCATACACTACCTCTAAAGGCTCGGCAACCTTGGAGGGCTTACTTCCCAAGAACCAACGCGCAGATGGGCCCCAAATGGAAGGAGGGGCAGCGTCAGAAAAGGTTGATTTGCCGATGCTATCGGCCTCACGGCATGTTTCTTCCTAGTCTTATAATGCGTCAACATTAGGAGTGTCGAAGTGGGGTAAAAAACTTTGTGTGAAGTGTGGGAAGCCGGTCACGTGATAGAGGTAGAGAGGGGATGTCGGAGCTTAAGAAGTGCAACTGACGGTGGTCTGCTTCGAAGAAGTGTCAGTTGCACTTCGCTTCTAGATGAGGCAGGAAGTGCGTTGAGGGAGCTGCTGAACAACACTTCGCGATGTGGTGAACACAATCATAGATCCGGTGCCTCAAAGAGGTGCGAGGTATTGTTAACGCATTTCTCTCGCATTTAACGCTAAATCGCCACTGAATTTTTTTCCTTCCTCCGTGGCTTTCCCCCATGATTCTTCCGTTTTATTTTTTGTGACTATGCTTCGAGATTGTCACATTACGCTCTCCTAAGCTTTTTTTTTTTTTTTTTTCAGTGAAGGAATACTGAGTATCGTCACGATGGTGACTGTGCTTGCTCGATTCTGACATGCTACACGTGTTTCATTTAGAACTGTGCTTCATCTACTTCAAGGTTTAGAAGAAAAGGGGGGGGGGGAATGCTGGGCGATATTTTGTTCCTTGGACAGGACACAACCCCGTGAGTACGGGGAATGACAATTAGTGATGAGCGTGGTCCGCCATATCATGTGAAATTTTAAAGGCACGTGCTCTGATTCTCAGGCCTTACGACGCCACATTCTGATGTCCGAATCGACTAGTTAATTTTAAGTATCGGCTACTGTACGCTTTCGCCGCGCATATTTCGTTGACCTTATCCGGCTTTGACGACGTAGAATCAGCCTTGCGCACCCAGTCTGCGCGTGCTCAGGGAGGAAGATTAAAGACTGCAAAAACTGGCCACCGCGGGAGCCCTTCTGGCCGCGCGCTTATTAGCGCGAGAAGAAAGCGCTGCGCAATTCAGCGCACCTGGCCGTGTCGTAATGACTGTCGGAAACCACGCAAAAATTAACACAGGCTCGAGGAACGTTCTGCCCCGAAAGAGAGCGAGCATAAGCTCACTCGCCTGGGGCGGGAAGCGATCGAGGTGCGGGGAGAGTTTGAGTAGGTTTAGCCGCACATGCCCGTTCTTGATGCTGCTGCTGTGTGCGCGCGCGTGCGTGTGCGTGCGTGCGTGTGTGTGTGTTCTCCGATGATGCACGTGTCGCCTGATAAGCCACTGCCTCGCATTATAATGACACTAGAGGAGCATTCTTTTTTTTTTCTGTCAGAATAGGCGTGATCGAGATTGCTTATTAAAGGAAACAGGTTATTCGCATCACGGAAAGAGGCAATCGGGTACAGGGTGGGAGTTGGAGGAACCAAAGCTTTCCATTTATATTAGTTGGGAAATTCGTCAGATGCACTGCGTGTTTCAAAACCGGGACGCACCGATTGGCTCAAAGCGAGGGAATCTGCTGAATGTCGCGGCACGGGCTAAGGTGCGCTTTGTTTAATATATTCATTGACTATCTACGCACGTTTGTGAAAACTCCTTTTTGACGTAATGCGCTCATTTCATCTCGCATTAGCATTCTTCAATCATTCAACCATTTATGGTACGGAGATCGACCGGTAGCAGAGTAGTTGCCAATCGAAGGCTTCCTCATAAATGATTGTCTGGTAAAAGTATTGACCGATCGAGTTTTCTAAGTTTGTGGACATCTCGTTTGCCTCCGTGTCGTTTCGCTTCCTCTTTGTGGCGACGGCGTTGTTGCGTGCTTTTGTCTGGTGGCTTCAGTAAGGTATGCGGTGTGCGGATAGCTGGCGCGTGCAACACTCTTCGCGGAGCGCAAGCTGCATTGTTTGCTCGGGGGCACATATGCATGCCCAGAAAAAGCTCGTGCGTCCTTCCGTTTGTCTTCTCGTTGCGCCTGTAATGAGAATCGTATACACCGGTGTGGAAAGGCGCAAAGTTACAATAAAATGAGCCCCCATGGTTGGTATGCGTTTGGAAGAACTTCTGGTCGGGCTGATTCACGGTTCGAGCTGTCTTTAGTTAGCGTTGCGCAAGCAGCATAGCTGAATGCCCCCTTCAGCCGTGAATGATGGAGGTTTTTGTCAGCTTTACCAGCGCGGCGCGCAGGTTTCTTTTCTTACTTGACGAATGACGTCCCTAGGCCTGCTATTGTAGCGCGCTCACCTTTTCCCCCAAAGGGGAGTATGCCGTTGATTTATCTGCAAACGAGCATCTAAGTTTCCTCATATAATTTTCTATCATTCATTCAGAATCGTTTTTAACTGAGTGTGGTGGAGCACGAAATTTGAAAAAAAAAATAAATGCAGATCTCACACATTGTGGGAATCGATGTACGGGAAGCTTTCATGAACCAGCGAGGCAAAGTGCCACATTACGGCAGGAGACGTGTTGCAGATTTCAGCGACGAACGCGTCCCGTAACTTTCATCGTCAGCTATAGATGAGCGCGCTCACTTTTAATAAGTAAATATTAAAATGCTAACGCGCTAAGCGTTTCAAAGTGCTGGCTCGCCTGAGGGAAATTCGAGAGGGTGTTTTATTCCGGCTTTTTTAGGCATGCGTCTGTGGCCTAATGCTTTAGAGCACCGCGCTTCCGTGCTGAAAGATTGGAAACCAACCGTAGGACACGCAATTTCCATCTTCTTTTTTTTTCTTCTTTATTGAGCGGCAGCTTCCACTCGGTGTCAATATGCACATGGGGACTGCGCTCGCAGAAAGTCTATATCAGTTAAAAATGGACACCAAAGTGGGAAGAAAACTTCGCTTTAAACATGGAACGTCCTCGGAGGAACGTATATCAGCGACGACGTGCCCGTATAGCGTGCTTCAATTCATTTTTCGTCATTTCTGCAGATTCCGAATGTCGAGTTGTCCGCCGTTTTTCTTAGCTGTATAATAAGGCAAGATGGTGATAACTGAAGGAGCGAATGCAAACTGTAAAGGCTCTTAGTGAACAACTTCCCGCCTTTTCAGTTGCACATAGTTGTGAAGTTAAAGAAATAAACCCATCTGCTGAACACTGTTTAGGTTTGCTTTCACGTTGAAGTATACGAACGTAGGATAAGGGGGTTGGGTGGGGGGGGGGGGGAATTGTAGTCTCAAAGCTTTCCGGCTTCTTTTTTTCTTTCATAAACGTTGTTTTGCTTACTCGCCTCGATCTTGGATCAAAGTGGTTGCAGCAGTTATGCCTTATATAGCAAAGTGCAGCGTTGTGTGATTGCATGCATGGCTTTCATTTTTTTTTTCGTTTGTAACTGGTATTTTGCCAACTGGTTGCGAATCTGCGCTGCATAAATAGTTAACTAGGTTCTGCCGACGTTTCTGTCTCCAAATGATGAGGCCGTACGCTTGCGGCAGAAATTTAAATGTTGTAGTAGACCGCGGCTCGAAAATAGTTAGCATTAGTCTGCGCCTGCAAGACGCGTATGCGCACGAAGAACAAAGCGAACTGCGTTTGTGGCAGGAAATACTTCTAATATGTGTAACCGAATCTGAGAGCGAGAGATGTAAATAAAGTTGAATGGGGACTGGATGAGTTAACCACCCTAAATAGTTGGCACATTACTCCGGATGTATAGTAAACGATAGATCGCGAAAACGATTGAGTGAGCAAAAAAGTAAACACGCGTACACTGTCGAGAGCTCTTGGACACTCCAATGGAGCGCATTAGCCTCAGTAAATGTACACCATCAGGGAATACGAGGAGTGTGTAAAGTTGAGTTAAACACGCCACATACATTTGCTGGCCGCTTCAAGAAGTCGCTAGCACTTTACTTTTTTTTCTCTCTCTCTTTTTCAAGTGCAGGTGGTAAACGCTTTCAGCGTTCAGCATTTTGCTCCGCAACTCGGTGTTGCTCCCTGCCACTCCTGGGGGATCCTTAGTTCTCGCTGGACAGAATGTCTGTCATTCGCGCTGCTGTTTTTTTTTTTTTTTTTTTCTACCGCCAGCTGCGAGACGGGCTCGCCCATTTGGCAGACAACGTTTCGGAAAACCACTCGTGGTTGCTCAGTGGCTGTGGCGTTTTGTTGCTGAGCGACGAGGTCGCGGTTTGCGTTTCCGGCCGGGGAGTCGGCATTCCGATCGATGCAGCGGCAATGTAAGAACGCTCGTGTGTTTAGATTTAGGTGCGCGTTAAAGAAAAAAAAAAGCCCAGGTGGTCGAAATTAATTGGGAGACCTCCAGTACGCCGTCCCTAAGAACCCACTGGGCACTTTAGGGAATTTAAATTTCACGATTTAACAAACGCACGGGCGAGGTATAAGCGGTCAAAATATATACTCCTCGCTGGTCCATAAGGGCGCGCCTGCAGTCGAAATGAAAGACGCAAGGCACGCGCCGTTGTCCTGCAGCGCACAAACTGCCGCGTCTTCTTTTTGTGCTCAGTGTAACGTACCCGCTTGCACGATGTGCTGATGGCTTTTTTTTTTTTTTTTTGTGCTCGCGGTATTTCTCGCGCATCGCGTTTTGCGCGAACTCCGTATTGCCTATACCCACCTTTCTGGCCCCCTCTTATTATTCACCGTCGCACCGTGGTTTTATGGGCCAGCCTGGCTTCATTTCCTCCTTGTCATGGTTGATTGTATGTCTCACGCATAAGAGTGGTCTCTCTCTCTCTCTCTCTCTCTCTCTCTCTCTCTCTCTCTCTCTCTCTCTCTCTTGTTTTTTTTTTCTTTGTCATTTTTCCTTTGTGCGCATCCGTGGCCTGCGGCGAGCCGCCTTCCGTTTTAACTTCGCACGCTCTCTACGTAAGGCAATATCCAAGCTTAAAAGAAGAGAAAAATTGGGTACGTGACTCAAGGTAGAAAAGAAAAAAAGAAACAAGGGAAAAAAGCAAAAGCTACGCCGAGAAGCGACGAAGCTGCGAGCGATGTCACGGGCGGGATTAGTCCCCTTTCACCTCGGTACAAAAGCAACCTTTCTCGCTTATTTTTGCAACGTACGCAGCCGTCGAAGCTTATACCGTAATGTTTCAATCCTCTTAACTTGGGCTTTCTCGCGGCGAGAGAATCACTTAGAAGTAGAATCGTCTCCTTGCCCGTCTTTTTTTCATTTGTTTCGTTATTATCTTGTTTTTGTTTTTTTTTTTGTTCCCGCGTGGATCTCTTCTAGCGCTTGCGCAGCGAGGCTTACGGGAGGGTTTCATTTTGTTTTAATTTACTACTGATCCTGCGTGAATGAGGCAAACTGGTCCTCAACAATGTGGTCTGAAATTTGGAACGCTGAAAACATGGCGAGGGAGAAGCTGCGACGAAGAGATGCGAGGGAATGTAGTTCATTTTTCTCAAATGCACCCGGCCACCGTGGCTAGCTGGCTGCGTGTGGCGTTTCGGCTGCTGAGCCACGAAGTCGCGGGTTCGATTCCTGGCCGTGGAGTCCGCATTTCGATTAGGGCGAAATTCAACAGTGCGCTTGCAGCTTAGATTTGGGTACGCCTTAAAGAGGCACATGGTCTTGCACGTGCACAATGCTACCCTTTGTTTACTACTGCGAAGCTCTTTATGCGGGCACTGTGCCGTCGTTGTCGGACTTCGCTCAAGAGACGCCACGTGACCTAGCGGGAGAAGAAACGAAGAGCTCAACAGAGGGAAAGGGGTTGGAGTGACCACTTTCCCCTTGCGAGAATGCTACCTTATACACGAATCTTATACGGTTGTCCCACTGTGCATATTCGGCGATTGAGCCGGATTGGCATCGAAGTTATCGATGTTTGATTCCACCCTGCCGCGAAAGAAACAGATATTGACGGTTTGCGGCCAACGAACAGTGCCCAGCGATTGAAACGCGATACTAGGATCGCGTGGCTGCCGGCAGCCACGTCAATCGTCAAATCAATTGAACCAGTCGTCAACACGATTGCCTTGCGCCCAATATAATAATATAATAATATTTGGGGTTTTACGTGCCAAAACCACTTTCTGATTATGAGGCACGCCGTAGTGGAAGACTCCGGAAATTTTGACCACCTGGGGTTCTTTAACGTGCACCTAAATCTAAGCACACGGGTGTTTTCGCATTTCGCCTGCATCGAAATGCGGCCGCCATGGCCGGGATTCGATCCCGCGACCTCGTGCTCAGCAGCCCAACACCATAGCCACTGAGCAACCACGGCGGGTTGCGCCCAATATACGGACCTTTGGATGAGTGGTTCCGCGCATTTGATCACAGCTACTACGTACGCGAAGACGTCGAGTAGCGCGTACTGCTGAGGAACTAGCTGCCTACCATGAGCGTCAGCGCAAGAAAGGGGCGGAGCAACTTGCACGCAAAAAAAGAAGAAAAAAACAAAAAGGAAGCACGGCAAAGCACAAACAGAAATTTCACGCGGAAAAAAATAAGAACGCTTGGAGAACCTAAAAGGAAAAGCACTCTAAAGCATGCTCACCACGCGAGCACGCAAAAGTGAAAGTAAGGTGAAAAGATGATGAAACAAAATATTTACAATATAGACTGCTTGCGAAGTTTGACTCTCATGGTGTAACAGTCAGTGCAATGAACACAGCTTCGCTGTTCGACCATCTTCACGGACTGGAAGGGGCGGTGATTTTTTGTTTGAATTCTTCTTCACTGCGCGTATTCTCATGACGTGAACGAGTCAAGAGTAAAGGAGATTGAATTGGCGGTTGTACGCTGCCCGGTGTGCATGGCGGGACTCAGTGGCGGTTGAATGCACTGTTCGTGGACCGAAGCTCGTTTAGCGACACACCTGCGCATGCAGTGATGCCACAGTGCACACCGAAGCAGTCAGGCGTCTGGATAAATACTGGCTTTCTTTCTTTTTTTTTTTTGCGCCATCAGCCGTTTCATTATTCGGATAGTGCACTATCGCATCACTTAGGAAACAATAGACACGAGTGGGTGCTTTAGCGCTGGCCGTAGCGGGGTATGATCGTTCGATGCACGCGATGGACCTCATTAATGTGCCAGCACATTGTACGACAGTGCCCGTACAGCTAGCTTCTTTATATAAAAGCTCCTTTGTCTGCATTCCCCAAGGCACGCAAAACTGCGTGCAAAATTCTCCAATCTGCCGCCCTGAGCGCTATACGCTTTTCTTTTTCTTTTTTTTAACAGGAGTGCGAGAAGCCTGTAGGGGCTGGATTGCTAGGAGCAAGCCCCGTGAGGAAAGCGCTTCCTTTGAGCCGCGAATGGGGCGGCCTAGCATCGTATACGAAGAAGCAAGTTTGACGGCCGTTCGCGCGTCTTTCTTTTCTCCCCACTAGCGGCGCGCGCCGACGCCACGCAGCTGCTCTTGGCGGGCGCGCACGCTCGGCTGGCGCCCAGCTGTTCGCGGAGCCTGAGGTGCGAGCCTGCCGCCGGCTGAGGCTCGCATGCAACCGCTCGTCCGCCGTGTTTGTAGCTGTCACACGCGACGACGCAGCTGCTTGTCTAGAAAATGGTTGCTTGAAAGTAGTTAGTCACTCTTTCCCCTACTCTATTCAATATCGCTCTCGCACGGCTCCCCCGGCTACTCGACCAGATCCCTGATGTCGCCCACGCTATTTAGGCGGACGACATTACTATCTGGTCGACACGGGGTTCCGACGGAGCCATCCAGAACCAACTGCAGCAAACAGTCGACACAGTTTCCGAGTATGCGAGAAAATGCAGCTTAAGATGTGCTCCGGAAAAGTCGGAGCTCATAATCATTCGCCCACGGAGCCGTTCCTCTACTACCCCTATCACGGTGCACGTGGATGGCATACCCATACCACAGGTTAATCGTGCTCGCATCCTCGGCCTACACGTACAAGCGGATGGCAGGTCAAACTACACTGTTTCCCTTCTATCCAGACAGATTGAGCAAATTCTGGCCATGATCCGGAGGGTCTCCAACAGGCGCTCGGGCCTTCGAGAAGAGGACCTGCTGCGCTTGGTGGAGGCATGCGTGATCAGCTGGCTTACATACCGTCTCCCATTTCAGCGGACCCAAGCGCAACTACTTCGCATAGACGCAATGATTAGAAAAGCGACGAAGCTGGCCCATGGCCTCCCGAACTATACTTCTACACGCCGTCTCCTTAACCTAGGGACACATAACACACTAGGCGAGCTGCTAGAGGCACATTGGGTCAGCCATCGCCAGCGCCTCCTACTCACTCCTCCTGGCCGCCATCTTCTCACACGGCTAGAATACCCTGTCCCACCCCTTGAGTCTAAAACCCGTCCAACGATCTTGTCGTCAGCGATACGCCAAGCACCAAGTATTCATCCATTGCCACGTAATATGCACCCCGAGCATGACAAAGGGCGGCGCAAAGCCCGTGTACGATACATCGGCCGCATGCTTGCAAACATCCCGGAAACACATACTTTATACACGGACACATCACGCACTCAAGAGGGCTATACCTCGGTAGTTTTGGATGGCACCGAATCCCTGAGAGACTCTGCTGCAATGCGCGGAACAAATGCCGCTTACGGAGAAATTCTCGGTGTTGCTCTTGCAATTCGATACGCCATCCGTGTTCCTGAGGAAGTGTATATATTGACAGACTCGCAACAGGCATGCCGGGCGTTCCTATCAGGACATGGCATCCCGAGAGCGGCTCACCAAATTCTCAAACAGATCCCACAAAATACACCAACCACACCTCCCCGCATCCACTTACTCTGGACCCCTGGTCATACCTCGCTGCCGCGTAACGAACGCGCACATGCAGTTGCCCGAGAAATTTCCCTCCGGGCGACTCAGCGTCGTGCGGCGACTAGATCAGAGTGGGGGGATCCTTTGCTTCGTTACAAAGACATACTCCGTCATTATACACGCATTCGTCGCACCCACGCCGCACCACCGCCATCCTTCTCGCGGGAGGAAGCAGTGGCATTACGCCAGTTACAAACCGCAACTTTTCCAAATCTTGTCTCTCTCAATAAATTCTACCCACACTGTTATGCAGATCGTTGCCCTGGCTGTGACAGCTCGCCCACAATCTTCCACGTCACAATTGAGTGCACTGCAAACCTCTTTCCTCCCTTGCCAACTCTCCTTTACCCCCTACGCAACAAAGAGCTGTGAGACGATGCCCTCCGCGACGGACCTCCCGAGGTCTTCCGAGCTGTGATAAAACGGGCTCGAAACATCGCCGGAATCAGCTTAGGGACCCTGGACTGAGGGTTCCTCCCACACTGCTTTCGCCGTTCAAATATTAATAATAAAGATGTTTTACTCTCTCTCTCTCTCTCGAAACTGCCAACAGTATGGCACCTGGAGACGCGCGCGACAGCAGCTCGAAAATATGCTGCTTCGGCAGTCTCTCCTATGAGCATAATGACAATCCTTGAATAGTTTCACCCAGCTCGTTCTTGGGAACACTGGTCATGCGCAAAATCTGGCTGTATAGTTGATTGCGCGAACAGGAATGAGTCGTCGGGTTCGGGTATGGGAATTACGTGTGACCTTTGCCAATGTGTGTCACTCTTTCCATTATTGCCGTAGACACATAAGTGGTGATCGGTTTTCACTCGTATAAGCAAAATCGAACGTGTACAGTGGGAGCTATGCCTCAAGTTTGAATTCGGTGTTCGCTTTTTTCTCGCCTTTGAGCGAGGCGCTGCGAGGGGCCCCACCCTAGATTCTCTGCCAACTTTCGCATTCGTCGTCCCTGCCTCGGGTAATCAGGCGCCTTATTTGTGGCATTTTGTCGCTAGTAGCAGAGTCCTTCCATGTTTTTTCTGGTCACGAAACTGCCGCCTCAGTTTCATATAGCGCCAGCGCCCGCCGCTAGAGGCGCAACCGTGCATGAGAGGGCATGCGAACGCCGCTGCCGCTGTGGTTGTGTGTGGGGCAGCCTCGGTATTCTAGCTTTCTCAGCTTCCTCAACCATCGCTTTAGTTTCACGTAACTATTTTTAACATTGAATATAATTAAATTACTGCCTGAGCGTGTCTTCTGCGATTATATGAGCGCACGGGACGAAAAAAAAAAGCCGCTCATAACATGGAGCTTGCGGTGTTCTCAGACCGAAAAAAAAGAAAGAACTGGAATTTTAAGAGCCAGAACCGCGATACGATTATGAGGCACGCCGTAGTGGGGGACTCGGGATTAGTTTTGATCACCTGGGATCCTTTAAAATGCGCCTAAATTTAAATAAACGGGTGTTTTGCATTTCGCCCCCGTCGAAGTGCGTCCGCTGTACACGGCCGGGCGGTCTCGGTCCGGATTTCTTCATCATCGCCGTTCGCCTCAACGCTTCGGTGGGCTCCGCTTTTTAATATTTGCCTTAAATTAAACACCGCGCATTCACAACAAAACGCCAGTGGTCCCACTTATCACCAGATGAGTAAGCGCCAATTCTCCGTTGCGCATAGCGCCAGATTGTTCGCCGAGCACAGCTGTTCAGTTTCTGTTAAACTGTGGCAGAGAAGGACTCTGTCGGCAGTATCTTATAACGAGATCAAAAGAATGAAATTGCTATTGCAAAGGGCTGCTACCGTAGAATACTTCATGACAAAGAAAAGCGAACTGAGCTGCTCCATGCGCTTAAGATTTCTTGCAAAGCGATGCCATTTCTGAATAAGATAATGCAAGACGAACTTCGCTACTAAATGTCTTCGGTGCGGCTTTTAACAACGGATTAAGGCGAACCTGAAGTGTTAGGTTCAGTTGAAACTAGCTGTAATTAGGCAATTGCCTTAGCAAGCAGTCGTTTAGAAGCGTCAGTAAGCCCAGCACTTATTCACGCTGCTCGTGGTTTCGACGCAGAAACGACGAGACTAGGTATTTTGGTTCTTAATTCGCAAGTATTTACAATGTGTTAAAATGTTGCAATCACCGGTCCTGATATTCTTATCATGGTCGAAAAATGAAAAAAAAAACTTTATAATTCGATTAAGAAAAGAAATAAAACGTGTTGGTGCAAAAACAAAATACAAGCACGATCATTTATTTATCATGTAAAACAAGCGGAGCGAAATACAGATAGTACAGAGGCGTCCGGTCATAAATGGTCCACCATTCACAATGCAAGAAGTTTGTTAAAAGCATCTTTGAAACGGCGTTAGTCTTCAGCGTCGGCTTCTCACGCTCCAGGGACACGTCGTCGCCGTTGATGTTGAAATTGTACGCAATGACTATGTCCGAGGCGTCAAAGTGTTTCGTGCACACACGCGTATACTTCGATTCGAAATTAAAACCGCCACTTTCCTGCCGCGGTATGGCCCGCTTCCATTTCTCGCGCTGCTCCTTGTTATTAGGTAAACAGAACAACGACACCTTTTCGGTCGTGCCCTTGTAGCCGGAACGGCACCCAGGCACGCAACACGTGTTCGGCATCGTTGTCCCACCCCGCCACTTCAACCAAACAGCCCAGCACTCGAAAAATAGCGCAGCACATGCACATAACGCACCCGATCACTCAGCTTGCCTCGCACTGCGCGCGCGTTTCGGTACGCGAACGATGCCCTCTGTGGCACAGTGGCGCCGCGTCGCGGCACCTTTGGGCAGCATATGAACCTCTCCCATAGCGTGACGGCGGAGTTTCGTGACCAGAAAAACTTGGAAGGACTCTGCTAGTAGTCTTGATTCCTGCGCGTTATTGCCGTGGGCCCCCTCGAAAAAAGTTCCGAGCTGTCCTGATGACCTCGGACCTCCCGCGGTGCCTCTCTTCTTAATGGCGCTTTAATGAGCCCTGAAATGTGTTTATTGCCCGGAGGATAAGGAGTAACCTTGAGCATACCGCGATGATTGCGTGGTCGACGCCTAAATTGCAATAGCGAACATTTTATTCGCTCGATTTTTGTTCCCGAAAATGCGACTGCGCCATATGTATGGTTCAGCGGCACGACCCGTCTTTGTGCGGGACGAGGTGGCTCTATTTTGAGTTTACACCGCAGTGTACAGGAGAGAGTGCCGGCTATAGCTTCGTTTAGCTGCAGGGACGCCCAGACCACGGTTAAAACCCGCGGCGTCCGCCAGAACTCTGACTCTCCAAGCGTATACTTCTAATCGCATCATATTGCGCCATCCCGCTTCCGACGGACTCTGACTGTGGTTAGGGCATGTTTTCTTCGGCCGCCACTTCTTTTCGCTTAATATTTTTGACACTTTCCCCATTCCTCAGTGCAGCCAACCGGACAGTTACTCTGATTCAGCTCCCTGCTTTTCATCTCTTGTTTTCACTGTTTCTCTCTCGAACTGAAGCCAGCGCGAGCACACTCGTTCGCTAGCGGCGCAGATCAAGCTCGGCGAAGCCCGATCTTATGTTTGAGGCTGTTAGGAGGAGGAGGAGGAAAACATTTTGTTGATGAGGAAAAAAAAAAAAGATGGCGGAAGGGAGTGATGCAGGGTGGGTCCCTATTCCAAAACTCCAGTGGCCATCGCGACCCGCCCAGCTTGATCCAGGAGGCCCTTCTGGGCCTCGAGGTCAGCAAGAGCGAGGATTTTAGTCAAGCATGGGGCTCCGCATTGGGCTTGTCTCTGCTGGAACCAAGACACCGTGCGTGCCATGGTCAGGGCCCATATTCGCGAGGCATTTTTGCACGCTAGAGTGGTCTGTAAGAACAAGCACCTGTAAATCGAGATAATAGACGTAATATTTAACGAACGCGGCTGGTCAATAATCAACGCTTCGTTCGACGGTGAATTCCGCGCGTGATGCAGGGTATAAGAAACGTCGACGGCACACACGCGACACCTTGCCCTCTAACACTTTCGTCACATTCATCCGGGAAAAGCACGTTCTCGGCGCTTGTGTATGTGCGTGCAGTACACTTGTGCTTCCGTGGTGCGGTCGAGAGACATGCTGGAAGCTTTCACGGAGCACTTCAATGACGCGGCGTACCGGACGGCAGCCTGGCTGCATTATGTACCTTGCCAGCGTAACAAGACACGTTATACGGGCCTCTGCCGGTGCCGAGCGTGATGGACATGTCCATAGTGCCATTTCGATCGATAGTCGTGCGAAGCTGTATAAGCAGCAGTTGCGTCAAGCAAAATGTGCTATCGTGTGTTGCTCCGGCTGTACCTCGAGATCATCAGCTGCTACACTGTGGCAGCTGTGTCTCGTCGCTTCTACAGTGCGCTCCCTGCACGCATGAAATTATCCACCGGGCGTGTAACGCCCTCGCCTTGCACATTTAAAGTGCTCGTTTATTTTACCTCGAGAAACGCTGCCTATTTTCGCTTAACTTTTCATTCAGGCCCACGTTTACACGTTTTCCTTTTTTTTTTTTGTTCTTGTGCATTCGTTGTTGCGTCAGCGCGTTTGAACGTGAGGTCAGGAAAAGGGTAAAAAGAAAAGATTTCGGTGAAAGACTGACTTTTACATATAAGCGGCGTCATGCGTCTGTCTTAACAAAATTCAACGTAATATGCCTTTTTTTTTAATTCCATCTGCAACAGACAAAAAAAACAAACAAAAAAAAGACGAAATTAACTAAGAAGTGACTATTTTGCACTCGAGGCCGTCAGTGACGCCCCATCGTGTGTAGTGTACGGGATCCGGCGGATAGGAGCGTTTCCTTGGTGATGCACGTTATACGCGGCATGCTCCTTACACATGTTCACGGAGTCCGTCCTTTCGTGTAAGAGACAAGTGAACTTGCCGCACCATATAGCGTACCTGCAACGTCTCGGCGCCGGGGATATTGAACGCTTCGCTAGTAACAAGAACCTGCCGAGATAACCTGCGCCGTATACCCGGAGCTGGGCTTTTCCCAATTAGGGAGCTTTATCTCAAACGAAGCCACTGCGCGTTAATTAGGATTTCGTGGGCCTTTCCCTACTTTTGTGTATACGGCGGTCCGTGCCTCCGTGGCCGGTTCGTTAGCTGATGGGAGTCTTAACGGCTTCTTCCCTCCGAAAGAAAGGGGGCCGGCGGTCGTCGTCCGGCGAAGAACTCTCTCGGCTGCGACCCGAGCCGATCCCCCCCGTTCTGCCAAACATATCCCCGGGCAGTATGTGTACGGGCCTCCGGTGCCTATAAGTAGACACGCTGCGTTAAAGCACTACCCTCGCCTCGTGCACGCCGACCCCGCACCGCCGATGCGAATGCAAATTCGCTCGCTTTCATTGCCGCCGGGAACTATGGAGGCAGGAAAGGGGACGAGTACTGAAGGACGCCGGGAGGCGCGGTCAAGGGACGCGCCACTGGAACTTTTTGCGCGCTGTCCCGTGATTAGCGCACGGGACCGTACCGTTACAGCTTTCGCGGCTCGCAGGCGATCAGGCCCCTGTTTTCAGAAATTACGAAACGTGTTCCCACCGCATAAGACGTCATTGTAGTCCTCTTTTTCTTTTTTTTTTTTCGCGCCTACGTTGCCTTAAGACCGGTCGCCGCCGCTTGCATGTGTATTTTATTTATTTGGTAAGGCTTCGCTTTGGCTGGCTTGTCTTTCCGGTTGAGTGGGCCGCGCTTCTCGCGTTGTTACATAGGATTTATAACGGGGCAGGTACCACACAAGCATCTCGGATATTTCTTGCACGTTTTCCCTGTCATAGTGACGCAAGTCGCCAGATTCGCTGAGCCCATCATCAGTTGCAGTATGAGTTTATCGAACACGTGGGCGAACCGTTTTTTGCGCTGTACAGGTTCTGCGAAGCCAAGGCTTCTAGTTTTGTTAACTCGATGCATTAGGTCGGTTCCTTCTATATATATATATATATATATATATATATATATATATATATATATATATATATATGTTCGCCCCCACCGCCGCCGTTTTTATCAATATAGCGCCCGTCCTGATAGCTGCTTGACAGGGGGTATTTTTTATTCGACGTACGTACCTGCCATTGCGAAGGTTACGTGTATTCGTGCCTGCTCTTAGTGGCAAGGGAAAACTATTCTACGTTTTCTTTTATTTAGTAGCCTATAGCATTTGCTCGATACACGGATCGCTCGGGAGCTTCGCGCCCCGATGGCTGCACGTTTCTATACTTGTCGGGGGAAGAATGGTGAAAATTTTGGCGTCTCACGTGCCACAACCACGATCTAATTATGAGGCACGCTGTGTTGGGGGACTCCCGATTAAGTTCGACCACCTGGGGTTCTTTAACATGCGCCTATATCTAAGCACTCAGGTGCTTTCTTTCTTTTTCCCCGCTTTCTACGAAATGCAGCCTACGCGGCCGGATTCAAACCCCCCGACCCCGAACTTAGCAGCGCAGTGCCATAGCCACTAAGCTACCACGGCGGGTGGGAAGAATAGTGTGGAGAGGTGCACGCAGAGATAATAACGAGAACTATCTAATATATCCCTTATGTCACAGTGCTAGATCCGTAAGTACATTTAAATACTCTTGTTTTCTAGCCTCGTGTTTCTATAATTCGTGCTTAATGCTAAGTTGCTGCACGGAAGAAAGCCATCACTGACAGTTTCCTTACAAGTCTGAGGTTCCTTCTTAAAAAAAAAAAAGAAAGAAAGACACGCAGCCATTCTTCGCATGACTGGGCTGACTTCGGGGCGTCTAGTTCGCCTTCTCTTGCATAACTTCTACGTTAAAGCGCGAGCGTGTGCTTCCTGCTATTCCTATTTTCTCGTTTACTTTTTTCTCCGTGTTCTCCCGAGTAACACACTTCCAGACGGTATAGAAACCAGTCGTATTTCGAATGAACAGCAGCTCTGCTATTGGTATTTTTATTTTCTTGTGACAGTTTATCATGAATTATAGCCTTCTTTTTTAAAGCAATATGAGTGGCACCCTCCATGGCGTTTTCTTGGTGAGCTTCCAGTGCTTTAACCTATAAATATCGCCGCTATGTCCCTGGTGCGAAGCTCCAGCCCGTGCGCCCTTTGACACACCGTCGTGGCGAACAGTTGACAGTAGCAGCGCAAAGACATGTGCTGGCGGTGGCACTCAGCCCGGTCACCGCTACGGCCGTCGCTCTCTTATTGAGTGGAAGCTTTGCGGTGTCTATTTTGATTTCGTGAGCACGGGGGCATGCACGCGCTGGCGGTGCCGCCGCTCGGGGTGCGGAAGATGGCGGTCCCGGCGAGCGGCTGTGTTTCCGGCGAGGAATGTGTTTCCTCTTTTATTGAATGCGATATAGAGGGAAGTTTCCCCACGGAAAGGGCCGATTGCACCAAAATAATATATTTAGGAATAATAACAACGACAAAAGAAAAAAAGAACAACGAAAATACGAAACACTGTGAAACGTACCTTACGAAATAACAAAACAATAACAGATTAAGTGCGTTGATTACGGAGGGGGCAGATAGGTCTCAAGTTCGGAAGGTTCTACGGGATTTTATCGTAGACAGTGACTTGATGAATTCCTTGTGAACCGTATGGTGGGGGACACGCTACTGCGGCGTCTTCGGACGTGCTTCGTCTCTCCGTTGTGGATGATTCAGTGAATGGCTGCCGCTTGTATACAGGACTGGTGAAGACGAGGCTCGTTCCTTGAAACACCTTCGTGTTCTTGAGCGTGACACGTATGTGGTTGTACGTTTTAAGGATCTTTTTTTTTTTTGTACTCTCGATCATGTGCGGAATCTTGTACGGATGGATTTAAAGGACAGAACGAGACACAATACTTGTAGGAATATGACTGTCGATCGATGTCATGTACGTGCACCTGTCACTTTTTCTCCCTGGGACGTCCTGTACCTGCTTTGTGGTCCCTTCGGTAGGGTCGACTCTCTAGTTTGCGTACACGCCGTGCAAACAGGATCCCGAAGTGTTCAGCGGACGGAAAGCGAACGTAAATACTCGTGTTTTTTTTTCTTTTTTTTTTTTGGCAGCGAAGCTGTTTACCTGACATACCTGTAAGAATGAGCCGTGCGCGTGGTCTCCTAAGGGGGTATCTGGGCTGGCTAACATACTTAAAGGGACACTAAAGTGAAAAATGATTTCTTCTGCATCTGTAAATTACCGTTCTACAACGCCAAAAACACCACTCTTACAACGATAAGACGTTTGGTAAGCCAGAAAAAGCGCAAGAACGAAATACGGGTGGCGACGCCTACTTAAGTTCCCGCAGCTGGGGGCTGTGACGTCTTGGATTTTGATGGCATCTTCTAGGGCCTGGTGTGGTCTGGTGAACTCGAAGGAGGCTCAGGAAAAGGTCCCGTATCTAACACCACGCACATATTCGCTCATGCTCGCCACTTTGCAAACTCTTGTTGATCACAGTAAGATATTTTTTTTCGTAGACACAACGTTAGGCCAGCATTTGAGATAACTAGTCCTGTGCACTTATGTTGCCTCGTCAATCTGAGTTAATTGCCGCTTTTTGCTACAACCACCATCTTTCCCGTACGGAAAGAGAAATAAAAACTTCATTCATTCATGTTCTGTACTGTGGACTGAACTTGAACTGAGCTCTCTTGAACATGGACAGTAGGTCCATGTTGGTACGTTGTTGTTTATTATATGATGATGACCTACTATTCATTTTAGTACATTAAATGATGAGACCATGGGAAAATAGGCCACCGAAGTGCCGGCTATCCCAATCATCAAAAATTAACTGTAGCAACGGAGGAACGTAGAAGAAAAAGGAAAACGAAAGCAAGAATTGCAGGAAAGAAAATTTGCGCGGTAATATTGTGCAACATTGCACTCACACAGAGCCTGCTATACAATGTACATAGTTAGAGCGCGCTGTATATCGGCGACATGCGAACGTCCAGCCACAGCGTGGTTTACCAGAACAGTCTATCTGCACATAAAGTGCATAAAAAAAATGGTCTCGTATTGTCCGGACTCCCGAGGATCAACGCGCCTACGAAGAGCGAAGTCCTTCATTCGCTTGGTGTTTTGTGCGCGATCTTCATCGGTGGTGTTTGCTGCCCGCCGGCGACGATTGCATTCTCATCTCTGTTCCTGCCCTTGCTCTTCGTAGGCACTTTGCTCCTCGAGAGCCTGAACTATACGCGAATGTGGTGGAATTAATATAGTAATAACAGAGGTGATACGAGAATGTGTGTTGTATAGGAGCCGGGGCTCGGTGGCCTCGGCGTCGAGCGTCACACAGAGGGTCGCTCTCTAGCCTACGCCACCGGTGTGCCTCGTAAGGGTTAGCTGGCCTACGCCATACCGGGGCGTCTCACGGAGGATTAGCGGGCCCACACCGCCGTCCGAGTTTACTTGACGAGGGTTGTTTCTTTCGTGAAGGGTACGAGGTCGAGAGGATGAGGAACGGAACAGGGGGTTTATTTACATTGCAAAGGCAGTCTTATCTACATGTAACAAGAGGTACTCGTACTGGTCGGAGCACGAAACTCAGTACATCGTTCTCGTAGCATGAGCTACAGGTCAGAAGGCTACATTTCTGGCGAGCACACATCAGAGCGCCAAAGGCGTCAGCTTTGAACCCCTCTGTCCTACCTAGATAGGCCAGGGACCGCGGTCGCCCCATTTTCCTATCGGAGCGCTCGTAGTCGCCTTGCGGGCGAGAGTGCGCACAATCACTCCGGCACCTTTGTTCACGGAACGCCATCGGAGAAATACCCACGTCGCACACGGCACACTGTGTCATAGACAGAAGGGGATGCTCGAAAACATTGGTGTCACTCGTGACTCCATTCGCGTGTCTTGGCTCCTGGTATGGCCCAGTAGCGAGCGTTAAGGCCCAACCACTGGCATGCGTCGGTACGCTTCGGCACGCGCCGACAAGCGAACGCGTCGCTTCGCGTCGGTAGGAGGCAAAGGGCACGCAACCACTGGACACTAGCTCAGACGCGCGCCGACGCTCGCTCCTCGGCTGCGGCGCACTGTTGCTGGACTATTTTGTCTTCATCTGTCAAAGTCCGGCCTAAAACAGCCTGGTCTAAACTGACCTCGAAACAATAGGTTAGTAACCTGTATGCTCTTTTCGATATAAAGAAAATCTTTGATTAATGAATGTACGCCTGCAGCAATGGTTTCGTTTTATCCCTGAAATAACAATAGACGCACAAAATATTGACATCAGTGCTTGCGCTCGCGTCGTCGTCTGTCTACGAGGTCGCTTTGCAAACGCCTGCACCAAGGTCGATCTATATAGGTCGCGAAGCTTGGAACGAAAAGCGTGCCACAACCTATCGCCAAAGATATCAAATAGTGGTGGACGATTGAAGCGCGACTAGGTGAGGAAGGGATAAACATTGAAACTAGAAAACCTGTGTGAAAAAAAAATATACGAAAATTTTAGTCGGGATACTGTCATACGAGTAAATATTCCGTTTCAAGTATGTTTGTTGTGCTAAAACAACAAGTGTTAGTTTTTTCTATTTCTTAGTTTATTAGTTCGTTCTTGGTGACCCCTACTAGCCAGTGATTCTGGCGCGACTTGGAAAGACTGTGCAAACCAGCTACTATGCCATGCGGAATGGCGTTGCACAATTGAACGCGCTGGTTTCATCCGAGTTTTTTTTTTTTTAATTTTCTTGCGTGTTTGTTCGAAATGTAGCGTGCGCTCCACTTCAAACTTTGCGTGACCTGGCGAACGGCATTCATTGGTGAAACGTGTGAGTGCAGGTTTTTTGTTATCGTGCAAGTTCACGCTGCAGTATCCCACGGGCTCTGTCTCGTCGTGGCGATAAATGCGGAACGCTCCGCGAAGAAACGTCGCGCTATGTTCGTTTACTCTCCGTAACACAGGCTCTGAGTGTCCTACGGGCAGCAAAATTAGTAAGTGGAATGTTTTCTAAATGATAATGTGGGGCAATGTTGTCTTGTCTGATAACTGTTGCATATGAATAGATGGTGTCGCAAGGAATTACTAATGATTCTGTGAAAAGGATCCGCATATGTTGCTATACATTACGACTGTCTGCTGGCCATAGTACTTTTCGTGCATTGAAACATGTTTTGTTTGGTCGATTATATTGGTTGAATTATTCTCGACGAATAAAACTGAAGTT
The DNA here is from genome assembly GCF_050947875.1 of Dermacentor variabilis. Classification (NCBI taxonomy): domain Eukaryota; kingdom Metazoa; phylum Arthropoda; class Arachnida; order Ixodida; family Ixodidae; genus Dermacentor; species Dermacentor variabilis. Next base: position 216,045,748 of record NC_134568.1, read on the forward strand.
GCTTCTTAAACCTCTGTGGCAACGTCGTTTATTTGCATCATATATTCGCTAACTTTTCTAAGGAAGCTACTGGAGCAATTGCCGTCAATAACAGCCTAATTACGTTCACATTAAGACATACGCTACTCCTATAGTTAAAGGACACGCTGACGTTTCAGCTGAGGCGAGTCGCAAACTCGCCTCAGCCTCAAAAGAAGAGTAACTGCTTGCGTAGCGGTCAAAATGCCGGACGCTTAAAAAATTCAAACATTCGCACCAAGCCGCATAGATCTTGACGTCTCAGTACTAATTCCGGTTGAGACGTCACCTTTTTTTTTTGCTTGCTGTTAGTTGTTCCCACGATACACAGATGGCGACGGTTCCAACGAGCCGCCATTTTATTGATATGTGGGCTTCTATGGAAGCTTCGCTACCAGTTTACATATACCTTGCCTGCACGACCATGCCATATCAGAAGCTGTCGGAAGATTTCATTTTGGTGGCTCATTGCACAGCCAACTATGTAAGAATTAGGCGTGCAAAGTGTCATTCAAAAATCTGTCTTAGAAATATTGTCACGTTGTAGTGACGGCGAATATTGATGCAGAGTCAAAACTGGGAGTTACAAATTTAACTCTTTCTTGGGCGAACTTGTGCCCACCCAAACAAGTAACGCTCAGTCGAAACGAAAGTCGGCGATAGTCGAAAATCTGCTCCGCGTGTCCAGCGCGTCGGCTTTCATGCATCAGTCGTCGAAAGTTCAAGCGTATTCGCCGGTGCCCGCTCGCCTGCCAGAAACTACTGCGAAATCGGTGTCGCGTATGCAATCAGATCATACAAAGTCAGTCGACAACAGACAGAACCACCGATAACATTCGCGAAACTTCCGATACCTGCAGGGGCGTCTTGCACCGAGCAATAACGTTGAACATTTGTTAGCCGGTGAAATACGGTCACCGGATGCAGGTAACGAAGCATGCGGGTCAATATAATTATGCTTGTTGATGTATGAAAGAAACGTGAAAATGTGGATTCAGAGGAAACCAGCCAAAAGAATTGGAACACATGTAAAGTTCAAAAAAAAAAAAAAACATATAGAACAGCTAAAGTTTACGCAATCCGTAGCTTTTCGCCTCCCAATTTTATTTCTGTGTAATCTTGCCCATGGAGCAACTCATGTATTTTTCTAGGTTGTTTTGAAGCATCAACACCGCATCGGGTGACCGCATTGCCGCATTGAGGGGCATTGAGTGTATTGCTAGAAAAATTTTCACTCTGTAAAGGCCATGTTCTATTGCAACTGGTTTCAACATATACTATATGACATATATATATATATATATATATATATATATATATATATATATATATATATATATATATATATATATATATATATATATATATATATATATATAAGGTTGTTTTCACAATTTATGCACTTCAAGTTCAAGTTACCAAACAAGAAAAAAAAAGAACCAGCTTATTGTTTTCAGCCTACTGTAATGTTTTGACTGAGCAATACATTCAATTTGTTCTGCGAGGCATGCAATAATTGCTGTGGTATATTATTTTATTGCACAACACTGGATACTGTAGCCAACCGTTATTAAACGTCAGAAGAAATGAATATCACGGTGCACATGATCAGGCACATAGCATTTTATTGCGCTTTCTTAATTCATGCTTTTTTTAAGTGTCACACTATAGCAATATTGCACAAAAGCTACTGCACTGAAATGATATACTAGCACGTACTTAAGAACACGATTTTATACTACAACAATCAATCAATCAATAAATAAATCAATCAATCAATGTTTATTATAGAGCCCATGAACAGCTAGAGAGCTTTCGTACCGGTGCACTTAAAAAGCAATATGCCAGCCAAAATATACAGAGAACACAAATGTGGTAGACAAAACAATGAGAGAGAGGGACACAAATAGGGAAAAGGAAAACGAGGAAGCATAACAGGGAGTTAATCATACAACATGATTATGTACGTACATACAAAACACAGGAAATGAACTCTGAAATATGTCAATACAGGCACAATTCCTATTACTTTTTTTGGAGTCGAGCCATATATAGGACAGTCTTTAATGCAACAAGGCCAGGCAGAGAATGCGGAATGCTGTCTGGTATACTGTTGCAGTACGAAAAATTACATTGATCAAGAAGTTTCGCGGAATGTGTAATGCTATGGACCAGCTTTACAGGAACAAAAAGTTTGATTAATTAGTATTGATTCTAGAGGTGCGAGTTGAGGAATATTCGAGAACGCTGAACTACGGTCGCTAGAATGGCAAAAGTGGTGCTTTAAGATAGATATTAATTTATTCTGGATACATTAAAAAAGTTTCTTTTTAGATGTTGATACAGTGGCGAACACTGTTGACAGTCTCAAACAACTTTTAGTTGTCGGCAAACAAAAGCCATGCTGTTTATTTTTTTTAAATGGTCTTAGGACTAAGAGAAAGCAAAGAACGCAATACCGATTCAAACACTTTTGACGCAGTGCAGAGGATAGATGTAGGCCGGCTGTCAGTAACTGCACGTGGAGCACCCGATTTATGCACGGGCGATATCCATGCTATACCTTCCGAGTGCTAGAAAATGTGCTAGACTTTAGGGAACTATTGCAGATGCTTGTGAGAACAGGAAACAAGTATGCTTCCATACATTTTAAGCACTGCAGAAGAAATACCACCAGCACCACAAGAAAGGGAATGCTGGAGGCGTTTCATACACTTGAAAACAAGGTTTTCATTGACTGATAGCGTACACATCGTGCCAAATTGAGAAGGAAGGTTACTTGAAGCATCTTTTACACCATATACAGAACAGAAATGTTCGGCAAAGGTATCAGCAGTGTTCGAGACAACATCACCATTTTCATCAAGAAGACATCTTTGGCGCTCTCTTCTAATAATAATAATAATAATAATAATAATAATAATAATAATAATAATAATAATAATAATAATGGTAACATGGCATTCTAGACAGCTCGCAAGAATAAAAAGAAACGCTGATGCCGGCACGCACACGTACGCACCCACGCGCGCACGCACGCACACAGACCCACGCACACATTTGGTCAATCCCAGATCACGACACACACGCACACAGTCGACGGGTGCAGAACACGCAGGAGTGCCAATTCAGTCCGGTTTAGAAGGGGAGTCCGAATGGCCGGGGGGGGGGGGGAGAAAGCTCTGTATGCCAGATATACGCATGGAATTGCGGTGTCGGGCCGTACAGAAGTGATGGGGCTCAGGCTATGCTGACCGCTTCTTCAGACGGACTGAAGAAGAAATATGAATGCTGTCCAGATAGTCGTCAAGCAACCTGCAGAATAGACAGACTAGTGCAATGTTTTACTGGCTTTGCAGGGTGTGCCACTTCAGGGCTTTGAAGGGCTTGAATCCTCGTAGGCTGACATGAGCTTGGGACGACCGAAAAGACGGGAGTATATAGAGGGTGCCTGTTGTTCGGCGCTGAACAAGCTCAAGTTTGTCAGCGACGTGAGTTTGGTACAGGGACTATTCTGATGGGCAGTATTCAAGCCGTGGCAGAATGATAGAAGTGTAGAGTGCTCGGAAAACCTCAGGTCCCCAGGGAAGGGAGACACGGGACACAAACCCAAGAATGCGATGATCCTTAGATACAGTGCTGGTTACATATGCGGAAAAGTCGAGGGAAGGGCTGTATGTTACACACAGAATGGAAAGGCCCGAGCAGTCTTCATAGGGGTGCCTCCGAGGAAGCAGGTTGGACACGCAGCAGTTTTGTTGGGGCTGATACGCGTGGCAGCACTTCTTGCAGTGCTACTACAAAGTTTGTTATTGTAGGCCCAGTCGTTCACCTTTGCGGAATGTATTTATTTCAAACACATACGCTGTAAATCGGCATAATGTTGCAGTGGAAGTGTTAACTTGTTAATCGCACACATTCTGCAAAGATGCATTAGGAACTTGGTTTTGAGTTTATCTTTTCTATCGCGCTATAGATAGGTTCACGGCGTGCAATGAGTGCTGGAACGGCGCAATTCTTAAGATGAAGACGCGTTTAAAGGGTGCAGTTCAATGCATTCGCGAGGGCCAAGCTACCAAATGATTTAGCTTCTGTCTCAAGTGAAATATATATACATCGCCAGTTACTTTTAGCACAAACAATTAATCACTCAAAGTTAGTTAATTATAACCATACGGCATTCGCTGTGCAGAATTTAGAGAACAAAGAAAATCGTATTGTTAATGTAGTAGCAGTAGCAGTAGCAGTACTCAACTTGATTTGCGAATATTTTCATAGGATTTGCGGTGGTCGGCTTCGTTCTTTTTGTATTTGGAATATGTGTGTGTCCTTTTGCTTTTCTGTACCTTATTTACGAGTCGTGATATTGGCTTGGAGGCGAAAGAAAAAGTAAACGCGTTGAAATAAACGCTTGAACGTAGTCGATCTGCCGTCTCCCTTCTCAAATACATTACCAGACGTGGTGGCGTAGAGGCTTTGGTGTTGCGCTGCTAAGGCAGCTAGAGGGCGTGGGATAAAATCCCGGCCGCGGTGGCCACAGTTCGACAGGGGCGAAATGAAAATATACGCATTGTTAAGAACGGCCAGCTGCAGTGCAAGTTTGCCAGCCATTTACGCCAGCGGTGGCAACCTCATCTTGGAACGCCGCCGCCAACCTCTAGCCACGGCGTGACTAAGTCGACTTTGTGTCGGGAACAATGCGCGCATCCTCCACTCTCCGTCGCTTCAGCTAGGATGCGTTCGACGAAGCAGGCTTTGTGCGCAACACGACAACGCGGACCTGATCTGCTACGGGTGGGGAAGTTGCCGCGGGAAAGCCGACGAAGGCGCCTTCCCACGCGCCGACCAAGACGCAAGACAATGTGCTACCCGGCTCCGAGTTCTACGAAATTCGTATGGTGTCGGTTTCGGACCGTGAACATGTGTGTGTGTGCGTGTGTGTGAGCCCTCATCCTCCTCGAAGTCGAGAGCCCGCCTCCTCCAAAAGGGCGGGTCATCTACAGTGACGTCGAACTATGACGTCGAGCGGAGTGCATATAAGCAGCGATTGTCGGCTGCTAGTGGGTGCTCGTTGTCGTGCTAGAAATGTACTCGTGAGCTGCGTGCTCGTTGTCGTGCTCGTCAATATACTCGTGAGCTGTGTGCTCGTAAGCTGTTTGCTGTATGCTCGTCTTGCGGGCTCCATTTGGAAGTCACACTAGACTGTCGATGTACCTCATGTTCAACTGTAAATAACATGTAAATAAATCCTGCTTGCCTAGTCCTGTCTCCCCAAGGTCCTCCCTACAACTACGTCCGCTCCAATCCCTACACCATGCATACGATTCAATGGGAGCATGTTGAAGAAACCCAGGTGGACAAAATTAATCCAGAGTACCCCACTACGGCTTGCCTCGTGCTGATACTGTGGTTTTAACAGGCAAAATCCCAGAATTCATTTCAATTCAATGTAATGCTGTACCTTCGTGCCTGAACGCACATACGGTTGTTGCGTTTTGAGCATGGTGACCTAGGTGCGCTGCTGCTTTGGATGCACACACCATCGGAGCACACTTCAGCGCTCTTATTTCCATACCTTTTTTTTTTGTTTATCCTATCTTGCCCCTGGGCGCTTCTGTTCCTTCTTGCTTCGTTCCTTGCGAAAGCACTTGCCTTTGGGTGACGATAGCCTCTGCCCTGCTCCAGCTCATGCTTCCTTCTCTCCTTCGTAGTAAAATAAAACGACAAAGTAAACACGCGAAAAGAATAAGGCTCCCGAGGAAGAGCCGTTTTCTCAGCTTACCCCGATTGAGTTTCCTTAACCGTCATCTACTTTGGACTCGATTATCGTTAGATTCATTTTATCGCTGTTTCCCGGCGACAGCGGCGCCGCCGACCGGCCGCAATCAACTGGCGGTGCGCTCAGCCGAGACGTGGCTAATCCGATTGCTTTCCCGCCGGCAGATCCGTGCCGAGCCCAGCGGCGGGGCGCTGCGACAACTACGTGCAGGTTTCGCCTCGTGCGAAATGCGTGGCTTTGTCGGCGCTCGGCTGCCTTTATGGGCCCCGCATTGTTGAGCGCACAAGGCAGTAAACTAGCGCTTGAGTTCCAAAAGAAATAAAAATAAGAATATAAAAACGAAGAAGCTGTCATTGTAGATGCTCTTCCGGCTCTTGTCTCGCACCTTTGTTTGTTCTGTCCATCATTTTTGTTTTCTTTCATTTGGTGGGCGACGGTGGCAGGACCGCGAAGGAAAGCGAACGCACAGCGGCGAACGCCTTCTTATAATTCACGTGCACGTACGCCATGCACAACACGGGTGGTGTTTTCTCGTGAGGGTTGTCTGGTTTATTTTTTTTTCTTCTCCCGCTCTCTTGTTCCGTGACGCTATTAACAGCGGCCTGTAGACGACTGCAATATTACGGTGTCAATCATACTTGCAGGGAACTGTATCGCTTGCTATAGCTTATTGAAAGACAGAGACGTAGAGGCGAAGGCAGCGATGTTAACCATCGTCGCGCCCCTAGTTGGCTACCATATCCGTGGGGAAAGGAAGTGTGGAAAAAAGGATTTGCCGATTTGACTCGGACGTGCCTGCGATTTATGCTCTGTGCCGCGCTTAATGGACGCGTGAGCTCTGTGGTCAGCCATACAGGGGCCGCGGATCGACTAAACTCTCCGGACATTTTTGATTAAAGAGCACGCGATTGACTGAATTCGTGGACTATTCTTATATATACTTTGGCGTAACTGTTTCGTGAAGTCCAACGCTCTTATGAGACAAAAGCAAAGGTACTGGGCAGCATGCTTAATTTGCTTTGCTTGTTTTTTTAATTTTTTGTATTGATGCCCTGCTGGGCTATGCAGCGCTGACTTGTAAGACCAGGCCAATGGCAGTGAAAGGGACGTAATCGCGATGCGTATACCCGCCGCGTGGTTTAGTGGCTCATGACATTCTGCTGCTGAGCACGATGTCGTAGGTTCGATTGCCAGCCGCCGCTTGCATTCCCATTTGAGCGGAACGCGAAAACGGTCGTGTACTATGCGTTCTTGGCACGCTATAAGACCACAGGTAATCGAGTATAATTTGGAACCCCTATCCCTCCTCTACTACAGAAGAACTTCACTTTGGCCTGATTGGTGTTTACTGCATATCATATTGACCGCACGCATTTCCTTTGCTAAAGGCCACGTGTGCTGGCAGTACTTCCCTCGGGCACAGAACGGCTTGGTGCCATATGATTCCTCCCAGTCAAAGATTGTTAAACGAGGAGTAGCGATGCTCTGCTTAGAATCGGCTCTCTGCAAATCGTGTGTGCACAAGATGCAGCTGCCTTTGACAATCAGATTTCCCGTCTTAAGACGGCAGGGTTCCCTGACTCGATGGTAACGCCAGTGGTGGAAACCCTCCTGCAGAAGGTAAAAGGATCTAGGGGCAAAGCAAGGGTGAGGACGACTGCTATGGCCGTAAGACCTGAAGTGCGGTATATTCACAGGGTCACTCACAACCTAAGGAAGGTGGCAAGCAGGTTTGGAGTCCCCCTTGTCTTTTCAGCCCCTTTTAAGCTGGCGCGGCTCTGCCCCCGAATCTCCCGTGATCTTAAAGGAAGGCAAGGCTGTGGCAAGAACGACACCAAGCCGTATGCAAAATGCAATTTAGGAGTTGTGTACGAAATCCCCCTGGCGTGTGGCAAGTCCTACATAGGGCAGACAGGACGGTGCTTGAATGATCGAGCCAGGGAGCATGAACAAAAGTTAACGAAAGATGAATTGCCGCACTTGCCTGCGCACTGCAATGCCTGTCGCTGTGCACCTCTTTTTAAGGACATAGAGATTCTGGGGAGAAGCCATGACCAGACTGCACGCGAACTGATGGAGGCTTATCACATAAAAAAGAAAGGCCAAGACTGTGCTAGTGACACCTCCATAAATTAGGCTGTTTCAACCGGAAATAGTTTTTTTTTTTATAATTGGTTGCCACGCTAGGCTGATGAGTGTTCTTGTTTGCTGCGATCTGCGCATGTTCTATATGCCTGTATATGCCCACGGGCTGCCGTGAATAAAACAGTTGAAAGTTACCGCCCGTGCTGTTTATGTTTTCTCTCCCTCTGTCCCTGTCTTTATTTGCGGTCAATATGATATGCTCCTCTACTACGTCTCTGATAACCGCTGTATGCCTTTGTGGTGTTAAAACACATCAGCGATTGAACCAATCGATCAACAAGTCAGTCAGAAATACGTAGACATTAGACCTACAGCTGCCGGGTTGAAATTTGCTTGCAAGGCAGTGTGTGAGAGTAGTATAGGTTGCCGTCCCATATTGTAGCGAAAAAAAAAAAAATATTGCGTTCAGCTGTATAAATGGGAGTTGTGCTTCTGCTACGGCAAAAAGGGGCAATTAATCGTAACCCTGACACGAGGCTTGGCTTAGCTAAAAAATAAAAAAGTGCAATGCCCAAAGACGGGTGGCGACGCTACAGTGAGGTTCCCGCACTATGGGAAGCCACCAATTTTGACGTTGTCTTCTCAATTCAGTTTAATCGCTTATAGGTAACGAAGGCGGCTACATTGAATGCTAAGCGAATCACTTCATATACTCAACCTAGCGAGTTTCCAGAACCTTTCCTACCTCAAACCGGTCAAAATGCGCGGAAATGGAGGGAGGGGAGCGATATGTTTCGGTGCAAAATCGCCGAGGAAAAAAGAAAGAAAAGAAATTCGTTTTCAATTTTTCCACTAGTAATCAATATTTGTCAGTTGAACGAATTAAAACATTTTATTGAGAACTTTACCCGTCTAAATTGAACACTTTCTCCTCTTTACCGTCTTAAAAAAACAAACAATAGACGCTATGGCTATACTTTGGACGGCAGAGGGACAGCAAAGGAAGCTACATAGAATTAAAAGCGGGAAGTGATAAAGAGCTCGCTCTTCACAATATTATGTTACAGAAAGAATCTCCGATGCCCTGCAGGCTAGTTCCGCCTGCGGTTAACAAAAGCGCCTCTGCACTTCTGCTTGGAAATTGATAGCTTTTATTCACGTTAAGGTTCGGACGTTTTCATTTTCGCGGATTACCGGTTTTTATGTATGGCAAGCTTCTGATAGCGCTCCTAATTACATATGCGTCATCTTACTATAATGTATTCTTGCCTATTAGTCTAATAGGTTTAAGTGGTGGTTGTATTGTCTGTTGTACCGCTAATATCGTCGTTGTGACCGTGTCGATTTTTCCGGTCATTCAGTCGCTGTTATTTCTCCGCGTCCTTGCGTGTAGAGCGGGCGGGCGTCGGTGTGCGCATTCCAGTGGCGTAGTTGTTCCGTCTTTTCCTTCTTTATGTTGTTCCTTTTTTACCCTTCACACCCAATCCATCCTCAGTGCACGGCCATATTTTGCTCGTGTGCTTTTTTTTTATGGCCACCCCTTAACTCCAAACCTCCCCACCTAATTAGGTCGCCTGAACCAATCATTCGGGGTTGCTCTGTCTTTCTTTACTTTGCGTCTCTCTTACGCCTTCACTCCGAAGCATCGTAATATTTGGAACAAGCCCATAGCACGATGTAACTTCGGCAGGTTTCTTACTTTTCACCCTCTTTTTTGTTTCTTTCTTGCTCTTTTTCGGCGTTTGCCCCCGATAGAGGAGTGCTAACGAGAAAAATTAGCATGGCATGCTGTCCAATCGGAAGCTGTCGACTGTTCATACAACGCATTTTTGCAGCAGCTAACATTTATAGCGAAAATTCGACTGCGAGCTATAGTTATTTTTTCTCGCAACCATGAGCGCGTGCGTTATTAAGGTATGTGATGCAGTATGACTGGTTTAATGATGGCTATTGCCTTTAGAAGACCGCCGCCACGTTGTGCAGCAGAATCTGCAACAGAAATTGGCAGTGCTATTATGACTTTGACTTGTGTGTGTGTGTGTGTGTGTGTGTGTGTGTGTGTGTGTGTGTGTGTGTGTGTGCGTGTGCGTGCGCGTGCGCGTGCGCATTCTGTCCACATTTCGCGGCTGATAAATAACAGCAACAATGAAATTCGTTTCAGGTGAAATGACAGTTTGGTTGTAGAAAAAAAAAGATACGTTGCTATGAAACGCTGCCGCAAATGTAGTTCCCACCTTGCAAAATGGCTTGTCTTCGTCAGCAAGTGTAGGAATTCTGAATAGTGTTGGAAAAATGCAGAATGCTGTGCGAGAAGGACTAGTAAATTTGTTTCTCTTCTTCAAAATCTGCTATGCACCGATTTTTTTTTTTTCGTATGCTGTTGTTGGATTTCAATCGCTTTTAGCACTTACTACAAAAGTGTATTTTCTCTTGGAAACTGCAAACCGTTTCCGATTTGTACTGCTGCTGATTCAGTGAGCACTTTTGAGGGTGTTAACGCTTGACAATACATATCTTGGCGAAAGATTTGGCGAAAGGCGGAGGCATGCATACCTCTACATTTCGCCAAAACGTTTTATGATCGCCAGTTCGCGTCCAGGACGGGGAGCTTTTATCCGTTCACTTTGCTTCTTGATATGAGGAGTCTGCTTGCCAAGAGGAAACGATGCCTAAAGAAAGATTGGATGTTCCTTTAAAAATAAAAATGACTTCGGAGGAAATTTACGGGAGTCCTCTCGCATCGTCGCGCAGCACTAGCCAACGAGAGAAGCAAAGTTGGTGGGTTCTTCATCCGATGCGCTGTGCGTGTTGACTCGAGGCCTGTGTTGCGTGTGAAGAGCTGCGCTTTTATCATTTTAATGGCGCAGAACGCATGCTGCGCAGAAAGTCCCAGGTAACGCTTTGCCAAGTACAAATATAGCTGCAGTAATGGGAATGCGGCTACAGTCCCTTCCAATCCGCCACATTCCGTTAAAGCTACCACACCTACGCTAGGAATGAGAGAAAACGCTTCGAAGCTGCTCCACGACGAGCCGCGCCGCGCAATCTCGGAGGCCATGGCACGTGGTGAGCGACAGGTGGTGGTCGCCGCCACCTTATGCGAAGAATACCGTCGCATCTCTTGCCACTCATAAAGCTAAATGAGCTGTAGCGTCGCTGAGCATTCGGACCCGCTATGTGCGCCATACTCATTGCCCGACTCGGCAACCTTCTGGAAGGGGCAAACTGGCGATGTTGGCGAGCTACGTGTTTCCCGTAACGGTCGCAGGGCAGTTGCAATGACCAGGTGGTTGTCGATTCGGCCAACGAGCGGAATTAGTTGCTTCAGACCACTTTTATGCGAACTCGGCGCGCGCGCGCGCGCGCACACGCACACACACACACACACACACACACACACACACACACACACACACACACACACACACACACACACACACACACACACACACACACACACACACACACACACACACACACACACACACACACACACACACACACACACACACACACACACACACACACACACACACACACACACACACACACACACACACACACACACACACACACACACACACACACACACACACACACACACACACACACACACACACACACACACACACACACACACACACACACACACACACACACACACACACACACACACACACACACACACACACACACACACACACACACACACACACACACACACACACACACACACACACACACACACACACACACACACACACACACACACACACACACACACACACACACACACACACACACACACACACACACACACACACACACACACACACACACACACACACACACACACACACACACACACACACACACACACACACACACACACACACACACACACACACACACACACACACACACACACACACACACACACACACACACACACACACACACACACACACACACACACACACACACACTACGCAATAACAATTTTCCCATTGAAGGGCGCTCCTCTAATTAAAAAGGTAGTATCTAATTAGCCGGTTAATTAGCACACAAACATTACATTGGGAGCGAAAGAGTTTTTTTTAACAACTTGGCTTAAGTTAGCTGGGAGACCCCGTAAAAGGACTTTTGGCGATGGCCCGCAGAAACAGTTGCTTAGCCCAGGCGATTAGCAACAGCGTCGCGACCTCGTCACTTGCGAACCATGGTCGGATTCGCCTGTGCGTTAACGAATCTAATCATGGCTCCGGGATCCAGAACCCCTCTTACCGTTTTGAGTGCAGTGGGAGCGATGCTGAACGGCAACCATATAATTTACTTACTATACATTCGAATATCATCGCAAGGTCACGGATTCGCTTTCCAGGTGTAACTGCATGCAGTGGTCCATCGAAATGCATAGGAATGATCCTTTGTTCAGATTTTGGTGCACAATAAAGGGTCCTGTCCTGTGTTAATCTAACCGTATGCACCTACTATATGACGTCTCCCTCAGAGCTGGTGTGTAGCAATTAATATACTCGTCTTCATCGTTAGCAGTGTCAGCAGCAGCACCGGCTAATTAGGTCCACTCCGCAGGATGAAGGTCTCTGCAAGAGATCTCCAATTATCTATGCTAGTCGGCCAAGCCCTGCTGTGCATGCACATTCCCTAATCCTGTATACACCTAGATCACACACACGCATTAGCCGTCTATTTGAGCTAATGACGACGGACGCGTAGTTATTGTTGATCCCATAGAACGGAATCAACAGGAACAAATGCCGTATTGACCGGTTTCAAGCGCTGGTGCAGACCAATAGTCAGGCGGAAGTAGAAAATATGAGTGCAAATACGTGTGCTCTTCTTACGCCCTCGATGGCGCACCATGTAACTTCCCGTAGTTGCTTCTGTTATTAGTGAACCAAAGTCTTACAGTTAAGTAAAGTATCGCCCACATTATTTTTTTCCGAGCTTCAAAGAACTGGTCCGTCCAAAGCTACGTAAAGTTTTGTTCGAGTTCTTTCTCTCTTTTGTTTTGCTTCGGCGAATGGCGCAGTTTGCTTTGTCAGAAAGCGTGCTCGGCTTACCGGTGTCGCCGGAGCAGTAAGGCCCGAGCTTATTGAGTACGGCACGACCGCGGTCACGCGGTGCTCGTTCCAGCTGCGGAGAAACTGATTGGTCGTTCCGCGCTGTTCCCCGCAAGACTGTGCAAATCGACTAACAAGGTTAAGACCTCGCACCTGAATTCGTGTTACACCGAACTGCCGCAAATTAGGTCCGGGGCTCGATTGGTCTACCTGCAGCCACTGCCGCCGGCCGCCATCATGGCGTTCTCGAGAAAGAGCGATTGCCCTTCTCGACCACTGGCTCCTTGTCTCGCCGCCGTCTTCCCCTTTCTCTCGGGTAACGTATGTGGTCGTTGGATTGGATTAACGCCGATTTGTGGCTCTGGCTCTATGGCCCCGGCGACCCGTCAATAGCTCCGTTTGTTTCGCGCATGCTCTTCGGTGCCCTTTGCGCTCTTTTTGTCCTTGGTGGATCAACGTATAGTTGCCCCGTCGGTGTTCGAGCCGCTTTTAATTTTTTTGCTTCCCTTTTTCTTTAAAGCCTTTTTTTTTTCGCCGTTATTGTTTCCTCAGTGTTGTCTTCTTTATCTGTTTCTTCTTTCGTATCCGACTTAATATGTTTGCCGCAACTTTAAACCTCCACTTCTGTTCCCTGCCTTAAACCGGATTTCTTTTTCGCGTCTCTTCTCCGTAACAAACGTTCACCCTTATTCGATACAGAGGCTCGTAACGCCTTTACATGTTATATACAGAGGCTACTTCGCTTTGCGCGCATGCAAACAGTAAGTTCTTGTGGTTTCTTTGTGTGCCTAGCAGTACCTTCTTCTATTTGTTTGTTAACGGCCTCAGCGGATGAACTTTGCCTTCTGTACGGATTCCAAGCTTCAGTAGGACTTTCGTAACTAAAAAACGTCTCGATTTCAAACAATTTTTTTCGCTTACCTGCTAACCTCGGAGCGATAAATGTAATAAGGCGTCTGAATGAAACATAGCACCATACAAGGCAAATTTTCGCCACGGCTAAACTCATCCAGCCTCTGTAATTAATAGCGGTACTTGGTGCATTGTGCGTTAATTTTTAGAGCATTTATCATGAATGCGTGGCAACTTTTTTTTTCTGTGCAGAAATGTTACGAAAATTGAAAAAAATATAATTTAATTGCGGACGCCCTTTCTTTTCTGAAGTAGCAACAAATTAACACTGGTTTGCCATAATGATGCATACCTATAGTGGGAGTTACATCAGCGTGGCCGGAATATATTAGAGAAGGGATAGGGGGGGGGGGTAATGAAAGTGATCTAATTTTTTGTTAGCTATAGCCCTGCGCTGGAGCGATAACACTTCTACCTCCTCTTGTAAAAAGTGTGTCGACCTGGCATACGGACCGTAGAAGACTGGTCTTCATTTATGCATTCCTGGGCCTCCTAAATATCCCCAGTACCCGTGATGGGGGAAGACGCACTATATATTTTTAACCTGATTTCATACACGCAGCCCATCACACCTTGCTATAGTTCCCAAACATGGCTGCCACGATATTTGTGCACCATATTGTCGCGGGTACATTTTCTTTTTCTTTTGACGTGACCGTTTTTCGCCGGATTATCAGTTATCGATTTGTCGCTCGGCGCAAGACGCGCCTGCCGTGCTGTCACGTGTTTCATGTTTACGCAGCTTCTCAACGTGATAGTACCCCAAGATGGCGGCCACAATTATGTCATTGTAAACAATTTATATTTAAGGAACTATACTGTTGAGCAGCGTGGTTGAAGTACTGACGGTGCCAAGGTCCTTGTTCCAATACCGACCGCTTGACCGCGGGCAACCGAGCCACAAATTGTCCTCATACCATATGTTTCACGTAACTATAGAACCAAAACGTTAAAAATACAGTAGTACACCTCAGACGTATGAGACAAGTGGTATATTGTTCGCAATCATCTTGAGAAAAGAAAAAAAGAACCGCGTAAACGCTACGCGAACCTCATCGATATAACTTTGTTGGGTGTTTGTGGGCACGCTGTACAACTTTTCAATTACGACATGCCCTAAAGCGAACATTTAAAGTTTTGCGCAAGTAAACATAATTTTGGCTAACGAATTGCACTTCAAGAAATTGTCTGAGTAGCCAAAAAAATATAATATAAATTGTGGGTATTTCATGCCAAAACCGTGATATTACTATAAGGTACATATTGGGGGACTCCGGATTAATTTCGGCCACCCGGGGTTGTTTAACGTGCACCCAATGCACGGCGCACGGGCGTTTTTGCATTTCGCCCCCCATCGAAATGCGGCCGCCGCGACCGGGATTTGATCCCGCGCCCTCAGGCTTAGTAGCGCAACACCACATGCCACCACGGCGGGTGTGAATAACTCAAGACTACTGTGAACAATGTACAGTTGGTTTTATTCGTCTAATGTGTACATGCTCCAAGTTAGAGCTTGTTTCTGATTAAGGGAAACACCCAGTATGGTATATCGCAGAGGTCTGCCAAATGCTCGGCCCCGTTAGCGTTGGCGATCGGGTGGCGAATACCCAATCCGAGTTGCCGGACAAGCGTGCCACGTGGTATGCCACAAAACTTTGCGGCTACACGTAGAACTCTTCTTGCCTTTTTGCAAAGCCCGTGCTATAGAAGCGCTTGAGAAATAGCTTTAGCTTGGCGCCGACTCTGATTTATTTGTTCGGATACAAATGAAATGCAGAAATCTTCTCATTAAGTAACCGCTGAATTGCTTCGAAGGAAATTTGTTGCATTTAATGAATAAAGCAAATTTCTACCGCATAATGCTGATTTACCACCTAGAGTTGTTGCGAAAACTGCCACAAATTTGTAAATAATGATGATAAAAAAACAGCATAGCACACAGTTAACGCCTGAACAACACACCAAAAAGAGATATCGCAATCCTGTAAACTTCCTACGTTAGAGCGTCTGAAGTGGAGGAAGATTATGTATTAGTTCGCAACTTACGTGATACCGTTGTATTGTTTAAGGTGGTACTGAAAAATTTCTAAACACGAATTAGAGGTACAGGTTTACAGTGTCGTCAGGTTGACGGAGGCCAGAACAAGTAAACGATGCCAGCTAATTACGAAAATGTAGCCACACAAATGCGATATTCTAGCATTATGCGATATTCTAGCATCCATGTATGTTGCCACCCTTGAAAACGACGTTTTTTTTTTAAATATAGCGAATCTAATTTTTATTATAATAAGGATCTACAGACATTCCGAATTGTGCTGCTGCAAAAATTATGTCTCTACCTGGTTCTGTTCAAAAGTTATGACGTCTTTTACAACTACCGGCAGACCTTTCTAAAACCGGAACTGACATTTTGTGAAAACGAAACCTACATTTCAATCATTAAAACACACTTATGTTTGTTTTAATGACTCGAAAAGCCATGCGGCTGTCAAAGGTATGTACGGAACTGGCACTGTGCGAGAACTTGAGTGCATGGCACGTGCAAAAGCGTGTCGGATGCCGACTGAGGGAACTGCAAAAGACAACTCGTGGACTCGGAGGTAAACAAACGTTGACGGATGTTATGATCGATAGATTGCAAATGATAGATTACGGTATCGCAATCATGGCAAATGTAGGAAACCTACGAGCTATGAAGCAGGCCAGACTTCCGAGTCTGTTTCACTACAGTTCGACTGATGGAACTCCTAGACATGGCCTGTGTCCTTTCGATGTGAAAAGTTGGTGTGTCTACAGCCGAGTGAAAGCTCTGGGCACAGGACGCTACAAGCAGAGGGGAGGTTTTTCCAATGAAATCCTGAACCAAGTGAAACTTGTTTTTGCAGACCTCTGTTCTGATGAACTTTTGACGAAATGTCTCCACGGAAAAACGCAGAACGTGAACGAATGCTTCAACGGATGCTCTGGCAGCGTCTCCCTAAAGATGTCTATGTAGGCCTGCGCACTGTTTGGTTTGGAATACTTGATTGTATATGGCACTTCAACAATGGAAATTGTGGCACGCTGGACATCTTGAGGCAGGCTGGTGTCGATCCTGGCTACTACACCACAATAGATTGCCACAGCAGGGACCGAAGACGCTTGAAGAACGCCAAGCGCCAGTCAACGGCGGACGAAAAACAAGCCCGAAAAAAAAAAGAAAGACGACCAGTTGCTAAAGGATTTCACGGTAAACTCGTGGCAGTTAAGGAAGGGGCCAGCTGTGAGCCTGCTGGCTTTCAGCCTCCTACGATCTTCCAATGATGTATATGATATGTTTGGAATACTTCTTTCTTGTTTTGTTTTTCAAAACTTCATTTTCAATTTTTTCGTTGCTTCAGGAAGTCATAACTTTTGAATAAACCAATATTTTCTTATGAAACTTCCCATGCTTCTTTCTGGAACATTACTCTGCGCAATAAACTAGGATAATTGAAAACGATGAATAACTTTTGATGTTGTAATGTTTCTACAGGAATGCAACCACCTGAAATTACGCAATTCTTGGTTTTAGGGCTATACCATACTTAATATTGATGACAGGGCAGAGATTCTAGTTCATTGCACAGCCTGCATGTACAGCTACCTTGCTACTATGCCATTTTTGTTTTGTATCACAGGTTCGGTACTTATGACGGTTGGCGCGATGGGCATATTTTGGGTAATTTCAGTAATTAAATTGTGATTAGTTTTCGCTTTCATTGTCTAACGTATTTAAACAGTCTTCTTAAACAGCCCTTGTTAAGGCAAACTCAAGGGAGTCAGTTTCGGATCAAAATCTAAACAGATTTCTAGAAAGGTGGCAACATACCTTAACGTCCCGAGGGGCCTTCGCTGTCCAGACGCACCAGCACCGGTTCGTCGGCCAACGTCTGGTGGAGCGTTGCACGAGGAAACAAAGGCTGAGCTCCCGGCTTTGGCTGTCTTTGAACATGCGCATCCGCAAGGCTGCTTCGTGGCACACGTTTCTCGGCCGTTCTGCTGCAGTTCCCACCAAACTCGATGTTCATGATGCTGCGTCGCCTGTTACAGCTTGTCTCGTCAGTAAAGTAACTAATCACATTTAATTGATTACTGAAAAAGGTAAATGAATTGAAGTGAGCGTTAGCGAGTAAAAAAATTAAATCGTGAAATTACGATATTACCAGTAAATGTTACAAGTAATTGATTACGTGTAATTCGTTACGTACAAGTCTGCGCAAGACTCATCTGCACGGCTGTTTTGCTTGCGGGCTGGGCACTAAATAAACATCGTGTGCCGTTTGCGTAGTCGCACTGTGGAACAGTTCCTATACAGCCCGTGATGATCTCTCGTCGTTTGTACGTACGGGACGTGCTGTTTTGACGATGGGCCAGCTTCTCCAACAACCAACAGCGCCCTCGGCCCAGACAGGCCCGTGAATCCCGCAGTCGTCTTCGTTGTCGCGCGCGGGTGGCGACAGGCACGGACGCAAGCATTGCCAAATTATGCCGTCATTCTTCGCATCGAGCACGTCACCCCGCATGTCGGGTCTGTGGGCCGTATTCGAGTGCCCTCCACACGTAATGGGCCTGTCCTCGGGCGCTATTATTTAGACACTCTTGATACTTTCCCACGGCGCGGCTGGCTTGAATATTCCCTTCAATACCGTGAGTTGTCGGGAGAAATTGCTCCCCTTTGACATCTGCTTCCGTCCCGGTGAACGTCGCTATATGCGCATACTACGCGCTTGACACTCGTCTTAAAGCAAAAACGTCGCGATTCTGTAAGCAAAGAACAGCACTGAGCTTACCTTTATTTGTAATTGTTGCGCGTTCACCGTGGTCACCAAAGTTACCGTGGAAATTTAGGTAATTCGCCGGTAGCATAGTGCACATCGCCGGCGTCCTTGGCGTTAGAGACGATTCGCCCGCAGGGTATCTTTCTTTTTTTTTTATTGCTTTCTCGAGCTTTTCGCTGAAGGCATTTTTTTTTTTTTTTACGCGAGCTCCCTTTATTCGTCGTTTGCACCTGTGTTTCTCACTTCCTTGCTCGTCTGCAAGCTCCTCCTTATCCGTGTTTCTCTGGCCCGCCTTCTGGTCGTTCTCTTCAGGTCTGTGTTCTTTATGTTCCCCTTTCATCTGGGACAGCATTTTTGTTTTATCTGCAGGTCTACATCTTTAGCTTCTGCCTTCCGGCCTTTCTCTCCACCGCCCCACGGAGTGCGGTGAAACCCCTCGAGTTTGGGCAGCCGCGCACCGTGGGCAGGCGCTTCCCTGTCCGGAAGCGGAACTTGCGGCCATTTCCGCTGTTTTCAGAGAGAGTCGTGCTTCCACTTCCGCTACGGCTTCTGATCACGGCCTCTTCCTGCGCTATGCGTACAGCGCTAAAAGTGCATTTGCCGAGCTTCGCTCTGTGACACTTTAACGCTGAAGCCAAAGACGAACTCGCTAAGCTCGGAGCGTGTGTTAAACAGCCTGCTTGGTAGAGCTCGGAATGTGTATGTACCACGCGTGCTTCGGCAAATGCCTGAGAGTGCTGATAAGCGGCGCAGTCGCGATGAAGACAGTTCGCTTTGCCTGCCTCTCTTTGTTTCTTTTTTTCTCGGCACATTGTTGGCGCAGCGGCGGACATCCGTAAGCGTGGGATTTAAACAGAATCCACTGATTATCTTTGAAATTACTTACTTTAGGAAGAATGTTGTAGTGACGGAATGCAAGCCAGTCATTGACCAAGTCGTGTCCACTTAGTAAGTATCCTGATTTTAGGACCAGTTTCGAGATATCCATAACGCAAATTTTTGGCGAAATGCATTGGCGGTCGACTCAATATCTCAATAGAAATGTAATTCATTACATTCACCAGATACTGCCCCACGAAAGTAATCTGGCAATTCCTAAAACGTGATCGATTATTTTTTAAACTACTTTCCTGCCAACATTTGTTAGTATTCTAGCAAACAGAACAAGCTATACCCTGCCTTTTTTTAGTGCATGTTCAGCAGTTGTTGGTTATGTTCACCCACAATTATTTTTCTTAATTTACCTCGGTTATCTTCCCTCAAATAATAATTATTATTATTATTATTATTATTATTATTATTATTATTATTATTATTATTATTATTATTATTATTATTATTATTATTATTATTATTGTGTGGTGTGCCGTGACTGAAAATTCGCTCGATGAGCGCGCGGCTGTGCTAACGAGGACGGTGCTGCGACGTAGGAACGCCTTGCGCCCAAGGTCCCGGTTGCTCCATGCCGCGATTCCCGCGCCTCTGTCCTCCATGAAGCGCACTGCTTCATTGTTGCTGGCAGAAGGGGCTCCCGGTTGGGCCAATGAAGAGCAGAAAAAATCGTCCGCATTTTCCGGCACGAACGTCCGATGTGGCGGAGCGTTAAAATAAGGAAACAACAACAGCAAGAACATCGACAAAATTATGCATATCCAACGCGCACGTTGGAATCTACGTGATGCGATGCTTTCGTGATGTGGTTAATGAATGAAATGCCGTAAGTGTGCCCGTTTCGTTGCCGAGTCTTTGGCGTAAAGGAAGCTGGCGCGCGCATGTGCTCTCGGGCACCCGTGCTGCTCAGTGTGGGAGAGCTCACATGATGTATATAAGTGTGTGTGTGTGTGATTGTATTGCTTCATTTCTTGTTTGTTTTATATGTACTGGTCACTTCTTGGCCGATCGTCCGCCATAGTATGTAAATTATAGTCATCATCAACACGCGGTG
Source organism: Dermacentor variabilis (assembly GCF_050947875.1). Lineage (NCBI taxonomy): Eukaryota > Metazoa > Arthropoda > Arachnida > Ixodida > Ixodidae > Dermacentor > Dermacentor variabilis. The sequence goes on from NC_134568.1 coordinate 216,066,373, forward strand.
ATCATCTCAAGCGAGCTAGTTGGCGATGCACGATATGCACCGTCCGCTTGTTGGCCAGTCCTTCGTTGTGAGTATGCACAATTGTGTTTAAATCATCGTCATCAACAACAAGAGCACTTCGTAGCCGATCCCCCGTTGTGGGTATGCGCCACAGTAGGGAAATCATAATCGACACCTGGCAACCATCTCAAAGCTAGCTGGTGTTGGCACGACAGAAGCATACGTGCGTTTGCGGCCTAATGGTACCCCACGGAACAAGTAGGCTTCTAACCATGTTTTAACGGGTAAGGTGTGCAGATTATAGGTTTTAGCTCCTGTCGTTACCAGCATATTGTTTAACGCGTTTCTAAACATCTTAACATCTTTTTCTGGACCTGTACAGTATAATTGACAGTTGATTATGTTGTTTATTGTTTATTCTGCAAAAAACCAGAGGTATTTAAACGTCTGTTTTCAGATTGCTGGAGTGGAGTGTTCTTTTTTCTTCTTTTTTTTTTGGGGGGGGGAGATCTTACAGAGAACTCAGAAAATAGAGTTCGCCGTAATGTGATCTTGTACTTTTGTATTGAGTTTCTAAGCTCTGTTACATGCGAGATAATAAAGAAAGAAAGGAAAGGTTGAAAAAGAAAGGGGTCGTGGTCTAATGGCTAGAGTATCGGGCTGATGCGCTGCTGGGCCGCGCTTTGTTTTCTCTCTTCGCCATCTCTCTCTCTCTCTTTTTCTTGGACACCATGGAATGGTAGGCAAAGAGAGCTTCGCTTTAATACTGGGCGCCCGGGTCTGCCTGTCTGAATATTCGCACTCGCGAGGCAGCTGCGTGGCACGACAGCTGGCGTTCGACTGTGGTTCCCGCCAAATTCAACTATGCATAGCTGCATGGCCTTGTGCAGCTCTTCTCGTCAATAAATACCAGGTTACGCGTTCGTTACTGAACAAAATAGTGGAATTGCCGTGAGTGTTACCTAGTAAAAACAAAAGGAATCGATCAATGACAAAACTACGACAAGAATTTGATTGATTACAAAATTTAATTACATGCACATCGTCAGGTACAAGTCTAGCAAGTGGATAGCAGTAACGGTTAGCAGTCCTTGTTTACGACTGGCTGCGAGACATTGTCTCGCGGTATTGGCACGATTGACTGGATCACACTGAAGCAGCTGTTCGCCGGCCGCTTCTGACTGGCTGGGGGTCCCCGGTGCCTCTTTATCGAGCGGCGCCATTCGCCGGCCGCGTACATACAGCGAAAGAAAACGGGGCAGCTTAGCGCATTTAAAGCCACATCACGCCGCCCCCTCTCCTTCCCCGCTGAAAGTAATGATGTGCTCTGCGGGGCGAGAAAGCGGCTGGTCCTTCTTTCGTTCTTTCACTCGACATGCAGTCGGTGTAAAGTTTTTCGGTTTCTTCCGGCGCTGTTGCCGCCGGCCGGTACTTGACGTGCTTGCATTGTATGGCCAAGGCGTTTCAGAACCTTGGCTCTTCGGGAAGAAGCGCAGCAAGAAGGTGCGTTTTCTACCCAGCGTGTCGGGAAGCCGAGAACACGAAGGGCGCCTACAGAGTTCCCGGCCTTCGCGGGGGCGTAAGGGGGGGTGCTTGCGGCCGGAATCTCGGCGGCAGCGTTTTAGTGCGCCTGGGGAACCGCGAGCGTGCCATTGTTCCCAGTGACAGGAAGAAGTCCGGAGACGTGCCTGGAAGGCTCAAGGGACCCCGGGTGTGCGGCGGGGGCTGCCTGGTCAAGGTTGCCGCAGGGTCCCCCTCCCACCGTCGAGTCGCGGGCCAGAATGGGCCAGCGCGTATCGACCGGGGCCGATCGATGCTCGCACGCTGCCTCTGTCGTCCCGATACGGGGCGGCGGAGCTCTTCCCCCCCGGCGGTGCGCCCGGCTCGTCCTGGGCGGCTGCTTCTCCTTATCGGCCGCCACCGACAAAAGCTTGTTCGCGCGCCTGGATATGCGCGTCGACGAAAGACGAGACGCCGAGGGGAATCCCGCCGGTCGGGGCGGCACCGCTCGTGCGCCCCGCTTTGTCTTCTTCCGGCCGGCCAGAACAAATCGAGGTCGCGCGGCGAGTGTCGAGAATGCGGCCACATTGTGTAAACTGCGCCGGTGGCACGAGAGCCTCGTCGCGTGTTGGCTAATCTTTTTTTATAAATTCCTTCTTCCTGCAGTGCCAGCAAGTATTTGTTCTATTTCACTGACAACTAGCTGCTTTCGGGACGATGATGTGGAAACGCAAGACAGGCAGCAAGTCAGCGGTGTTTCCATGTAGGTTTTTTTTTTTTTAAAGCTAAACCAATGTTATTTAAAGATCGCCTCTGGCAGATAGCACAATTCTAAACCTTGATTTAAATTACTCGATGAGGCGGCCATTACTTCTATGAGAAATCAAAATGTTTAATTGTATAATTAACGTAACTACGCTAAATAACTTTTTAATTAATTGCTTTATCCCACATATTTCAATCTACGAATTATAAACGCTTAGTTCCCACGTCCTACGCACTTGGAACGAATTCTTTTGACGTACAGCACCAGTTCGAAAATGTTAATTTTCGAAGTGTCCTACGAAATGCATCGGCGTTCGAGTTACGTTTTTTTTTTTTTTTTTTTAATGAAACCGCTGTTTTATGCATTGAAGCACAAAAGTAACTGGAACACCAATGCATTTCGACAGACACATTGAAAATTAATATCTCGGAACTGGTGCTGTTCAGAGAATTCGTTCCAAGTAGATACGCCGTGCGAACTCAGCGGCTATAATTCATAGATAGAAATATGTGGTATAAAGTAATTAATTAAGAAGTTAATTAGCGTAACTACGCTATTTATGCAATTGGACATTTTGATTTCTCGTAAAAGTAATGGCCGCGTCATCGAGTAATATAGATCAAGGGTTAGAATTGCGCTATCTGCCATGGGCAACCTTTAAAAATTTGGTGCAGCAAAAAAAAAAAACGAGAAAAAATGTATAGTAGTACTATACTGTCTAGGCTTAGGAGCAATGATAAAGTCGGGTTGGGCGTGCTGTCACTTTAGAACATGACAGCTCTGATTTTAACCGAAATACTTTTCGGCCTGCAAATGCATGCTCCGACGTTTCTTCATCTTTGACTAGAATCCGATGGAACACCTTTGGTCCATATTTTCGTACGTGTGTATTCGTTTGGCTGGCCCCTGTTCAGGCAAGTAAAGCGCCAGCAATGTTCTACCAGGCATGCGTATATATGCCATGCCATTTTTTTTTGTCTTCTTTCACGTGTGAACGGGCTCTCCTATTCGTCGTGAGCAAATCGGGCGTTGGTTTTGTTCTTTCTTTTTGTGTGACAAAACAAAGGCGAAAAAAAAGAAGAAAGACTCCAAACGCAGTAGAACTGGCGAATTATTACGAAAAGTAGAACTACAGGAAACCTTCCATTTGTGTCTGTTGATTCGTCACACGGAGTTTTATTTTCCCTTCCTATCATTATTGGTAACATTTTTCTGTTAGTCCTTTTTTTGTTTGAGATCACAACGGCATTGCCTTTCAGTGAAAGCAATTTTATCAGTTCAGTTGAGAGTCGGAGGAAATCCAACAGCTCCTCCTGTGTCCGGTCGTGCGAGCTCACTCGTGTATTTGCCATGCTGTACGCAGAAGGGTATCTGCAGAGCACTGCCATCGCGAAAGCAGCTCCGAGCTATCGCGTGCTGCTCCCGGCGTGCTTCACCGCGCTCCGGTTGGCTCCGTCTTTGCGCTCCAGGGAGCCGTGGCACGCCTGCCGCCGTGACCGTGGCGCCGTCCTGGCCGTCGGACACGTGCAGCCGCGCGAACGGCAGACGTGTGCGACAAGATTGCTCGCTCGTCGTCTGCCGCCCGAGATCGCCGCGGGTGCGTGCCGTCCTCTGTAAAACGGATCGCGGTGGGAAAGTGCCATTTCGTGTGTTGTATATGCCAACACCGCCATTCGAATGTCGTCCTCCGGCCATGCCCCCGTCTCATTTGTTATTGTTATTATTATTTGTTTGTTTTTCTTCTGAGCAGAAACTGTGTTCATGCCGGGGGATAGTTATGGCGTATGGCTAATCGCTGGGAAAGTCTAGTTGCCGATGGACGAGGAGATAAGTTACAAAAGCGACTGAATAACAGCTACCCGTCGTGGTGGCTTAGCGGCTGTGGTGTTGCGGGGCTCCCGGTCGCGGCGCCGGCATTTCGATGGGGGTGAAATGCAAGAACGCTCGTCGGTTGTGTTTTGGGTACGCGCCAAAAATCCCCAGTTGGTCAAACTTAATCCGGAGTCTCCCACAACGGCACTAATTTAATTTTTAATAACAGCTCACCTTCGGTCGCACTGAAGAGTTCTGCCTCTCAAGCAACTCTGAGAATGACGAGCAGTGCGGCTTCCCAGGCCTCTCGCCAAGCAGTTGATGTTGCGTTGTCTTGCACTTGTGTTGCCAGTGTTGCCTGACTGCGTTCACCGGTCGGCTAGCGTTTTCCTTTCGATTCTTATGCTTTCCGAAAGTCGATTAGTTCCGTTGCTCACTAATTTATGTGGAGGTTGCATGTCTCGCTGTATCGCTTGCGTTCAGGCGTTTGCTGTTGACCGTCGTGACAACAATAGTTTCCTTGGCTCATAGACGCACTGTGCAAGTGTTTTACTGGTTCGTGTCTTTATTTGTTTTGCGTGTCCTTTTAACCTGAAGTGACCCAACTTCAATGATATGGGTGCCTTTTTGTTCTATTTTTCTCACAGCACTTCTTTCTTCGCGCTTTCTTTTTTGGTTATCCGGTGTCTTAAGTTACGTTCTGTTCTTCCGGTCTACACGTTTCGAGTGCTGTTCAGGCCGAAGTGCTACTCATACACATACATATTTTGTCTTTTTATTTTAGTTATTGCTTAAAGCACGTCTTACTTCGCGAGTTTCTAACTTGAGAACGAGCGCAACTCATGTGTCTCCTTGATGATTGTACTGCATTTGCCTTGTACGCGCCGCATGCTGAGTGATTTCGCTTTCGTTCATTGAATGTCAGGCGCGGCCACGTCTTCTTAACTGGAGTACTCCCCGAGGAGGCTGCGTGCTCCCGTAACTCCCCCACAATGGGACTTGATGCGAACCGCGACACGCTGGCACACATCTCGGATAGCCGCGAGGTCGTGCTCCAAGCGATATCAAAGCAGAAAGCCGCGTTCGGGCAGCGAGGGAAGGGAGCGCGGATTAAGCACTTGCTCTCACTCCTTGGATGTGAGCCGTGTTGGTTGTGTGGAGAGGTGCATCTGCGCATTTTTCGGGTTGGGGTCGGTATGATTACTGATGATCAAGCTGCGACCACTGAATAGGTCACTCTGACCGCAACATCATCGTGTTACCTGACCAGACCAATTTTCGTCAAACCGTTGACTATGGTATGATTATCATTGGCAGTTCTGACCGTCTTGGTAATACGTATTCACGCCTTCCTTGCGGCGAAATTGCGTATGTTAAATTTTAGCCAAAGGTGCTGCCACGTATCGGTACTCGGGAGCAGCTGTGCGCATTCACATACTGCGCGTGTGACTGGCAAACGGGCGATATGCTCTGTACAGCTTCACAAATAGTTCCGGGCCAGGATGCAATGTGACGAATCCAGTGCTGTTCTATTCCGTTTCGCGCTTCCGTCGATTGGTTCCAGCGGAGCTCCGCCTACGTCATCACCAGGATCGCTTGATCGTGAGCGATGAATGGTCAGAAAGGAACCCAGTCAAGTGAATGGAATCCTTCCATTATACACCGGTCCTGGAGAGGTCAATTCACTTAATGTTACGCTCTTTCCGGCGCATATTGAATCACGTGGTTTCCGTAAGCCTTCCCGGAGAGCACTCGATCGCTTGTATACAGCGTCGCCGACGTCTCAGTATGTGTCAGCTTACCAACGGCCGCTCGACATTCCATCGAGCGGCCGTGGCTTCGCCTCGCTATTCTGTCGATTTAATCAATGCCGCCTTAGCCTCTTGTTCTTTGTACCGTAAATGCACTGACGCTTTACCCATTGCTGCTACTCGTTTGAAAAGTAAGGAAAGATAAAGATCTTCAATAACCTACGCAAGAATAAACTTTCTTTTTGTTGATGTTTTTGAAGTCCTTGCCTGCCGACGTAGTACTTGCCTGCTTCCAAATTGGTACGACGGCCCTTACGCAGTATATGGCCTCCCCGGTCTGTCCAAATTGTTTTTAACGTCTCTGCAATGAGTTCTCGAATACACTCTAATGGCAGCGTCCACTCCGAAAAAACTATTCCGCTTTTGTCTCGACTGTGTCATTTCCGTCTTTCTCCGGTGGCGACGTTTTGCCGTGACGATCGTTTTTCTCAGTGCTGCTCCGCCTTTCTTTCGTTGTAACTGGAACCTCGCTTGAACGATTTCGCGGAGCCCGAGCTTTTGAGGATACGCGTGTCTTGTCTGTACTGGTTCGCTTGCTCGCTAAAGTCTGCTTTGAAATTTGATAGGACCTCAATTGAAAATCTCTTGAAGGCAGAAGAAAGGGAACATAAACTTCGTGGATATGTCTACTTTTGTGAGGGCTTGCTCGTTCTACTTGCGCCATCGACGTTTCCTGTTTCCTCGCAATTCTCCTCTGCCCTATTTGTACTTTGTCCACTCAGTTGCTCGATGTGTATTTCAGTCCCCTTAAATAAACCAGCGTCCCAGTTTTCTTTATTTATCAAGCAGTTACGTAGCTCTGTAGTCCTTACCTTCCTCTTCATTATGTCGATAATGTTACTAGGTTTCCGGCGATTTGTCAGGCGTGCTGCTTGCATTGTAGCGTTCGAAATTGGGCTTTCTTTATTCAGTGAGTGCCCCACTTTGCCCAAAAGGCGTTACAGCAGGGGGTCACAGACTTCAATAAAACACTTCTTCATCTATGCAGCACACTTGCGTCTCTTGCAGCCGGTTCCAATCTTCGATAGTCATTACAAAAAAGGAATTGCAAAACATACTTGTCCTTGCACGGTACTATTTCACTTTGTGTCGGTGGTCATTTCGACTGGATATTTGTGTTCATCAAAGTAGTTGTTACGAGCAATTCTAGTGTTACCATGAAAAAAAAAACTTCAAACGCAGTTTTTTTTCTGCCCAAAGAAAGCTATTCCCCCCCCCCCCATTCCAATTCCGTTTTCATAGCCGTACAGCTGCCTGTCCGCTTGTACCGCCCTCAAACAAACAAACAAACAAACAAACAAACAAACAAACAAACAAACAAACAAACCGCGCAGCTCTATTCTGAATGTTTTCGAGCTTATCTATAGATCTGGCCTGCATCGGGTCCCATACAGGGCATGCGTACTTCAAAATCGGCCTAATACATGTGAGGTAGGCTGTGTTCTTCAAATTCTGAGGTGCCCATCTTAGGTTCCGCTGGATAAAGTTAAGAGCCCTTGCTGCTTTACCAACAACATAATCAGTATTGGCATTCCATGAACAATCATGCGATAAGACAACGCCAAGATATTTGCATGTTGGTTCGATAACAATCTCATACGTATTTATGGTGTATGCTGTTCCTATTTGTTCATTTGGGGGGGGGGACGCGCATGTGAACACACTTTTTTTTATTCAGCGTCATTTGCCACTTCTGGCACCACCTTATCATCATCACCACCAGTCTATTTTATGTCCACTGCAGGACCAAGACCAAGATCCTTGCGATCTCCAGTTACTCCTGTGCTACGCCAACCGATTCCAACTAGGACCCCCAAATTTCCTAATTTCGTCGCACCACGTAGTCTTCTGCCGTCCTCTACTGCGCATGGGAACCCCCCAACATGGGAACTTTTCCAATCATTGGGCAAAGTGCCCGTTAAAAGGGACTTTGAGAAAATTATGTAAAGGTAAAGCGAAATTGGGGCAGCACATCGCTTCAGTAGACGAGGAGAGATACCATCAGGACCAACTGCTTTGAATGCGTCTTGGCTTCTCTAGAAGAGAACATATGCCGCGAACACTTAGTTCCACCGGCGGCATCAGTGGAAACGTGCTTGGGTGCGGTAGGAAGGAACGTTATGGGCTTCGGTAAAAAATTGACAGTCGCTTAGCTCAGCTATGCCAGGATATACGTAGCGTAAAGGTACGCTGTTGTTGGGAGGCCATAGCACGGCGTTGAGCTTCTTGGCGACGTCTTTTCGCTAGGCGTTCTTCGCGTTGCTCCGGTGTCCCGACCGCACGTGGCACGCTCGTTCTTTCGACGCTCGAAGGCCAACTGCGAAGCGACAACCTCGGGGTCTGAAGAATTTAGGTTTTCCAGTCTTTTGCGCCGACTAGCAGCGGCTCGACTCTCCTTAACCTCCATGTCGAGCGCGCTGCATAAACGGTCTCTCCCGCGCATTTATACGCATGGTGCGCCCTCCTCGCGCATGCGCAGTGCCGCGCGGCGCCGTAATCGTAAATGCAGCAGCGGGCGTACACGGCGCCGGCGCGTCTGCGGAAACTGCGACGTCACACCTCCGGAATGCGCCGCAGTCGGCGGCGGCGAGGAACGCGTGCTGGCTGCGGCCGCGGTTGGCCGCGGTGGCAACGCTGCTGCGCCTCTCGTGACGTCACACGGCTCTCGCGCATGCGCAGTATGGCAGGCGCAAAAGCACGCGCAGCTCGGCTCCAACCTGCGTAGTGTAGCTTTACGGTACAAAACACGGATTGGGAATACGTATTTAAACATGTGGCTTTAGCTTCCTCATCAACTATAACCGTATTGCTCAAATAATACGGTTATACGGCTTTGCCGCGCTTTGGTTTGGTTTTCTTTTAGTGATGGCGCGTGCCCCACCACCGCTGGCCTTGTTCTTCACGGGGATGAACCTGGCGACTGTGGCGTGCTTCGTCTACTACTCGCCAGCTAACGAAACGGACATGCAGTTGCCGTTTGTCTTGCCACTTGCATAGGTTTCTCGCTCTCATTGTGCAAATGAGATCTACACATGCGTTACTTGTCGAGCTACGCACCATGCGGCCAGAACAGCCATTGTTAACAAAAGACATTTACGGTGCTCACCGTGATTTTCTTACGCGCGTGTCTCTGCAACTTGTGGTACGCAGGTCGCTTTCATCCTACATGTAAGTACTAAATTAGATTGCTACCGAATTTATTAGTTCGCGTGTTTTTGTTGCGTTAACAGCGCAAACAAACAAACAAACAAGAATGAAGGCCAGGGAGACAAGCACGTGCATCAGCACTGTCATTAGGTGCGTACCGTTTTCTTAATTTCTTAAACGTCCGTACTGCAAACTATAACCGAGACCAAGAAATTTACTACGAGGCGTGTTTTCCCTTTTATTTTTATTTTATTCGAGGAAGAAAATTAATGTAATCGGCGTACGTCTGCCTACGCAGCTAAAGTGCCATGGCTAATTGTTGCGCTCCCTCTCTAAAACATTTCGAGTGAGACCTCTTTTCGTTGCCCCTATTATTCTGACTAGGTGCTGTCAGCGCACGCATGATCACCTACTCGAAAGCGCTAGGAAATTGGCCGAATGTGCTCTGCGCTCCTGTTGGCTGCAGAAATCATTATGTTCTGGCTCTGCACTGCAAACATTGAAGGCAGTCGTTTTCTTGCATTCTTAGTAAAAAAAATTAACGAAAATTACTTACAGGTAAGGAAGGGCTTTAAAACGTTGTTCTCAGCAAGGCTCGGTTGCTCCCAGCGCTTGCGGGAGCCCGCTGATAACAGGCCAGCGTTTTTGACAAGGCGATATGACCAGATATCGAAGGCTGCGCTCTCGATCGTCATTTCGAAGCCCGCCGCGCCGCTATGCCGGCTATGCTTCCAGCGCCCCGCAGTTTTCTTCAACCCGATTCTGTGGCCCCCAGGGAGGCGGTGGACGCCGACGCTTCTTTGCCCTGGAACGCAATATGTGTCCGGCTGTCAGGGTTCGTTCTTATTGAACTTCGCCCCGGTTCGGTGGCGCGTACCGCCAGCTCCGAGCTGGGCGCAACGAAGCGGCAGGCTTGACCCGACGCGGCATGCGCGCAATCACGCCGCCGCTGTTCAGTTCGCGATCCGCGTGGGTATGCTGTCACTGCTGTCCATTTGGCGTGCGCGCATTCCCCACTTTGCTGGACATAAGCTGGACACCGCGGACTCTGTTTGCTGGGGAGTTCGTAGCTGCGAAATGAAGTCGCTCCTACCGGCTCGTTTTGCCGCTTTCCGCAGAAGGGCGAGCCTGTCTATTGTTCAGGACGAACTGGTGGACTATAGTTGGTTATGCATGTCCATTGGATCACAGTGCGCAATAAATCGACAAGGACTGTCAGAGTAAAGGCACCGCGAAGCGCTGACTGCAACTGCTTTAATTGCCACGCGAAGCGCTTGTGGATATATACAGTTCGACGCACAAGCGCGCGCCGAAATAGCAACAGAGCCAAGACGATGCGTCAAGCCCCTCCTCGATAGCGGTAAAAAATCAAGTTCGAATCAAAGTCACGTCGCATACAAAATAAAAGCAAGACAACTCTATATACGAATGTACTCTGCAGACCGAGTCACCACGTGAAACGGCAGCCTTGAAACGACTTATTGTGCTCACTATGCGCCTATAAAGAGGTGCTCCTTATCACTTAACAATACCGACGGCATGCTGACGCAATCTTCTTTAAGCTTGTATATCTCGCCTGCTTCACCTATTTTCCTCGTCGTTATCTCGGCGCACCTGCGCAGAATTGAGGCCAGAGAACTCGATGGTGTGAAGGAATTTGCAAGCTCAGGGTGGAGTCAACTGACGCGACAGCGGCACTTGCCAAAGTGGATGTTACTGGGAGAGGTTTTCTTCCTGCAGTGTAACATAAGATATGCTGAATCGTAGCCGGATTAAACTGCAACGGCAATTTATTCACTAAACAGCAACGGTTGCGCGCTTGATGGGTTTAGCGCTTGCGCCCTCACACTGTTACGTTGTGTGTTGCCTGCTGCACATCGCGGGCTCAGTGCAGAGCCCTGCAGCGCTTTCGAATGCGCGGCTGCCTTGAGTGGCTGCTGTGGAATGCGAAGGCGTGTGCCAGTGGCGCCGCTGCACTCCATAGCGTTTGGGGTCGCGAACTCGTGCGGTTGTCGCGGCGTGTGGCGCCGAGCCGCGAGCTGTTCCATGGGTTCACCGCCGCCGCTGCTAGCAGCTGGCTGCGCCGCTCATGCATGCGTGCCGCCTCCGTGCGCTGGTTAATCGCACGGCTCTGCGCGTAATCCGAACTGACGGATTCAATTAGTCTGGCGCGCTTGGCGCCCGTCACGCGGAAATGACAGATTCTCGACAAGCGCCCCATGGCCCTCCGCTCCGGCGTGGCGCGCGTTGTCCGTGGGCGAGGGCTAATCGGCTGCAATGCTGCAATCGCCAATCTTTCTATAAACGCGTTCGGCCTGCGAACACCACTGAGCACGCGGTGCGAGGACTAATCTGCGCGGTCGCTATACACTGAACGGACCTTGCTTGCTTCGTATACGCGCTTCTGCTCTGTGTGCGGCTCTCCTGTTCTCTATATGGGAAGATATCGGGAAGATAGTCCCTCAAAAAGAATGGGAGGAACGAGTGCGCGTACTGCACCTGATGAATATGTGTGGTTTGTTTATGAAGGCGCGCGTTCGCCGTCTTCAAGCGCTATAGAGAACATCCGAATGACTCGAAGACAAGAATGTGAAGAAGCCGAACAGAAACGACGGCGCGCGTGCTGAATATGAGCCGCTCGTGTATAGATAAGACACTGTACTTGGTTGACATCGATCAATAATGGTCATCGCCGCGTATTCAACGGCGCTACTGCGTGACAAGTTAAATACATTCAGTTTTCCATTGCATTTATTGGAATATGGAATTTAGCCATTAGAAGGATTAGGGTGGAAGAATGATCGCTGTAGCGCTCTATAGACGACCGCACGCCAAGTTTCATCCTAGACGCCAGCGCTCGTTTCTCCCCTGGCGGCACGATTTCGTCTCCAACGGGTGTAGGTTTCCGCCGCCGGTCGCGCCCGCGTTCAGTTCGCGCTGCGCGTGAAACGTCTCTTGTTTGCGACGGCGCCTTTTCGGATGACCGGAAATTATTATGTTGTTAACTGTCACGACAGCAATGTAAACACGAAAGGGTTGATGCCGCCAGTGAACTTCTGCCGATTCACAAGAAAATGGTACGAAAAAAGCAGACGACAGGCATGGATTACTGCGGTGCCCCGAGCGAAGCAAACAACTGGCAAACGCAGCGAGCTCGTTCATTGATCACTCCTGAGTGTATGACGGTTTTTATATGTAACCCACATCAATTTAATGATTACTCGGTACATAATCCTTTTATTCATATAAAAACTAAGTTGTTCGACGAGCGCTTGTCCTGTCTTCTTTCTCGTGCTTCGTTTGTGTGTGCGCTGCTCAAGAATGGAAACCACTTCTGTTGTACGCGCTAGCAGTGGCCGAAGTTCACGCGTGCCGAGAAATTGAATATGTGCACGATGCATTGAACATGACCGGAGTTCATTCCCGCTTCACCACCGCACCGATCGATCGAGTTACTGGACGATACACGCCCGCGTCTTGGTCGCGCCGCTATTGCTGAAGCAGGAATGATTACTAATACTTTCAACTTCCATCTCTTGAGCACTGTTAAAAAATGGCCAAGCTATTTACATTGCTGCCTCTATTCTATATTGTAGGGGACGTACTAGTTAAAGTTGTGTGCGCATGTCGTACTTGTGCTATGCAGCGATATATTTTGTTTATTTCCGCACAGTGTCGATGGAAGTCCGTTGTCGCCATCAGAGACAACACGGATTTGTAGCAAACTGCAAAAAATGGCTTTAGCTCGTATGTGCCGTATGTATGTGCCGCATCGTATGTGCTGACGATTTTTCCAGCGGTACATACGATGTCGTTTCCAATCACCTGTTCAGTGTCACTTACATGGTTAAGCAGACGCTGACCTTTCGCCGCATTGCAGCCATAAAAATAATCGTCAAGCGTACCGATCTTCTTAAAGGCAAATAGAAGCGTGTACAGTCTGTTTCACACTAAGGGGAAAACTCGGAACGTATTGCATCGCGATGCGGCAAGCAATGGAGTCGTGCGGCGGCAGCAGCTCGAGCAGGCGCAGACGCTCGAGGGGCGGAGTCGGGATTTACGTCGTCTGCTACGGCGGCGCGCGCTGGCCGCATTGTATATGCATTGTATATGCAGTGCACGTATATTCACTGTGTGTGCTACCGTAATAAGCAGCTACAAGACGCGCCAAAGTGTGCGCGCAACGTGCTCAGTCTTTGTTTGACTCTAAAGGAAAACAAAGCACTCAACAATGATAACTATGGGAGTCGAACACGATGAAACAAACGGATACGGTTATATGAATGTTTTAGGTTCAGACAATGAGCTGGAAGTGATTTTTCTCGACAATCATTCGCTACACCAGACAGACCCTGTCCGCCGCCGGGGAATTGGACACGTCACGCTCGGAACTTCAGTTAGTATCTCGTCATGTCCCAGCGGCAGCGATGACGACGCTCATCCTGGAAGGCAGTGAAGTGTAGAATGACTTGATCAGGGATGTATTCACTCGCAGCACGTCTCAGTCGCTGACGATGGTGGATCGAAGCCTTTCCTCGGGCGAGTGATAGATGGGATGGTGCGCCAGCGATACTTCCAACGAACCCCAGACGCCCGGGGATTGAGGCGGCCGTTCCAAGAGAGTGACTGCGCGCTCTTCTAGCAGTTCTTGCACAACGCGAGCAGTGTGGATCGGCGACCTATGGCGTTAGAATATATAGGCGCCTTCCAGAAAGGGGCCGTCGCGAATGTATGGAATCAGTACGTCGTCTATGACTGCCCTGCAGCGATGAACTTACCTTCGAGGCGTATCAGTGGGCGTCGCACAACGCTTTGTAAAGAATACCGGCTCATTTCACGCAGTAACGATGAGATCAGCGCACTGCAACTGACAGTAGAACGTTTCCCGACAATGCGGCCAGCGCGCGCCGCCGTAGCAGACGACGCCGTTCAAGATCCCGCCCCTCGAGCACCTGCGCGAGCTGCTGCCGCCGCCTCACTCAAGCGCTCGCCGCAACGCGATGCAATGCGCTCCGAGTTTTCCCCTAAATGTGAAACAGAATGTACATCGCCCTTCGAAGGAAATGTCCACGCTCACACACGTAGGCACACACCGCGCGCGGCACGAAACGTGCCCAAACACGCGCAGTGCAGGAGGCAATCAAGGCGGCGCGAACGAGAGATGGGAGAGGGGTACCACCCGCTAATAGAATTTTGCTTCGCATGCGGCGCTCTCAACGCCGGCGCAGCAGCGCCGCTCTCGGTGCCGTTCTTGTCCATACATGGTTTCGGCTGAGGCCGGACTCTCGCGCACGAGCTTGCCTTTCTTTTCGCTCTTGCTCTTTCTCCCCTCAATTCTTTATCTTCGCTCGTTTGAGCACTAATCCGCGGCCGCTGCGGCCTCGCACGCTTGCAGATATTTGTTCAGAACAACTTACTCACGTTTGACAGGCGAAACGATGACCGTGTCAAGCCGTGTACGTCCTTATCTGCTGGTAGCTCCGCGGCACGGCGCTGCTATCACTTGTTGAATATGGTAAGGATGGAGAGGGCGCTAGAAGGAAGTAGTATGGGCTTTAATCTCTCATACAAGCAGGCACGTACAGTGGTAGAGCAACAGCTTCCAGGTTTATTTTATGCGGACGACATTGTGTTGCTAGCTAACAGCAAAGTGATTTGCAACGTCTGGCTAATACCTGTGGACAGGAAGGCAACAATTTAGGTTTGGAATTTAGTGTTACGAAATCAGGTGGTATGGTATACAATGAAAACAGTGAACAGAAAGTGGCGATACAGGGCCAAGAAATACCTCAGGTAAGATAATATAAATACCTTGGTATATGGATAAACGAAGGCAATAGATATATGGAAACACAGGAGAAAAAAATAACAGTAAAGGGGAAGAGAAATGCAGCCATAATGAAACACAGAGCGCTATGGGGATGCAGTAGGTACGACGTGCTCCGAGGTATGTGGAAAGGGGTAATGGTTCCAGGACCTACTTTTGGAGATGCGGTTGTTTGCTTTAAATCAGCTGTACAATCAGGGCTCGGTGGGAACCAAAGGTCAGTGGGTCGCCTCGCATTGGGCGGTCACGGGAAGACTGCAAATGAAGCTGTGTAGGGTGATATGGGCTGGACTTGTTTTGAAGTGAGGGAAGCTCGCAGTAAAATTGTGTATGAAGAACGATTGAGGAATATGGAAGAAAGTAAATGGGCTGGGAGACTGTAGAGGCATCTGTACAGGAAAAACATTGATTCACATTGGAGGAAATGAACTAGGAAGCTTACCAGCAAGTATGCGGCCTGTAGGGTGTGCAACACAGCAACAAAGAACGTCAAGAGGAAAGTCAGAGAGGCATAAATAATCTCATGGGCTGCGGCAATGGAAAAGAAACCTGCCATGAGTAACTACTTAAGAGGAAAACACGAAATCAGGAATGAAATAATTCATTTTAACTCAAAGGGAAGTTCATTACTTTTCGAAGCGAGATCGGGATGCCTTAGAACACGCACCTATAAAGCGAGATATAAGAAGGAAGAAGAAGCATGTGCTTGCTGCGGTAGAGCTAGGGAAACTATGGAGCATGTTTTATTAGAATGTGAAGACATCTACCCAGCGGTCGATTTAGGCACCACTGGTCTCCTTGAAGCGCTTGGGTTCAGCGAGAGCAGGGCAAGAGTAAACTTGCCCGCAATAGGGATTAGTAAGAGGCGATTGGAGGATTGGTGGAATAAAAGTAGGGAAACGACAAAAAACGGAGGCGTACAAAAGCACAGTGCGCAATAGGGGATCAGAAAATTTGGTTGTGGGAGTTCATAGTGTTTTTTTATTATTATTGTTTAACCTAGGTAGGACATTAGTCAGTATAATAGCAATTGCTTGGTGGCGCAACCCACCGCCCCGTTCCAAAGGGGACCCTCATAACATCCATCCATCCGAATATGGAGGCTGTGCTTCACACGTAGAGGGCGTACGTGCAACGAAGTCTGATCTATGGAGCAAGGGATGAACATCCATCGAAATCCACAGGGAAATGCAGCCCACGTAGACGGGTGTAGGTGTGTCGCTTTGAGAAGTGTACAGATGGTGTTGTGAATTCGCAAACGGCCGTGAAGACTTGCAGGACAATAAGCGCTCGGAGTGGCCGCGTGCGTCGCTGACTGACCACGGGAGCATCTCAAATTTAGTGCTGCGATGGGACAAGTGTCTGAACCGGTGTGGGAACTATGTGGGAAACGATTTAAGGAGAATAGTACGTATGTTTGTAATTACCTGTATTTACCTTATTTTGGCTAATAAGAGAAATAGGAGCAATGGTTTTCTGATTCGCCCTTGTATGTGTACAAAGTAGCAAGGCCTACGATTACAAAACTGCAGAAGGTTCAGAAACCTCGGTAGCACTTTCGCGAGCGTTTATTCTATCTCTGTGACAGCGTTAACGTCGGTACGGAGCACGTGAACCATACATGTGGACTTTCTCGTATAGCATTCCTTCCTGGTTTCCATGTGTTGAGATGCGCTTTCAGAAAATGAATTATCCATTGTTCTCATCAACCGCGACTCTGAATCCCATGCTGCCACGACTTGAGCAGCGCCTGTGTCGCTGGGGGTGCTTGACAGGGCATTTTAGAAATCACTGACGCGCCCTTTACCCCGTCGTGAACAAGAATCGTAATGAAAAAAGAAAAAAAGGAGAACAAAATGAGAAGGACATATTGTTACCCTAACTTATTTATGCCGAGCCTTCTGCCTCTGGCGGCGCGCGTTTCCTCTCTTTTGTTTTCTTTTTCTTGTCGTCATCTTTAGGGCGCATGCCGCACACCACCTCTTCACAGACATTCGCCGGCGCTCCGCAGTAAGTCGTGCAACTCTGCGCGCGGTGGACATCTTATCAAACTGCATTGTCAGCACCGATGCCCCGCTACGAAGTACGGCACTCAAGCAGCACCCTGAACTCACTGGACGACAACGGGCTGTTCGCGTCTCTGCGAAACCACATTGCAAGCGCAGCGAACGACGCGGAAGATCAGTTTCGTTCTGAATTGCGCACCGGCACTCGTGCATCGTGCGAGGTCGTCTCAGCCACCACGCCCTCCAACTCGAGGGCAGGGAGCCTGGCTGACGCGGCGGTGAGCCTGCGCCAACTCTCCTCCGGTTGCAGGGGATCGTCAGTGGGCTGTGCCCAGTCTTCAGGTCGTGACACTACGCCACAGGCCGCCGCCGACCCCAGCGAAGGAGGAGGTGCCCTCGGGTTAGGCGCGGTTGTGGCGCATATGTCCTCCGCTTTCCGAAACTACCTCGCCGACATGACGGCGGACGCACCGGCGGAGCTGAGTCATGGCGTCCAGCGCGAAGATCGCCTTTCAACTCCTCCGGTTCGTCAAGAATCGCTGGGCCGCTTCTCGGTGGCACCTGCCGCAGCGGAGTTGCCAGGCCGCGTCGAGGAGTCCGTGGACGCTCCCAGGTCGGCGACGACTGAGATTCGGGACGACCCCTTGGGCATCGGCGGAGCGTCTCGTCGTTGCAACTTCCCTCTCCGCTCCCAGGACGCCGTTCTCAATCCGCGCATGGTGACATCCCCAAGAGACGATCATGGTTCTGCCCCTGCGGAGAACGTCTCCAGCCATCCCGTGCCCCTAAGCCACTGCCCTTCGACCGAGAGGAAGCAGTCGCGCCGCTCTTCGTCGCTCGTCCAGCTAAAGCGCTTCGCAAAGTTTCGCATCTCGCTGAGAAACGGTAAGGGTTTTGGGAAACGACCCAGGGGATGTGGCTGCAGGGCGGAAACAGAGGAATTTGCCGTTTCGTTCGGTTGCTGTATTCCGTTTTGCAGAGTATGGTTCTTTGGAATATATTTGTTACAGCTTAGTATCGTAAGAAAAATATGGGGATAAAAACTGTTGGTGCGGGTATTACTGTGCGAATTTACGGTATGAGTTTTGTTGTCGTGCTTTGTGTAAGACGACAGAGCTCTTTCTTTCATTATTCTGCACCATTCCTCACTCAACGTGCAAGCCAACCTTCGGCCATTGCTCCTTGCATTGCATCGGAGCGTGCAGAGTGGGAGCAGGACCAACGCTGGCAATCACGCGCTCCCTTCAAGTTTGCCTGGAAAGTACTATTTTGAGTATAGCCTGAACTGAAGATACCACATAACGGACCGCAAGTTTACAGTGCGCTCAAGAGGCACTGATGATGAAATGAACACTAAAACCGCTTGCCATATCATTGCAATATCTCATTCCTTCTACCTGAATTGTTCTTCGATAGAGTGTATCGCTGCACTCTGTAGACGACGTAGCGAATCTTGCATGACACCAAGGGCGATGTAGGCACAAGGGCACAAGGAGGTTTACTTGAGGGGATGTACCATACGTGCATAGCGGCGATGATCTCAGCCTAAATGTAACAGGCAGACTAGAGCTAAATAAACCAATTGGCGGGTTTAATGTCCCAAAGCAACCCATGTGCTGCGAGAGATGCCATGGAGAGGGTAGGGGGGCGTCCTACATGTTGATCACTTGTCATGTCATTTGTTTCAGCAGGGTAGAATTATGAGGTTTAACGTCCCGCAACTGTGCCCAGTTGCAGGACGTTAAAAGGCACAGTGGGTTAAAAATTGAAATTAAATTCTGGGGTTTTACGTGCCAAAACCACGATCTGATTATGAAGCACGCCGTGGTGGGCGACTGCGGAATAATGTGGACCACCTTGGATTCTTTAACGTGCACCTAAATCTAAGTACACGGGTGCTTTCGCCATCCGCCCCCATCGAAATGCGGCGGCCGTGGCCGCGATTCGATACCGCGACCTCGTGCTTAGCAGCCCAACACCATAGCCACTAAGGAACCACAGCGTGTTCACAGTGGGTTACGGCGGGCGCCGTATGGTGGAGGGCTCTGGATTAAATTTGACCACCTGGGGTTCTTTAAACCGTGCACTTGAATCCAAGTACACGAGCGTTTCTGCATTCTGCACTATGAGAAAGCGTGGCCGGTAGGAAGCGAACCCGCCACGTACCTCTTGCTCGCTGTTGCCACTGAGCCATACCAGAGGCTGAGAAGCAGACTTGTAAACTAACTTCTTCGATCTTTATATGAGCCAGTGCATCATACTGCGCACGTCCCCCCCCACCCCCTCGTCCCCTATGTGTACCAATGCAGAAGTTGCGTGGGTTTGGTTGCCCATAAGCTGCTCCGGCCCTCTTGAAATGACCGCACTCCACAAATCGAACATCGGTTGCCCTGGTGCACGCACGGCTTCCTGACATTGAGAAACAACCAAACAGGCGACAAGCAGAGCTGTGGTGTCGCTAACGCGGAAAAACTTGTATAACCGCAACGTTAAGCCACTTAGAATGCAAAGTGCTGCGTGTTTGTTTTTTCGTTCATCACTCGTACGTGATCAGTAGCAGCGCTGATTCACAAATTGTGTAGATCAGCGTGTCTGCTTTCACTAAGAAAGTTGGGAGAGAACAAGGGTCGGTGGCTGCCGCACATGAACGTGGAAAGGAATAGACCGGAGAAATGGATGAAGGGTGCGCACTTACACAGATTAGAGCGAAGTACGCACAGAGTCCATTAGCTGATTGATTGCCTTGGATCAAGGATAGCGTGGCCAAAGCGCGTAGAGTGCCAATGAAAAAATACATGTGTGTGATTTTTTCAAAATCCCACGCTCGCGGCGCCAGAGCAATGTTACCGCGACGCTGTGTTCGTATACATGCAGCACTTGCGTATAGGGAAGTTGCATATAGGGAGGGCGGAGCCGGCAGCAGTGGATATATGCGAGTCTATAGCAAGTGGCGGAGGACGAACGTTTTTCTCGCCCTTGCCGCTGCCTCGAAATCCGCCGTTGTCAACTTTCTAGGCGTCAAAAATTGGCATAAAAAATCAGGTCGATTCGAGGCGGTCTTAATACACATACAGCGCATTGTGTCGGCACAAGGGCATAGATGAACTCCTATTTTTCGCTTGAAGTGAGAAAAAAAGAAAAAAATGGAAAGAAGAGAGAGAGAGAGATAAATACGAAGGCGGTTTATTAATCTGCGCGGAGAAAAGGGATATACTGATTGAAAATTCAAAATGCAGGACTGAGCAAAGTAACTTTGACGCTTTTATGAGGACAGCCCGGTTTGTGGAGCGCTATTCAATAAGAAATCAGATCATTTGCATCTAGGAAAGTGCATAAATGTTAAGCAGTTGCGTGGTGGTACTGTAGCACCGAACGTATCTCGCTTAGGTAGTCTGAGGTATTTCTTGGCTGCCACAAGCTGCCCGAGCGTGTGCAACGTATAGAGCTAAAGCTAATGCGGTAGATTAACTGGGTTAATTGTGGTCTTGTGGAGAAACGCAGAAAAATATTTTTGCAACAATGCCTGCATGAGACGCCTCTAGCAGCATCTTTGAGAGCAGGAATTGCGCGGGACCTAGAGCGCATGTCGAAGCGCAGTGCACGTACCTTTACAAAAAGCTATCATCGAGCCGTTAACCTCACTTCTTGTGGCTTTTCACTACTGTGGCATCCCTGCGTGACGTCCTGTGTCTGGCGCATACCTTATGTTCACAGACTGTAAATAAACGCTATTCGAAAGCCCCTAAAAGCATCTGAAGCAAGTGATGAGACTCAGGATGAAGGGCAAGCTTGCTTGGAACAGTTGCACCGACCTTATTAGGTTTTGTTATTTTTTTGTTTTTTGCTCTATCTTTTTTATAACTCTCAAACTCTCTTTCTCTCTTTTCCCTTATTTGTTCGGCGGGAGGGGGGGGGGGGGGGTCTCTTATCTGTGTCTGTCGCCGCTGACATTTTACTGATTATATATTGCACTGCATATATTTCGTTATTTTCGTTTGCGATTGGTGGCGAATGCGTCTGTCTTTTTGTTTCTTTGTTTGTTTCGAAAGATGTCGAAATGTTTTCTTCACGCGGATAGCCAACGAGCTTCTTATCTCCGGAGAAAGGAAATGGTCATATTTCTGAAAGCGCAGTCCTCTTTCCGTCGCAGTGGAGAGCGGACAAGAATTTATGCTGGTTTACGAAAGCGCTGGTATGTGAATGACACACAAGTCGTATGACCCACACGTGGTATGTGAACAGGTATGTGGATGACCCAGCCGTGAACAGGTGCACATTCAGTCGTGTCCACAAGGAAAGATGACAGATGTGTAATGTAGGGAGGGGTGACAGGTTTGGCAGGGGTTGCCGCTGCTGCGACCTTGAAGATGGTCAATACCCTCACTTGGTTAGACGGCAGCTGTAGCGTGACCTCCACTGACCCCCAAGTTGAACGGAGCTGCGTTCCATTGCCCTTTTTGCACAAGTGCTATCATTTGCGTCTGCGGGCAAGCAGTTTTCTTATACAAAGTCAATGCGTGTGTGAAGAATAAAATAAAGTATAAGTGAAAAATTATTTTACAAGGTGAACTGATAAGTATGAACATAGCAGCAGGGCGAGAAGAATTTGTAAGAAGTAATGTGTAAATATAGATGTCATTTCATAAACGTGCCCTATGATATGTATAATCTATAACCGTCAGGAATTGCTTAAGGCAAACAAGAAAATTATGCAACGGTGCACCAAACTAGGGGGGGGGGGGAGGGGGGGACGTTTCGGCCGCACAATAAAAAAAAAAACAGGGAGAAAACAAAAAATTACCGACGATTACGTTACTTCCTAATGCGAAATGTGAGCGCAGCAAATAAGCTGTTTCACCTTTTGGATAGATTGAGGCAAAGAAATCGAGCAACACATGTATGCGCTATCACATAATTTTTTTTTTATTTTTCACACGTATTCCTTTAACAAAGACTCCACTAACAGTTCTTGACAGTCATGAAGGAAGCTTTGTGGTCGGAGAAATAGACTGATATATGTTCGACTTGGTACACCAATGCTTGATTCTCAAAGACGAGATCTATACAAGTGCCTCGCGAGTTTGTCACAGCCGTGGGGGAAGCAGAGGCTAAGCGCCGCCGCCGAGAAGACCCTGCCGTTCGCGCCGCCGAAGCGGAGGCTCATCGCCGCCGTCGAGAGCAACCAGCAGTAAGCGAGGCTGAAGCAGAAGCTCATCGCCGCCGCCGAGAAGACCCTGCAGTTCGCGCCGCCGAAGCGGAGGCTCATCGCCGCCGTCGAGAGCAACCAGCAGTAAGCGGAAGCGGAGGGGGGCGGCGTGTACACCCAGCGGCAAACGATGGGGGCAGAAGCGCGCGCAGCAAGCGGACAACACGATAAAGGGAGGAGGGAAGAGATAGCAGCGACTGACTGATGCCGCTGACGGCGATAGTGAGTCAACCCCAGCTATCCGCCACACAAGAACAGGGGGGGGGGGGGGACCCTTTCCTCCTCTTTCTGCATGGCGGCGACGGTGTTCTATGCAGTCACGTTATCTTGACTCTCTAGCGGCGTCAGCGGCATCCAGCGGTATCAGTCGGTCGCTGCTAGCGCTGGGGGGATGAAAGGGGGGCGGAGCTGGTTACGAGGCCGACGACGACGCCGACGACGACGCGAAACCCAGGAACGGACGCCAAAGAGCTACGCTCTAAAAAAAAGTAAAAGGTAGAGATGCATGACAACTATAAATGCGTGTGCACACATTGACATCGTGTCGGCCATAAGCGATAGGGATACATGCATATCTAAAATAATATTAAGGGGTCATGAAAACTAACGGGTAAAAAGGAAAGTTTGCCAGCACTTTCATTGATTCCACAAGTCACCGCTTTGAATTTATGAATTAAATACGATTCTCGAAGCTCTTTTTCGTGCTGACAACGAAACCCAGATTGAAGGATTGTTGCGGTGATTTATCAAATAAGTGGCCCGGAATGCGCACCTGTTTTGATAGCGGAAGATTAGGGAGAGTAGCGGCATGAAATTTGTGGTTTTTGAAGCGGTATAAGAATGGTGTTTCAGTTTTTCCAACGTACTGTAATTTACAAACAGAACATTCGAGTAAATTGGTGCAGTTGTTAGCGTTGCACGTGAAATTACCTTTAATTTTCATGTGGAAGTCGGATGCAGTGCTCTTGCCAATACATGATGTCGTCATGTGTGCACAAACCTTGCACCATGTTTTCTTGCAACGTAGGCAACCCGCAGTCACGGGAATCCTCGCTTTAGATGACGTTAACCTGTCATGCAGATAGATTACCAGATTGTCTGAAGACTACCCGAGGTGGTTCTGGAAAGATAACCTCAAGGTGATCACTCTGCGCTAGTATGTTAGTGTTTTTTAAGTGTTGACGAAACATTTGGAATCGATGCTGAGTAGGTTAGAACAAGGTTACATTGTGTCTGAATGGACGATTGCATTTTCGCGCAGAACAAATAATCCTTCCGATTCAGCGCTTCAGCTTTTTTAACGGCATCATCAACAATCTGACGCAGATATTCCTGCTGGATTAAAGCTTCGCGATGTTGTTAAGTTTTCATAAAGGTCAGACTGTTCCGAGCGAAGCTTCTTAAAGCGGAGCGCCTAACTATATGGTATACTGGTTTTCCAGTGTTTCACGTGTGAACTTTTGAAGTGAAGTCAACGATGCCTGTCCGTTAGTTTTCTATATAGTTTAGTGCTTAGTTTGTTGTTGGATAGGGAAAGTGTGACGTCAAGAAAGTTAATCTTATAACGAGAGTACTCATGTGAAAAAGAAATAGATGTGTGGGCGGTATTAAAATCAGCTATAAAGGATAATAGTTCATTTTCACCATGAGGCTATATCAGAAAAATATCATCTATAAGCCGCTTATAATAAAGAGGTTTTAGTTCGCGCTTGCTGAGAAAGTCATTCTCCAGAACAGACATAAAGATGCTAGCATAATTAGGTCCTATGCTAGTGCCCATTTATGTACCGCTTATTTGAAGGTAATGCGAACCGTCAAATTCAAAATTATTGAGTGGTAAAATTACTTTCAATAATGTAGATAGTGTGTCACTCACTACCAACGGTTTTTTCATCAGACGATCTGTCAAATGCATGAACAACTGCCTCGATGCCATCACCATGGGGGATGTTTGCATCGAGTGAAGCCACAACGGATGTGACGAGTACGGAATTATCTGGTGTCACGAGGTCGTCGATGTCCAACAAAATATTGTTCGTATTTTAAGATAGGATGGGAAAGTAGATGGAAGGCTGCTGATTATTACATCAGCGTAACGTGAAAGTTGCTCCGTGACGGTGCCACTGCCCGAAACTATGGGCCGTCCGGGGCAGTCTTGTTTGTGTATTTTAGGCAGCAAATAGAAGCTGCCGGGGCTGAGTGGTCCGAATGAACCTGCTGCGTTATTGCTTAATTGCTGGGCCTTTACGAGACCTTTTATGGTATCTTCGACAATAGCTTTAATTGCGTGGTAGGATTAAAGTCTAGGCGCTTATAGCAAGTATGATCATATAGCTGTCTATGGGCTTTATTTATATAATCCGTTTTCCTAATGATTACCGTGGCCCCACCTTTGTCCGCTGGTTTTATCACGCTATCACTGCGTTTAGCCAATGACGTGATAGCTTTCCTCTCTTCTAATGAAATGTTTGGTTTAAATGAACTTTGCTTTTCATAAGCTTTCAGGAAGTCACGTTGGACGGTGGCAATATTCATGTTCAGGTATTTATCGCGCTGGGCCGGAGAGGTTCAACGGTTGCTAGAAGGTATAACTGGCGGCGTGTCCAAAGTGGATGAATGGCCGTGGAAATATTTCCGGAGGCGCATGTTGCGTGGAAAGTTAAAATCTTTACCAATTGAAAATCGTCATATCCGCCAGTTGCAGGACAAGAAGTTAGAGCCCGTGATAGGATGAGAAGTTCATGCATCATGTAACCGCGCAAACGACAAAGGACAAAGAAGGAAACACAAAGGACAGGCGCGGACCTGTGTGTTTCCTTCTATGTGTTTCCTTCTTTGTCCTTTGTCGTTTGCGCGGTTACATGATACATTCGAATATCGACCACCAATTAGCCCGCCTCTCCCTGTTAAATATGAGAAGTTCATCCCTAGTTAGGCTATATTCGGTCATCCTTTGTGGACACGTCTTAAAGTGCATCTGTTAACGTGTGGGTCACTTACAGGCTGCTTACCCGTTTTGCTTTCCTTCAACTTTTTTCTTTTGTTTTCACGCAAGTTTGCACTCACAGTTGTTTTCGTTGACTTTGACATGAGTCAGTGCACGTGCTGGTATCCTTGACACCACGGCATATTTTCCTTTTTTTTTTACACGAACAAGTTCGTAAAGTTTGTATTCACGATTTTGTTTCCTCTCGCTCGCTTCTTTCTCTTCTTACTGAGAAAATGTATAAATTGAGCTCTCTCAGCTCGCAGTCGCACTCTTGATGACGGCTGGACGGCGGCCGAAACGTCAGTAAAGTCTTGTTATTTTTCGTACGTGCGTGTATTACTGGAAGTGTGTGTATATATATATATATATATATATATATATATATATATACAATCAGCAACATTTTCTGCGACCGGCCGCACTTTTTAATTTGTGTGGGACGCGTGGCTTGCCGTTTCCAAGTGATGCATTGGCCCAGGTATAAAAGTGGTGTATACGAGACAGGTGCCCTGCGACGCTGCTAGTATTGGCGCCGCACCAAGGTTACGAGAATGCGCTGCGAAATTGTAGCAGTGTTAGTGGACCAGATAAAGTAAGCAATTTTTCACCACTTCACTAGGCCTGCCGTGCACGGACTTAAAGGGCAACTCCGGCGATTTTTCGATGTCAACGGATGTCGATGAAATTCGCCGAGTACGTTCCTCTGAACACTTCCGCCATGTCCTCAAAAAAGCAGGTTTGCGAGTTTCACATATTGCCTCGAACACCCTGCCTTGCCTCCTCCTCAGTTACAAGCCACATTGTGTATGACGTCAGGAGGGTTCGATGCAGAGCATGGCGGGATCTTGTCAGTCGACGATCGTGAGCTGGTGCATGGCGTGAGAAGTTGCGTTCGCTGTAGACGTGCAAGAGATGGGAGGCAAGTGGTGTTGCGTTGTTGGCTGCACGGACTTCAGCCCTCGCCATCCGCACAAACAGTTTGAGCCGATGCCGATCGCGTTCAGGCGAGGCCTATATGTCACAGTCGCGTAGTTCATGCGTCTGTTGCTGACGGACCTGAGCGACTGACCTGAAGCGAATTAAGCCATCAGGACGAAGAAAACTCCTTCTGTAGTGCAATTTTGACCATACGGAGTTTAAATACACCATTACTCATTTCTTACAGTGCAGACAGAAAACGAGAAGCGACAACGCGGAGCAGTATCGACATCGGTACGTTGCCGTTTTGGACGAAAAGCTGCCCGCCGCACTCAAGGGCACTTCCATAAATTAAATGCGACTATGAACATGGGTGTATTTTTGCGTATTGCCATGCAGACTTCCGAGGTGCACTGCTTGCCTCGTATCCCAATTGGGCAGCAAGCGTAGGCCCCTCGATACAGCAGCGTAAACAACCGCCTCGTTCAGCTGCCAACGGTGTCTTTACTGGCATCGGCGTTTCCGCGAGAAAGCTACGCGTTCTCCAAATGAACGATCATACGCGCAAAGACCTCATCTATGTCCACTTTACGGAACATATTGTGTGCATGAATAGAATACGAAGAATCATAAGTAGACAGCATAACAACGCTCCCGTATATTATGGCCTCCGGCTCGCTGTTTCCGAAGGTGTGTGATCGCTCATATCAGCGGGATCCAGAGTAATGCAACGATGCTTACGTGCACAAAACCTGCCTGTTTTGATAAGTTCTGACATTAATTGATGCTACCGATGAGCGGCTAGCGTTATATCTCAAGCGAACGACGAGTGGTCGCTGCACCTGCCGATGTATAATCAAATGCACCATTCGGTGCTTTGGAGTGTCAGCGGCGCTCTTGCGGGATACAAATGCGGAAAGTCGTGCTCTACATCTTACAGCGACCATGCGAAGCGCTTCCCTGAAAAGGGGTAAAACATCTAATATAGCAAGCAGCACGTATAAAATCAGCAGTGAGGTCTTCATGTTGCAGCACGATATGTAGCTCATGGGCGCTGGCTCTCGTGGTGGCGGGTCGAATACGAACGGCGATTCGTAACTACTGAATTGGTCAGAATCATAAATGTCAGTAGTTGAGAGATCCGAAGAGCTGGCGCAGCTGACATTGTCACCCGAAGGTCCGGCGCGGTCAGGATTCAGCCGAGCGTCTGCTCTTTGCTGCCAGCGGGAGAGACCGGCATGACTTGGGCGCCTTTCCTGTTGGGGACACTGGTGACGTCACACGAAGATGTCGCTCGGCCGCTTGGTCACGTTTCGGTTTCGTTTTTGCGCTTTTTTGCTTGTTTAAAATAATTTTCGAATTTGCGTAACAATTCTACTATTACACGCGTGATAGGAGGGTCTCGGGAACATATATATTCCATTACCTTGACATGGTCAAAAATTCGCCGAAGTCGCGCTTTAAAATTCTCCTGTGACTTATCGCCTTTTTAGGACAGTTCTTTAGTCCTAAGGCCTGTTGAGCAAAAAAAAAGAAAGTGTGGACAAGTGTTAATGAGCCATTGCTGGGACGTTGCAGCAGGTTTGCAACCCATCTCGAAGAACTCGCCCATTTTCACTTCTTGCTTCTTTGCTTTTGCACACGGCTGCCCGAGAAGTGACTCGTGCCACTGCGTGACAGGTACCCCCGCCTCTTCGGGCGTAATCAAAGAGCGGTGCGCACCCCAAGGCATGCGGGCAACCCCAAGCTTTGCCGACTCACCCGCCCTTGTTGGTGCATAGACGCGTGCACTGGCGCACACAGCAGTTGATTACCTCCCGCACACGAGGAGCACCGTGCCAACGCCGTTCGCAACCCAGGGTTTATGATGCACGACGGTGGGCTGCGACCGAGTATTCCGCTATCCGTCCTCGGCTGGCGCGCATGCAGTCTCTCTCTCTCTCTCTCTCTCTCTCTCTCTCTCTCTCTCTCTCTCTCTCTCTCTCTCTCTGTTCCTGGGTGCGCGCCTCGATAGTGTAGGCATCTGCAGGGACGGATAATGACGCTTGAGGGATTTGTTGTGATACACTCTCTTCTGACTTTCCACTCCAAGCTGGCAAAGTCCAGTATACGAGGCTTTGCCGCCATCGGCCGGATCCCTTTCACTCCCTGTCGGTGTACACGTCGTTCTTCAACGTGGTCTAAAAAGTGGAACCTTTGCTTAAGTCTAGGCTGTTGTCGCACTGAGCCCTGTATTGAGTCAATTTAAACCTGCCAGGTTAAATAGTGGTTGTGTGTGCAACGCGGATTTCAGCAACATGGACAGAGAAACCTTCCTTTAATACAGTTAAAACAAGTTTAAGGGAGCACATTTTCGACATCATCTAGTGAGGCCAGTCTAGCTGTGCTATTGGAGGAATTAGCGGGCATTAAATGGGATATAATAGGGCTCAGTGAGGTTAGGAGGACAAATGAAGCATATACAGTGCTAAACAGCGGACACGTCCTGTGCTACCGGGGCTTAGCGGAGAGACAAGAACTAGCAGTCGGATTCCTGATTAATAAGGATATAGCTGGTAACATACAGTAATTCTATAGCATTAACGAGAGGGTGGCAGATTTTATTGTCAAACTTAATAACAGGTAAAATTGAAGGTCGTACAGGTCTACGCCCCTACATCCAGTGATGATGACCAGCAAGTCGAAAGCTTCTATGTAGACGTGGAATCGGCGATGGGTAAAGTCAAAACAAAATACACTATACTGATGGGCGACATCAATGTCAGGGTAGGCAAGAAGCAGGCTGGAGACAAGTCAGTGGGGAATATGGCATAGGTTCTAGGAATAGCAGGGGAGAGTTATTAGTAGACTTTGCAGAACGGAGTAATATGCGGATAATTAATACCTTCTTCCGCAAGCGCGATAGCCGAAAGTGGACGTGGACGAGCCCGAATGGCGAGACTAGAAATGAAATAGATCTCATACTCTGCGCCAACCCTGGCATCATACAAGATGTGTACGTGCTCGGCAAGGTGCGCTGCAGTGACCATAGGATGGTAAGATCTCGAATTAGCCTAGACTTGAGGAGAGAACGAAAGAAACTGGTACATAAGAAGCCGATCAATGAGTTATTGGTAAGAGGGAAAACAGAGGAATTCCGGACCAAGCTACATAACAGGTATTCGCCTTTAACTGAGGAAGATGGCCTTAGTGTTGAAGCAATGAACGGCACTCTTATGGGCATCATTAAGGAGTGTGCAATAGAAGTCGGTGGTAACTTCGTTAGACAGGATACCGGTAAGCTATCGCAGGAGTCGAAAGATCTGATTAAGAAATGCCAATGTATGAAAGCCTCTAACCCTACAGCTAGAATAGAACTGGCAGAACTTTCCAATTTAATCAACAGCGTAAGATAGCTGACATAAGGAAGCATAATATGGATAGAATTGAGCATGCTCTCAGGAACGGAGGAAGCCTAAAAGCAGTTAAGAAGAAACTTGTAACAGGCAACAATCAGATGTATGCGTTAAGAGACAAAGCCGGAATTATCATTAGTAATATGGATAAGATAATTCAAGTGGCGGCTGAGGAGTTCTATAGAGATTTATATAGTACCAGTGGCACCCAGGACGATAATGGAAGAGGGAATAGTCTAGAGGAATTTGACATCCCACAAGTATCGCCGGAAGAAGTAAAGAAAGCCTTGGGAGCTATGCAAAGGGAGAAGGCAGCTGGGGAGGATCAGGTAACGGCAGATTTGTTGAAGGATGGTGGACAGATTATTTTAGAAAACTGGCCACCCTGTATACGCTATGCCTCATGACCTCAAGCGTACCGGAATCTTGGAAGAACGCCAACATAATCTTAGCCCATAAGAAAGGGGGCGCCAAAGAATTTAAATTATAGACCGATCGGCTTACTGTCCGTTGCCTACAAAGTATTTACTAAGGTAATCGCAAATAGAATCAGGAACATCTTAGACTTCTGTCAACCAAAGGACCAGGCAGGATTTCGTAAAGGCTACTCAACAATAGACCATATTCACACTATCAATCAGGTGATAGAGAAATGTGCGGAATATAACCAACCCTTATATATAGCTTTAATTGATTTCGAGAAAGCGTTTGATTCAGTCGAAACCTCAGCAGTCATACAGGCATTACGGAATCAGGGTGTAGACGAGCCGTATGTAAATATACTGAAATATATCTATAGCGGCTCCACAGCCACCGTAGTCTTCCATAAATAAAGCAACATAATCCTAATAAAGAAGGGCGTCAGGCAGGGAGATATGACCTCTCTAATGCTATTCACAGCGTGTTTACAGGAGGTATTCAGAGACATGGATTGAGAATTGGGGATAAGAGTTAATGGAGAATACCTTAGTAACTTGCGATTCCCTAATGATATTGCCTTGCTTAGTAACTCGGGGGACCAATTGCAATGCATGCTCACTGACCTGGACAGGCAAAGCAGAAGGGTGGGTCTAAAAATTAATCTGCAGAAAACTAAAGTAATGTTTAACAGTCTCGGAAGAGAACAGCAGTTTACGATAGGTAGCGAGGCACTGGAAGTGGTAAGGGAATACATCTACTTAGGGCAGGTAGTGACCACGGATCCGGATCATGAGACTGAAATAATCAGAAGAATAAGAATGGGCTGGGGTGCGTCTGGCAGGCATTCTCAGATCATGAACAGCAGGTTGCCATTATCCCTCAAAAGAAATGTGTATAACAGTACTCACCTACGTGGCACAAACCTGGAGGCTTACGAAAGGGGTTCTACTTAAATTGAGGACGACGCAGTGAGCTATGGAAACAAGAATGATGGGTGTAACGTTAAAGGAGGGGGGGGATAAGAAGCTAGCAGATTGGGTGAGGGAACAAACGCGAGTTAATGACATCTTAGTTGAAATCAAGAAAAAGAAATGGGGGCATTGGCAGGGCATGTAATGAGGAGGGAAGATAACCGAGTGTCATTAAAGGGACACTAAAGGGAAACAATAAATCAGTTTAGACTAATGAAGCATTGCTTGAGAACCCTGCAGGCAGTCATTAAAAAAAACAGTTTGATTATTAGATGAGAAAATGAAGGTCCAAGTATCAGTATTTGAATTTCGCTCCGAAACCCCAGCGCCGGTACGTCAGCGTGACGTGAGGGATTCCAAAGTATGTTTTTGCACTTGGGCCGCGTTGGCTGAATAAAGGTTCCCGAAACTTGCCATGTTTAATATTTGGTTCCTTTAGAACACAATGTAGTCAATCTGTACCATTATATATAATTAGTAGGCCCTAGACGATACCATCAAAATCCAAGACGTCACTGCCCCCAGGTGCGGGAACTTAAGTAGGCGTCGCCACCCGTATTTCGTTCTTGCGCGTTTTCTGGCCTACCAAACGTCTTATCGTTGTAAGAGTGGTGTTTTTGCTGTTGTAGAACGGTAATTTACTGATGCAGAAGAAATCATTTTTCCCTTTAGTGTCCTTTTAAGGCTTACGGGCTGGATTCCAAGAGAAGGTAAGCGTAGCAGGGGCGACAGAATGTTAGGTGGGCGAATGAGATTAAGAAGTTTGCAGGGACAACGTGGCCACAATTAGCACATGACCGGGGTAGTTGGAGAAGTATGGGAGGGGCCTTTGTCGTGCAGTTGGCGTAGGCAGGCTGATGATGATGATGTTTTTTGGACATTGGAAATAAATCAATTAAAATTTTCATGGGCGGTCTAAACTTTTTTAATATGGATTATTATTGCGATCGATCCCCGACTTTCTTTTACGTCGATCGGGTAGTATGATTTAATTCCGACTGAACAAGTAGTGTCGGTGGGCGCCACTCTATTCTGCGTAATCAAACAACAAAACAGGACATAAAAGCTGTACATGTAATGGGGTGTCATAGATATCTCCAAAGCACACTGATCTCTCAGTAGAACAGCACGTGATATTCAACTCGTTTAATTTATTTGGTCTACACCTTTCTTGTGCAACTGTATACGTGCCACCGGATGCTCCGGCTTATGTAGCACGGCATGTCGACCAACGAAGTAGTGCCAGTGAGTGTATCTATGTTCGTCGTAATCGAATGCTAAATCACAAAATCAAACTTGTGCATACAAGGTCGGGTCATAGGTATCTTTAAAGCACCCAAACCTCGTAAAGGAATTGAATATGATATCCGGCGGCTTTCGTTTTCTTTAATTTCTTGTATTGGGCTGCCCCATTTTTTTTTTTTTTTTGTACAAGGTATGTGCATAGCACTGGCTTTATGCCCATTCTTGGCCAATTCTGCAGACTGTCACGCAAGAGGTGTAGAATGATACGTGCTGTATCTTTCTAAATGTTATCTCAATCGATGCTTCGCCTTTCGGACGAAACTGCGACTTCTTTAGCTGGCGGATGAGATGGAGAGGTTGGAATCATTTGGCTGCTGTTATTTCATTTCACTTTTATATGGGCTAAGCTTTGTGGGTAAATAATCTTTTTTATAAGGCTATGCCTTGTTTTGGGCTACTCCCTACTGTGTTATTTCTGCTTGCGTAGCATTTCACATTAAGTGCTGAAAAAATTCGCATGCTTGGGGGAGAGTTGTTCATGAAGGGGAAACGTGGCTTCCGCTTTATAGACGCTCCTAGCTGCACGAAAACTTGGGCAAGTACCTCTAAAAGCAAGCTTCCCGGCCGACGGAGAATTCTCGAGTCGGGAAGGAAGGAAGGAAAAAAACCTTCTTCCTTACGCACTAGCTCTACCAACTGACTTCACTGGCCGGCAGAAGGTGATGTGAATGCAAGTTGGTGAATTCTTATTAGCTCAACTAGGCGTGGCGGCTGCTTGTAGCCGCCCTGTTTCAAAGGTGATGCCAGCCGAAATCATCATCGTCATTAACAAGTCGAAGCCCTGATTATTAATAGACAACTCCGTGTGGAACGAGTAGCTTGGGAAGGTGGTAATGCTAGTGACTTCATTTCAAGTTCAAATAAATGTGACAGAGCCCAACTTGACCTCCACCCGGAGTGAGCATTTAACACGCTAGCGACATCAGCTCGATCTCCGGAAAGGTTAAATATTTCACTAAATGCTATTAATGTTAAATTTGACGCTGGCTGAAGGTGCATGGCCAAATTCTAAACGAGACTTAAAGGCAGAGTGGCACC
Source organism: Dermacentor variabilis (assembly GCF_050947875.1). Classification (NCBI taxonomy): domain Eukaryota; kingdom Metazoa; phylum Arthropoda; class Arachnida; order Ixodida; family Ixodidae; genus Dermacentor; species Dermacentor variabilis. The sequence goes on from NC_134568.1 coordinate 216,099,484, forward strand.
AATCGAAATTAACGAACGAGGTATTAGAAAATAATTAAATTATTTTTCCAACGTTTAGCTGAAGATGCAAACAATTCGGTCCGTTGTCGGCAATTTTGTACACGATAGAGCTGGTTTGTCAAAAATTTCACCGAGGATTACGATACTTCCTAATGCGAAACTTGAGCGCAGCTGTATACGTGTTTTCATTTCGCGATATATTGGCTGGCGCGGGCAATTAGTCTCGTGCGGCACGTTGCGAACGGAGCGAAGTGTACGTGGCGCTGCTGCCTCGCTAATCGTGACGCTTGCGCGCGATTCACAGCACCCGCCACAGGGAGACCTCCGCTCATGCGGCGCTTTGTTTCCATACAGACAACGCACGCTACTCTGGCGCCATCTCGTAGTCATCGTCGCCGCAAAGCCCGTTGTGCGCGGCACTACGCTGTTCTCACGCTTTCGCCGTACCTTCTCCGCTTTCTCCCTCACGCTCTTTTCGCTATCGTCGTCTTTCATCCGCGGTCCGCGTTCGCTCGGTTACGACGACACCGAGGGACGACGCCGACGCTCGCCGCAGAAACGGGCGCCTAAGAGCTGCGCTCTGAAACAGGCGCAGCTAACAACGATAACTAACAAATTATTAGCGGAGACAGGCAGCCAATGACAAGCAGTCCTTAGTAAGGAAAAACTCTGCGAAATCCGCTGTTCGGGCCGAATTCACAAAACGTGTTGTTCGCACACGACCTCTTTGCCTGTGGCTGTCTACCTTCGCTGAATAACTAGTATGTCCAGCATCATTATTGATTGGAATTTGCTTTTGCGAACAATTCTAGCGTAAGAGCGTTTTCTGAATACGGGCCTAGCGGCACAAGTTAACCCTGTAAAGGGCATGCTTCTCCCCGTATTTCTTTTCGGGACGAGCTCTGCTATTCGGACAACAAATATTGCAAGCGTGGGAATGAAAAGTGTACCTTTAAGTACAATAGGATGCACGTGAGTGTGGTCAGTCTTAGGGGGGATCAGCCTCAGTGTTAATGTAGCACTGACTTACACCGCTAGTCAGGTGCACAGCTCGCAAAATTGTTCGCTGCGCGAAACGAGACAAACGCAACAGCTCGCGCGCGACACCGTAAGCGTGAGTGCACCGCGCAGCAAGAAAAGCGAGGAAAAAACAAAATGAAGGCGGTGCCCGCGACGCATGCGTGACGCGATCCTCAAGCTCCGGTATGGCGGAACGCAGGGAAGGAATTTCGCTTGCGGAGGCTTGACGGGGCAAGTGGAGACGGTGTCTCTCTTGGCAGTGGCGCTCGCCTCCTGAAATCATGGGTTGGCGGCGCTGCAATATTTGTATCTCGGCTATTAATGAACCAATTTGAAAAATTCTTGCGGCAGAAAGCTCCCGAGAGTGCACGTAACAACTTCCAGCGTATTACCAGAGTCCTTCCATGTTTTTCTGGTCACGAAACTCCGCCGTCACGCTATGGGAGAGGTTCATATGCTGCCCAAAGGTGCCGCGACGCGGCGCCACTGTGCCACAGAGGGCATCGTTCGCGTACCGAAACGCGCGCGCAGTGCGAGGCAAGCTGAGTGATCGGGTGCGTTATGTGCATGTGCTGCGCTATTTTTCGAGTGCTGGGCTGTTTGGTTTAAGTGGCGGGGTGGGACAACGATGCCGAACACGTGTTGCGTGCCTGGGTGCCGTTCCGGCTACAAGGGCACGACCGAAAAGGTGTCGTTGTTCTGTTTACCTAATAACAAGGAGCAGCGCGAGAAATGGAAGCGGGCCATACCGCGGCAGGAAAGTGGCGGTTTTAATTTCGAATCGAAGTATACGCGTGTGTGCGCGAAACACTTTGACGCCTCGGACATCGTCACTGCGTACAATTTCAACATCAACGGCGACGACGTGTCCCTGGAGCGTGAGAAGCCGACGCTGAAGACTAACGCCGTTTCAAAGATGCTTTTAACAAACTTCTTGCATTGTGAATGGTGGACCATTTATGACCGGACGCCTCTGTACTATCTGTATTTCGCTCCGCTTGTTTTACATGATAAATAAATGATCGTGCTTGTATTTTGTTTTTGCACCAACACGTTTTATTTCTTTTCTTAATCGAATTATAAAGTTCTTTTTTCATTTTTCGACCATGATAAGAATATCAGGACCGGTGATTGCAACATTTTAACACATTGTAAATAGTTGCGAATTAAGAACCAAAATACCTAGTCTCGTCGTTTCTGCGTCGAAACCAGGAGCAGCGTGAATAAGTGCTGGGCTTACTGACGCTTCTAAACGACTGCTTGCTAAGGCAATTGCCTAATTACAGCTAGTTTCAACTGAACCTAACACTTCAGGCTCGCCTTAATCCGTTGTTAAAAGCCGCACCGAAGACATTTAGTAGCGAAGTTCGTCTTGCATTATCTTATTCAGAAATGGCATCGCTTTGCAAGAAATCTTAAGCGCATGGAGCAGCTCAGTTCGCTTTTCTTTGTCATGAAGTATTCTACGGTAGCAGCCCTTTGCAATAGCAATTTCATTCTTTTGATCTCGTTATAAGATACTGCCCACAGAGTCCTTCTCTACCACAGTTTAACAGAAACTGAACAGCTGTGCTCGGCGAACAATCTGGCGCTATGCGCAACGGAGAATTGGCGCTTACTCATCTGGTGATAAGTGGGACCACTGGCGTTTTGTTGCGAATGCGCGGTGTTTAATTTAAGGCAAATAATAAAAAGCGGAGCCCACCGAAGCGTTGAGGCGAACGGCGATGATGAAGAAATCCGGACCGAGACCGCCCGGCCGTGTACAGCGGACGCACTTCGACGGGGGCGAAATGCAAAACACCCGTTTATTTAAATTTAGGCGCATTTTAAAGGATCCCAGGTGATCAAAACTAATCCCGAGTCCCCCACTACGGCGTGCCTCATAATCGTATAGCGGTTCTGGCTCTTAAAATTCCAGATCTTTCTTTTTTTTCGGTCTGAGACCGCCGCAAGCTCCATGTTATGAGCGGCTTTTTTTTTTTTTTCGTCCCGAGCGCTCATATCGCAGAAGACACGCTCAGGCAGTAATTTAATTATATTCAATGTTAAAAATAGTTACGTGAAACTAAAGCGATGGTTGAGGAAGTTTAGAAAGCTAGAATACCGAGGCTGCCCCACACACAACCACAGCGGCAGCGGCGTTCGCATGCCCTCTCATGCACGGTTGCGCCTCTAGCGGCGGGCGCTGGCGCTATATGAAACTGAGGCGGCAGTTTCGTGACCAGAAAAAACATGGAAGGACTCTGGTATTACCGAAATTTGCTATGTGGCCTAGTGAGGGGTCCTCTAAAGCGATTAATGTAGCGCGTGGATGTCGGGTGATTGGGAACTTTGAAGAGGCTGCACCACATTTCGGTGCTTGCGGTAAAGTTTGGAGTGATTTCAGATTACCCGGTGCGCAAAAGTATCTGCTCCGAGACATCTTTACACATCCGCGGGGTTGTCTCTTGCCCAGTTTTCAGGCTTGCCGAGAGGGTATTGGGGGCTAGTTCTCATCATTATTCTGAAGGCAGCGCATTTGTTGACACATGGACAAACACAAAAGCAGACAAACACGAGCGCTTCGCTCAAGTGCTGGTGTTTGCCTGCTTTTGTGTGCGCCCATGTGTCAGCATGTGCGCTGCCTTCAGAAGAATTTTCGACATTTGTTAACACTATATAAAAAAAGAAAAAAAAAGGGAGCTTGTTTTTTTCCCCCGCCTTTCGCAGCGTACGTTACCCGGTGGATTTGTTTGAACTGTACGAAGACAGAGTTCCCAGGACGTTTTGCATCCCTGTTGCTGGAACTACTGCACGTAGTCGAGAGACACGGAATGATAAATTAAGGAAAAAAAAGCACGGTAAGGGCCAGGTCCTGAGCCGCTGTGCCCTCATTGCGAGATCAAGTAGGGGGTAACGTTCCCCTCCGCTACGTGCACTGGCGGCATGGCGCGCGCCTCTTGCAGTTTGTCTGTGCTTCTTTTTTTTCTTTTTTTTTTTTTTTTTTGCGCGCGCGCTTCAACACGGCGCGTTCTCGGGACGCGCGCGGGTGTATTACGACCTGCTGTTTACCTTAGCGCCCGGCGGCTCGCCCGTGGCCCGACGCGTTCCCTCCGAGCTTCGGTGGAGCGCGCGCACGCACCGAGACACTGGGGTTGCGGGGCTTATGCGCTATGCGTCAATGTGGACGCGCCGAGCGAGAGCGGCGTCGCGGCGCGCACCGTTTGCTTAGACGGCGTGCGCGCGCGAAACCCGGGAGAATGGCGGGAAGGAGCCGGTGTGCCGCTGGCGGTTTTGAAGCGTTTGTGCACACAAACCGTCCTTGCGATTACACCTACGCTCGTCGCGACAGCCGTGATGGAATATTGAAGCTTCTCTCAAATTTCTTTCTCTCCCGCTTCCCCGACCACCTTCCTCTTAACCGGTGCTCACATCGGAAGAACGAGACGAGCTTTCTCTTCCGTTGGTTTTTTCGTGGGCCCCAAGCTGCTCTCGGAGAGGACAAACGAAGAGGCCCTAGGCTCGGTGACAGAGTGTATATTCCTGTGTTCGCCGGGACGTACGAGCCGCCGATGGGAACTTGAACCTTTTCTCTTTCTCTCGCTCCCCTCTGCACGTTTGCCGCGCGCTTTTTTATGGACAGGGTACGCTGTCGTTGCTGCCTGGCGCGACCTGAAATTGCTGCGCATACCGCTCGCGCACAAGTTGGGTTTCGGGACGGATACGGCCCTGGGGGCATGCGATTTGTTGTGCGAGCGCACGCGGAAAATATGCGCATATCTCATCGGTGAGGTTCGGTCGTCTCTCTCTTCGCCAGCGGCGGATCTCTAGCTGAGACACTCTGCTCGAGGAGCGGCGACGAGTCTCGCTCTACGAGCAAGACTTCCTTTGTTCTACCTACTGAACGAGAAAAATTGCTGTGTAGATGTGATTCACAAGTTCGAAAAGCTGCTATCCTGTGTAAATCGAAAAATAAAATGAATAAAACACACTAATAATGCGTTACATATCTTGTCCCGTTTGAGTTCCCTCTTTTGCCTGGTGCGCGCGAGGGCTCCAGCATGCGTACAGAACAGTGTCCAAACGAAATCATCTTTACATTTCCGCTGTCTATCTTTCTCCTTCTTTATCTTTTTTTTTGCTTGCTTGTGTTCTACTCTGTAGACTGTATATCATGGAAGCTGGATACTTACGTTTGAAATGTGACCTGTTTGCAGGGTGTGACTTCCTTCTTGCGTTTTGACATGGAGAGGCGTACAGGCAGTATCATTTCGCGCAGGCAAAGTCATATTATCGTTGGCAGAAACTAAACACAGACATACAGACAGACAGGAACGCACGCACGCACGCACACGCACGCACGCACGCACACGCACGCACGCACACGCACGCACGCACGCACGCACGCGCGCGCGCACACACACACACACGCACGCACGCACGCTCACACACACACACACACACACACACACACACACACACACACACACACACACACACACACACACACACACACACGCACGCACGCACGCACGCTCACACACGCTCGAATTCCCAGCATCGTACTTTTTGAACTCCTATTGCGAACTTCTTTAAGTCTAGGCGACGCTACGCAAGCGGTCTCATGTCAAATCAACACTTCTGTGCCCGCCGCGGTAGTTTTGCAGCTATGGCATTGCTCGAGGTCGCGGATTCGATCCAGACCACGGCAGCCGCATTTCGACGGGAGCGAAATACAAAAAAGCTGGTACACTTTATTTATTTATGTTATGTTATTTATTTATTACATACTGCGGACCGGTCTGGTCCAAGCAGTATACGGGTAATACAATTTACAGAATATTTCTATTTTATGGACAGGATACGCTGTCGCTGCTGCCAGTTAAAGAACACCAGGGTGTCAAAATTATGGCGGAGTCCGCCACTACTGCGTGCCTCATAATCAGATTGTGGTTTTGACACGTGCATCCCCATAATTTAATTAAAGTTTAACACTTCTGCCACGATGCGATGTGCCATCTGAGGCGATCGCAATGCTCAACCCTCTCATAGGTTATGAACAGTGGCACACGACGCCTCAGTCAAACACGTATCGCTGTGTGTTCTGTGTTCTACGAAGACAAACGGCAGTGATACAGGCAAGGTAAGGTTTAACATCAAGTCCGCTCTCTCGTATTGAGCTAAACGGTAAAGAAATTTAACATTCGCCGTCAGCATTACCGCTAATTATCGTCAATTAAGGCAAACAGCACGCAAAGTTTAGCTTATATCGATTCACTCAGTGCTTGGGATCTGCATTATATTTTAACTCTTATAGGTAGTTACTCATGGCAAGTTTCTTTTCCATTGGCGCTATACCCAGGCGGCAATGATGATGATGATATATTGGCATCCCCTTTGAAATAGGGCGGCAACGAATAATCATCTAGCCTGCTTGGTTTAATCAGGTTTAATTGACATGTTTTTCATTCTAGCATTTTTGTATGCATCTCCATAATCTTTTTTTTTTCTCAAAATTTCTCTGTCTACCCGGTATCACTACCTATGCCAGTAACGGAACCGGTCTTATAAACTTCTTTCCTGCTTTTTTCCACCAGTACTCTAAACGTCTCTTACTTATACTGACAGCTGACCGCTTGTTGCTTCCGTCCACTTTAAATCCAGGTGCTTCTGGAAGGTACACGTTACCTTCAGATTTCGCTGGTTGAATCTCTTCGCATTCCATTAGGATGTGCTGAGTGGTATGCGGATATTCTTTTGCAGCATGCACATGCCTCATCTTGTTGCAAATATTTGCTTCGGTATGTTTTTATCCTTAGGAAACCAGCTCGAGTTTCAAATAACAAGGCAATGCCCTTTGCGTTATCGTACAGATTATCTCTTGTAATTTCTTCGCGTTCTTGTAAATCTCCATGGTCTTTTTTGTTACCATTCCTTGCATCCAATTCGCTGTCTCTATTTCCCTCACTTTCTTTCTAATGACTCCTGGTTGTCTATTTACACTTTCAATTGCTCTCTACTTGGTTGCCAACTTTTTTCACCTACTGGTCCATTCCGTGTCCACGTTTTTGAGGTACAGATACTTGTGCACTTTAGTCGCCCATTTATTTTCTTCCACGTCCCTGGGTCTTTCCTCAAAATTAATTTCAGCAATGCGCTTCTCTGACTTCAAAAGAGGCCCAACCCATGTCACCCTGCTCTGCGTCATTTGTGATTTTACCGTGAGCTCCCAAAGCCAACCGGCCTACCGATCTTTGGTCAACTTCCAGCCCCCACAAGATATCCGATTTGAAGCAAAGAATGGCATTTGCTAACGTTAGCGCCGGCACCATGACTCCTTTCCAGATTCCACGCACCACCTCATATTTATTGTGGCCCCAAAGTGATCTATGTTTCATTATTGCTGTATTCCGCTTCCCCTTTATTTCCAGATTATCTTGATGCGTGCTTGAGTAAGTGTTTCCTTCGTTTATGTATACGCCGAGATATTTATGTGATTTGACTATGTGTATGACTTGCTATTCAATTGGTGCCACGTAATTACTCGTCTCTTCATTAAAGCTCATGATTCCCGATTTCTCTGTGCTAAACTTATGGTCTAGGTTCGACCCTACTTTGCCACAAATATTCGCAAGTGTCTGTAGATCTCCTGCATTGTGCTCTAGTAGCGTCGTCCGCATTCGCAAGTCCGGGGACCTTCTGTAGCACCATTTGTCAGTTACGAATGTAGGATAAACCAAACCATAATTTACTGTTTTCCAGTCGTCTTTCTACGCCCTTAACGTGAAGCGTGAACATCAACGGAGACGAGGGGACACCCTTGTCGTCGGTGAATCTCCACCACTCAATTGCATCCCCCGCACAACCGCAAGGAAGACGCCGGCTGTTCGCGACGCCTGTGGGCTGCGGTGTCGTGGCGTCTTGCGTGGAAGGCGATTTCGTTCCGTGCGCGAATACTCGTGGCTCTGCCCATAAATTGCGCAATGTGCGGGCAGTGCTGGTCCGCCAGTGCTGTGCTAGCGCGCTCAGTCTAGGAACGAGCACCGAGACACTCTCGCAGGCTTGCTGCGAGAGCGTTAGGGGGGGGGGGGGGGTCTCTCTCACATGCTGTGTCGTGATTTTCGTTTTGTTTCTTATAACGGTCGTAGCACGCGCTTCTAATCTGGCAGGGTAAAAATTGCACCTACATGCTATAGTTGCGTGGTCTGTCAAAGAGTAAACGCTGTCGATTGTGCAAACAACCAGTCTAGGCGCTATAGCACGTCGGTGGAGTGACAAAGCGTGTTGCCCGTTGGGTTGCGAACTGCTCGTTGTGTTGCAAACTTAACCTAACCTAACCTTAAGCGTGCTGATGTCTCACCTCAGAAGCACGTAGCCTGAGTAGCACTAGCTTGCGCCATCGTGATCTCGTTTCTTTCTCTCTCTCTTTCTTTCTTTTCTTTCGCTTTGCCTTTTCTTTTTCTTTCTTTCTTTCTTTGCCTGACCGGATCCAGAGCTTATGTGGCTGAAGAGATATATCGTGCAACTTCCTTTGCGTCGTTTGCGTAGTAGAGGTGTCGCTTGTGTAGTAAATTAGACTACGTTGTATTTCACGTACTAAATAATAATTATTTTTTGTGAATTTATATCGCGCGAATTTCACTTAACGACTAAAGTCGTTGAGCTAGCCCACCGCTTCCTTTGAAGTTACCGCCGTTTTCAGTAGCGCAATCCAGCAGTCAAAGTTATCTTTCTCTACTTTTGTTGATGTGGTGCACAGCCGAAAAGTATGAAGTCTCCGTATTGCAGCCTTGGTGGCATACACGATAAAATGGGCTTGCACATTTAATCGTCTATACAGGGTGTTTTCTTTTCTTTTTAAGAGATGCGCCAAATTTTTAAGAATTGCCTATTTCAGATACACAATTCTAATCCTTGATCTATATTACTTGATCAGGTGGCCAAAATACTTCAACGAGCAGTCCAAAATACTAAATAATAAATGAACATTTAGAATTGGCGTTCCAGTTCTTTTTAAGAAAACAAAAGGCAGTTTTATTCATTGAAGCACAAAAATAATTGGAGCATCAATGCAGTTCGTCGGACACTTTGAAAATAAATATTTCGAAACTGCTTCGGTCCAGAGAACTCGTTTCCAGTTGATGTGCCTTTCTAACTCACCGGCTATATTTCGTAGATTTAAATAATCGCGGTAATGTAAACAATCAAAAAGTTAACGCAATTCTGTTATTTAATTATTTCGATTTCTCGTAGACGTAATGGCCACCCGACCGAGTAATTTAGATCAAGGATTATAATTGTGCTATCTGCCACAGGCAATTTTTAACATATTGGTAAAAAAATCACCCTGTATATTTCTACGGTGCAGGCTGTAGCAGTGTCTACACATCGATCTTACTTACAGGACGAATCGGTCGTTTGCACCGCAGCCGGCAAGTAAACCGGCAAAACCGTTCGTGGCCGCTTCCGGCGGAATATATTTAGGCATGGGTGTAGTGTTGGCCATCAAGGGACGATGATAAGCTGCGCAATTAATAGCGGTAGTTTCTCCTGTCGCCGTTTATTCTTGCACCAGGTCGGCCTGCAAACGCGGCCCATCGGGCAGCGGACGTACCATGCATGGTGTTGCTTCAGCCGCCATTTCCTGGAGGCAGTTATCGATGCGAGAAACTGCCTGGAAAAGAGAAAAATCTGTGCGAATTAGACAGCGTATAGAATGAATACCCGCAACACAAACAGCAGCATAACGGAGCTCGAATCTCATTTGTATTAGTGTCGAACGTTTCAAAGTTAGAGAAGTCCGCGGACGCGCTGTTGATGCTGACGTGGCCGTCGCGTGCGGTTTAATGTATAGCTGTCCTCTGCGAACCAGATGTGCGCGTTTAGTTAGTTAGTCTCTTTCTGCTCAGTGCACCACTAACCTCGTCCACTCTGCGTCGGTGGACGGACGTCCTCCTCTGCGTTGCGCAACGCGCTCGCCGATAGCATGCGTCCACGCACACGGAGACGCATGTGCGGCGGTTGAGCTCCATTAAACCGACCAGACTAATTGTTTATTGATCAGAACGCGTCGACGTGGGACCCACTGGCGGCGCAGCAGGTCGCACAGAAACCTCACTCGCACTTTCGCTTCGCTTTTCTTTTTCTTCTTCTTGGCTTCCGGGGCTCCTCATCGCTACCGTCCTCGGGCCCTTGGGCCGTTTGTATTCGGCTCTCGTCATTAGGAGAGGACTGAGATCAACTTCTCTGAGTGTCTGGTGCGTCAGTACGAAGGGAGGAAATGAATGTGCATCATCATGCCTGTGCTATCATCAAGACTCGTCGCAATTCGGCGCACAGACCCGCAGAAGTTTCTATGCCTTTCGCAGTGTCTGCTCACCAGTGTGGGCACGTCAGGTTACGCTTGTCCGGCGGACGGGTCTCTGTTGCGTTATAAATCCGTTGGCGTTAAAAGGACTAAAAATGGAACGTATAATTTGTCGGCGCAATTTGCCGCGCTACAATGTTTTTGTTATGTCTATCGAATGAATAAGCGCGTCGTTTGCTGCTTTTCTGTGGCGTGCCGTAGTGATCACTGTTCAAGAGCTTTGTTGGCTAACATCTGTCATTTCGTGTGGTGACCCTCCGAGGGTATACGTGCGCAGAATTAGGGTTGGATTGCGGGTTCTCTCTTAACGTGCCCTTCTTGTGGCGCAAGTTCGGGATTGTTCCGCTTTCGGCAACAAAGGCGTTCTTCACCGAGTGCATAGCATGACAGTTTTCCCTTTCCTTTTGTCATATATATATAAGCTATGGCAAACATACGACGCCTTACCTCTGTTCCAAATTTTTTCGCAAAATGGATTCCCCTCGATACTTCGAAGGTTTACTCACATTGTCGGGAACACGCAGCCGGCACCGACAAAACGTTCTCCAGCATTCCATCAACATGTAAATCAACAGCTGTGTCGCCAAACGATCTGTTACACTCCACCGGCGGCTACAGATCGGTTCCATGTGGTCTATACATTTAATCGCAGAAGTTGGCTTCGTGTCTTTAAACTTGGCCTCTTCTAAATTTAAACACTGACCAGAAGCACTTTATAAAACTGGGGTACTTGTTTTTGTTGCACAGTTGGAAACTTCCTGATTGACATTTGTTTTTGTTTTGTTTTTATTTTTTCTATTCTTGGCGCTTTTTATTGAATTTTGTGCGTCTTAACTAAAGATTCTGCGACCGTCAAGAATTTGTTTCTTCCTTAATTTGGTCATTAGTTTTATTGAAATCGGTTCAGCGTTTGCCTAATAAGCTTGTTTCTGCGTTTCACTGTTACTTCGCCTTCCTCGACCGCGAGGCCCGTTGTTGGCGGCTCCATTCTCGTTGTTTGCGCGTAGGTGAGGATTCCATCCAATCGTCTCCTGGTTCTGGTGCCTTGAACGTCCTCATTCGTCACATTCGAAAGCGTGGCCCTAGCTATTTCAGTCTCCGCGACAAATTACTCACACTTTCCACGGCTTACCACGGTTTGTTGCGATTTAAGGTGTGGTTTCTTTTCAACGCTGTTGGCGAAGAAATCGAAATTCTTTGCCAAGCTCCAAAAAATGTGCTGTACGAGCAGCGTCTATGCAGCGTGAAAGGGGCCGCTGCCAACACATTTCTCATACGTCCGCACACAGTGTTGTCCATCCATTTACGCGCTGTGACAAACGGCTCTACAGTGTCTCGAACCCCACGCAATACGGAGGGAACTTACTATTCCCGTCGGATATTTCCGTTATACGCTGTAAGTCGTAAAGCGTCGTCCAGAGAGCGTTCTGCGGCAACAATTTTTAAAATGGGTTTAGTAATAGCGAAGATCGGCTAGAATGAAACGTTGTGAGGCCGTGGTCACGAGGAGGCGGACTACTCTCCCCGCAGCACAGGCTCTCTCTCAATGCCTCGACCAGCGCCTGCGAGCTGCATGCATCTCCTGACATCTCCCACATCGGAGCCGAGAGTCCACATGACGTCCGCGTCACGATCCTCGACTCCCTCTTTTATTGCGATAGCAATTGCATGGACATTCCAGGAGCATTTTTGCGGGCGGCGATGCCGTCGCCGTGATGTTCCGTATGAAATCCGTCGCCGCCAACGTATGCTGTATGTGCGAGAGTGAAAACGCGCGAGGGGAGCCGGCGATAGCGGCTCGATATGGCGTGCGCAAGGGTCGAAAGCTGAGAGGAAACGCGCCGTCTTCCAAAATAATTTCCTCTAGGTGGCGTTGCGTCTTCCGTCGTGCGAAAGGTCAGGGGGGGGGGGGGGGAGGGCTGCTTTGTTCTCCGGCAGCAACTGCGTACTTTGCGCGGCGGCGCGTGGTCGTGCGCGCCCTATCTTGACGGCGATCTGCCGACGGCCCACACCTTTGTGTGTGGTGTTCTCGCCACTCACTTTGCGTTTAAGCGATAGACAGCATGAAGGTCGCTTCGCTCGCTGCTGCTGCCGCGCTTCCACACGCCAGCGTTTTGACAGCGAGTGTACGCGGTCATATAATGTGATGTGTTCATGTTTGCCTGTGCGCGCTGACAGCACGATTGTTAATTGAGTTAGTATGCGCACGTTTACAAGTTTATACGGCCAACGAAACTACTATCCTTACTTCGTATAGTTGTCTATTAATTTGCTATTGCAATCGATGCTTCGCCTTTCAGGCGAAACTGCGACATTTTAGAGCGCTGCTCTTGGGCGCTCGCTCCTGCGGCGAGTGTCGGCGTCATCCCTCGGCGTCCTCGTAACCGAGCGAACGAACACAGCAAAAGGATGAAAGAGCGAACGCGGAGCGCGCATGAAAGTCAGCAATAGCGAAGAGAGCTTGAGGACGAAAGCGGAGGAGGAGAGTACGGCGAAAGCGGGTGAAGAAAAGTGTAGTGCCGCGCACCAAAGACTTGGCGGCGACGATGGCGACGAGATGGCGCCAGACTAGCGCTCGTCGTAAGCTCCCTGAATAGAACTAAAGGTACTCTTATTTTATCTTGCCGCCGCAGCTGCCGCGAGGAGCGTGAGAAGAGGCAGGAGTGAACGTCTGTGTCTCCTAACTAAAATCCCTTTATGAGCTTTTCTAAAAAAAAAAAAAAAAGCTAAGTACCAAAAACGTTTGCGGTGCCACCGACGCACTTTATTGGACAGCGCCCACTTCCGGCTGGGAGCTGCTTTCGTCCGCCATGTTCTTCCTGGGCCAGTGCTGCTGCTGAGTTCGACGGTCCTAGCACGCTTGTTTTCTTGCTTGTGCAGTTGTGTCGGCTACAGATTTTCAGTGAAGGTGACTTTTGTATATCTGTCGCTGTTTGCTTGAAGTCAGCGTACCTTTCCGGACGCTGCCTGCTGCTGCAGCCGCCGCCGCCGAAATGCGCGTTAGGAAGAAAAGCGCGAAAAAAAAAAAAACGATAGGAAGAAAAAGCGCGTTCGGAAGAACATGGCGCGCCCGACGCGAGCCGCAAGGGAAAGCGTGCTAGGAGAGGAGGAACTTGTCGCTACTTGGCAAAAGCCGATCTAGGGACTTTACTCCCAACTGGATGAGCGCCATGACGTGGTATTTAACGCGCCCTTTTCTCTATTTTTTTTTTCTTTTCTGCGTCTCGGCACACACGCCACAATTACAGTTAGCCGTCGAGTTGCCGCGGCGAGGCATTCGTAAGGTATTTAACATGTCTTGGCTAAGTTTTGGGGCTCCCGTGTCATTGAAGAACTCTATTTTTGTTTTGTTTTATGTTAGGGATTGCTTTTAAGGGTACCCAAATTGCAAAGGTTTTACCCATGTCTGAGCTACGGAGCTCAGACGTGGGTAAGCTTATGCACGGGTAGACTTTCGCGAGAGTTGCTTTCTCAGTTCTTGTTCAGATATTTTTTTTTCCTGATTGCGCTATCGTCAACAGATGTATGAAGCTATGGAGTGCGTAGGCTGTCTGCTGTCATATAGCGCGCCAGAAATGTAGCACAGGTTATTATTGTACTACCATGAATGCGTAGCTCTGTCAGTCTATGCTTTTTTCGCTGCAAATATATTTTGCGAGGACAAGCTGCTCGTGACAACTGTAAATAATTTTGACTATTGTAAGTAGTGTTTCTCCCTTCGCCGTCTCGGCAGGATAAAGTGATGCGGCAAGAAGGGTTTTAAAGAGATTTTGTTGGCCCATATTGACTTGGAAACTGCGCATAAAAAGGGGGGGGGGGAAGTGGCTAGACAACCACTAGCACAAACTGTCAACAGGTATATAATTGCAAGACGTATTAACGCGTGGCGTTAAGGGTCTCGCGTCGCAGAAAACCCGGCGTCGGCGTCCCGCGTGTGGCGTCGGCTTCTGAAAAATATTTTGAAGCACTCACACCCAACCACGCAGGCCCTCTATTTGGCGCAAGGAAGTTTTTGAACTAATTGAATTTTTCAAGGTAAACTACGCAGAAAAATCGTGAAGTACGACTTACACACGACCTACAACATGATATCGTCGGATTGTAATTTGAATATACGAGAAAATATGATTCTGTTACGCGGAAACTGAAACAAGAAACCCTTTTAACGCGATAGCGTTTTCCAGCTGCCGTTTTGAGGTCTGTCGTAGTAGGAGCGGCGCGGCCCCCTCTGTTCCTCGCACACCATCAAAAAAAAAAAAAAAAACACAAAGCTCGTCTTCGAGCATAGCGTTCGCCGCCAGCGTTTCCTGGTAAACACTACGGTTATGTAAGCTGCAGTTGCCGGGAAGCGTGAGGAGCAGTCAAGGATCATTGAATGCTGTCGCTTTCCACTCTTAAAGGCGAAGCTTAAACTTCGCCCAAATTTTTATATACCGGGTGTCCCAGCTAACTTTAGCCAGAGTTTGAAAATATGCGAACGCCCGGTAGGTGGACAGAACCAAGGTAATGTTTGCCGTAGCTTGGAGACACTCAAATTATTTTTTTTCATTCCGCCTAATTGGATAATTAGTCCTAATTAATTAATGAACTTTTCAAATATTATAGTTAGATGAAAAGTGTCAATGAGAAAAGTGTAGAGCGACATGAAAACCTCCCGATACAGCTTTCTGTTGCTCAATACGCGCTACATAGAATTGTTTTTTTGAGCGTGAAAGAAGCGCGCTTGATCTTGAAAAACCCGACAGTGTTTTTGCCTGCAGGTACACTGGTCGTGCACGACATAGCACTCAAATAAAGCTCGAGCAGGCATAAGAGCATCGTGTACATTGCGTATACATTATTGCCGAGACAAGCATGCTGGCAGGTTTAAGAACATCGTCTATACTGCATATACATTATTGCCAAGACAAAGAACTCTGATTTTCGTGCTAGTACGAAAGTAATTTATCCACGAGAGTAGCCTCAAAAGGCTTCTAACTGCATGGAAGCAGACAGCCAAACCGAAGCGACAAAACAAGTGCGCCGTTGCTCTGCCGAAAAAGCACAAACATCGCCTGCTTCTACCAGTTTCATAGCGTTCCGTCTTCGCTCCTGGCACAGCGCACAATAAAGAAGCCGGTAAAAATACGGTAAGAATCCGTGCGCAAACACCCAACAATAAATTTTAATGTCTCACCTCGCGTAACTCTATAGGTGGAGCCGCGCGCTCCGCAACGAACGCGCAAAATGCGAGGGCGAGCGACGAAGGAAAGCGCGAGCAGCGAGGGGGACCAGGAGTAGGAGAGGCCGGGCGAGGAGGAATGTCGCTACCTTTGGTTTTGTTCGTCCCTGTGGGAACAAAGCGCGCTGCATGAGCGGACGTCTCTGCGGCGGCTGCTGCGAATCGCGCCCACGCGTCGCGATCAACGAGGCAGTCGCGCCACGTTTTGCTCAGTTTGCCACGTGCCGCACGAGACAGATTGTCTGCGCCAGCCAACGCATCGCGAAATGAAAACACGTATAGAGCTGCTCTCGAATTTCGCATTACGGAGTATCGTGATCGTCGGTGAATGTTTTTCGCTCCCTTGCTGCGCAACGCATTTCCAGTTGGGGTTTTCCGCGCTTTGCGTTTCGTGGTTCGCGCTGCTATTTGGGCGCTGCATCCGATACGCCTGTGACCTCATCTTTACTGGCGAGGGCTTCTCCGGGAATACTAGCGCACTGGATTCTTGTTTGTTTGTTTCCGCAGCGTACATATCGGTGCACTGCTTTGCAGATTCGATCGACCTACGCACCGCGCTTGTCCGTTTGCGATTTGCGAAATTGGCCAGGTACCCTTTAAACTTGAAACGCCGCGATCCTTCATCCCGTTCGTTCTGCAGGATAATCAGTGCCCGGCCACGCAGTATTCAGATTCGTTGCGCACCTTAAAAAAAAGAAAAAAGAAAAATATCCGTTCTCTCAGCATGTTTTCTAGCGTTTCGAATAACGGTAAACGCATTACATGCTCAAAGCCGGTCACGCTGCTTTTTTTTATTTTTTTTTTCCTTCAAAGCTTGCTTGATCTTGCACGGGCTCATTCCTTCCCAAAACAGCACTTTCGGGTGCCTTTCAAGATCGGCGCGCCGCGGTTCTCTCTGTGTGAGATTGGTTTTTATATTTTGAGACTTCCGACGCGATAAATCAGGCCCCGGCGCCGGTTTCACCGGCTGCACGTCGCGCGTGACATCTTTGCTTCGAGAATTAATGGCCCGAGCCGCTTGCAGCCTCTTGCCTGGAGCCTGCCTGCGCGCTCCCGAGAAGGCCGGCGAAATGCGCGTGCGCGCCGCCACCGAGAATGTTGGAGCTCGAGCGGCGGCGATCCCTACACGCTGCCCGCAGCGCAATTGAAAGAAAGAGCGTACACGTTACGACATGGAACAAATGCAGCGAGAGCGGAATGGGGGGGGGGGGGGGGGGGGCTGAGTACGACATTTATGAATCTTTAAAATCTGGCTCCGTTCTATTTCTTTGTTTACGCGTGAACGCCTGCCTATAATTTACACTGGGCTGCCGGCAACACGCGGCCTGCTCATCGAAGCGATCAATCAAAGGCTCGTGGGCTCCTGAGGAAGCAACACGAAATGATGCACAAAGAGAGAATAGGAGGGAAAGAGAGAGAAAGGCACGTTTAAAAAAAAAATAAGTTGCGTATAATTCGATAAACGGTTAAAAAATAAAACGTCAGTGCTTGCCAGCGCTATGCTTTTAGCTACCAATGGCAAAAATGTACAGTTTTGGCGTGTGGTCTTTCCGAGGAGGCGAGAAATCATAAGCGTATACGCGCACATCGAACGCCACTAGTAGGCGAACAAGGGCTGTAATAGTAAATTTACCTACTCCGCACGCGGGTCAGCCGAGGTTTATGTTCCCATTGCAAAATCGTTTGCCAGCTTTGTGTGCAAACATAGCAACCGCTGAAGTTTAACACATAATTCCGGTGTACAGTTTTTTCTTTATTAGGAAGCTGCAATGTTTGTTTTAGGTTTGTGATAACGCGATGCATTCAAGCGATGATAAGACTCACGGTTGGCAGAGTAGCAGGGGCGCAAGGGGCGCATAGCATTTGAAGTATCTGACAGGCTCCGTTCGGTTCTTCTCGTATTTTCACTCTCCGACGAGGCCAGACGAAGAGTGCCGCTGTTGTGCTCATTGTGCGACCCGTTTTGAGCAAATGAAAGCGAGTGAATTTTCGTGAGAACTTGTCGTGTCCAGCGGATACTTCCTCACCGACAATGATTATCCTCGCGGTGCTGGACATCTAGACGTGTGCCTGTGTCGTGCTTGTCCCGGAGCAACGGACGCAAGCTATTCCATGTGAAATTTCGATTCTCCTTTCACTTAAAGTAAAGAGACAGGGACTTATTCCGAACTGAAAATTGGACGGCTTATTCGGATGGCCTCGCTCGGACCCATATCTTGAGCTCCCTTTGCCTCTCGCTCTTTTTTGCCCAAGGCGTTTCTTGGTGGGTTTTCGCCCTCAGCAGCAGGCCGTGATTGTCGCGCAAAAAAAGCTCGGATTGTGCTAAACTCGCTCTACCCCGTTCGCCATTCTCAGCGCCCATATAGTGAAAAAAAGTAAAAAAGAAGAGGCCGGCAGTTCCCACGTCCTGTGGGAATCGCTGTTATGCGAAGCAGTGTGCGGTTAACGAAATGACCATGAGAGTCCCAAGACGTAGGCGGCTGTTTAATGACCTACATGGCACGCATGTCATGACCTATCATTTATGTTCGTCATACACTCTTGTCATACTATGCCAGTTTTGGTACGTACCAAGTTAACAAAACGTTCGTCATACACTCTTGTCATACTATGCCAATTTTGGTACGTACCAAGTTAACGAAACGACCATGAGAGCCCAAAGACGTAGGCGACTATTTAATGACCTACATGACACACATGTCATGGCCTATCATTTATGTTCGTCATACACTCTTGTCATACTATGCCAGTTTTGGTACGTACCAAGTTAACTAAACGACCGTGAGAGCCCTAAGACGTAGGCGACTATTTAATGACCTACATGACACACATGTCATGGCCCATCATTTATTTTCGTCATACACTCTTGTCATACTATGCCAGTTTTGGTACGTACCAAGTTAACAAAACGACCATGAGAGCCCTAAGATGTAGGCGACTACTTAATGACCTACATGACACACATGTCATGGCCTATCATTTACGTTCGTCATACACTCTTGTCATACTATGCCAATTTTGGTACGTACCAAGTTAACGAAACGACCATGAGAGCCCTAAGACGTAGGCGACTATTTAATGACCTACATGACACACATGTCATGGCCTATCATTTATGCTCGTCATACACTCTTGTCATACTATGCCAGTTTTGGTACGTACCAAGTTAACAAAACGACCATGAGAGCCCTAAGACGTAGGCGACTACTTAATGACCTACATGACACACATGTCATGGCCTATCATTTACGTTCGTCATACACTCTTGTCATACTATGCCAATTTTGGTACGTACCAAGTTAACGAAACGACCATGAGAGCCCTAAGACGTAGGCGACTATTTAATGACCTACATGACACACTTGTGATGGCCTATCATTTACGTTCGTCAGACACTCTTGTCATACTATGCCAATTTTGGTACGTACCAAGTTAACGAAACGACCATGAGAGCCCTAAGACGTAGGCGACTATTTAATGACCTACATGACACACATGTCATGGCCTATCATTTATGCTCGTCATACACTCTTGTCATACTATGCCAGTTTTGGTACGTACCAAGTTAACAAAACGACCATGAGAGCCCTAAGACGTAGGCGACTACTTAATGACCTACATGACACACATGTCATGGCCTATCATTTACGTTCGTCATACACTCTTGTCATACTATGCCAATTTTGGTACGTACCAAGTTAACGAAACGACCATGAGAGCCCTAAGACGTAGGCGACTATTTAATGACCTACATGACACACCTGTCATGGCCTATCATTCATGTTCGTCATACACTCTTGTCATACTATGCCAATTTTTGTACGTACCAAGCTAACGAAACGACCATGAGAGCCCCAAGAGGTAGGCGGCTGTTAAATGACCTACATGACACGCATGTCGTGGCCTATCATTTATGTTCTTCATACGCTGTAATGGTTGGAGTCGGGCATGAAATATATGGTAGCTGGCCCATGCCGTCGTCCAACTTATCCACGCTGAGGACGTTGTTGAAGGGAAGGACTGCTTCTCATTGAGAACGACGAATATGGGTTTATTTACAGTATTTACATGAGAACGTTACAGTTCATCAGTATAGCATGACTGCAAGAGGAATGCGCCCCAGCAGCCGCACAACAGCTGCTTATAAACACTCTGTCCTCCCTAGATCCCCAGGTGAGAGAAAAACGGGCGTTCAACCTGCTACAAACTCGGAACGTTCAAAGGCATCGTAGCGACCCGCCTTTGAGATGGGGGGGGGGGGGGGGTTTACACACACACATTCCACACAGGTTTCACTGACCACGCCGAGATGAGCGGGTCCTCGCTGACACGTGTCTTGCCCCGAGCAGACGCCTCTTAATCCCCGAGCGGACCTCGCACAGTGGCCGCCGCGGCTGTCCATTGTCTGGCGTCTTGAAAGGCCCGTGAGAAGGCACCTCAAAGCATCTCCTTCTAGGAATTCCCCTGTTCAGTCGAACCGTAAAAGCGTTGGCGATTCAACTATCAATACTTCGTCCGCCGACCGCGTTTAGTCATAGCGGCGCCGAAGGGGTGTTGTGCGGCACACCGTCGTCCCTACAAAACGAGTCACGCGGCAGGTGGAGAAGACTTCCATGGTCGCTTCGGGGAAGCTCGCCACGCTCGCAGCTGCGGCTGGTTGGTAAAATTTTGTAGGTCGGTACCCTTGCAGGCCGTTCGTAACAACACTCTTTTCATACTATGCAAGTTTTGGTACGTACCAAGTTAACGAAACGACCATGAGAGCCCCAAAAGGTACGCTGCTGTTTCATGACCTATAGGCACGCATGTCAAGACATTATGTCGTGACCTATCATTTATGTTCGTCATACTCTTGTCATACTATGCGAATTTTGGTACATACGAAGTTAACGAAGCGAACATGACAGCACCAAAACGTAGGCAGCCAGCCAGTCAGTCAGCCAGCCAGCCAGCCAGCCAGTCAGCCAGCCAGCCAGCCAGCCAGCCAGCCAGCGAGCCAGCCAGCCAGACGGACGGACGAACGGACGGACGGACGGACGCACGCACGCACGCACGCACGCACGCACGCACGGACGCACGCACGCACGCACGCACGCACGCATGCACGCACGCACAGACAGACAGACAGACAGACAGACGGACAGACGGACGGACGGACGGACGGGGAAGAAATGCTTCTCATTTAACAGCTTCCAAGAGAAGCCGCTGAAGATGCATTCTTCCGTCTAGAGACGCATCGCCAACCGTGCAGAGTCATTCGTAACACGGATGGACTTCTCCCTAGCGTCTCCACGCAGCGTAACGGAATTGCAGGGAGCAAGCAGCCGACCGTACACTGCAGCTATCTTTGCCGCGCTTTCAGTCGCCGGGTCGGATAAGGTTGCGTCGACGGAGGCCGATCGGGATACGCGTTCTCCCCTGTCTGGCCAACCAGCCGCGCACACGCTGTGCAAGCGAGGAAGAGAGTCGCGCGCGCGCGGCTCCCGTGGTCCGTTGGCCACGATGGCGTCGCCTCGAAGGTTACGAGCTCGCTGATGGCGGTCATAAAGCGGCCGCCGAGCCATTGCGCCCCGTCGGGGGCGAGCCGACGCCATATTTTTATCGCCGTCCCGGACCGTCTCCCCTCAAAAGGAACGGAATTCATTTTTCACGCTCGTAGGGCGCCGTGCTCTCTGCCCGTTTCGCCCACGTAAGTGCCGCACTCCGTCTGAAGAGAGCTCGTCTTTACGCCGCCCCCGCGGAACAGAAGAGGCCGGCTACTCACGATGCGTTCGGTTCGCCGAGAGCGCCAAGAGAATGTTTGGCTCCACGAAGGCTCCAACGGGGGAAAGCGGGGGAGACAGGCTTGCAAGAACTGACCACGGGTCCGCCGGCTCGCCTCGTATCCTCTTTCTACTGTCCTTGTTTGTGTGACTGCATCTTTATTTATTTCATCACTCGTAGAATAGCGGATGCAGGTATAGAGTTACGAGTCCGGACTAAAACATCAAGAAGTGTGTATAGTCAACCACAAAAGATTACGTACCAAGGGATCTGAGAAAACGTTCAATTTCTGAGCATCCTGTAACAGTAGTCAGTAAAACTGAACATCCCAATGTTGTTCACATATAATGGTAGAGGCTGTAAATGCGAATACTGGGCTACGTTGTTAGGCTGCGCAGATATTCAGCTTTCTCTCAGATTGCGTGTTCCGTAAAACTTTGTGGCTGAGTGTACCTGCTGTTATTCTATCCCTGTATTGCGCACATTCCACAAAAAGAACTTATTGCTATATTTAGTTACGCCTCGATTTTAGCAAAATAATTTGAGCCCGAAGCATTTGCAAGCGCTGTAGCTGTTGCGCAGCGGCCAAAATCATCCGATACCATAAAGCACGCAAACTTACCCGCCGTGTTTGCTTAGTGGCTATTGTGTTGAGCTGCTGAGCACGAGGTCGCAGGTTCGAATCCCGGTCGCGGCGGCGGCATTTCAATGGTGTCGAAGTGCGACGACACCCGTGTACTTAGATTTAGGTGCCCGTTAAAGAACCCCTGTGGTTCAAGTTATTCCGGAGTCCCCACTACGGCGTGCCTCATAATCAAATCGTGGTTTTGGTACGTTAAACCCCATATTTAACTAAAGCACGCAAGGTTAACTTTTTTTTTTCTTTCTTGTACGTCTTTCGAAGTAATAATAATAATATTTGGGGTTTTACGTGCCAAAACCACTTTCTGATTATGAGGCACGCCGTAGTGGAGGACTCCGGAAATTTTGACCACCTGGGGTTCTTTAACGTGCACCTAAATCTAAGTACACGGGTGTTTTCGCATTTCGCCCCCATCGAAATGCGGCCGCCGTGGCCGGGATTCGATCCCGCGACCTCGTGCTCAGCAGCCAACACCATCGCCACTGAGCAACCACGGCGGGTCGTCTTTCGAAGTATTATATGCTTGCAAGGCACAGAGTGTAGCTCCTGGCCTAGGCTATCTGGAGCAGCTTTGTGTAAACTGCTGAGGTTAAGACGGCAGCAAGACGATTTTGGCAGCAGGGGCTTACTGCTCTATTCGACGCATCGACTGGCCTCTCAGCACAAGCATAGGTACAAGGCACAACTGAAGGACAGATACGGGCTTCCGTCTTTTTATAGCCAGCGCACAAGTGCAACAGCCCCGGCACACCAATAGGCGCGCAGACAGGCGGCATGGTGGCCGCACGCACTGATCTTATCAACAGAGAGCATCGCGCCCGTGCTATGCCGAACAGCTGCATTACGTGGTAGTTATTCGGATGTAACTAACAACTTTCCGTTTGGAGGAGCCACAGTATTAACTGCTGTCGCAGTGAATGAATTCGGAGCCGAAGGAATCGCAGAATTTTCTTATTTATTTATTTATTTTTCACAGAAGGCGAGTAATCTATCCCACGCAAAGCTGTGAAGTCGCATTAAGGTTTTGCCGTTCGCCGATTAGACGCTGGCTGGCGCTGCTACTGCACGAGAGCGAACGTTTAACATTGACCACAGGGCTTCTATACGTTGGCTCAGCCTGGATAAGTGAAAGTGGATTGACTCGCCGTAGCAGGAAAATGTTTGTCGTGCACACAGGGCTCGTGTATAGTTTCCGTATAGTACTCTTCCAAGGTGCTCTTCCTAGCTCAGCCCTGTCCAACTGATGAAGTGGCCGGCGTTTTGACCACTCTCTCCCACTCGTCCTTTTCCTGCCGTGTTTTCCGACCAGCCGACAAACGAACTTGCCGGCGAGCGGATGCTAAAAAAGTTTGCCCGGTACCAGCACCAGCATTGTTAGCGCCGCTGCAGTCGAGATAGGAGTCTTTATGCGCTCTCGCAATCAAGCTCTGCCTGCGAGCGCAGCTGTCTTGCGGCTAAGGCAACTTCGAATGAGCGCGCCCGCTGCAGATTCATTCAGACCGCTCGGCGAGAGTTCTTTCCGAAGAGCTCCGAGCTCCGATGCCCGCTCCTCCATTATACCGAACCATCGAAACGACACGCTCTCGGGGCCTGTGCCCATACTGGATTCTGCGGACGCAATTTCAAAGCGCAGTTCCTCTCGTTGAGCCACAAGATCCGACCGCGCAACCGACAAGGGAAAACCTTTCAGTCGGCCACACCCGAAAGCGACTATTCGGACACGTAGCGAAAACCTTGCAGTCGCGGCTCTTTCTTTCTTGGCGCATGGGGCATTCATTCTATTTAGGACTGGCGTGATCGCCCGTTGTGCGAAACGGTGAATAGCGTACGCTAAGCAGTGCACGTTTATTACAGTTTTATTACAGCTTTAGTCGGCCTGCGAGATTTTCCAATCTCAGAGGCCACATGCTGTTGTCGCGACTATCTCTTGACTTCACCTTTATGTGGCGCTGACATCTCGAATTTTTTCTCGTTAGGCTTCGGCTCATTCGACAGGAGAAGCGATCTCGAGAACTCCACAAGGTTATCCGTGATACTCTGTCGTCGACGCGGCCTGAGACTGAGCGAAAGCCGTTTACACAGTCATCTGCTACGAACGAAGTTAATTTTACAAAAGCAGCGCCAAATTCAATTCGAAGCAGGCAGCCGGCACCGCCGCCATGCTTTACGTAAACCACGCAAAGCAGGTAACGTTAAATCTAAGAAATAGCGTGCGTATGCTATACGCTATGGGTCGTGTAGCGTTCTGCGCATGCTCAGTGACGACCCGCTATTTTATAGCGTGCGCAATTGTATATCGTAGGCTAAAGTAAAACTGTGTATTGGGGCGGGGGGGGGGGGGGGGAGTGTGTCTGGGGGCTGCGTTGCGTGCAGGGCGATGCGAGTGCCCTTTGTTTCGCCGCGGTAGCCACTCTGCCTCGATGCTCCTTTGAGCCAGGCCCGTTTGTACGGCGGCTTCTCCCAGCCCTTGCCACTGCTTACCACCGGCGCGCATGAATGTAACGCGAGGCACAGCTGCGCCGGTTGTTGCCTTGTAAACGCACGCGTCTACGTGCGGCGGAAGAATGCGAAGCTATCTAATAGCTTGCTATTAGAGAGTTTTAGAATTGGGGGCGCAAGGCACTGGGCCCCCAAGCCGCGTTGCGTCGGTTGCTCTTGGGTTTAGATGAGCAGCAGAGTTTGAGGATTGGGTCGAACGCACACAGCGTTGGGTTGAGCGCTCGGGGCGCCGCAGTGTGGAAAATAGACAGGTGCTTGAAAGCAAAAAAAAAAAAAAAAGGAACCTTTTTTTCTTACAAGTGAAAACGAACAGAATGCAGTTTTGAGCAAAAAGAGCGAACAATGTAAGAAACGTAATCACTGTGTTAGTACCGGTTAGAATTACAAATTAAGTGTGCGATGCTCTTAGTTGGTGTTTTCTTGTGTCGCGCTGCGAAAAAACTGAGTTCACTCGCGTGAAATGGCGAAAATCAGTTGAAGTAAATAAAGTTTGCTCTGCGACCATCTGCTGTACGTCATCACTGTCACCCGCGAGGGCGGCCCAAGACGGCTTGGGGGCCCACGCTAGTTTTCGATTCTTGGGTCTTGGGTTAACGCGAACGCAAGAACCCAAGACTGGCTTGGGTTCTGCGCATGCGCACTTGTGGCGCGCAATTTTCTTGGGTCCCCAAGCCGCTTGGGCCCCCAATTCTAAAACTCTCTATTGCTCTAACTGCGCCCTGCAAGATCGGTACCGTGCGCGCGAAGTGTCTGCGAGGAAGCCGATATGATATTCAAGGTTGTGACAAGTTTTAGACACTTCGACACGTTTTGACGGTTGTAACGCGTTCGACTCAGTTGTAGAAAACACCTTCTAATACATTGTCGACAAAGACTTTTTTTCTTTATTTCTTTTTTTTTACAAAAGCTAGTTCGACTATGCTTCCTTTCAAGCACAGGCTTGAAACTTTTCAATTATCTGCCGTAGGTTTGCACTGGTACGCCCTATAAAAGTTGCTATTCACACTCCTATTCGGGGCGAAGCTTTTTTGTATTCGGTGAAAGCAAAAAAAAAAAAAAATATAGCAAAGAAAAAAAGAAAAAAGAAAAGCAAGGAAAGCAAAGCTACAAGAGAATTTCTGTGGCCCGCTGGTGTTTGCAAAATTATCGCGAGCTTATTGAAACGATCCACTTGAAAGCTTTTAATGAGCGGCGTTTTCTCGTCTCTCGATGCCGCATCGCATTTGTGACTGTGCTGCGTGTGGCTTCCGGAGAGCGGGGCCGCCAGCGTTTTGTCGTTTCATTCCAGCGGGCCGTTTGCCTATCGCTAATTATGCGGTCGTTTCTTTTATTCTTTATTTTATTTCGGAGGTGAATGAAAACTTGGAACTGCGTTCGCTTTTTGTTAATTTGTTCTATTCTATTCTTATACTCAATACTGCTTGCACTGCGCTCAGTCACTGCTATCGCCTATCGTCTTTGTCTATTTCGGAATCGAAACAAAAGGAATGACGTTCGAGCTTGCGTGCAAGTGGGCACCCACCGATACAGAACTATTCATGACCGAGACCATTCCTCGGTCTAGAATGGGTTTTTCTGGGCCTGAGTTCTGGCACACGGAGCGAGGAAACGGCAGAGTCCCGCATTGCATACATTAACATATTGGCGGCCACTTTTCAAGGGGCATACATCAGTAATGGGGTTTGTCACTAGAAGTGGCGACAACCGAAGGCTGCAATGGGGGCCAGGGACCAGAGGCTTTGTTATGAGCTTCAATGATCCTCGTAGTTTGTCATGTACAGTTATTTATCGTAAGAGCACACGTCTTGCCCCCCTGGGTTCTTAGTAACGAAATTTCAATTCGCTGAGCTGGTCGGAGCGTGCACAGTTAGAAAATCTGTGTTACTTTGTTACACCAACAGTAACACGGCCTGCCTCATGTAGTAGATGTATCTAGCGCGCACTATGTCTAACAGTGAATTTTGCGAGCATTATAGCTTGCATAAGGGGGCAGACTTTACGAGAGCCACGTTGGTGGCGCGCATTTGCGTCCGGGTCATTTGCGTTCGCCGAGAAGGTCGCGCGGGAAATGTTCGCAGCTTTCGAACCTAATTGTGAGTCTGCGCTGTGTGAGGCGTCTTTATTGGCCATCTGGCGTGTCTTGCCACTTTTCGCGCTGAAAGCTTTCTACGGTCCATCTTCGTTGTGAAAAAAAAAAGAAAATGAAGAAAACAAAGAGGAAAAAAAGAGCAATGCGCGTTTGCCAACGCTGTCTGTCTTCGCTTCGTCGTGCAGGGTTGTAAATGATGACGGATATTGACAATCACTATAATGAAAGGCAAGATACTACGCGAATGGCAAAAGTCTAGCCGGTTCACACTTCAGTCAAGGCGCACACACTTTCTCTCTCCCATCCACGTAGTTGAGGGCACTATGCATAAGCATGTAGTGCACAGCACGTATTGCATAACACGTAAGACGAATTCGTGGGCCCTCTGATATCAAATTAAACAAC